>NW_026138091.1:4800000-6000000 GCF_025592945.1 Manacus candei | reverse complement strand
AAGAAAAACTGGAGATGAAACACCTGTAAAGCAAACACATTACATTTTAGCTTTGCAGTACTCTGCAAAAAGCAGAAGCTACTTCACAAGTAAAACAAACACGAAGTCAAAAGAGAGAGGGTCTATTACAAATAGTGAAACGTTATATTAAATTTAAACTGAGTGTGTTATTTCTAAGTGAACTATTAAGCAACAGTAACATTCAAAAAGCTGTTTTCACTAGTGCATTCAGGTGGAGCAGCACCGTAACTTTCCAGGTAACAACCTCTCTCTCAAGGAATTCTAAGTCATTTAATCAATAACTTCGTAAATAGCAAATTACAGCCATCAGCTACAGTTTGATGGGGCAGTATAGACTGAAAAGTTTTTAAGAAAACTGATTATTACCACATTCAATTAAAAACAGCAACTCCATATACATAAATCACATGACAAATGTGCTGAAAAACCTAGTCCTATAATTAAGCAAAGACTAATTATTTATAAAAAGCATTTGCTCATTTACTAGATACAATCTAAAGTTCATGGTCCATGAAGCATGACAGTATTCAATTGAATATGCAGGCAATAAAATTTCAGGTCCTGCTCAAATTCCAACTGACACAGGGCCACCTCAAAATGAAAAAAAAAAAATTAGTATGTAAACAGATAATTCAAATGCATAGACAATAATGAAAGATTTGTCATTCAAAGAAAAACATAAGGCTGACAAAGAAATCAGGAGACAGTCAAAACAATGTTACTGCGTTAAGTTATAAAAAGACTTCACTGTCAAATCATTCTTGTAGTATGACTAAATCCAGAACTTGAAATTTTGTTATCTTTTCTATAGGCAATATGGGTCTCAGCCACATTCTTACATCTGACTCTATCTTAAAAGTGCAATAATTTACAGGATTAGACTGTGATTAAGTATATTTTCAATCCACTACATAAGGTAAAAACTAACTCACTGATAGACACCATACTCAGCAACTGCACATACCCTGCCCTCTTTGTCCTCCATACCTACTATGCTGGCTGGCTGCAGGTGACCTGCTCCCATGTAACAAGCTGAAGAGCCAAGGTTTGAATTCCTGTGGCATTGCTGCATCCCTGCCAGAGAATCTCCACCACCTCCATCCTGGGGAGGAGGTTTGCAGCACAGCCAGGAGAGGGATGCATAGGACAAGGATTATAAATGTGACAGGCTTGTGGTAACAGCAGCATGGTGGCTGCAGTGCTTTTTTTTTTCATTTGGGATTCAGGATGAAACAGTGAGTACAGGGATGGGGGAGGGATGATGAGGAGAAAGATCAAATGGGTGTGACAGGATATGGAGGCAGTGGAAAACAGTGTTACTAAGGGGGCTTTCCAGGATGCCAGAAGTCAGCTAAGCTGGCTCTCCCTAGGAAGGCTTCCTCCTTTTGGGACAATCAGATTTCCCCTTAATTTCACAGAAGAAACTCTGTTTTCATTAAAAAGTGATAGGATTGCATACCTCCAATTGGTGCTCAGAGTCGGAGCTCAGGAAAAGTTGTGTGACACCACAGGCAAACTGTTCTGCATCCCTTAGAGGATGCCCTGCACTGCAACCCATAATTCAGAGAATTAATGGCCTTTTTAGTGTCTCTACTTGGAAGGAGAAGCACTGAGCTGCAACAGGCCTGTAAGGCTGCAGCATATTGCCCTCCCAGCACAACCTAGAGCACGGTTGGGCAAAATGGAAGCCACAGCCTTTTTGCAATGAAGATAATAAAGTCCCACAAGCTCAATCCTAGGTTTCCACATTCTGAAATACAAAGTAAATCTGTTCATTTCTTCAAAACTTAAAGATTAAGGATATTCATTTTCAAAATTAAATTCATCTTTAAATTCCTGCACCCATACAGACAACTTTTAAGTAGCAAAACTTCACCTGGTTTTCAAATTCAAGTTTTAGAATGTCCTGTCCAAGTTATAATTTTAAACCTGAAAACTCTTTACATCACTAATTACAAGAATCTTTTACTTCAGGAAGCAGTTCTGACAAATTCAGGTCCCCCTAAAATTTTTGCATCCTATGAACTCAAGGTTTTAACATTTTAGAGATCAGCTTTTACTGTAAGTGGAAGCACCACATGACCACTGCCTGAGAACAGCCTCTCTCTGTGGCTTGGCAGCTTTCTGGCAAAGGCCTCCTTTAAAGTGACAATGCTTATGCAGCACACCTCAGCCAATACTGACTGCTGCAGCCATGTCTCACAGGACAGGGCTTCTCATCCATGACAGCTCAGAAAAATCACAGGGGAAGGAAAAGAAGGAAGACATTTCTCTCTTCAAAAGAAAGGATTATTGTGCAAAGAAAAAAAGGTAAAAAATACTTCAAAGCCTGTATCACTTTTTTTCTAGTAAATTAACAATTAACAATTAACTAAAACACTGTCCCACTGCATGCAGAACACAGCACTCTCCATTTAGTTTTTAACTCCCATTGGCAGAGTCATGGAAGACAGTTTCGGGCTGAAAACAAGGCTGTTTCTGGTCCTGCAGTGTTGCCATGACTGCAAGAGGAGAAAAGCTGCAGGGGACCAAGGACAGAATTCCCTCTGAGGTCCTAAGAGCATGCTGCAGCCTCAAATTCCTTGTGTCCCACACCATATCCAATGCATCAAGCATTACTGCCCCTGGAGGCAGCTTGGGAACAGATACAGGAGCGCTGGGATGATCCAAGATGCACCCAACCGACACATTCTATAGTCACAACAGGTGCAGCAGGGAGGGAACTACTATAGTATTAACATGTGGGTTTGGACATTTCAGAGTCAAAACTATCATACAATTGTTACAGGCTACCTTTTATGGTAAATGGAAGTAGTATAGAAGTTTTCAGGACCTAATGTCATATAAAGTACTGATTTCACATTATGAATCGTTCTATACGACAGCACAGTAAGTGCCATAAACCAGGATTTAGTACTCATGATAAAATGTTCTCTTTTTATATAGATATACACAAGGCAAGGAAAAATATCTCAATGGAAATCTGCACCAAATCATAAACCAGAAGAGGGACATAGAGATTAAAATTCTGGAGGCATTGTGTATTAAACGAGCAGTATACTATTCAAAAAAGAAATATCAATTGAAGCAAATTCAGTACTTCTACAATTATTATGGCACAATAACTGTCACTTTGAAGGATGAAGGTTGGTTGTTTCAAAGGTTTCTATACAGCACTTCTCTGTCTACATGAAATGTGGTATTTTTAAACTGCAGTATCAGCCAGCCAAATAAATGTATCAGACACCTTCGAGCAATGCACTTAAATGAGAGAATATTCATAAAGGATTTAGAAAGACATCTCAATTCACTGACCTAAATATTACAAAGCAAATCAACAGACTGCATTCTACATGTAACTGTGTTGGAAATTTTCAATTACTTCTTATCTTATAATTAAACTACTGACTTAATACTTTGTATTTCTATGGTACCTTTCATCCAGGGAGTTTAACGTGCTTTACAAACATTATCAGCTTTTACAGTTAGCTGGCTTTTGTGATGAGACATTGTATTGCAGACTTCCAGTTTGAGGTTTTAATTACATACAAGCAAAAAAGGGATCTCAAGTCACACCAGGTAACAAAATTCATCCAAATAAACTGAGTTACTGTGAATTCATGAATGAGATAATCAACTCAGAAAAGCAAGAAGGAGGAGCACACCACAAAACATACCTTCTTTGGATATTTTGCTGCATCATTGCTGCCATTTTTTGGGGAATGATGGATTTGATGAGTGGACTATTAGATGGATTAGAAACAGGTTGGACAGTCACATCCAGAGGGTAATGGTCAACGACTCAGAGTCCTGATGGACATCAGTGACATGTGGTGTCCCTTGGGAGTCCATACTGGGATGTTACTTAATATCTTCATTAATGACAAAAGACGAAGAATTGAGTGCACCCTCAGCAAGTCTGCAGGTTACACCAAGTTGAGTGGTGCAGTTGACACTCCTGAAGGATGGGATGCCATCCAGAGTGACCTGGACAAGCTCTCTAGAAGTGGGCCCATGGGAATCTCATGAGATTTAACAAGGCAAAGTGCTAGGTGCTGCACCTGGGTTGGGGCAATCCCCAGTATCAATACAGGCTGGGGGATGAACAGATCGAGAGCAGCCCTGCCAAGAAGGATGTGGGGGTGCTGGTGGATGATGGGCTGGACATGAGCCAGAACGATCACTTGCAGCCCAGAAAGCCAACTGTACACTGGGCTGCATCAAAAGTAGGGGGCCAGCAGGTCAAGGGAGGGGATTCTACCCTTCTACTCCACCCTGGTGAGACCTCATCTAGAGCGCTGCATCCAACTCTGGGGTCCCCAACACGGGAAGGACATTGACCTGTTGGAGCGAGTTCATCCAGAGGAGGCCACCACGATTGTATTGGAGGGATTGGAGCACCTCTCCTGTGAGGAAAGGTTGAGAGAACTGGGACTGTTCAGTCTGGTAAAGAGAAGACAGTTGGGTGACCTAACTGTGGGCTTCCAGTACCTGAAGGGAGTCCAGATGAAAGATGGAAAAAGACCATTTACAAGAGCATGTAGTGATACAATAAGGGAGAATGAAAATATTTAGATTCTGTATTAGGAACAAATTCTTTATTGTGAGGGTGGTGAGGCACTGGAACAGGCTGCCCAGTGAAGTTGGGGATGCCCCATCCCTGGAAGTGTTTAAGGACAGGCTGGATGGGGCTCTACCAGTCTAGTGGAAGGTATCCCTGCCCATGGCAGGGGGGTTGGAACCAGGTAATCTTTAAGGTCCCTTCCAACCTAAATCACTCTACAATTCTATGATTTCAATGTTACACAACCAGTACTCCTTTACTGGGTATGCTGACTCAGCTTTTTAAGGTTTCATTGCTCCAGTAGCACTGTTAAAACCCATGTGCTCCAAGATGTAAATCACCCTCACTTTTCCTAAAAATGCTTACAATGTTAGAAACCTTGCCACACTGCAGCAACACACGAAAATCTTTGAAGTTCATCTAAAACAACCGCAGCAATAAGTACCACCACTTCCACGACCGGTGCTCAGGTCATGAAGAATAGAAGACAAGTGCAGAATTCAAAGTTCAGCATACTGCACTATTAAGAGAATAAAATATTTAAACAAACATTTTAAAGTAATGAATAATATATATGTACAACTCACTGCTGCAGAACGAAGCATCCTTACAGGACAAAATGAAAATATTTTATCAAATTATAGATTCAGAAGAAAAAAAAAAAGAGAATGAATGCTGAAGTACCAAGTGTAGGCTTTTCTAAGATGGTACAACCTCAATGTTTACATGAGGCATGCAGTTATCTCACCTGAGTCCTCATTAGAAGGGGAAAAAAATTCTTCAGTGTCCAGTAGGCCACATGTTCTACAAACACTACATACTTTTACTGAAAAACAACTTAAGTAACAATTTACAGAGCTTTCAATATTTTATCAGGACCATTTATTATCTCTTTCCACCTGCAAAGCACAGCACTTCACTGTGCTATATGTTCAACATTACAAGATTTATGAGAAAAGAAAAATTAGAGTTAACACCTTTTTAAAACCTTTCAGAATATCCTAAGACAGCTTTTCTGAATATAAAAGCTGAGTTATTTTAAATCCAAGATTTAGACTCTTCCAAGTATAGCCAAATACTGCATCCCAGTAGAAAACAAATATTATCTCTCTTTCTTAAGATTAAAAAATTATATTTTTTTGCCATTTAAGATGACAAGATATAAGACCAACTCCCCCTCAGAAAAAAAAAACAACCAAAAACCAACCACCCAAAAAACCAAAAAGCCGCAATCTGTAGGGGAAAACATTTCACTTTCAGGTTGATACTACAAAGGTACTACAAAATGATGAAAAGATAGAGAGACAAAAAAAACCCACGGGCATTCAAAGCTGCATGACAAATAAGCATACAAGTCCACCACTCAGTGTGCAATTCTTCTAGTCAATATACAGATCTCTTTCTGCATCTCTTTCCTCCCTTTCCATTTCCATCTCACTGCCATTAAATTGCATCATGGCACTTCCCTGTACCTCAGAAAGCACGTACACAATGATATTGAAGGGACAGTACTTATGGTTTTGGACACATCCACAGTATTAAAGCTACTGCTCTAGAAGGCAATCAACCCCCAGCACACCCCTGCATCATTCATTCCCTCAATTTACAAGACCTTAATGAAAGACATGGTATTTACTCATATCAACAAAATATTTCATTTTTTTGTAATCCATTTATTTGAAGAATTAGTCTGTTTTAGCAATGTGGAGATCACTATTAAGATTTTGAATGACAGCAGGTAACAAAAGTTAGGTATTTGCGGTCTGCCTGAAACCTTGTGTGTTCACAAAAAATATATAAATGTATAGTCTTATAATCTAATGCAACCCAATTATCATGTGTGTATGCTGAGATAATTCAAGGGGAACTGTTGGAAAACACAGGTATGAAGGTAGGTAAGAGCAGCACTGGCTTTCACCAGCTCCTTCAAAGGAGTCCCACCTGGCATATGGGAACCAAAAAAGGACAGTAGATTTGACAGAGACTGTTAAGGAAAACAGGAAAAGAACAAGCGTGATGGTAAACCCCTGCCTTCTAACTTTGACATGCTTTCTCCCGATGGTTAAAGGTTACACCACACTTCAAAAGACCAAAGCAAATCAGAGCAAGCTATTCTGCATCACCGTGCTCACTCCTGATGGTAAGTTCTTGGGGAGGGCAGCATAACCTTGCTGAGCCCCACAGGGCTGGCCAGGTGGGCAGAGAACCCAGACCCACACCCCCCCGGATCAGCCTCAGGGAAGACGCCACCAGGCAGGAGGGTGGGCAATGAGATGTGCTCAAAGCAAGAGAAGGGGCAGCTGTGTAGCACAGCAGGCAGACTGTGCCATTTTAAACTATTTCATATCTGCTGACTTCTGTTTCATATGTTACTATAACTAAAAGTTAGGCAAAATTTTTTTTCCCCTGTGGTTAGGTCAAACATATCATCAAAAAGCTTCAAGTAGTTTACATTAAATCCCTTAAATTGCACTGCTGCAAATGATGAAGTTATATGTGGCCTGAAGCAATCATTTAAAAGAAAAAATTCTCTTTCGGGTTCAGTGGAAATATATGATTTGTTAAGCCAGGATAAAATCAGTTATGGCCTGGAGATGAAACTTCCCTTCTGTCTGAATAAAACTGACATTTCTGTTCCACACTACAGGTTCAACAAACAAAAGTTAATTAATTTAGGACAGAAATTCTTTTAATGTTTTTGGCAATATCTTAAACCAGTGAATCCAAATTTAAGAATTTATGATGTTCCAAAGTCTCAGAAGAGAGTGGCAATCGAAGAATTTAGAACAAAATAATGCAAAGAGCTGGGTCTTGGTCTGTACAGCATTCAGATTGCTAAAATGCCACTCATATGCCAAATGCCATTTGCATCTAGATACTTCTTCTTTTCCAGCTAAGTGATTCATACTGTTGCTTATTTCCTTAAATTCTTACTGCTGGAAGGATCAGTTCAATTTTAAAACTGATGCTCATTTGTTACTTGTGAAATATACCAATACCTTGCAGTATGTTTAGAGACACAACTCACCATATGCATTTTATATGCACACATACAAAGAGACAGAGAGAAAGAATACATTACAAAGACAATAATGCATCATAACATTTACCAGTCATTTGCCAGAATCAATTCCTGATGAGCGGGCTAATTTCCCCAGAGACAGATCATACTGTATTCTGCGTGGCTGCAGGCTTACTGCCCTGAGAATAAAGGACAGCTCCTCTACCAAGCCTGGAGATGTGAAACAATATCTCAAGCTCTAAGATGGCCTGTAACAAGTGTTTATGTTTGGTAAACACGGTTAGCACCACTGTAGCTAATTCTGTACAAAATATTTCTAAAATGAGACGTATGAAATTTAGTGTTTCATTGCCTTTTACGTTCCATTAACAGATTTCACTTTCAGTTAAAGGGTATTCCGATTTTATTTTAGCTTTTTAAATAATGGAGTCACATGAAAGTCTGGGTTTACAATTCTTGTTCTACTGTGCCAAATACTTGGGCCTAATCCTCTGCCCTCCTCTGGGCTCCCAGTCTGAAGTTACACAGCCTTAAGTCACCTTTAGCTTCAATCATTTTTAAAAAGGGTAGAATAGAGTTTCCTCTTTCCTACTCTGACCTGTTCTGTACAACCAGAACTGTACAACCAGTTCATAAGCACAGGTCCTTGTATGTGTGGCACACTTCTTAGCACAGAAAGAGCTTGGTCTTGCTCTAAGCTTCCAAGCAGTAACTGCCATGCTAGCATGTGTTTTTCACTAAATACGTCAGGTGACAGACCATTGGGACCCCTCATCCCTGCATTCACAGGCTTCACACCACCTACAAAAACAGCTGCCCAGGCCCATGAAGTCAATTATGAGGAGAGCCTGTAGGAAATCTACTTCCAGTTCTGCAAAACATTTTGGCTTACAAAATTCCATTTGATTCAAAAATCCTCCTTTATTCACAACTACAAACTTCCAACCATTTATGTTTTAGAACAGAGCTCCAGAGGAAATACAGACAAGAACTTGGTATTTGAAAGATGTCAAGCTGAGGCAATCAAGTTTGGTCCTGAAGAAGAAAATTCAATGCTCCATAATGGCAGAAAGAAATGTTGCTGCTTATGAAATCAAAAAAATAGCAATTCTGAGGGACTGGTGACCAGAGATGGAGACATCTTCGTGTCTGAACACTTCCACTTGCCAAACACAGCACATGCAACATCAGGGTGTTCTATTCTTTTTCAGCCTGACACATGTTCCAACTTCACTAACGAAACTAGAGGGGCTAGAAAGTTTATGTTGGCAAAACAAAATGACAGATACTCAGTCACCCTAGCAGAACCAGTATACCAAGTTTAATCAGCAATTATTTCCAAAGCCCCAGGCAAAATTTTATAGAATCCCTATATCAGAACATGTTAATGTCCAGCTCAATTCTGGCAAAAAGCATGCATCTCCCACCCCATCTCCAATGACAAAAACTCCAGACAGGAACAAATCACTAGTAGCCTGGGGTTAGGAAAAAAGAAAAATCTCCTATATGAATGTTTATTTGTCCGAAGCCTTTATTTGTCCCAGCCAAGCCTTTGCTGCCAGCCACTGCAGCAGAGCATCAGCCCATGAGGTAATTCATTGCCCTACTGCAGTTCACACAGCAGAGTTCGCAGGACTTCAGAAAGGACTGACTATATGCCGCAGATACACTACAGAAGCACAAAAATCCTGACAAACAATATTCTTAAAACCTGAGGAAAATCAAGTCAAATGACTAGAGATATGGATCTGATATGGAATGATCAAGAGAGGTATATTTAATTATAGATTCAATTGAAAACAACAGTTCTGCAAAGAATTCAGGAAAAATATCAGAACTGGGTATGCTCATAAAGGAGAAAGTGATAATGCAAAACAAAATTTTTTATTTGCCTTTCTCATGGCAGGCACCTGTAGAAACTGCCAAAAATGAAAAAATTTATAAAATTTACTATGATTAAGGTAAATAGAGTAGAATACATGAATTCTTTATTTGTATGGCTATTGCACTTACTATAACAATTTTCTAAAAAAAGAAAGCAATGTCTTTTCATAATTATTGTACTATGCCTGTAGGTTTTGCCCCTAAGTAAAACAAGGGTAAATATTACTTTTTTAAAAAATTGCATACATACATATTTAACCAACATTCAACGCAAACTTTATCAAATGGGGAACTTTAGATTTGTCCAAAATACAGTGTGAAGCATTGTATAATACTGCCCTGAGAAGCAATTCGCAGATGGAACAAGATACTGAGTTCTGCTGGATCCTGGAGGGAAGTCTTTAAGACACGAAAAGTAAGGGAAGCACTGAATTTATAAGGAAAAGTCAGAAAAGCTGAATATATTTCATCTGCTTAACAGAGGTGCACAGGAACCTTCCTACAATGAAGGATGACAGGACTAATTCAGAAAATTACCGGGGTTGGGGAAATTATTATGACTGACAGAATGAAACTGTTGAGTACATAAATTGTAGCAATAAAAGGTATTAGATTATGAAATAATTTCCAAAAGAAAATGACAGAAGCATCATTGCCAATGACAAGCCATATACTACGCCAGACAAAACCTGAAAATAAAGACAACTTTTTTGTTTGCTAGACAGAAACAGTACCTAATTTACTCTTGCATAGATAGTTTTTAAAAATCAGGAAAGATGGGTGATGATCTGCTGTTAGAGGGAAACCATCAGTAGTTTTGCAGATCTGCATTAAGATCTGTGCTGCTCAGTATATTGTTAATAAAACTAGGGAAAAAAGTAAATATTAAGATGCAAGATTTGTTGACAATATTTAAATTAGCCAGGAAACTAAAATATGGGCTGATTGAAAAAAAAAAAATTCAAAAGTTACATTTACAAAAGGCCATGCACTTGGAAAAAAATCAATCTACGTGTCACAGATAAAATAATGGGCTCTGATCTGACTCCACTTGGAAGTATAATTCTGGGATTATAATCTTATTTCATCTACACAAATAATACACCTCCAGACTATTCCCAGGCCTATCCAAAGCCCATCTCAACAAATGTGGAGGAGCAGAGGAACAGCAGCAGGCAGGACCCCAACAGCAAGGTTTCAGCTGAGTAACACCCTGTCTGTCCCAGGAGAACCTCAGCCACAGTGCCCAGGCATGCAGCTCAGTAAGATGAGTTGCGGGGAACAGTTACCACTCGTCCCCTTTCAGATGAAGGAGGGTTTCTGCCTTGGAGCGTGGGACACATGCCAGGACGAAAGGCAAGGGCATTTTGGGATTGCACGGGGTTTATGAGCATGCGAGTGCTAGTGAAGACCGAGTTGGAGAGAAGTGCCCTGGGAGCAAGGGGCTTAGAGTGGGCCTACGAGGGCCAGCTGTGAGCTTGAGAGCACCAGAAAAGAGTGTTGGCTGTGAGACCAGGGGGCTTACATGTCCAGGTGCCAGTAACTGCAGAGACTGGGGTAGCCACTGGGCAGATCAAGCATCTGAGCTCAGCTGCTGGAAGGATCCTCCTCCAACCAATGTATACACATATTCTGACTCCCAGACGTTCCTCCTGCTTAAACAGAACTGTCTGTATCTGAGTGCTCTATCTGCCTGCCTTATCCCTGCTGGTCGTACACACGCACAGTGGATACCTCTGCCTGCTGGGGATACATTTCAGCCTCACCACTGGTTAGCCCGGGGGCACGGAGCAACAGCTGACTCACCTCTCTTGGGCTGTTGGACCTGGCATGACATACACAAAATACACGCTTTCAGGCAACCATCAGTTAAATGTTTAGTAGCCACAACAAACCAGCAGGTCATTAGTAGTTATACAGAGGAGAGAAAAAAATAGAGACAAGCTTAATACTGCATTAAACCCACTATTGGCCTCCACCTTGAATGCTGCCTATAGCTCTGCTCCTCCCCACATTATCAACGGCTGAAAAACTCAAACCGCACTGCCTGGAAAGGGGATGAAGGAGCCAGGATATAACAAAGGCCAATAAAATTCACAGGTGGCACAGCCTGGATGGAGAGTTGTACCTGGTGTAGCCCAAGAGCTAGGGAACAAAGCGCAGTGTGCTGACAATGAACAAAATGGAGGTAGTCTTCACGCAACTTGGATCTAAGTCATGGGACTCTGCCACAAGATACTGTGGACACTAAAACCCTATAACCTTAAGTAGAAGTCAAACAGATTTATGGAAGAGAAATGTAGTAATGGTTAATATGGTTAATAATCACACAAGATCATCCCTATCTCAAGAACCATACCACTTAAAGGTGGGAGAAGACAGATGGTGGGGTCTTCATCTTGTTGCTTAATCTTCTCAAGCTTTTCACTTTTGGCCACTGTCAGAAAGGATATGAGGTTAGATGGATTTTGGGTCTGACTCAATATGAATAATTCCTACCTTCTGTTCTTAATTTGATATTTTTAAAAATTAAAAAACAGTAATGACACAGAGGACATCTCCACAAACTGCTAATACTTTTCTTATAATGCAGACAAATCAGTCTGATGCTTTTTCCCCTTTTTCAGTCTGAAGTTCCTTTCTTAACCTGGATCATTTCATAAACCAAGGTTAGAGAAAGAACTGACACAGTAACTGCCACAACAAGGAAAACCAACATACTTCTCTAGGGAAATGGGAGGAGGTAGCTGGAGAAATGAAAAATGGGAAAACGATGCCAGTTTAGATAGATCTGCTACTGACAGAAGAGCAGCCAAAGCACCCCTTGCCTTGCTATACATATACAGGTGACAAGAGTGAAGGAAGGTTAAGGCACAAATGCATGGGAATCCTCCTGCACCACCATTTACATAGCACAGGGTCCAGCTCCTGTAGTAGCAATCCCTCATGTAACAGCCTAGATTTTTCCAGTGAGGGATTCGCAACCTCAGTGCTGCCTTTAGTCCTTGCAGTACAGATTCTACAGGACAACAAAAGTTAACTCTAAACCTTTGAATGAATACCAGCTGACTCTGACAGTGAAACCAAAAATCATGATTCATTAACTCCACCAAAACACCTGCCCTGTCTGAGGCACCTCCTGTGCGACAGAGTAGGTCCAGCCCACACCCCCTCACACCCACACTGGGGAAGACACGGCTCTTCTCCACTTAACACATCCACCTTAGACAAGCAAAATGACACAAACTGCATCTGTTCCAAGAAATATTTAAAACCCCAATAATGCACCATTATGTCACCAGCAAAGCAGAGAGTAGAAAGACGTGGTTTCATTCTACTCATTTTTAAGCAGTTCTCAGTTTAAGCAAAAAGCACAGTACAAACTGCAAACAATCATCTAAAATGTTACAATTACACAGAGCCACCTCAGGCAAAGCTTTCAGAAGCAGCAGAGACGATTCTCCCACGCTGGAGACAGCAACACAGTCATCATGACAGCATTTTGTTACTGTTATTTAAAAGGACAGAGTCTAGACCAAAGACACAAAATCAGCAACTTCAAGCTCAAGTTCAGTGAAGTCAGACAATTCAAATGGCTGCAAGTAAATAAGCAATAAAGGAAAGGGGACAAAAAAGTATTTGAAACAGCACTCACAAAACTCTGCCAGTAATGGCAGTATTTCAAAGTGCAAATCTGCAAGACAATAGCCACTGATTGACAGCAGCCTTCAATGAACAGACATCCTGTCTGGTCAAGTAAGAGCTCTAGTGCACGAGAAGACAATAAACATACATAATAAGAGATCTCAATAAATGTAATCCATTCCCACTTTCAAAAATTAAAAGCAAAATACCATTAAAATAAAATTTAAGAAAGGATATTATTTATAAAACTTTAACTAAATCAGATTTATTTATTTAAAGAAAGCAGAAAAAAATGCTCTGCTGAAGAAATGCTCCCACTGAAGAAAAGCGCTCTGATATAAAGGAAGTTCACCACGCTTAGGGTCTGATGGACAACTGGGAGAAATTAATTTCCATAAGAGGCTCAGATCTTCCAGAGGTTCATACAAGTGGGATTCTTGACACGTGCAAACTTTGAGTTTACCTCTGGGACAAATCATCTTCTGAAGTTCTCCATGTAAACACAGGGAAACAGAATTGCTAAGAACCATTAGCAGAGACACAGAAACCCAAGATGGGGTAAATAGTAACTCCTCTGCAATGACAAATGTGACTTTAGCATGATGGAGGAGCTCATAAGGATCTCAACATTGCTCCTGATTTGGACTCTCTACACTACCCTCATCTGGAGTTGCACTTTATTGTCAGATGGTTAGTAATAGTAAGTCATCTGTAAAAGCAGGTGGTTGCAGAAAATTAAGTATTTACTTCATCCAAACTAGCAGTGAAGATACTCATTGCTTTACAACATCTATGGGGACAGAAATGAGAAAAAAGACCATGTAGCACCTCAAGGCAGAGCATAGGAACCCCTGGAAATGCAACTAGTTAGTAGTGAGAGTCAGCTAATAAACCCCCATAAAAGCACTTGGCATAGTGTCTTAAAGAAATGACATGTCATGTTCACATCATCTTAAAACGCAAACACAGCTTGCTAAAACTGAATTTCCAATTGAATTTTCTTTCCACTCTAAAAAAAAAAAAGTCAACTGGTAAGCAGTGAGGGGTTGCCAATAATTTCTATAGGCGCTTACACATATTTTTGGGGGGTGTTTATTTATTTATTAAAAATAAATAAATAAGAAATTAAAAACATATAGACACAAAATGACAAAGTATTGACCAGAAGTGGGAAATGTATCTATGGTGTTAAAACATTGAAACATTTCATTTGCAGTCTCTAGCATTAAGTGTGATGATAGAGAAAGCTAGGAATTAATGAACCATTCTAGCCTTGAAATTAGCTTAGTCCCCATAAATGGTAAGTAGTTGATTTCAGAATAAGTAAGAATAAATCTTATTAATGTGTAGCACTAGCTAGTGTTTTAGTAAGTCTTTACTCTCAGATGGGACTCCTGAAGAATCCTTCGTGCAAAGCAGGAGAACAGCACCCCTTCTTGCAGGTATCACCCACACCTCCTCTTTCCCAGCAAGATATATATTGCACTCTCAAATCAAATAGAAAAAACACAATAACAACACCACCATGATTTAAATGGCCACAACTAAAAGAAATTCAGCTTACCCAACCAGTATACATATTAAAATACAAAGTAATTGTCTATTAGTTAGACATGTTTCTGCCTCTCATTTCCCCAAAATCTTCTTTGTGAATTTTTGCCACAATACTAGCAATTGAAGCCAGTCAAGTAGAAGCATGACTGGAAATAAACCCACCCTAGCACAATTGTGTCTAAAAGCTTGAGATCTGTACTTTTCTTTTTAAGTGACATACAGATTATCTTTATTTGCTTAAAATGGAAGCTACCAGAAGAGCAACTTAATTAGTCCTTCCCTTACTGGAAGGGAAAAACTATAAAATGTGGGGAAGAACTAGTCACATTTACTGTAGAGTGTTGTCTTTAATAGTAAGATGGAAATGCTGGAAGTTAAAGTTGGTTAAAAACATGAATTTTATTAAAGCTATTTTTCCTGAAGGAAAGGAGAAGAATCAAAAACATGAATTTTTGAAGCAGATTTAGTAGAAGCTGAGACCAGCTACAGTCTACCAGCTACCATGGTGGTAAATGCAAGCCCAGCAGAAGCACAGGTAAAAGGATTTGGAAGAGAATGATACAAGAAAGCCTGCCCAAAGGACAGATCTAAATGTTAGAAACAGAATCTATCTTTTAGCCCCTACAAAAATAAAACCTAATACAGCGAAGTGTGCTCTGTAAAGTTGCACGAGATGAACAGTTGGTTCCCAGTCCAAGAACACGGCAATCCAGCTGCAGTCTATAAATGCAAACTCAAGTCTAGCTGAGTTTGCAGCTTGTCTAGTCTCAAACTATCAGCAGTAAGCAAGGATGACAGCCAAAGATAAAGCCAGCAGCCAGCCATCATAAAAATACCTTGTATGGTCTAAATTAGCTGTGTTCCTGAGAAGAGCCCTCCCCCTGGATTGTAACAGTGCTCAATATCCACAGGTAGAAGAAAGCACTTAAAAATACTCAGAGAAAATTTAAGACAGACAAGGTCTACGATGCTTGCTATGTATGCAAATAATACATCCTGAAATTACTTAAAAAACATTAGAAAATTAAGACAATCTGTCCGAAGTCCTTAACTCACTATAACTGTTCATTAAAAAATTTATTAAATACAGCATATATCTGATTTCATCCAGCTCACTCAGCTCATGTTTTTCTAAATATTTATAACTAAACATGTCAGAAATGCTAAACCAGGTTGGTTGGTTTGTTTGTTTTTTACAGCAGAATAGCCTTTTCGTATTTTTATTTTTGTTCACCTAATGACTTAAAACTATAGTTTTTCCACAATCAGGTAGGAGTAACACAACAAGGTTTTTTTCTTATGTACCTTCCCCAATTTCTGAATGCTCGTTTTGAAAGAAATCTCTTCATCAAATAATACATTGCACAAAATAAAGCAATAACCAAGGAAAACAAATGGGCCACCATATACAGAGTTTAGAATCCGAAACACTACTTTAACAAGAGAGTTTTTCTGAAGACTCATAGGCACTGTGCAATTTATCCTCCATGAGGTCAGACTGCCTAATCATCCTACATCACTATAGCACATGTAAAGGACACCTTGGGAAATTACGCTTTGTAATATTATAAAACACTTTTAAATAATAGGTAGCATGAAAAAGACTACAGAAAAACAAAACGGATGTTTTCATTACCCCAAGTTTCATTAATTACCAAAATTCTTCTTTGTTTCAATTTCCCAAAAGATCCTTGAGTTTCTAGAGAACCTAAAGGATCATTTCCCAAAAAAGTAGTCTGAAACAAATGCATCAGGTCAATGTATACTAGCTTTAAATGTAATTCATACTATATATTGTCAAGCACACTACTAGAACCTATGCAATAAGCATTCTGCAAGTTCTATTAATGCTGCTGTAAAAAGAAATATCCTATTTGCTCATTTATTTTCTGAGAAATGACACACCAACTCCATCTCAGTTCTCTCCCTCAGGGAACCAGGACCGATGTCATAAGTATCAGTCCTCCGGTAGCAGGAGAAGCCAATACACTCTTAGTTGGAGACTAAAAGCTTTCCAATTTCAACATATATATATATATTTATTCTAGTCAATATCAGTGCCAATGATTAAAACTGACACAGCTTTTATGTGCCTCTTGCTTTGCTGGATTTTAACTGGTGAGCTGAAATTTCTCATGGTATGTTCAGACTTCAATGACAAATTCCTTCTATTCTTATTTTTAACAGACAGAGAGAAAATGAACCCTTTATATGACATTAATTTTTCAGGCAGCATTTTCTTTCAAAAATTTCAGACACACCCTTTTCAGCTGAGGGCACCTGAAACCCAGCAGAGAGGACTCTGTACTAGAGACTGAGTAGACTTTCCAGAGAGCTTAGAAACCCCACAGAATCAGAGAATGAGGTTGGAAGGTAAGGTTGGAAGGGACCACAGTGGGCTAATCTGGTCCAACCTCCCTGCTTAAGTAGGGTCGTCATAGAGCACATTGCAGAGCAATGGCTGACAGACAGATACACCTCTCTTAGATCTTAATTTGTACACATCCATTAAAATTCTCATAGAGTTTAAAAATCAGTATTTTTGCAGAGTGCATTCATTTTGAGGAATCTGCCCATGGACCCACCATCCACAGGCAAATCTGTTGAGGGAACCCAAGCCTGGAATGGGCCACCAATTTCCATCAGCCTGGGACTATAGGAACAAGGACAGAAAATGTCTTCATCAGCAATGGATAATGGATCAGGAGCTAAAAGGGACATGAGGAAACCTGTTCTGTCCATGAGACAAACAGTAAAGTAACAAAACCCAAAACACATAAAGTGCTCAGAAGCATTGCAGAAGCAGAAGCTCAGAACGGAAATCAAAAAACAAACAAATTAGGTGAGGGGGGGGGAAAACTAAATTAAAAAAAATCAAAAACAAAAAATCAACCAACCAACCAACCAAAAAACTGCAAAACACCAAAACCTAGAGAACTACTTAGGACATGCATTGAGAAGGCAGAAAATGAAGAGCATGCACTTGTCACACAGAAGGGGAACCACGGAAAGGGGAGCCTGTATAAATTGTGAACATCTAAAAGGAGTAGACTGAAGCCTAAAGGAGTCAGGACTCCAGAGCAAGTATTCACTCATTGGTCCTCCTGCAATTTAAGACTTCGAGGGAATCCTTCATTTTCCCCCCAAGAAATCCCTGTACCTCAGTTGCAAGACAGACTGACCCTGTCGTATGCAGTCTCCATCTCTTCTTCCCAAAGATTAAAGACAGCTTCAGGGATTCCCTTCGCTCTGTCAAAGTGCAGCTGCAACTGAGGCAGGGGGAGCAATGAACAAAACCTCTACCTAATGTTGCTGTCAGATAAGACCAGTGAAGGGGCATGTTAGCAATGGCCAAAAAAATAGCAGATAATTTTGATTTTAAGCCGTTGGTTCCTTGTTTTGCCATCAATACAATGGGAATGATCAGAGTTTTACAAGACATCAATAAGTAGTCAGATAACATGGCAATCAGGGCTACACAATTCTTTAGAAATGAGTAATTAGAATTTGAAGAAGAATATTTGAATAATGAGGCACCGGCCATATCCTGAACGGTAAGGGGAAAAAAAAGACACTAAGTGCAAGCTCAGGAAGCAACCACTATTCATCTTTGCACTAAATACCAGTATGGGGGGTATATACAAGAATATATATCCCACACATCTACAGTAATTAAGGAATGTTTGTAACATATGCACTCAGTGCAGTCTGACTACTGCCTTTTTCTAGGCAATTCTGACTTTACTCCCTTTGTAAAATGTTGCATGCACAATAAATACAACACAATACTCTGAATTCATCCCTTGTTTCTAAAGAGCGGCTAAATTTAAAAACAGTTTAGAGAAGAAAAAAAAAATCTAAATTGAAAAAAGAAAGACATTTTCCTTCCAGACACCTGTGATAAAGGCAGAAAGTACAAGTGACACGCCACAATGGCAGCTATAAGACATAACACAGTCAGTTGTATCAGCAACAGCAGAATCAGAGGAGTTTGCTTCCCCACTGGTGGAAGTCCTCTACTCAAATCCCACACAATTCCCTCTGCCCCTTTCCCCACTACAGACACTTTTCCACTCTGTCACATGCAAAGCCGCTCTTCACATCCCTTTTAACATCCCTACCAGGGCAAGCTGCTGCATATTGTGGCCAGCTCAGAGCTACATACATGCTGACTGCTAGCCCACACATGCCAGCTGTCAGCCCATCAAATAAAACATGCAATTTTAATGACTACCATAAAGATGTATAAATTTGTACATCTCTGCTCTTCTCAGACTCCAATATGTATGAAATCTGATGGAGTTTCTCTACGAGATTTCCACCTCTCTCCCTATGCATGGCTGAAGTTTTTTAAAATTTTCAACCCCCTGTGTTGATGAGAGTTTGCTGCTAGTGGACACTGCTATTTGTTGGGACCAAGCCATGAAATCCTGTCCTGCTCCATGGCACACCATCTGGACACATCTAAGAGAGCCCATGGAAGTGCACCTCCAAGAGCACATGCTTTTACAAAGCACCGATTTGTGAAGCTCACTTGAACAATACCAGTACCGCTGAGACCCAGCCATTAGTGTACACTGAGACTGTGGTCTTCAGGCTCAGAGCCCTGAAAAACCTATGCAGAATCTACCTATGTCTGAAGCATAGCTGATATCCCATCATTTCTCCCGAGAAATTCCATTTATTTATCTTATTTCCCAGAACAAATCTCCCCCTCCATGCAGTTGGTACGACAGTATCTTTTGTGAGCAAAGCCTCTGCTCCATTACTTTGGGGAAATTAATATGAAACAGGTTTTTCTTATTTAAACCTGTAAGGTTTCACACACTGCCTGTTTTATTCAGAAGCTCCTATTTTATTTTAATTATAACCTTCCAAAGCAGAGTGTAGAGTAATGCCAGGTTCCTTTGTGGGTCCAATGGGGAAATATTTACTAAAAGGCTTCTTTATCAGCCCCTGCTCATTTTGAATGTCAAGAATTTTAATCACAGTTTTGGCCTTTATCAGAAAGTATTCTTTTGCATTAGATAACTCTTTCACCTTGTAAGGTTAAAAGCAAGAACACCTGGATTTGTTCATGGCCGTTTTCTAATATTGTTGAATTCTTCTTCTTCCTGGAGGAGAAAGGTTGAATTCTATTCCTTACCACATACAATGAAAAAGCAGAAAGTAGCATTTGTACCCGATGACCTCATTCTCTGATATCCCTTCAGTATAGTCAAAATCAGCTTCTGGCCACTTCACAGGAACTACTTTCTCCTGCAAATCTCTCATTATGAGTACTACCTGTTATTACTGGTGCTACTTGCTCACAGCACAGGATTTCTGTAGGTATCTGTTTCTTTGCCAGATCTTAACTGAAATCTGTGCTAATTAATTGCCTCTGGGTGATTGTTGCTCCTACTGTTCTTGTTACAACCAAATAGGTCAGAGAGTTGGAAGGATTTTATCATAATTGAAACAACTGAATACACTTGAAACCTTATTTTCCAGAATAGCCAGTGCCTTTTCTTTAGAACATCCTGCCATTTACACACTTTAGAGCAAGAACTTCAAATTTGCATCATAAATGTGTCATGGAAAATTACCCAAATTTAGCTGCAAAACCAATCACAAAAGAGTTATTTAGACATGTTCACTAGAAAGAATTTTTCGTGGTCATTTCTCAGATTTCTGATGCATAAGAAACAATAAGCCCTAATCTCAAAAAGCATACTGTCTTCAAAGGCTACAAGGACAAAACTGGACTTTTCCTATAAGGATTACTGCCAAAAGTTTTACAGTCAGATACAGAAGACAGGTGTTAGAACACACACAATACAGTAATCATTATGACCACTACTGGCAGCAAATATGAAGAATATAGGACAACAACTGACAGAGCAGGGTAGGGAAAAATGTATTAGCCAGGTATGTATGGAAATGAACCACAAAATCACAAATAAAACTTGTAAAACTTGAGATTATGGGACTAGGAGGTCTAAAGCTATCCTATTAACAGACATGTGAGACATGGAAAGCAGCCTATAACTTGCTGCAGAAAGACATCTGGACTGCAAGCCAGAGACAGTTACTTTCTCAAGCAAGAAAGTGTGAGGTTTAACTAATGTCTTGGCATGATGGAAAGTTAAGAACAGGGATATCTAATCTTTGGGTAAACCAACAGAACTTGGGTAAATTCAGAACTGGACAGCAATAAACATTTTAATGAGGCCTGGACAGCAGCTGGGAGCCAAGTGACTGGCCTGCCCACATACTTGGACACAATCCTGCTGAGTGTGTGGGAGCCTGTGTGCGCCTGGGGCATTTTGTAATTGTTTCAAGGACCATTACGTAATGGTTTATGGACCAGCAGTGATTCACGAACCACAGGCTGAATAACACTAGACAAAATTACCTTTACAACCCCTTTTTATCATTTTCCCTCTTGATTCTATGCAGCAGTTTGCCCATACAATCCATTACTATTGTACTGGTGGGTAGAAGTGTCATAAATTATGCCCAGATAACATGCATTCATCTTACTTAGTTTGTCTTCACTATTACTACAGTGCAACTTATTTATAATGCATGTCTAAAGAGATAACTTAGTAACAAGAAAGACCCAAAGAAATAAGGATAAAAGACGGAAAATGGGAAATAAAGGAAGATTAAGAGTGACAAAGAAAGATAAAAGGAGAAGAATAGGTGAGACAGAAGAGGGGAAGCAGTTCAGAGACCCTCTGCTATTACAAGCAGGAAGGAGAAAGCAAGGAAAAAGACCCAGAATGACAGATCACACGTACAGAATCTCAAGGGGAAAAAGCTTTCCAACACCTCGAGTAAATCAACAGCTGAAACTGTAAATCAACAGCTGAAACTGTAAATCAACAGCTGAAACTGTAAATCAACAGCTGAAACTGTAAATCAACAGCTGAAACTGTTTGGTAAGCTTTGTCAGTATTCCTTGAAATTGCTGCTCTTGCTGGGTGCAGACTACTACAGTGATCAGTGCCCATCAAGTTGCTAAAACAGAGCTCACTGCCCAGTACTGCCAGGCATGCTTGTTCATGCTACAAACCAGGCCAGAGACAAAGCTCACTGCAGAGTAAAATCAAAATGTAGACAAGCTACTACATTGATTTATTATTTATTTTCATAAATAATTACTCACAAAAAAATCTTGAACTTTTAATACCATGGCTGCTACAGTACTCACACCCTGCTGCTCCAAAGCAATCAGCGAAGCGGGAATGCTGCCAGAGCAGCTCAGTTCTGTCCACTGTTGAACACACACATTCTTCAGAGCAGTTAACCACCAATTAAAGACAACACAAAAAAGAGGCTTTGCAAAAGCCATGCACACTTCTGCTTTCACCACTCACAACAGATGCACATGGGCTTACAGCATGTAACCAGATCAGTTTACAGTCTTCCTCCGGAAGTCACTCCAAGGCACATCAAATCATCTATCCCATTTCTAGGAAAAGACAACCATAGACAACACCAAGCAGACAATTCCAACTGATACAGTCTTTGATGTGTGGTCATCTTCCTAGAAGTTACCTCTCTCGTCATTAAACATGTACACTTTTCAGTTATGATCAGATGGTAATTTTCTTTATTACATTCTCTCTGAAGTGCCACTGAACTTACACTTCTGAGTTCAAACAGTAAAGTCCACATACTGCCAGTGCTACTAACTTTATTTATTACTGATCCTTACAATTAGAATTAAAATTTTTCCAATTACTGATTTCTTAAAACCTAAATGTTTCAAGGAAAAAAACCCACATAACCTTGATATACATAATGCATTATTAAAAAACCAGACATATTTGAGTTCTGGTCATTCCCATGTTGAGCTGCTGGATACATGGCTTTAGAGTGCATGGATACATGCAGAGTGCCTAGTGACAGAGGGCTCCAGAACTCCTGCTTTACATTTCAAAATGATGGGCTTTCAGGGTTTCCCTATTCCCAGTTGCAGAGCATAGAAACCCACAGCTCAAGTTGTAACATGAGTTGCAAGTTATTCCAACTGTTAAACAGCAGGGAATCTGGAACTGAGAGCTCTCAGTCTCAAAGGGTCCAGATTTTCCAAGCTCTCCTATTCATGGGCAAAAATACTTCCCTCTTCTCCCACTCATCTCCTAAATAGTGAAGGTAATGGACTGTGATATATAAATTAAAATATGTATATTCATCACACAGAAAGTAAAATCAAACATTTAGCTCAAACAAGAAAAATCTTAAGTGAAACAAATAAGGTCCATGCATAAAAAGGCATATGCAACTCAAGAGGAGAATAAAAAAAAAAAAAAAAGGAAAATATATGACCAGCCTTATCAGTGGTTTAACTGAGTTCAAAGAAATGTTCATGGACAAGTTCTGATTTTTCTTAACTCTGTGACTCCAGCTGTTTTTTTCATCTGTTCATGTGAACCAGAAAGAACTAGGAATGTATTTTAACTAGGGAAAAGGGATCTTTGAAAAAAGAAAAAAAAACAGAAAAACATTGAAGACTAACATGAGAGAGGCATGATTGATGGAATTAATAATTCTTGCATAATTAGCAAACGATTTAAAGGATAATGAAGAGAGAAGCAGACTATGAGTTGTGTCCGGGTATCCGGGGAAAACAAATAGAAGGGTAACATAACGGTAAAGGACCAATGGACAATCCAGTGAGGAGCTCTTCTCAAAGAACAACAATAACTCTAAAAGCAGGGAGAAGGATGGATTTGTGGATTTTCAAGGTTATAATAAAGGTACATCTGGATCTTGGCCTTGGGCTCCAGTCTTCCAGCTTCAGAAAAGACACTGACCAATGACACAGGTGTGGAGAGACAAGCAATATGCACCCACATACAGCAGGTCTCTACCAGAGATATGGACAGCAGTGACAAGGACAGATACAGGTGAAAGCACACCCCAGTGGGTAACTTCTATTTACCCATTTTCAAGAAAACCAGAACAATCATCAGAGGTATCAAAAGACTTTGCAAAATTAAACTGTGAATTCCATTTCCACACAAAACTATTTAGACAATTGATTACAGGATTAAATGAGGCATTTGTAGAGATGACAAGCATACTCACTTTATAACAGTAAGCAATAAATTATAAACAGACATTTCAAATGTAATACAAATTCTCAAACTTCAGGACAATAATAAACTTCTAACCAATATCCCCAAAACGAAGGTTATCCTGCATTTCACTGCTAAGGATTTTATTGCCTAGAAGCAGGAAATACCAGAGACAGTTGCAGACAAAGTAGATGACAAGACCTCTGCCTCAATGGTCACAGGAAACAGTGTTCCTGTTTGAACATTATTTTCTCATTCCTTTTCTCTCTATTAAAAGAAAAATCAGTTAAAACTGAAAAAAATTGCATTGCAAAAACTGAAGATTGTTAAAAGAAATAAACAATGAAATGTTATGAAGCCATACAAAAATACTAATAACATGAAGACATCAAGGCTAGTATAGGAAATGAAAATTGAAAACATTAGATAAACTAGGGACTTAGGCAAGGTTACTTAGGTTACTGGAAAACAATTTCATGTTGGTTTTCCTTTCCTTAAGAAATTGCTCATTTTAATGTAACTAGAAATAACAAAACATAAAAACAGATTTTGCATACGTTTATTAAATGCTTCACCACAAAAGCAATTAAAACATTTGCAGAATGACGAGACGTAATTAAAACAATTTCAAACAATTTCACCCCATGATTTTTTGCTTATTCCTTCGTTTGACTATCCTAAGCTGACTTTTAATGAATAAAAATTAGAAATGCTTTTTCAAACAAATCATGTTCTGAATTTCAAATTGTGCTTACACAGTCTATACTGTATGCAAAGAAGACGACGAAGGAACCACTAGACCTTTAAGTTGTTCTTTAATAGAGGTGACATTATGTTAGTATTTCCTTGAATGGGCAAATACCAGCTCACATCTTTGAATACCACAGGACAACTTCTATTTACTGTGTAACATTTATTGAAAAGAAAAGAAAAATCACCAAAACTTCTTATGAAGAAATATTAATCAATCTGGCATTCTCACCATTGCCAATTTAATAAGGTTTCACGGCAATATATTCTACCTGTTTGCCTATAGGTGTTTATGGGTGTTTTTTGCCTTGAAGATTTAAATTCTTACTATAACTGCCCTAATTCACTGCAATCTTGAAATACCACAAGAGGGATCAAGTATATAACACTTCATTCCAAACTCAGTTTCAGAAAAAAACAGAATATGATGCTGACAGCAGAATGCAGAACCTAATATAAAAACTATTTACTGTTCTTTACTATACCAGATGATGTTTACAGCTTAAGTGAAGCCAAAGGGTGGTCATGGGGAAAGCAAGCAGTTCTTGCTGTGGTCAGACAGAAAACGAATGGCAACTGCTGTTACACATAATGGGGGAAGCAGCTGAGGTGTTTAAGTCCATCACCATTGAAAAGACAGCCCTAGAAGCTCAGTAAAGCAGAAACAAACCCTAAAGGTGTCTGAGACCAACCTCTGAAGCAATCTCCAGTGTAGTCCAAATTGCTGAAACATCAGGAGGAACGGTGAAGATTAACAGTTAAATCATTCTCTTACAGATGAACTTGGAATCACAGCATCATTTAGGTTGGACAAGACCCTTAAGACCATCAAGTCCAAACATAAACCTAGCACTGCCAAGTCTAGCCTGGTACAATTCTTCTATACGGTCTTATGCACCATAGTGTTCACATCTTAGTATTGGCAGAGTAGCCTTTTTAAGAGATTAAATGTAAACCCTTGGTTTTACATGCAACGGAAAAAATTGTCTCCTCTCTTCTGTGTAACTGGGCAATGGCAGATCACAAACTTGCTCTTGAAAGATCAAATAAGCAAAACTGCATTTATTCTTGTCTACTTTTATCCAGCACCTCAGTTGAAGGATGGCATTTTCATTATGAAAATAATGCCCTTCTTTACCTGATTAAACATTTATGTTCAAAAGATGTTCCTTGAAGACTTTTTTGCAGGGAAATTTTCAATAAACGCACTGAGATGCACTAGTAGAACAGGAAACTAGCATATACAAACAAATATTCATATGGTTTAATGACTCATACACCAATGTTCTTTACCATGGCAATACTGAAATCTGTTTTAAGACATGAGTATTATTTGTTAACAGAGAATTTATTTATTTTTTTAACTGAATGGAAAGATATAGAGCACTAGAACAGTTTTATGGCAATGTCATATTGGAGAATAATATTGGGTTTATCCAGCTTTTTCATTATTATTCAGCTTACTCCATGGATGATCCATTTGACATTGGCTTCCTGCTTTTGAGGATGAGCAGGTAGACTTGGAATCCTTTCAGTGTGTTGTATTTGCACAAGTAAGTGCAGTTCTTTTCCCAGGCAGGAAAAAAAACCTGCCTCTTTTTCTTCTAATTGTATCTTCTAACCAGCTATTAAAGAGAAATCTTGTACAATTCTTGCAAACAGGAAAGACTACAGACCACGGTGTTCCACTGACTGAAGAAGGAGACATGAGACTTCAAACCGCAAAGCAGATGTCTACTGTGATCTTGCATCAAACCACACCTCTGTCCCAATTTTTTTTTTCACAAAGTAATACCTACCTTAAAGAAGAAAGGTTTAAAGTTTATAAACCACTGCTGAAGATGAAACAAGCTAACAAATTCAAAGTTCTCTCTTCTGATGGACAAAGCAGAAAACATGGACTTGACTGAGAGCATTAATGATTTCCTTTGGAAATTTTAATATTTCTATTATTACTTAGATTTCAGTAACAACTCCCAGGTGACAAAGTACTTTCAAACTACAGACATCAGCAGTCCATAAAAATAGAAAGACTGTGATGCCTCAGAGTTTTTTGGATTTTTTTAACTTCTGTAGATTTTAATGTAGCTGTATTATATCCCTTACCCTGTAGCATAATGTTTACACGTACCCAACCCTATTATCCCATTCCATATCAATCCCTCTAAATTCTGTTAGCATGCTTAGTCTTCTTTTCAAGGTAGAATTGTAGAAAAACATCCTAAGGCCTGGACCAGAAGATATCACAAAGACACAGCGATCTTCAAGCCCAGATTTTTGGAAGAACTCCAAGAACTGCGTGTGCTGCAAAGAAGATAAAGACGAGGAAGAAGGGGTCCCACAGACCCGAGACAATTCCCGAGGCAGTGTGTTGGGGGGCAGAACTGGGTATGGATAAATCTGGGATTGGATGGACTTTATTACAAAATCATAGAACCACTGTCAGAGGGCACGTGCGTGATGTGTATTCCCTGGGCCTCAGGCCTGAGATTAAAGGACCTCTCCTTATCTTATCCACTAAATTGGCCTGGAGTCTTTTTTCTCCACATTCTCTTAAGGCAACAACTGGAATACAAAATCAAAGTAGCAAGGATTATCTGAAAGTATATGTATTTTAAACTGCCTGGGAATTAAGGTACATGGCACAAAAACAGCATTACTATTTTTCCTCCAAACATCTTTCAATGCTAATTCACAGTAACAGCCCCAGAGTGTTAAATCCCTCTTTCTCAACAGGTGATACTCTCATTCCATCCAATGCCATACTCCAGTTTTCAAAAAACTAAGCCAAATTTGTAACTGTCCCAAATGACAACAGCACAGGTATCCTACTTTCAACAGATTCAACAGAAAATTCTTATTGATTTCAACCACAATGCTACCCTGGTTTTGTCCAGTGATAACTTCTGCTTCCAGCACTGTTACAGTCAAATATGCAGTAGGGAAAAGTTTGTGGTTTTTTAGGATCCACGTGCACAACAAATTTGGAAGAAAAAAAAAAACCAAAAAAACACCCAAACAACCCTCTCAATGTTTCCACTCTGACAAAGATTTTTTTCCTCCTCTATGATATATAATAGTCTCTTCATGATAATGAATCAGGCAACTGAAAACACAGTGGGATCTCAGACCTGTTTGGGTAAATGGTATGTGTCACTTTTTGTGATAAAACTGCCATCTCTGAGTATATATTTTTTGCACATTACTTTCATTCATGATGTAACATTTTTCAATGCAAAGAAAAGATATTTTTCCACCAGAAAAAAAAAAAGAATAAAAAACATCCTACAGTTAAACACATTTAACTTCTCTTCCAACAAAGAATATGAGAAATAAGCAAAGGAATACCACCTAAGAAAAATATGCTTTACATGTTCTCTGGGAAAAAAAAACCTAGTCTTTTAATAAAAAGAGAGGGAGAAAATTTACAGTATTTTAAATCCGTTTTACTGGCTTTTTCTTTCCCCTACAAAACAGGTATTAGCACATATCACAAGAATGATCTTTATTAAAGAAAATAAACAATTGCTTTTTAGAACTACCCTTTGATCCACTTAAGCATATACATTATAAGACTAAATTTAAGCACACTGACTTCAAAAGGATTATTCATTCTCAAGTATCTAAATCAAAAGGAGCATGGCCAGCAGGTCAAGGGAGGTGATCCTCCCCCTCTACTCTGCTCTTGTGAGATCCCACCTGTAGCACTGTGTACAGTTGTGGTGCCCCCAACATAAGAAGGACATGGAACTGGTGGAGCAAGTCCAGAGGAGAGCCACGAAGTTGGTAAGGGGACTAGAGTACCTCTCCTACAAAGACAGGCTGAGAGAGTTGAGGCTGTTCAGCCTGGAGAAGGTTGCGTGAAGACCTCATAGCAACCCTCCAGTACGTGAAGAGATCACAAGAGAAAGCTAAAGAGGAACTCTTCATCAGGAACTGCAGGGATAGGACAAGGGGGAATGGCTTCAAACTGACAGCAGGTTTAGATTAGATGTTAGGAAGAAATTCTTTACTGTGTGGAGGGTGAGGCACCGGGACAGGCTGCCCACAGAAGTTGTAGATGCCCCTTTCCTGAAGATGTTCAAGGTCAGGTTGGATGGGGCTTTGAGCAACCTGGTGTTGTGGAAGTTGTCCCTGTCCACAGCAAGGGGTTGGAATAAGATGATCTTTAAGGTCCCTTCCAACCCAAATCATTCTATAATTCTATCTGTACACATAAGCAACAAAGGGTTCAGTAGCCTTGACTTACTCAACTTTTTCAGATGAGCATCAAATGAACTGGGACCAGATGCATAATCCATTCATACAGCTAGAAGCTAACCAACACTACTGAGAGTTATGATCTGACCAGAAAAATACGTATATTTTTAAATACTTTGCTGGATTAGGGATTCCATGCGGGACAGTTTGCTGGTTCAAGCCTTTCACATGCACATTCTGCTGATAGACAGATCTCTTTTGGACATATTATGAATTCATGATAAGTTTTTTTTCTTTTAATCCTTAGCATGCTATTGATTGAGGCAAAATGCTTAATATTTGATTATGAGCTGGAATCCACATGCCAATACAGTAATTTACGTGTCTAAACTTGAATACACGAATTCATAACATTAGGCTAAAAATTGTTCTATTTAAAGAATACTGTCACAAACCATGGCTTTAAAACAACCCCAGGAACAGACCTTCACTTGTGCTCCCTGTGTATTGTACTTCAGTAGCACAGAATGCCAAAAAGGGTATATTCTTAAATACCACGAAAATGCTTACCTTTAACCTTGCACATTCTTCAATGTGTGTAAACACAATTCTCAGTATCTTGTGTAGGAATAGTCTAATTCAGTATCAACCAAAAAATTACAGTGCATTCGCATAACTGCATAAAACCCCAAATTTGTCAAGTAAGACATTTAGAGGTTTCACATAAACATAAATTGAATTTTCTTTTTAATGACTGAAAGTAAAACCACACAAATTACAAAAAGACACTTTATATAATTATTACAGGCAGTTAGCACTACGAAAACAATAAGCAACACTTGAAACAAATCAATTAAAGGCTATTTTTCAATACTTTTCTTCAGAGTACCAGCCTAAACACCACAGAATTGTTTGGTTTCAATGAACAGGCCAATCGTGGTATTTCTTCTTTCTGCTGACTTCCTTCTTTGCAGTTAAAGAAAAATTAAATATGCTTAGTTACAAAAAGGGGTCAGAAGAAAATATTGCCAACTCTGGTAAGAACAGAAGAAAAAGAAGGAGTCGTGGAAAAGGACAGAAATGTCAAAACTACCCTGATGTATATTATAAGTTGTGAAAGAAAAAAAACATTCAAGACTAGTTTTTAAGATGACAAGGGATTCCATAACTCACCTACAAGGATGCTTCTTATATTTAAACCTGAAGACGACATCATAAAAATCTCAGAGTTTGTGCTTTTTAAAATTACTTCAATCACTTCACAAAAAAGAAACATATGTACAGGAATATGGCTCAAGGCACTACTTACCTACTACCCTGATCTTTGACAAAAGCAGAAATTAGAATATAGAGCTAACAGTTGAACCTTCCTCTTTTTCTTTGGTTAGAAAAATATATCTTTAATGGCAGAGGTAAAGTTATCTGAAAATTAAAGTTCTTTTCATATTAAAGTATTCCGAAAAGCAAGAATCAGTTCCCACTAAATATTTAAACAAATAGCAGTGAATATATCTAAAATGTCTCTAAGAAGAATGATGAACTACTGCAAAACACAGTATTCATAATTATTGTTTCTTAAACAAATACATAAATATAGGTATCAGCGCATGCCTAAATCTGTGCACATGTTGAAGAAACGCCTTAAGCAGACAGGAAATTTCAAAAACTTCAGGGTTAGTGCACTCAAGACAGACACAGAAAATAAGACAGACCATAAGAAAAGCCTAAGTCTGTGCATCATTTTTGTCAGCAAATGTAGCAAGAGGAATACTAAGGCTTTACAATAGTCCAATCAAGATAATACGAAACTTAAGTTACAAGACATGTTTGTTCAGTGAGCAAACACGAATACACAAAAAACATCAGCCATGTTTTAACACCTCATGCTTGAGGTCGGGAGTTTTTGCTACTACTAACATTCCTGAATTAAGCCATTGACTCTCAAGAGCTGCAAGTATAAAGCTACCAAGTTATCCTTATACATTATCCATTTCATTCTTTCTCTCCCCTCTCCATAGAGCTGCTCACGACTCAGCTGAAAGCATTCGATCAACTGCTTCCCTTTTGACATGCAAATCCTGCAAGTTTATCTGGGTCCTGTACATTTTGTAAACAGTCCTAGCAAGAGGTGAGCTTAAAAGCACTCCAAACTGTAATTTCAAAATACACTTCTGTAACAGAGGAGACATTTCATCAGTCCTGTCAAATCATGGTGCACATAGAATCTTTTACAACACAGTTTACCTAAAGCCAATGCCTTATATACCAGTTGGCTTGGGAAAGGTTAGTACTACCAAAAAAAGTCAAAGTAAATTACAGGTATATTCCTCACAAAATTGGAAGCTTTGTCAAATACATCAGGTATTTTAAAAAGACTCAGGTTCAAAATGTCTCATTGCATTCAAAAACACTGAGATATTTACAAATATAATCCCGAAAATGTAAAAATATCGAAAGAATAAAACTGGTAGATATACGTGGAGGAGGCAACATATTTTTGGCAATAGTTTTCTCTGACTTTTCAGAAGAGACCTTGGACTAAGAAACAGCCTCCACTAACAGTTACAAGGGCTCAGTAAATTTGCTGCCACAAGTGAATTAACCTTCAGAATCCAGAAGAGTTGCATCCATTCACTCCCCACAGTATTTGCTGTGTGACTACCACTCCTCCTCCTGCCCAGCTGCTACGTAAATAATCCATTCCTAACACAAAAACAACTAAATACTTTACTGAAAATGCCGCTGAGATTAAATTTTTGTCAGAGTAGTAAAAGTGTGTTTATTCCACAACAGCCTCATCTCAGACTCTGGTCCCAACTCTGTCATGAGGAGCACGGGGAAAAAGTGATGATAAAATCCTGCCAGTTACCAATACTTTAAAATTATTTTGAGAAAGCAAAGTATAGCAGGGAGCTTGATGCCATTCATTTATTGGAACCATCCTGGCTTTAGTCAGATGCCAAAAAAACTTCTCAGGTGAGAGGCAGCACCTGTGAGCACCAGCTCATTCCTGATCTTCAGTAAAGAGGAGTAATCATGGTGAAAGTAGAAAGGGAAGCTGCTCTTTGCGACAGCAGTACAAAGGACTCAGTATCTGGTTCACAGAGATGATAATCCAAATAAAATAGAATAATATAATTCAAATACTCCACAGGTGTGTCATTTCTATTTTGATAACAACTTGCTATAACCATGCGAAACACATTTATCACACAGATATTTTTGATCACCGGATTTGGTGTGATGGTAGCTGTTACTTCACCCCAAAAAACTACCAGCTATTGTTCTTAATTTGCTTGCCTGCAAAAAGTTGTTCTCATTAATACCATCCCACTGTAAAAGAAACTAAATTGACAAATAAGCGCTGGACTGCGGAACACCTGTCTCCATCGCAGACAACTGTAGAAAGCTGCGCTACTTCTGTGGCTCTAACTGATATCCATATGAACAAAAAGCTTGAAACGTGAGGAATCATCTCAGATTTGGTTCACTTAAACACACACTCCAGTCACCGATATCTTCTTCATTTTGTTGGTTAAATGTAAATGTGTTGGTTTTAATTCACACATTGCAGTGTGGGACAGAGAGACCATGTCTCACTGTACATTCACCCACTAAGAAATTGCTTCAGCAAGGAAGTGCTACACTATATAGCATGGTTCAGTAAACAAAAATAAGCATTTTAAATAGTGCCTGCCTTCCTAGGAAAGACAGTTACTGAGACGACACATTCTGGCAATACTTTACAACATCAAAATACTGTCTGTTAATAAGGAAAAGTTTGTAGTCAGTTACAGAACATTAAATTACTACCCCACAAAATGGTGGCATTAAAACTTCAGTCTCATCCCACTAGTAAAAAAACAAAATTCTGATAAGTTATTTTTAATTGTCATCATTACATTCCTATCTTTGTATTTCAGAGAATAATTTCTGTTATTTTGAGAGAAGGCAAACTTCAGTGAAAAAACTAATATCCCTAATATCTATGCAATCCCAGTATGTAAAGAAGATGCTAAAACTATTAAAATATTCTCTGAAGTTTTCCCTTCAGAGTAGCAGAATCTTCTCAGTGCTGGTTTTCATTAATAACAAGAAATTAAATAAGGCACAAACAAGACTGAGTCAGTCATACCTGCCATTTTCAATTCCTGTGGTGATTTCCAAACACAAAAGACAACAAAATTTCTTGTGGAATATGTATTGGTATCGAAACTGTCTGTCCCTGCTTACCTGGTTTTTTCTTCCTATGTTCCCTATAAACTATTTCAACAGTAAGCAAAGAACACTGCTTCTAAGTTGTGATGCAGAATCAGTGAAATGCAGAACTTGCACTGATAATGACTTTGAAAAAAACCCAAACATTAGATGATCAGCACCATTCAGAGCCATAAAATCTTACCACTTCATACCACAGAAAACACCAGAAGAGTTTGTGTTCCCCAGCCACCCAGCATAGTCACTGCCAGTAGGAAGAGGAAAGCAAGAAACAAACAAACAAACAAAAAATCAAGCAAACAAGCAAACAAAAAAACCACAAAAAAACCCCAAAACACTAGTAGGGTGATACAGCAATCAAGATTACTCATATCCAACATAAATGTTATTATTTTACCCTGAATTTTACAGAGTGTCACAATCATCTTGCCTGAATGAAACACTGAGCAGGTGATCACCCTGACCCCATACACATAGGATGCTCTAGTCCATTTTTGCGTAAGTCAGGATGGATGGTACTCTTGACATTTCAACATGCATAAATTCAAATGGCCTAGGTAAAACATTCAAACACAATAGAATTTTACAGCCACAATCATAAGACCCTTACAGATAACTGATGACTCTGCATCTTTTTTTCCAAGAGCATCAGCATGACTAACTAAAGAGGGGTCAGATACAGGCAATAGGGAGAAAGTGCACATCAAGTCTTACCTACTTTAATCACCAGAGTGCAACATGATCTTGACAGCTCTTCAGGGAGAGCCTTGAGCTATGGCAGCTCAGGTAATTTTGAATAATACTAAAGAAACAATCCATAGTAGGGGATATAGGTATGTATTGAGATTCAAGGGAAGTTGTCTACATCTAAATTACTGAAGGATCTAACACCAAAGCTTCTGTGTTTCCAGTCATGTCGCTCTCTAATGTTTCAGTGCACAAGAAGCTCTGATCAAAAACTTGTTTAGAGCTTATGCCCTTCATAGCTCCCAGATAACCACAAAAGTAACTGTGCCTGTCAGTGGCAAACAGTGCTTCAAATTCTACATGTTGCTGTTCTTTGACACAAGTTAGTGTTTGCTGCCATCACTCTCTGTTATCAAATATATCTGCATTTCTCATGAACATTAGCAAAAGTTGCTTCCCCTCTGAAAAAAAAAAATTGTTTTCACCCCAGTATCTCACATTTTCTTTCTATATGGGGAAAAAAACCTTGGTTATGATTCAGACACAGTAGATGATCATCTCCCAACAATCAGTGAAGACCGTATCTTCATGAAGATTCTACAAGATTTAGCAAACTCTTTTAATGCTACAGGCCATAAAACGCTGCTAACTTGGCCATGCAGATCGCAGGAGATGTAGATGCTTTTTGCCTATTCTCAGTTCCCTTCATGCTGAAAGGGCACTAGGGACCAATTGTTGCCTCCTTTCCATCCCTGTGTTAGAGTCCTCCTGGTCCCAGCAGATTTTAAGAGAAAGAATGCAAAAACTGAGAGAGCATGCCTGTGTCCTTTGCATGCTGACGAAAACCACCTCTAGAGTGTCATCTTATCCCACCCGGCAAAGGGTTTCAACAACATTCAGTTTAGCAAACAGAGAAAGGCCAGCTGTCCAAGACACAGTTCAGTCAAGACTGCAAGACTGAGGTGAAAAGAGGCAGAAGCTCTGACAAGGCAAGGACAGAATACATACAACTGGTAATTAGTATTTTGTTATTAATCTATCTCCTAGAATTAGTGTTTTCCAATTTGAGATTTAGTTGTAGTTTCAGATGCAGGAATGCAGGTAGTTAAGCCAGTTTCTTATGTCAGCAGCTGAGATATGATGACATTTCCTTTCATTTTCGTCCTTCCTCACCTTTATTTTGTCCATCACTTCTTCACCTTAAATGTAACCAACTACAGTGTGCTTTGCATATCATAACTGACCAAATGTCCCAATTGTTCACGCACTAGGTATCTATCTGGACTCCACACTAAGTTTCAGCAATGCCTTCCAAGCATCTCGCTCCACATGTTCATCCCCAACACCCAGTCCTCACAAAAGGCTTTCTGCCATCCAGGTTATACTTTAACTTTTCACGAGGCATGTGACAGAAGTGAGAAAACAGATAAAGACAAACAGAAGGCCTCTGCACAAGGTTTCCAATCCTAGGTCTCCAGTTCTCACTTTCTTGAGTTTCTGAGGAGCCATGTAAGAAGAAAGAGATTCCTCTTGCCTTACCAGGTGAGAGCCTGAAACACCCTCAGCCTTCTGTGTTCAAAATCTAGAAGCTAATTTTTAACACACACCTGGAAAGAGTATGAAGCATAACCTCTCTAAACTGGTCTCCTTTGTTATTGCTAACCCACAATAACATGATTAGATTCAGTAAGAGGCTCATATCTCTGCCTTATCTAAGAAACCGATTCTATTCCAGCCTAAGATGAGCAGACAAGCTCACGCAGCAGTAACCTCAGGGATAGATGCTTGTTGTCAGCACATCTTCCATGAGAACATGCTGGTTTTGAATTTGAGGATTCACACAATACTTGCATATTTTTTATCCTTGAGTCCTGGGGTTTAAAACATTTCCTAATGTTTCCTTTAAAATGCTTCCTAAAGTTCACCTCATTTCCCTGACTTTCAAGAACTGTGAACATGGATGGAAGAGCAGAAAATAAAAATACAATCTTTCCCTCTTCCTCAATGTAACTGGGCTAATGTGTTAAACATAGGGGCAAAACAACTGTGGAACACATAATACTTTAAAAAAAGAGAAAATAAAGAAGGCCAAAGCATACTTAGGTGCATTCTTAAAATTAACAAGCATGTACATTAAGGGATCTCAAGCAGTCCCATAGTGAGCATACAAGATATACAAATACTGTTTTCTGTACTCAAGTCAAACTTAATCAGCTCTAAAGTTGAAACAGGAGTTCCATAAAACACCTTCATTTAACTTGATTGGAAGGGATACTGAACAAAATTCCAGTAATATTTTTCTTCTTAAAGTATTTACTCAGATATCACTTCAACGACAATTATTTTAGGTGGTTTATAACAAGATCTGATTTAGTGTCTCAGGCAGAAAACTGGGAAGGAGGGAAGTGTGCCCAGAATTTTACAGACACTGTCTTATACTGGTACATCTTCACGTGTCATTTTAGAAATGACAGGGCTTACTGCATCAGGTATATCTTACAGATCTTTTGCTCAACACAGAACACAATTCCCATTCTCTAAAGGAAACAACTCTTTGTGATAATTGTGGTGGTGAAAGCCAGAAGCAGCATAATCACTGCAGAATACTGTTCGATTATAGAGGAGGCAGCAGAACACCACTAACTGAGCTGCAGTATGCACAAAAAAGGAGTTATCCACTTCATATTTTAAGTATGGTTTTAGCCTCAGAAAACTAGCACAATATGATTTTTTAGTTGATGTAAGTATCCTACATAATTTCCACAGTGAAGACATCTAAAAATACTTGTTGAAATACCACAGATTGCCACCTCTCAGAAAAGAATCTTCTCCACCACAAAGCACTCTCATAAATGCTAAACCCGACATGCATACATGTGCTCTGATGCTTGAAACATTAACCCAGGTTACTCTCCTTCACTCAGGGTATCAATTGTTGCCAAGGTGAGCCAACAGCATTGACCTCGTCTCTGCTACTTCATTTCAGCAAGACCAGCCAATTTCCATCAGCAAAATTCTGATTTTGTCAAGTTTTTGGATAACCTCTATTTCAGCACATGACTTGTAGGAACAACAACAACAGGCTGCACGCTAAGGACTTTTTGAGGTAGGTATTCAATATGGATGGGGGGGCTCTGATGCAAAGAAGGGGCAAACAAGAATACCCATGCACTAAAATAACCCTACCTGGAACAAAGCCAGTGTGTCTGCACAAGGTTATCACTGTTTGCAATATCCCAGCAGCTCCTCACATCAAAACAAAGCAGCTCCTTGGATAGTTTTTAAGTTGATCCCTCGCACCAGAACATTCTACTGCAGTAGCACTGCCATCCAGACATACCAGATGAACTGAGCATCAGGGGTGAGGCAACAGCCTTGAAGTGCTCCCCAAAGCAGTGCTGCATTGGTTTGGACAAAGACCATCAGTACCCAGTGAAACTTTTATGCTGCAGCGCCTTGAGGATACAGCAAGATTTTCACGTCCACATCCTCTCTAACAAATCCACCCACCTCTCAAGTCTCACATCTTAGTGCCCAGAACTTCTCTCTCTTCCACAGTTGAGGACATGAGGGTCCAATCAGCTTCCTACAAGGTGCACACAGAGGACCCAGGATCCATATTAGAGCTCTCGAGAAGGTGCTAAAGGGAAGCCTATGAGGATTGAGGGGAAAAGATGGTCTGGTACTAAACCATTTCTGGTTCACCAGAGGGAAATCTTTCCCTTCCCAGTTTTCCCAGCACCTCCAGTGCCGACGTTTTCCAGTTCAAATCTGTTGCTACAAATAGACTTGAAATTAAGGCTGCACAGTACCTGTTTATTATGACAGAGAAGGGGGGTATGAACTATGGATATAATAAAACCAGCAGGGGAGGCTTCCCTAAAAGGGAAAGACAGCAGGAAGCACATGGATAAACAGGCATTAGTTAGCTACTCACTTATCTTCTGAGGATTTGTTTGGTTTGTGGTTGTGGAGTATTTTTCTGGTTTGGACGGGTTGTTCTTTTTCCTTTTCATTTTATAGTTGGTTTTACAAGTGATCACCACAGAGACACTTCAGTGCCAAATTAACTTAGCAGGTCTGTGTTGTTATACAGCAAAATCACAACTAGTCAGTCCTGTTGGTGTTCATGGGATTGAATAAAGCCTAGCTCCTCTCACAGGAACAAAACACTGGTTTAAACAATCAGATCACAGAAACATAAAATCAAAGACAATACATGTGCATTTAAATATTTCTTATTCTTATATTCTATAAGAGTATTATTATCCAATATACACATGCACTTAGGATGGATAAATGGATATTCTACATCCTATATGTAAGCAGGCTTGTATATGTGACATAAAAGGAATTTATATTAGTAAATATTTCACACCCAGTACTACTCCATATCGAAAACACAGAAAGTTATCGGCTACAATGTGAGTTTAAAATAACACTATTTACATTCACGGAAGTCTTCTGATAGCACGATGTACACAAAATGTTCTGCAGAGTAACTGAATGGAAATATTTTCTCGAAACAGAAGAGGGAGATGTTAGCACAACTGGCTTTGAACCAGAATTTAACTGTATCTGTAATTGCCTTTTACTCAATTGCCACACTAAACTCCTACATTAGCTAAAGATGCACCTCCATTTCATCACTACACTGGCTGTTTTTCTGTCTAGTTTGAAAGCTTTATTTCATTCTTCATACTCAAGAACTATTAAATTCACCACTGATTAACTATTTTGACTATTTAATATTTTTCCAAGTCTGAATCAGAAAAGTTCCAGTGACTGGAATCCTGCTAAATTACTAACTAAACTTGAGCACTGTACAATGCAACATACTTCAGAAGGTAATAATTTACTTTAGGCACAGTTATTTACACAACCGAAATACAATAAAGGAAAGCACCAGTGATAAGACGATTAACATATAAATCTATTCAGCTCCATAATGAGGATGAAAGAGATTAAATAGAAATAGGAATAAACAAGAACTGTTAACAAATCAGTATTCTAACTGGCATTAAACCCATCAGAGCAAAACCACCACCATTGTTTACTCTGAATAACGACAAGTCCGCAGGTTATAGCTCATGACACAACCTTAATGCAGAATATGAGAAAATCTTTCCAGTTTCTGACATAGCCAGACAAGACCCTTTCTGAAGTTCCCTCATCTGTAAAAGCATCTGATATATTTTGACAACTGTCATCCATCCTGTTTCTGTGATTCCTCAGCTACACAGATTCCTGACATAAAGAAATATGACCACAGATTTCAGTAATGATGTATTTACTAAGAGTAAAGACTAAAAATCTTGCTTTTCACAGCTGAAATGCCTGTTCCCATTTCAGTGACTATTTTCATGATGTCATAGATTTGCAGTGAACTTCCCATTAGGAACAGGATTTACTAGTCAGAAGCAGGGCAGCAGTTCTGCAACAGACCTCCACCTCCAATGCAAGGGAACAAGATTTCTTCCACACAGCAAACAGAACCTCCTCCTTTTTAATACTTGGTGAATTGTTGTCCCTAGCAGGACAGCCAGCTACCCAACCTGGGGGCAACCAAACCCAAACGTCCTACTTCAGGACTCCAATTAAACTGTAAATCAAAGACGTAAGACGACGGACATACTGAGTGTAAATGATGTACGAGCCTTTTTGCCTTTGACTTACAGGCAGAATAAGTGACACAACACTCGCCGTGACAAAAGCCCTCTGAGGAAAGGGCAAAGTTACCTTTCTGTTAGAATAAATAGAGTGTTTATTTTGAAAAGCGACCAGAAATGATCTCGCTGCCGCCAGTACCGACCCGTACGACGGAGTTGGGGACCCTGAGGCCATCCCTGGGCCGCTGACAGGACTCGGGGCAGCTCCTGCGGGCGCTGCTGGGCACCGAGGCGCGATCGCTGTCAGTTCGCAGCGGGCGATCGCGGCCCCGCGGTGCCGGCGTCCCACGAGGAGCGACGAGACAGGTCCAGCAGCGGCCCGGGGCAGAGCCACACGCGGGGAAGTTTCCCGAAGTCACTCGGAGCACCCCCGCGCCCCCCGGCTCACGCCGCCCCCGGCTGCAGAAGCCCGGGCCGGGGCAGCGCAGGCGGCAGCACCGCGGAGAAAAGTTAGTTGCTGCGAGGGCGGGAGCGGCGGGGCCCGGCCCAGCGTGTCCCCCCCGCCCCGCCGCGGGTGCCGGCCCCCGGCCGCCACCGCCCCGCACGCCCCCCGCTCCAGGACCGCGGCGGCGGAGCAAGATGGAAGGCGCGGGGCCGCCCGCCCGTCCCACCGCGGGGCGGGAGCCGCCGTGCCCTGGGGATGGGCTGGGGAGGGGGCGCCCGGCGGCGCCGCAGCCCCCCGCCCGCCAGCCTGCCTGCCCTCCCGCGCCGGCGGGCGGCTGGCGCCCCCGGTGCTCCGCGCTCACCTCGCTCCGGCTCGGCTTGCAGGCAGATAGGGATGTTCTTCTTCCAACCCGGCATGGCTCCGCGCTCCCCGCTCAGCGCTGCTGCGGCGGCGGGGGGCGGCTCATGGCAGGGAGAGGCGGCGGCGACCCGCGCGCAGCGGGAAGTCGGCGGCTCCGGCGGGCAAGGGCGGAGGGGCGGCGGCCGCGCCGTGGGAGGGAGGGAGGACGGGGGAGGGGAGGCGGCGGAGCTCCGCCAGCCTGGGGGACGGGAGGCAGGGAGGAAGGGAAGGCGAGGGCTCTCCCCGGTTCAGCCGGGGACCGGAGGGGTGGGCGGGGGGATTGTGGGAGGCAGAGGGAGGCGCGGAGCAGTGCCCGGCCCTGGCGCCGCCGGCAGGTGGCTGGAGCTGGTGGCTGGAGCTGGTGGCTGCACAATGGAGAGCCCGGGGCGGCCTCGCTCGGCCCCGCTCGAGCACGGCGGGACCAGGTGGGGCGGGGCGGGGCGGGGCGGGGCAGGGGTCGCCACCGCCTTTCGGCCGCCAGGTGCTGACGGGGCGCGGAGCTCCCGCGCGGCGCGGAGCTCCCGCGCGGCGCGGGGTCGGGGGCTGCGGGCGCGGCCGTGAGGACGGCAGCGGGGTGTGGAACTGCACCCCGTGCAAGGGTCTGAGTTTTGGCCCCTGCGGGCGCCCAAGGCACGGGGATGGCGTGTGCTGCCCGTCCCGCCGGCCCCTCGTCTCGCCTCGCGGCTCCTGCCTCAGGGAGGCACCACTGGAATGGGCTCGTCCCTTTTCCTCCGCAGTTCCCGGCTGGCCAGTTTGCCTGCACGTAGGTGTGCGAAAGCTGGGGAATAAGGAGTTAAAACAGAGGCAAACTCCCGTGGAACGGCACCGACAGCCCCCTGATCAAATAACAAGAATTTGCACCATAAAGAGCCCAGGACCCGATTGTGACAGGTCGGATTTCTGTTACTATTACAGCCGATTCCTTGCGACCATTTGACCAAAAGACCTCAAATCTCCCCACTAAAATTATTTCTGACACAACCATGTCCTAATAAGAGAGAAATGCTGCGGCAATTAAGTATTCCTTTTATTTTTTACAGGGAAAAAACAACCGCCATAAAAATTCAAAGTGGTAGGTTTGAATGTTACTTGAAAATAATGATAGTAGTACAGGTGACTTTTTTTTCAATCTTCCAAGGCACTTCTTGGCATGAACTGCAATAAGAGCTTCATCCTGCCTAAAAATTATGTTGTGATTATTTTTATATTGTCAGTGCTTTCCTCACATTTATAGAAATTGTGTCATTTTATGTGGTCAAACAACTACATGTGAACCCTTTATTCAGATGAAGAGTTGAAGGGTTTCCTAGGTTTAATTTATACTGTAAATATGACAGTTTCCTGACACAGCATTCTTCTGTCTTGACTTTGTGCCAGCCCTTCAAGCACAATGTGTGTCTTGCTACTTATGAAAACCCCTTGTTTAAAATCCCGTTGATGAAAGCTGCAGCTCCTGGCTTTTACTGCATCGCACTTGGGCCACAATCCCATCATCAGTAATGCTGCAGGATCAGTGATTCAAACAGAGAGTAGGTATATCCTGGATTTCTGTTGAATTAAGAGTATGAGATGAAGAGTTGCTTTTGTTGGCAACTCTCTTGCAGCCTATGAGGGGACAGGTGATACCTGATCTAGAACAAAACCCAGCAACATGATGTTAACAAACCAAAATCATTTTACCAAGTTAGAAGTGTCAGACCGGGTTTATGTCAGCTTTGAGTCATGTGACCACTGATATTTTTGTTTCATTATTGGTGGCACTAAATTTGGATTTCCTGCATATTTGAATGACAATCTTGTGTTCTTTATTGAAGAAGAGATATGTTTATGCTAATATTCGCCTTACTTTCATAGTCCTTTTACTTAAATAATGTTGGGGGTTTTTTTACTGGTATTTCTAAAGAAAAATGTGAGTATGCATAGGAATTTGTAAGCACAATAAAATAAAGATTTCCAGCCAGATTCTTTGCTCACAGGGCAAAGCTTCCAGAAGATGCCTTTGGGGTGTTCAAGCAGGTTCAAAGAAAATGGAGAGGGACAAGACTCTGCAGTTGCTAAGCCCAACAGGCACCGACGAAAGGAGCAGGTGCTGAAAACTGTCCCAAGAGTTCCAGGAGAATACACAGCCAAGAATAGGTTTCAAGGCAATGAAGTGGTTTAGAAGTCATATAGCTACTTTAAAAGAAAATTACTTTGGCATTTACCTCTGCTATTTCTTCTATGAAAGCTGGGCTTTCAAGTACTGTGGGATGAAATAAAACTTCAGATGATTGTGTCATCCATGTCCTAAATCTTACATATTTTACAATCTTACAAATCTTACAATCTCTGATGTCCAGCTTTTACTTCTGGCATTTCCATTATGAATGAAAAACAAACATTAAGCCTTGAAATTGTAGTTCCGATCCTCCAGCCAATTTTTTGCCAGCACTGGAATTCTGCATAATTGCAGGTCAGAGGAATTAAGAAGTAGATTGCCCTACTCTTCAGTCCACAATAAGCCATTTTCTAGCTATTTTTTATAGTGTCATCACGTTGAATGTGAGTAACAATTCCTTAGGACTGAATGTGGGATTTTTCAGAATTCTGCAGGAGTCATAAAATTCCAGCTGCTGGTTTGGATTTGCTCCAGAAATGTGTTTCAAAATGAAGGATAAGTCTTTTTTTTTCCTAAATATTACTGATTTCTCAGAAATAAATATACTATATATTAAATAGCTGACAATATTTGCATAATTGAATGGAATATGCATACTTCTCTCTGTCTTATGCAGGACTTTACAAATAAATCATTCTAGGCAATGGCACTCTATGATTCCCCATCTCTTTGCTACAGGAGAAGCTTTCATGGGTGCCTGGCTCAAGATAATTTAATTGCATTCTCTTACTCACATGAGCTGTTTTACACTGAACAACTGCTTCTTCATATCCCAATGCTAGTAATGGAAGAAAGCAGTCACCTGATTTAGATGTGCATTTTATGGCGAATATAGCACACTGGCAGCATACAAACTTCCTGCCAGCTCTTTTCTATCTACAGCTTTTTCCCTCAGAGAATTTTAAATTAATGGAATCTTGATTTTCAAGGAACTACCCTTTCTTCTTATTTGATGCTGTAGTATGGAGGTCATCTGAAGTGTGTAAGTAAGACCCTAGAATTAATCAAAAGCAAAAGAAGTATAATATTGCCAAGGAAAAGTTTTATTTCATGAGTATTCTAAAGAAGAGATTCATTTTTTTAATTTCCTGTTCTTATGCATTCCCTGAAAGCTAGGTAGGAGAAATATGAAGATGGTCAGACTGAGGGTTCAGTTTCTGGAGGATTGCAATATTTCTCAGTAAATGCAGATTTGCACCACCATTACCTTCAAGTTATGAGACATGCCTGAGTGACTGACATGTTTCCATACACATTTTTGATTAATTAGATCTTTAAAAGGTGGCAAGGAAAATCTCTCCTGCAAATGAAAATCAAAAATTACCTAAAATAACTTTGATAATATTAAGATATTGCAACTTCTACACATTTCTGGATCCGAAAGGCCCCACATCTTCCATTCTGAATAGATGGAAAATGCTTGAGCCTACCACATTGCTCTCGGTGGCTCTGCCATCTGGGTAGAAGGGTAGGTTCTGATTATTTTAGATGGTCCGGTCGCCAACGTGAGCCTGGGACTGTGGTATCATATTCTTACTAAGAGTTACATAAATCGGTACATGTCACATTAAAATGTGATTTCATTAAAAAACTGATCCCAATCTTGCCAGAACTGAGCACTGGGCAGACCAGAGATGCACTTTATACAGCAGTATCTTCCCTACCCACTGTTGTTTTATTTTCTCTTTATTTTCCTTTAATTGAAAAGGATCCTTATCTTGAAAGTTGATTGTCACATCCCTGAACATCAGATCAAAAGGTCCATAGATGAAACACATGGAGTACACCAACAATGGATTTTTTTTTTAGATACATTTAGATTCATTAACAAAAGTGAAGGAAAAAATAGTTGGACATCCTGCCACAGAGTGGTAGCCAGTTATTGTCAGCCTCACTGGGGAATATTCACCTTAGGACAGTGCAGAAGGCGTGGTCCCTTTGGCTTGCTCTGTTTATGGCTCCATGAATCTCTCAAGTTGGCACAGTGGGGGATTTCAGCAGAGGAGGAGGATGTCTGAGCCTGCCTGTGGAAATGGGCCCTTCAGGAAGTTAAGAGTCAGGTTACCTGGTCTGTCAGTCCCAAGCAGATTTAGGAATCAGACAAAACATGAGCACAATTAGTTTAGGCGAGTTGACAGCAATTCCATATATGCTCAGGATCAGAAAATTAGGTACTTAAATGGGAGTTTTATGGACTGTGTATGTTTACGAACCTGCAATCTATCTGTTGCCCTGTTATGTGTCTGTACCCTTGGATTTAGCCATCTGATGTTTTGAAGAGGCAGGAAGATTTTCTCTATTTCCCTTAAAAGACAACATTTTTAATGTTTTATCTCAGATCCTTGAACTACAGCAAATAAGCAAACAAGCAGAAGATGGTATGTAGATTCTTGCTCATGACAGCATCCTTGTGCCGAACAGAGAGCGGACTTCCTAGGACTACCTACTTGCCTCTTCCTGTTTCTGTAACCTACTCCAAGAAAAAGAGACAACATCTGCTGAAGTTTTAAGCTCTGAACTGATATAGGTACCCAAGATCAAAATTTGGGGATTTTGTGTGCTGCTAAAATAAAGTGCTCTAATTAGTGCTTATAACTGTTTTGTTTGCACAAAAATGAGTTGTGTAAATCAGCTGCAAACCACTACACAATTACCAATGTAATGAAAAAAAGCAAATTATGCAAATATTAAATAGCCTGACTTATTACTGCCTTTTTGTGCTGATACTGAAGTATAAATAAAATAAAGCATTAACTAGAAAAAGACTTAAAAAAAATGGAAGTAGTTAAAATTTTCATCTTTGCAAAAAATACTCAATAAGTAAGCAGGAAGAACAGATATAAGAAAACATTCAAAAATATCTGAAAGAACCTAATGATTTTTGATGTATCTGAAGCCCTAACCAATATATCCACAATGCCAATGTGCCAAAATTACTGAGAATACTAAAACTCCATGCATGACTCTCATATGTGCAGGCATTCCCATCTCTGATGGTGTTCTACTACCCTCACAGGAAAAAGATTATTCTAATGCTTCACCTAAACTGCCTGCATTTCAATATGTGCCCATTGTCTCTTGGTCTTTGACTAAATACCACTGAGAAGTTTGGCTCTATCTTGTGTACTTGCTCCAGTCAAGTATTTATACACATGGATGAGATCCCTCAGATAACTTTCTCCTCTCCAAGCTGACCAGCTCCAGTGCTCTTACCTTCACTCTCCATATGTCAGGTGCTCCAAGGCCGTAATCATCTTCAGGCCTTCACTGGATCAGCTCCAGTATGCCCATGTCTGTCTTGCACTGGGGGGCTCAGGACTGGATGCAGCACTCCAGGTATCTCTCACCAGACTGAGCAGGGAGGAAGGATTGCCTCCCTGACCAGCTGGCAGGGCTCTGCCTAATGCAGCCCAGGAGGGGCCATAAGGGCACACTGCTGCCTCCTCATCAACTTGGTGTCCACCAGGATCTCCAGGCACTTTGTTACCAAGCTGCTTTCCAGCCAGCCAGGCCCCAGAATATAACACTACATGGGGTTACTCCTCCCCATGTGCAGGACATCGCATTTCCCCTTTCTGAACTTCATGAGACTTCTGTTTTTCCATTTCTCCAGCCTATCGAGATGTGAATGGAGCACAACTATGTGGTGTGTCCATCATTCCTCCCAGTTTTGTGTCACCAGCAAACATGCTGAGGGTGCACTCTGTCCCATCATTCAGGTCATTAAAGATGTTAAACAGTATTGGTCCCACTATCACCACTAGGGCCTGACCTCCAGCTGGACTTGGTGCAACTGACCACAGCCCTCTGTACAGTCCCTCTGACCACAGCCCTCTCTACAGTCCCTCTCAGGTGCACTGACGTTCATGATACCCATCACTCAGGGCTCTCTGCCTGCCTGGAGGAAGGCTCTAGAATTCCACTTAATTTCCATGGTCAGCATAGGAAAGGCTTTCATTTTAATGGATGATTCTCAACATGGTTGAACAGAGTTTTACAGAAAGGACATAAAGCCGGCAGCAGAAAAGGAATGTAGCTTTGGGAACAACCGAGGGAGTTAAAAGCTCAGGATCAACCTGCAAAAAAGAATGGGCTGTGAGGCATCCTGGGATAAGGATGGCTTAGGGAAAAGACTAAAGAAGACCTGGAGGAAACAAATCCGGACCGTGGTAACTGCCATTCATGGTTTTTATTGCTGCAGGTACTGTGTTCCTTGTTCAACACTCTGTCAGGGTTCACCCAGATGTCTCTGAAGTCATAGTACTAGAGAACAGCCCATGCAAAACAATCTCAATTTGCCCCCTGAAATTCTTCATGTGCCTTTCCTACATATTTCATTTTAATGCTTGTCTATGTTGAATTCTGATGAATGTATTTACTTACTTTTACTGGCAAGCGACCTGCAGCCATGAATACTGTTAATGACACTTAGCGCGCTTTGGGAAGCCCATTATCTGAAAGCCAGCTGCTATTTCAGGCACATTAGTTATACCCATTATCCACACACAAGCCCCATGATTGATTGTCTCATGCATCCTCACTAGCCCAGAAATAATGACAGGCCAGTACTGACCCAGTCATGAACTTACAGCTATGAGGGGTAACCACCTCTGTGGTGGAACTGTTTCCACTGCAGGGCAGAAGTGTCTCATTTCTTGAGGCTTAGGGCAAGCTCATGAAATCGATCCACCTTAAAGGAAGGAAGATCTGGAGCCACTGCTTGTGACCTTAAGTCTCCACGCTGATATGATCCTACCCCTCCTGAATCCGGCTTAGACCTGAAGAGCTAATCTGTGCAGGATCCAGCATCTCACAGAACATCTACCTGTTGCATGAATTCCTGGTAAGCATAGAGGGAAGCTGGAATGAACAGCAGCAGGATGGAGGGAAGGAAAACAACCAGTGTGCAGTCTCAGAAGTGCCTCAAGTAACAGCTGAGTTAAAGCCATTGGCATTTTACATTTTACAGGGACACAATAATCTTAGAAATATTTCCTAAAATGGATGCAAGTTTTGAGTCACTACATGCCCCACCATCCTTAACACTGAATCTTTGTAACTGTAGGGTGAGGGAGAAATAGTCCTTAAAAGCTGTGAGCAGGCTCTGCACTGTGGGTATGAAAGACTTGATGTTGTGCCAGAAACAGATGACTTGCAATGTGAAAGCACATGGCAAGTGTAGATGTCCTCCGAGTGCCTTTCGAGACTGGGACCTCAGCTACCTAGATGCATTTGCAATTTTCAAGTTTTACCCTAAATCTTAAAGAAAAGGTTTTTATTTTCTACCTACTTTAACAAACAGCCATAAAGCTGATGCTCAGCTAGTGTGCCTACCAGAAAAATATTGGTCACACTTTTTTGTTTTTTGAAGTGTAGATTAAATTTACTCTTTTAAGGAAATTCAGTATCATTAATGCAAATTTATGTGAATTACTCTATTATCTGTATCTCCTACAATATACAGAACATTGAGCTGATCAGAGCTCAATGTTTTTGAATGTTTAAGACATACAAAATCTGTTAAAATTAGAGAGGCATCATGAGTTTTCTACAAAGAAGACATATTGTTTAGTATCAATTACTACTACTATCTAATGCTAACAGCCCTGATCCAGAAGTGGATGTACATATGACAAACCATAACTTTAATGATATGGTTAGCTAATGGAGTGAAAGGAGCTTTCCTGGATCAAGCAATCCAGCAGGTTCTGTGAAAACCAGTACTCACAGTGACTTTTAAAGATTTATACTCTCACTTTAAAAGAAATAGGGGAAGATGTGGTACAGAATAAACTGATATGAAATATCCATATGTCTATTATGTATGTTTCTCTGTTGGACCACAGTAAGGTGTAGTTTCTTGATGATAAGAACAATCCAGTTATAAATCTTTTTCTTTTCAATTAGACACTAGTACATATATTGCCTTAACTATCCTGCATGAAGCAGTACCACTTCAGAGCTAAAACTAGCAGCATGTTTCAACTTTATTGTAAAGTCTCAGTATCACTAGGTTATACTGCTGGTTTTTTCAGACTTAGAAAGTAAAAACAAGGTCACAAAAATATAGTTTTCCTTTTTAAAATTAATTCATTGAACCTTTTTATATATGTCCATTGCCCTGTTCCCATATAAGTATATGCAAGTTGAATAAAGATTTATAAGAATCAGTTGGTAATCGGAATTTGAGCAGAAGAGTATATTTTTTAATAAAAACCCCATTAAGATCCTGTGTATTGCTTAGATAGGCAAATGACTTGCATGCATTATTTTCCTTAAATTTGTTTGATTGATTTACTTACTGATCAGACCACTCTAAAGAGGAATGTTGGATTTCTGCATCAGAATTAAGCCTCTTCTTATTTTGACCAAAGTAAGTAATCATCCAAATGCACTTGGGAAGTACCTATTTTTGAATCCACTGCATTTTACTTCCAGCACTCTTCAAATATAGTAGAAATAATAATAGTATGTGGGTTTGCACTCATGCAAACATAATAAAGTTAACTGGGCAGGAAAAAATTGGACCATTGATTACCCCTGTTTTGATATGATTATTTTTAGCTTACTTCTTGATTTTTAAATATGTACTAGGAATACTAATTCTGCTTCTTGCTCCCCTTCCAAATAGCCTACAATATGTTGTACATACTGTATATTTGCTTTTACCTTGAACATTTAGGTGCCTCTTCATAACTAATATGATCAATCACAATAGCAAACACCTTTTTAGCAATCAATGTAGTAATTTTAATTTGCCTAGGAAATGCAAAGCATCTCACAAACCATTGGTATAACTGTTTATAGGTAATAAAAGTTAAAAATAGTGAATTTTAAATTTAAAGATAATAAATTGAAACTGTCACTTTTTTTTAAATGAAGGATAGGAAAACAAATGTAGAACTAAAAGCAGATGTTGCCATGACACAGTCTAAATATTTAGGGGGAAAATACCACGAACACTAAAATAGCACTATGTTTTTGAGAATCTTGAGCTGTTGGGAAACTAACTTGATAATTTCTTAGTGGATACCAGGTCCTGGAAGGAGCTAAGTAGTCTCATTCCCTCTGAGAAAGAGCAGTATGAGGATTCCCAGCCTACTGCTGAACAGGGCCTTTGATGCTGGAAACCTTATTAAGAGTTGATGCAGAAAATGAAGAAATGTGGGATAATGATAATCGAGTAACATATGTGTGTCAGAGAAAATGGCACCTCTGTGGCAGACAATGCAAACATATTGTTTTTAACCTTCTCTTGTATAATATAATAAGCAAATTGACAGAAAATATTTTAATAAAACACTCTATCTAGTAATTTTCACTCTGATACAACTTGGTTAGTGTGGTATTATGCTATTTGGGAAAGAGCTTTTTATTCTTCAGCTTGTTATTGCTTTGTCTCCTACAAGTTTCCTGTACAAAAATACCAGAAACTTTCTCAAAGCCTTTTGTAACAACAAAGACTGACTCAAAAAAAGAATATCCTTTGATGCCCCTTTGTGACCCACAGAACAGATTACAGACACCAAGACGGTGTGGTGGCAAGGTCTCAACAGCAAAGTAAAGCAGTTGAAACAACTCACAAACAAAGGTGTCTGCTGTCTTATAATGCAATAAAGCATCTCATTAAATAAAGTCTAATAGAACCAGCTCTGAAATTGCAGCTAACCTTTTGTATAGATCAATAAATTAGCTATTATAAGCAATTCAAAGGCAATGTTTCAATCTACTCCAGTGGCTTATAATGGATATTTACACTGAATGTTTTCTGGGGGAAAATACCCCTGTTTAGCTTTAGCCTCTGAGGCCTCTGAAAGAAATCCAGTGTTACATTTCACCGTACAAAGGTTCTGAAGGAAGGAAGGATCTAAGGGAGCATTTCTTCCAGCCTTTCACCCACTGTTGGCTTCCTTCTTACCCCCTGTCCAAAGGGCCATGCATCAAGCAGGCAGGTCCCAGCAGGCAGGGGTCCAGGCTAGGGCATGGCACTGCCACTCCTGACTCTTCTCCCAGAGCTGCTGTAGCCCATAGCTGATGGGATCATTTCTTTCATACTGAACTATTAGCTAAAGCTGGCCTGACAAGATGTGAAATATCTTCCAAGACATCTCACAGTGCACATAGGTAGTGCATGCCACTTACTTGCATGGCAGTCTTTTAATTCAAATTGTGTGGAGTGCTTGCTACATCAGAAATATGGGTAACTTAGGCCTGCACTTGTGCTCATGTAAGCACTCATGTAAGCAATGCCACTGCCATGCTTTTGCTTTAAAATATGAAATTCACAGAGGCAGCGAGAAGGAGCCACCACGCAGAGGATCCTGCTCTTCTTACATGTCACCTTCTTGTTCCCCCAGTCCAGGAAGACTCTCAGATGCTTCTTCAGGATCTGAAAAGGGAAGACCTAGAGCTCCCTCACACTCCTTAGAGGAAAAGAAAAAAAAAGAATGAATCAGTGGAAGTTATTATTAACAGATTGAGACAACAATAATGCTGCTACTGTAGAAGGTTAAGCACTTTCACACAATTGCTGGCTGTGTCTAGCCCCCACTGAACTGGGCAAGTGCTGAGTGTACCAAACCTAGCCAGGGCTGTGAGGTAAGTGACTGTTCCTTGGAGTAGCAGCTAGCACCAGGACCATATGACTGTGATTTGTAGCACAGATTGGTTTCACAGAGGATCAAAACCTACAGAAAAGTATGCACTGCACACAAGGGAATTACTGTGTTCCCAGTGCTTCTCCCCAGTGGACCTCTGCCAATGATATTTGGACATCAGTTTTCAAGTACACACATCACAGTCCAACTCCTGCACAGCAGGTACTGTACGAAGACATTTATGGAGAATTTGTGGTCAGTGAGTAAATAATCACTGTCTACATTTAAATATAGAATGTTCCAAAGGATATTGCTGCTTGTGTTTAAAAACAGAGCACACAAGCTTACTATAAATTTTCAGAGGCTTTGCCAAGCTGAAGTTCTCAGGTTTGCTTTAACCCAACTGAAACAATGAATCTTTAAGGTGCTGCTGTAAAAGCATAAATGACAATCACTGATTCACACAGGAACTGTAACTGCACGGAAGGAAAAAAGTAAACGAGTGTACCATCATAAAGAAAGTTCAGTATGGTAAGAGTTCAGAGTACCTCTTACTCCATCTTTTTCTTTTCTACAAGCATCATATTTTCTTTGTGGTAGTTTATACTAGTTGTGGATTTTGGTTTTGAATAAAAGGCAGCTGGCAAAAAGTATATGCCTATTTAGTATATGTGTAATTCCGATTGTTCTCATACAACGTGCATACTATTGGACTTGTTTCAAGATGTGATGGATGACACTTGTTTTACTTCACTCACATGAGTGGCATCACCTTTTAATATAGTATGTCTGGGTGGCAAGGAAGGCTTCTGCTCACTATATCCTGCCAGCAGTGCACTGATTTCACTCCATTTGCAGGAAAATGAGTTTCTCTTTTCCTAAAGGCAACAAAGTACTCACAGGAGAGGAGGCTTTGAGCGTGCCTCAGTGTGGACCATGTGGAGAAGCCAGCAAGGACTAAGCCTGCAGTCCCACCAAAACTTTGCAGGCTCAGGAAGCAGGTCCCTAGGGGATCCAGGCCTTGGAGGTTATTAAAGCAAGGATCCCTTCTAGGGTTCAGAGTACATTTTATGGTATTTCTTACAGCCCAGGAGGTCTTTGTTGGACCAAGAGAAGGCCTGAAGGAAAAATTTCCCATTGTAAAAAGGCATTAGACAGGCAAGACAGGAAAACTGTTTACAACTCCCTGAACTGACATTAGGTCTTAGCCAACAGCTTGCTATTTGAAAAAAAGTTTACAGCTGCAGGTTCTGCTCAAATAAAATGCTACATTTAAAAGCTGAAAGTCATTTTGGTGCATTTGGATGTTCGCTTTCAAGAGGAGATGAAGACAGATTCACCTTGAAGTTCTGACCACTTTGGAGTTTTATTAAACAGCAAAGAAAACACAGGTGCCCAGAAATACTGTAAAAAGTGGTTTAACTATTGAAAAACATAATAAAATAAAATAAATTAGAAAATAATATGCAAAACATCTTGAAAAACTGTTGTTGCTGGAATTTTAGTTCTGAAGGTTTGATTTGCATACTCTAGCACAGTTTCTTTCCTATGCCAAACTTGCAAAGTCTGGTCTCTGAGAAAGAAAAACAAGAACATTGTATTAAAGTTCTAACGAATGATGAATTATAAGCCCAAAGTGGATACAATTTGTTTGTGGATAGGTATATAATGTCATTGAACAGCTGGAAGGCAATAAGAATGATAATTTTTCTCAGTCAGTGCATTAATATACAGGATGTTTCTCCATAGACTGCTGAAATACCATGAGTACATAATCACACCAGGAAAAATAAATTTTTTCTCACATGCTCTACATGAATTTTTGACATGATTTTCTCCCTGCCAAAAAATGTTAGGAAGACAGAGCAAATAAAGATCTTTCACTGGGAAATTATTTTGCATTTTGCAAAATGGTAGAAAACATATTCCTTCTGCATTGCTTGAACAACAGGAAACATCCACTAGAAAATCTTGAAAATGAAAATTGACAATGCATTTCACATATGTCAAAACAAGCCCATTCTACATATTAGGCCTCTTGTACAAACACAATTTAAATATATGAAAGATAGATAAATTAATATATTCTCTGTAACTGTATGCACACATTAATTTTGCCTAAGAAAAGGAAAATTATTCCTTTTAGATATAAGTTCTTTAAAACATATGAAGCTTCTCCTTAATGAACAATAGGCTGATGCAGGAATACAGAGTTTAGATGTTTCAGAGCCTGCTATGTTACTGTGTGAGCTTGTCCTGAAAAGCTTGAATATACAATCTAATCAAAATCAAGGTGATTCTATATGGAAAACAAATTCAATGTCTTTTATCAGAAAAGGCAAGAGAATGTGGGTTAATAAGAATTGCCTCTTAATAATTATGGAAAATAACCGTTAATAGAGTGCTAAAGAGTTCAAGAGTTCTTAGGAGTGTAATGTTCTAATTCTGTCCTTCCCCTTCATCTCCTCCTCCCTTCTCCCATCCTTCTCTCTAAGGATGTGCTCCCCCAGCCCTGTCCACCTCTGTCCCTTTCAGCCTCAACTGCCCCCAGTGTTCTTGCTCCAAACAGCCCTCAGCTGCCTAAGTGCTGGCAGAAGGCACCTCATGAGCCGAGAAGAGAGAAGGAGAAGGAGGCAGAGAAAGCTGGGAGAGATTACTTGAATCTTCCCTGTGCTATTGCACAAAACTCTCCATTCTCCCTAGGCTTGGCTCTGATGCCAAGATCAACGCTGGTGGGCTGGAGGCACTGGTGTTGAGTCCCCACGTAGCACAGGACACGGTAAAAGCTTTATGCAATGTGACTGGGTGAAGCAGGCAGCAAGCACACAGGTGTTCTCTGTGCCCAAGAGGTGTATTTTGTTCTCTTTATAATCCCTCGCAAGAAGCTGAAGGCCCCCCCAAAGCCTGCTAGTAGACCTCTATGACTGCAGTAGACAAACAATGTAATCCATCGCAAATTCCAGTACATGAAAGCAATATTAGCACCATGACTCTGCATTTTTTTCTTTGGAAAGAATTTGATTAGGCTTAGTATGGCCTGGATTTATCAAAGTCTGACCTCTGTCCCTTGCTCTTGTGCAGGTGTTTGCATTAATATAAATTAAGAATAGTATAAATCAAACACAATGTAAATTAAATACAATGCTGCTGAATTAAAGTTGGCAGATACAGAATTTGGCAATAGGGATTATGAAGAAAAATGAGCTTGTAAGGGAAAAAAAGTGTGGAATATTTATTTTCTTTTAAAACAGGAAGGTTAAAAGCTGTTTAATTATTCTTAAAACATATATTGGTCTATGATAGGTTCAATTCCAGACAGCTTGGCTGCAGTTCTTTACTGATCTGTACTGAGACTAGGGGAATGTTTAACAACTCCATCAAGGCATCTGAATATTGTCTTCATTACTGTATTAAGTACTGATTTTAGTACTCAGAATGGAAAAAAGGTGGCTGCAATTTGGGGTTAAAATATATCAAGGAGGACTTAATAAATACCGCTTAAAATTTTTATTTTAATACACTACCACATAATATTTTGAAAATGGAATCTGACTTGTTTTAGAGTTATTTATGGGTTCTTTTTTTTTTTCTCTGTGACAATTTACAATTCCAGATACAATGATAACTTAGTAAGTAAGGCATGCCCTTAATTCATGTACACAGTCTGTGGATAGTTCTCTGAATAGCAAAGTATGAACTTGCCTCTGAGGTTTCTTCTTTCAGAAGCTATATTGCATCTGATACCAGCAACGTGATTTGCCACTCCTAAGGCAGAAAATGAATGCTCAGAATATACCAATCTCTCTTGGCGGAGAGCCACACTTTCAATTTATCAGGCATCCTTTTCAGTAATGGGTTAACCCTTATAGACAGCTAATGTTCACTCTGCTTCTGCTGGGACACATTTAAGATAAAATATTTATACCTCTCCATGGGAATAAGCATTAAAAAGGCAGGATTGTTCAAAATAATGGTCTAAAAGAGGAGTAAAAATGAGAACCCAAAATAGCCTAATAAAATCCTTCTCAAATATGCAGATAGCCGAGGGAAAAAAAATTAGGATTTTTTTATATCTGACATTGATATGGAGGGAGATTTGTTATCACTGGTCAGCAACAAGCTAGAACATGTTGACAAGTACAAAATGACTCATGAGAGTCTGCATGGGTTTAAAAGAGCAGATAGTGCTTAGTAAAATGGATTTCATAAGAAGGTGGCACAGAAGAAATTAATGAATGAATACAGATAGTTTGCCTCTCATTGTCTTCCCCGATCTCATATATATATATATATATATGTATGTGTGTATGTATGTATATATGTATGTATTTATATATATATTTATATGTACGTATGCATAGAGCTTAGAAGATAAAGTAACTTTTAGCCTAATTTTTCTGGTAAAGGTATCCAGAAGAACTCTTGACTTCTTATATAATCACTCAGAGGAACAGGACATACTCTCAGAATATGGGGCTGCACTTGGAATGCTCAGTGGTGAGTGACAGAAAAGTCTGAAGACAGATCCCAAATACTTACAATGGCTGTCTGGTCATGATCACCTGCCTTTAAGAGACAATCAGACCAAAATGTATGATGGTCTCCCTTAGCTACCCAAGTGTGAAGTCAGCTAACACGGATTGCACATGTGCCCAGAGCTACTTCTTCAATGAACTTTAAGTAAGAACAGGAGTTTCTCTTGTAATGTAAAATTGGCAAAAGTCTTCAATATGAGTAAAATGACTCTCCACTGTCTGTACACCTACCCTGGCTGTGTGATGGGCTCTACTTTCAATGAAGGGGCATCCAAATTTACTCTGGGCAATCTGTTCCTGTGTCTCACCACTACAAATCAGTCTCAACAAATAATTTAGACTTAATGTACCTTCCCTTCCCATTCAGTCCCCAACCTGTAGGATAAATGCAAGGAGGAAAGGGGATGGTCTCACCCTGGATGAAGCTGGACCTTTCCTCACAAATTTACACTTGTAGAAAAGAGAAAGCCTACTCCCATACATGGGTCATCATCGCAGATCACTGCTCCTGCAGTTTAGGGATTCATACCACTGCCCAGACTTTGACCTCGACTCCTGTCTTCAAGAAGTTCTAACCCCCATAATCAGGATATCCTGGTTGTACACTACAGTGCAAGTAAATAGCAGTGAACAGACTTGTTTTCAGTTCCTACATTCTCAATTTCTGCTACGAAATACAATCACAATTTCTCTGGGCAACCCATTCTGGTGTCTCACCACCACAAATCAGGGTCTCCACATATAATTTAGGCTTAATGTGCCTTGCACTGTAAATGTTTTCCAATTTACCACATCTCTAGAATCAGAAAGCTCTTCTGACCTTTTTCCCCTTGAGTTTGTTAGTTCAAAAGAGAGAAGGCAGTAAAAGACCTGCCAAAGACAACACAAGGACTACACAGCAGATGGATAGGCAGACAAAATAGATAGTTGGATAGCTATAGGTAGCTCAGGCAAGATCCACTCTTTTCAAACTTGATGACTTCTGCAAAACACATGTATTTATCTACTAACTGAAGAGGTGCAACATTGTGATTAATGTAAAATCTTAACACAGAGAAATAAAGCTACACAATTGCCAGGACAATAGTTACACTAAGTGGAAACATTGAAAAAAGTTCCTCTAACCCTCTTCAGCAACACCATCAAAACAAAAGCATTAACCTACAGGGTAGCCATATGTTAAACCAACATTCTGTGTCTCCTTAAAAAAAAAGAAAAAAAATAAAAGAAATCTGAAAGAATAAACAAGAGTGGGGGTTTCATAGGGGCCTTTCTTTTTAATGTTAGTTCTTGGATAATTTTGTCATCTAACTGGAAAGATAAGAATGGAACAGTGGGAGAGAGAATGATGGAAACGCAGTAGCACATTGAATATAAGGTAAAATAATTAAGTTGATAGTAATTATTGTGTAAGCCTCAAGCTGTGATCTAATCAACTATCACAACCTAAGCAGGATTGAGCTGCATTGGTACTTAAAGGGAAAATCCCATATGCTGTTGAAAACACTGTTGATTTGTGCTATGTTTCTCTTCTGATTCTCTTAGGGAAACAGATCACAGCCAGGGTTTAGAAGGAATTTGTAATTATTTACGACCAATTAGCATAACAGTATTATTATTAGAGAGGATATTTTTTTGCTTCTTGTCTACTACACTGCTGCATTTTCATAGGAATATGGTATTTTTCTCACCTTGTCTTCAACTTTCTATAGCATTTTAGAGATATTGAATAGCAATTATATTTTATTTCAGAAGTGGTTCCTACTCTAGGGCTGAACAAAGTGATTCTCACATAAATGCCATGAGCTTTACATACTTAAGACACTTAAATAATGCTATTTAAAATTTATAAGACTCCTGTGAGACAGCAGCAAGGTTTTACCCAGAGTTCATGCAACCAGGATGAAAATCTCCTAAGCAGACCCTGAAAAGCTGAGCCATGCATCAATAAATCACATGTAAAATCTGTATTCTTTTGGCTGGCAAATTAGCTTCATGGGAATGAGTTTCACCCTCTGATTGTAATGTCCTTTGTGAACTAATTCAATAAAGTTTACATTAACATATAATTTTAATACTATTAGAACAATACAAATAACCAGTTAGTGAAATAAGCATTATAAGAGACACCCAGACATCATGGAAGAAGATTTTGTGGGAACATAGACTACAAGTTCTGGGTCTTCTGTGGAGCATAATGTGTTACACTGTTACACTGGAGAAGACATAATAATTCATTTAACATACTAGAGATAATGTGCTGAAGGGGGAATAAATGGACCACATCAGTTAAGTCTGCTACACAAGGTAAGGAATTTTATAAACCACATGTCTTTGCTGAGAGATAAAGCCCTTCTGGAATTAGTGCTACATCAGCTATCAACAGAAGAAGAAATATGGACGTAGCAAAGAAATTTTATTTAAAATACTAATGAAATACATTGTATAGTTCAGTGTGAATGTGATTTAATTAGTCTTTCATACCCAGACATTAGAGTGGCGGCAGACATCTGTGTCTAAGAATGACTTAAGCAACCAGAGAGTATGTTAAAGTTTGTAGTTTGGCACTAGCCCAATGAAGTCTATCTTGAATATATGCATTATTAAAGAGTCCCACTCAGATGAATTGAAGAGAGGGATGGCTCATATTTTAAATTCTTTTACCTGTTTATGTTTATACATGAAGCCCAAATTTCTGGTGTATAATGAAGCACCTGACTTAGAGCCAACCTGAGCCAACAGGTCCCCATCCCATAGCCTGGCACTACACAGAGGCAGTAATTCAAGGCTAGAGCAGTTTGAACGTGTTTGCAGAGTATATTAGCTCAGGGCAGTGCCATGCCCATGCAGCTACACATTTCCAGATCCGAAAAGCTTCTGCGTATTTCTGCACAATAGACTCTTTTATTCCCCATCAAGTTAACTCCAGAAAAGCCAGTCTGGTGTCAATATGACCAGAAATCTTGGTTTTGTCGCAAGATGAGCCTTGCTGCTATTTCTTACCAGTTTCTCTGACAGTGAGTTGTGTGAAAGAGAAATGTAAATATACTGTCAAATGTTATTTAATGTATTCAACATGTACTTTCCAATGTTTTTCAATTTAGGATACACGCTTTTAAATATATTGGGTGACAGATTTTATTTTTATATTTGTTGTTTTTATAATCATCAGACAAGTTAGGGTGTTGTGCCTGCTCTTCTAACTTTCTCTGAAGAATAATAGTCCAGTCTTTGGATCCTGCAATCTATACTTGGTGCAGGGTCTCAGGAGTGATACAGCAAAAAAAAAAAAAAAACCAACAGTGAAAAGTGGCTAATCAGTCCCAATAAATACTTAGGACTGACTGTCTAAGGGATGGCTCTAACTTGTGTTAGCCAGTGCCCTGTCTGTGTACATTTGCCCATGCCTTATATATGCTCAGTTGCCTTAAGGCCTGATTGTATTCCAATGCATGGACTCAGGGTGCTCTAAATCTGCATATTTCACAACCAAACTCCTTGACTGCATATTCTAATTTTCCAGAATGCAGTGCCTTATTTTGACACCTGCTCCAGAAGCTCTCCAGAACCTGGTGGTGTAATCCCAGTGTGGTACAAAGTGGTAAAAGTGAGGGCCCAGTGATTAGTCTCATGGAGATATTCAACTCCTGATTACAAAACCTAAAGATAAATGCCTACTTGTGAGTCCCCACAGGCAAGCCATGTTTTTAAGCTGACATGATAAATCAGTGGAGTCAGAGACCTGTGAGAGGGAACTCCTGTCAGAGTAGAGGACTAGGTAGCTGCTACATACAGGGTGCTGGTGCTAAGACACACTAGCACCTCCCTCCTGACCTTCTGCTCTGCAAGGACATGGACCTCCTGTAGGTGCTGCCTCGTACGGTGTGAATGCCTAAGTTACTGCTCAGATAGCACAGTGTGGGCATCTCATTTGAGCCTCCCTTCATGAGCCAGTTGAAATGATCCCCAGGCTCCTGCATTGACTACATCTTCACTGCTGGTAACAAGCACTTCAAACCCACACGTCAACATCCATGTATAGACACATACATTTAGGCTTCTTAATTAGGGAATAATATCCTCAGTCATTTCCACATGAAAAGGATTACATGCACAAATCCTGAAACACTTCTTTATGAAACACTTAAAGCCCCTGGTACAGGAAAGGTGCTTGGTGTTTCTGAGCTAAACCAATGTGGCAACTACGTCCCCAGAAGGGGTAGGCTGCTGAGTTGCTTTAAATGCAGAAGACATTGGCAAATAAATACTTATTTTTGTTTTGCTCTCTTCACCCAGAAGATGTGGTGCAGCCAGGTCCTTAAAATAGAGTTGGAACTGGAATGGATTGGAGGCAGCTGGAGAAAATGTCGGTGATGAGACGGCTGTACAAGCAAACGCCTCAGAGATGAAATAAGTATGAACTAAAGACTACGATAAGTGAGAGATTCACAAAAAGGACAAGCATTGTCAGCATGTTTCTTCCTCTTCCCCATCCTTTGAAGTCAGCCAATATTGTGGAAAGCAGCCAGAGCAGAAAGGGAAGCAGCCTGTATTTATAAGTCTAACAAGCAAGCAAAGGACTTTGGGACTAATTTAAGAGAATGATGGGAAAAAAATGTGCCAAATCCAGTTCTCAATGACTTCACAGCATAATTTTTTTTAGAAACTGGAAGATTCATCTTTCTGCTTGATGTGGAAATAAAGATATCAGCAAAACACAGAGCTTTACAGGCATGTGGATATCATGGCCACCATCATCATCTCTCCCACTATTGGGAAGCAGCTATTTTATCCTGATAATATATTCACAGGCAATACTGCTTTTTCTCACATCAGTTTCTGAGCAGATAAGAGAGTTCCTTTCCATTTGGTACAGAGAATTCCACAAAGGTCTAAAAATGATGAGTTGATATTTTTTTCCCTTTCAAGTAGTAAAGTTCATAAAATAAACTGCCAGTCTTCTGAAGATTTGGGTGAGGATTTGCTGGAGCATAATCACACTAGAAGACGGAATGTAAGAAACGGGAATTTTTTTATTCAGCCTAAAGACAGAATAATGACTTCTGGTTTTATGCAGTAGTACATCTCCTTTAACTCCTAATAGTGCCATTTCATGGTTTCCTTTAAACTACTAGAATTTCCTAATAAAAATGCATACAAGGAAACTGACCAGATAGGAAAAAAAGAGAAAAAATAATATGTATGAGATTGTCGGGAGTATTAACTTTGGTAATTTTGAGATGCAATGTGGAAAAGCTACAGGCAACAATTCTGTCTTTGATAAATTTAATAGCACGTAACAGTCATTCAGATTAGAAGTCACAGAGGACAAGGATGCAATATCTACTAAGGAAGAAGTTAAGAGGTTTTTTAAGTGGTCAGCAGTTCAAGGACCTTTACTTACCTAGAAATTCAGATTGTATAAACACATCTTTGATTTCCTGAAATTGATTCCTGTATGAAAAGACAAGCTGGTTTTATATAATGCCACACTTTCAGAAGACAGGAGAAGTGGAAATGACAGGTGATTATATCTAATTAAACTGTATTAGGATACATATAGCCAATGGATTGAATGCTATACTTGTTTTGATTCCTTCATTTTCAGTGAAGAGATTTAAAATCAATTATTATTTATTTTGCCACTAAAAATTATCTTTATATTTACAAAAACAAAAGAACTAATTCATTTTTCAATTTTCACAATTATTAGAATACTTCAGAAAGTTTTATGTTTAATTTTAATATATTTGTAAAGGACAATATTTTTTGTTTTCAGAAGGGCCTGGGATCCAAAAGATTTGAGATATTCTGTAATAAAATGTGAAAAGTTAAGCAAAGGGTGAGTGTTGTTTGGACTTCTTGATCATTTACAAACTTTTTGAAGAAAGAAAAGAATAAACTAGGCAAGTGTGTTAAAAATATTCTCCAAAAGTCATGTCATGTAGAACACCTAATGAATTTAAAGCACAGTTTCAGTAGCATTTTCAGTAATTGAGAGTACATTCTATATTAAGGGAGAATAATTGGATACTAAGATGGAAACCATTTTCCATTTGATTACCACTCAGTTCTGATGAGTTGAAGAGAACTTTGAAATTGTGTCATGTCCTTACTATACCAGCAATAATTTTATGCAAGGATATATTTTATATTCAGCTTCCTTTCTGCTCACTTGGTTTTTGTTTTTTTTTTTTTTTATTTGCTTCCTCCAAAAGTAATTTTCTTATTGTCTTCTTACTGATAAGGAATGACTTGATGTAGATGAAATAAAATTAATTTTAAAAGGAAAAAGTCAAAATGGAATTCCCAGGGTAGATCAATTCTACTGCACATTTCTGTTACTAGTTCAGAGTGTTTCACTTGTTAGCCATTTGTAGGCCATCTCATGCAAAATTATTTACCAGTAAAACACACTGACTATGAAACGCACTGCGGTCAGCTCATGGCTCCTGTGCACTTCACATGGCCATTTACACAACAGCAGAGTGAGTATAAATGCTGTCAATCTGATATGCAGTTATTTTTATTGGGTATTAATAGCTGATAAAAATCAAGCTTCAGAGTTTAAGCTGCCTGCCAAAATAGATATCTAGTGACGCTGATGCTTTCCCTGGTTATCACAGGGTGAGAAAATACAGTATTCAGCTTCCATCACTTGATTGATCCACCACTGAAAATCTGAGTCAAGATTCACCTTATCAACTAAATGATCAGATAATAAATTGAGCCAACAGCTTGATCAGTCATTCTGCAAGCTTAAGAGATTGCATTTGAGAATGGGCTTTGTGTATTGCAACTGTAAGTAATATATAAACTATATCACTGAACCATGGAGGAAAACAGTTTTTCAAGATCTCTGGGTGAGGTACCTTCAGAGATAAACACAGTCAGATATCAAATGGCCAACAGGAAGAGAGGGTAAAAACCCCATGAAATCTGCTCAAGGAGATATAAAATACAGTACTCCTGCAATCACCTTTTGTCATAAAAGGTGACAGTGACCCGTTTTTGTTTCTTTGAGATTATAATCTGACAGAAAAAAAATAGAAGGTGTTACTACAAAGGAATCATAACTTGTTAAGGAAAAAGTATTGCATTAATAGCAGGAGTTACTGAAATTTATCAATTTGCAGTCTCTATTTTTCTGTACTTTTGTATTCTGAGAAAAGATGGGTAGCTTAGAGCCCAGGTTGTGAGTGGTATATGGAGATTCTTCACCTCGGACTCTGCTTGCAACACCAGCCACTAGTCTCTAGTGACCAAGGACTGCTAGCCCCTGAAGACCACTCCTTGACCAGTACAGGATGAGTTGAGTGCTCTCAGATCAGCACCCATGCAAAAAATGATAGTACCATGTGTTTGATGCTAGTCATAAACCCCAGCAGTATTTTTGGCTATGAAGCCAAGAATTTGCCATGGTATGACAAAGTATTTTCTGCCTGCTTTCTACATTAGTTTTGAGATAAGGCAGCATATGGAATCTTACTTGGTTGCAGCAGCCTCTGCCTGCTCTATGAATCTCTGCCAACTGACTGGTATTGCATGTCTATCACCAGATCTAAAATTCACATAACAAAAAATGTATAGTGCATATTTTGCCTATTGCAGAGCTGGAGCCTCCAACCTTCAGGAGAACAAATAGCAGCCTTTCCTTTCCATGCAGAGCAAACTGCCTTTTATTTCTTACATAGCTTTCAAATGCCATGACTGCATCTAGCTGTTGCATTTCATTAAGGCGTCATCTTTTATGTATTACTAACACACCAATTCAATGAAATATTAAGATGAAATGATCTTCTGTTTGCTAGAAGAAGCCAGGCACAGTGCAGAAGCAGGTATTGGAAGTGCTTAGACTCTTTGCAGTGACTCCTTCTGGAGATATGAAGCACTAGTTACATACCTCAAAATAAAAGTCTCTTCATTCAACCTCAGTTATAAAGATACTGTTTAAAACAAGATCAAATATCAAAGAAGTGACAAAATGAGCAACTCTGAAAAGATAGATTCAGTCTCAACCTTTAATATTACCTTAAATGAAATAAGTTGAGCACTCTAGCTAGCATGTTTTTGGGTTTTTTTAATTAATACGTGTGGTCCTTAATTTTCCCTCATTGCTTTTCAGAATACCTTAAGGATGAGCAACAGGAGTTCTCCTTACTTGTTACCATTTATTACTACCTGTCCTTCAGGACTGCCTAGAGATCCAGCATGAGATCAAGAATTGCTTCTCAAAGGCTGCTGTAAATATAATTCCCACGGCAAAAACCTGCAATCAGGGATAGACAGGGGTGGCACAAAAGAAATAACCTTGTTATCTCCTTTTGATTGTACTAGTATTTTCAATGGAAATATGCTGGTATCACTTTTCTCCTTTTCTGTATTTACTTCTGTATAATAAAGAAGAAAAAATATAGTATTGCATTCCTTCAGTGTTCTTGTGTATTGCCTTTACACTCCAGGTATTCTCTTATCTCTGACTCAGGAAGAAATACTTCTTCAGGCCAGGTTTGGGGATAATGATTGCATGCTAAGTGCAATCCTTAGAAAAACAGATATGTCTTTATGTGCATAAAGACCTTCTTGAACTGGGACCTTATGAGTTAATGGTTTCACTGGCAGGAGCGGTGAGCACAGGAATACTGCTCAAGGTCTTTGGTATAAGGGAAAGACTTCCAGAATGGAGTGGCTTGCCAGACACTGCAATTCCTGATAGCACACTGCAAAGGGATGAGTGTCCTCATAGGTAAAGACATCTGACAGTGTGGACATTTTCCTGGCTTTGGAAAGAGAAAAAGCCAAGTAATTAATAGAGAAAAATATATCAATGTCTAATCAGTCAGCACTACTGCAATGCTTCAGATTCCGTGGCTGACACAGCAAGTTCCCTCCCCTGTGTCCTCAAGCCTGGGTGCACTCAGGTATCACCCTGACTTGGCAGAAGTGGCTGTTCAGATGTGTTGCTAAACTACCGCTGTCCTAATTTCTTATTAAAATAGAAGAAAAAATAAAAATGCACTGCAATATAACATGTAAAGAAAAAATCTTCCAGGGGAAGGGAGGGGAGGTAGGGCTGCAGCAGGTGCACCCCAGCGCCCAGCTGCTCCTTGCACCTTACCCATCTGCCCCAGAAGATGCCACTATCCCAGTTTGAGAGGATAAATAAGCACTGATCTCTGGCTTCTCTGAACATAACCAAAAGCTTCTGTATGTCTCAAACCGTACGTGCTTTAGGAAGATATGTAGCGTAGGATCTGAGCTTTAAAGCAGTTGGAAAATCCTTGTTAAATCTCAGCACAGGATTTTTTTTTCATTTTGGCCTGCAGGCATTTCTAAGAGTGGAACACCACTTTCCTGCCAAGACAAATTCTACCTCTTGCTTTTATTTTCCCATGCCACTTCCTGTGCCAATCAGCCTTTTAATTCTCCTGCAAATCCTGTTAGAAAAGCACTTCTGCTTCTCTTTTCAGCACCGATTTCTCCTTGAGCACAGTACCTCTACTGTACGTAGATTATAGCCTTCCCCTTAAATTTTAATCTTGGCCTCCTGTTGATAAAGATGGTACACACTGCTAGATAATGGACGCTGCTTAAGAATGGCAGAGAAACATCTTCCCAAAGTATTACTGTTTCTGTGCATTGATATAATGTGGCTCATCACACGGAGAAGCTAATAGATTATTTCTTTGCACATTATACTACATCATATTGTACTTCCCTATTTCTCCTTATTTTATAAGGAATTAGTACAGTGGAGGTTCAAATGCATATTTGAACAAGGTAATGCACAAAAGGAGAGAGGCAACTATACCCATAAAGGATCTGGTTGTGGTTCCTTTAATTCTGTGACCATAAATGCTTCTTGCAATCAGCTCTCAGTGAGGGCTGCAGTGAAGAGCAGCTCGCAGATATTTTTCCACCAGGAGTGAGTACACCACCAGTATCATGTTTCAATAGAACAGCTGGTGTTTAAAAGGCTGGTAATTACAATTTTATTCAAAAAATCAGAACTGGTGGAGCTAAGAAGATCATTGATTCAGATGGATGACCTTGAAAAGCAGATTGCAATGAACTTGTTGAACTTTTTAAAAAGTAAAATAAATAAATAAATAAAAATAGATCTCTCTATAACATTTCTGGTACTTTCTGGTAACATGCTACAATCTTCAATTTTCCACCAAATACTGTCATTATGAAAATTGACTGGAAAAAAAATAGTCTGAAAACCCTTATTATTTTACTATTCCTTCCAAGGGTTTGGATGTTGTTCTAAAAACTGCACTTCCCAGTAATTAAAGCTCTGCAAAATTTTATGTTTGAAACAGTAGCTCATGCTGATAGTGTGTTTTATAGAAATAAGAAGACAAAAAGAGCTGTACTGGTATGGGAGATGGACAGCTAGTCCCCATTTCTGACAGCAACCATAAGCAGCTGCACAAGGAAGAATATGAGATGTAGCAAATCTACAGTAATATTTCTTCTTAATATTTCCCAGCCTCCATGTGTTTGGAGTTCAGACTCAAAACATCAGTGCATTTCCCTTTGGTGATCCTGTCCAGCACTTGAAACCTACATTGACCTACAGCATGTGCAGCATCCTGCAGTGGAGTTCTACAGCTTAGCTATGAGTTCTATGAAACACAGAATCACTGGATAATTCAGGCTGGAAGGGACCTCAAGAGGTCTGCAGTCCAACCTCCTACTCAAGGTAGGGTCAGCTACAAGGTCAGACTAGGTTGCTCAGGGCTTTATCCAGCTGGGTATTGAAAACCTCCATGGGCAGAGACTGCACAACATCCTTGCTCCAATATTTGTTTAGTCTCATCTGGAAAATATTTTCCTTTACACCCAGTCAGATCTGCCATTCAGCTCTGTATCACTTCATGGCCATTGTCCTTTGTTTTCCTGACGTGCACTGCCAGGAAGGGCCTGGCTCCAGCTCCTCAGTAAGGCACAAGTACTGTTTGGTAGGTGCTATTTAGTACTACTTAGTAGGTACTGCAGTCAGGTTCTCCCAGAGCCATCTCTTTCCCAGGCTGAAGATGCCCTGGTGCCTCAGTATCTCCTTTAAGTGCAAATGCCCCAGATTTGACCATCATGGTGGGCCTTCACCAAACTCACTCCAGTTTATTGATGTCTTTCTTGTACTGTAGGGCCCAAAACTGGATGCGGCATTCCAGCTGTGCTCCAGTGAATGCTGAGTGAAGGGCAATAATCTCTTGGCCAGTTGTGCTCCCAGACACGGCTGGGCTTGCTTTCAGCTGTCCCCATTACATATGGCATGAAGTTGACTCCTTTAAGCCTGTTGTGAGCCAGGAGTCCCAGCCCTTTCCCACAGATCTGTTCCCCAGGCACTCAGTCCCCCCAGGCCCATCCAGTTGTTAACCCAGGGCCCTCCCAGATCCACAATTTACACAGCAGCATCAGGCTACTCACTGTTTCATTCTCTGTTTTAAATAACTCCCTGTATTTTGTTGGCTTGTTTTGAGTATTTTAGTTAATAGTTGCCTAAAATCACATATATTATAGCAAAGTGTTTATTGGATTCATGCTGCTTATATTTCTAGAGTGAAAGCAGATAAATGCCTTTTTAAGGCATTTGGTAGTAACCATAGCTGCCAGTTCTGAGTACATTTACAGAGATGGCACACTGCTTTTTATCACAGTGATCAGCTTCATGATGCTGCTGAATTTATTCGGTGTTGCCTCTGCAATGTACCTACTCTTTACTTTCTGTTTGGATTGCAGATACATATATTTCTAATATAGACAACATGAAGCTCCTCCATGTTCTGGCATTTAAGTATTTGCAGTCTAGCAAGATGTCACTTGTCATATATTTGCTTAACATACAGCATCCTAAAGGCTGCCAAAATATTTACAAATATTGTAAAAAAGGAAATCCAGACAAAACATTATTTCAATTAAGGCAGTTTTTCGTGTTTGTGCTCCAAATAATTACAAAGGGGAAACTGACAACTGAAACTAAAAAAGAAACGAAACTAAAGGAGTCAGTCATGTCCCATAAAGTCTAACTACTTGTGAAACAGCCAATGGGCTACTGCTCATCCCATCACATTGTGTGGCTATAAACCTTTAAAACCATGAGCCATGTCCGCTAAAAGTAGTCCAGAAATAAACTTTTGTCTTGCATTTACTTTTCAGAAAAAAAATGAATAACTATTACAAGGGAGAAGGAGTATGTTCTCATAAACTCTTGCCCTAAATGATCTGACTTGGAAGACTGTATGAGCAGTGCGATGTCATTTTGGTTTCAGCCCTTGGTGTACATGTTGACACTATTACACAAGCCTTGAGACACTGAGTTTTCTGCAGTCTTTCTGCTGCGTGCCACTTCCAGATGTCCCATTTCCAGCGATGCCCAGTGGCTTAACTAGCACCAATGTGGTGATGCTCTACATGATGAGTAATTATTGAGCTCTGCTGCAGTCCCACCTCCTGTCCCCTATTTAAATGCGTACACACTACTCAGACAAATTGTGGCAAATTGGTGCAATTAGCTCGTGCATCAAGAAAACGCTGTTCCAACGGGGAATATAAATGAATGGACCTCGCCAGGTTTTATTGGTACCTCACTTATACCTGTATCTACTATGTGAATGCAAACACACATACATACATATCTACATCCATCCATTCATTTTAACAAGTTGTACAACTTTTCTTCCGAACTATTGGTGCTGGAAGGCTAGACAACCATTCCATGCTGGCCATCAAGCCACTACATGGTTATCATGCTAATCAAAGCCCGCTTTGAAATGCTATTTAGTTTCATTACCATCACAAAGGAACAGCTAAAGGACATCTAAAGGCGGGGGGGTGGGGGTGGTGTGTGGAGGGGATGTGAACGGTCTGAGACACTATAATCTATTTGAACAGCCATGTTTATTGGAAACAGGAGGGGAAATTGTTTAGCATAAGCTGGTATCAATCACTGAATGGTTTCTGTTCCTTGTTATTAATGCGCAGGCAGCCAGGCAGGGAAGAATGGGCTCTGTGGAAAGACAGACATCTCCCCACTAAAGGGGGAAAGGATTGGTACAGCCCCCACCCCCTGACCAGATGGACTCTTGCAATCTACCATAAAGACTAATTTTTTTCCCAGACGAGGACAGAGAAGTTATAACAACTCAATGCCTGAATGATCTTCTGTTATTTTGAAAAGTTTTGTGCGTTTTTTGTATATGCAGATTAAATTGGTTTTTAGGGGTAAGAATCTCCTCCAGAAAGGAGCCTTCATCCAGTAGAGAAGGAGGCTTAAGTAATTAATAATTAGTAATTAAATAATATTGCCTGACTAACTATCTAGCCTATGTGTAGGTGTAAATGTTTTACTGCATGTTTTATTGCATAGTTGTCACTATTTTATTAAAGAAACACACCCTTTCTCTTTAAAACAATATCATCTTAATAGTTTGCTGTATTTCTCTGTTTTGACTTAAGGTTAACAAATTAAAAGTGAATATTGATTTCAGAGGAATTAAAACAAGTGTCTGCAGTTATCATTCTGCAATAGATCACAGGTGTGGAGGCTATAACCTCTTCTGGTGTAAAACTGCTGGTAAGAACAATGTAGGCAATGATCTCAAGGACTTTGATGCAATGAGTAAATCCATATAAAAGCTTTCCCAGGCTCCCTGATTTTGGCTTGAAAGACCATCATGGAGCCACAGTTGTGTATATTCATGACAGATGCTGAAGGATGCTTTTCATTACATTTACACTTAAACTTTAAAGCAAACAAGAGTTTCCTGTTATGTCAGTTAGATCGAAGAAGTACTTACACATGCAAATAAATCTACAAAATAACAGCCTCAAAACTGATCCTCCCTGCTTTCCTATTAAACACATCATTTTGCTTCTTCATAATGAATCAAAATGCATGTTCAGGGTTGGATGTCTAAAAGAAAAGTGGACATATTTTCTTCTGCCAAGTTCTGAAATATTCCAAGTCATACCTGCCAGGCTGCAGTCACATCAGATTTCATAAGCTAAATGAGTTCTGATTAGGTCAATACTTGGTTAGAAAGACATAGCAGGTGAATCAGAAAGTAAACATTCATCAGTAGATAGTAGACTTCATTTTGTGTTAGACTAGTATTTGAAAGGGCACTATGCCACTGCAAGTCTCCAGGTTGACACAGACAGCTAAGATCTTCGTGGCTGTATTGGGGACTACAGAGGTGACTTCCATGAGAAGCTGCCAGAAGCTTCCCCCATATCTAAAAGAGCCAATGCCAGCTGACTCCAAGACTGATCCACTGCAGGTCAAGGCTGAGTCCATCAGCGATGGTGGTAAATGCCTCTGGGATAATATATTTAAGAAGGGGGAGAAAAACCTTCACAACTGCAGCTGGAAGTGAGGAGTGAGAACATGTGAAAGCAACAACTCTACAGACACCAAGGTCAGTGGAGAAGGAGGAGGAGAAGGTGCTACCGGTATCAGAGCAGGGATTCTCCTGCAGCCCATGGTGCAGCCCACGGTGAGGTCTGCATGCCATGGCAGGCTGTGCCCCTGCAGCCCATGGAGGTCCAGAGGTCCACGGCAGAGCAGAGATCCACCTGCAGCCCATGGAGGACCCCATGCCAGAGCAGGTGGATGCCTGAAGGAGGCTGTGACCCGCATGGGAAGCCTACACTGGAGTAGGGCCTGTGGCCCCATGGAGAGAGGAGCCTACGCTGGTTTGCTGTCAGGACTTGTGATCCTGTTGGGGACCAACGCTGGAGCACTCTGTTCTTGAAGGACTGCACTCTGTGCAAGGGATCCATGCTGGAACAGTTTGTGAAAAACTGCAGTCCATGGGAAGTACTCATGTTGGAGAAGCTCATGGAGTTCTGCCTCCCGTGGGAGGGATCCGTGCTGGAGAAGGGAAGGAGTGTGAGGAGTCCTTCCCCTTTTGAGGAAGGAGGAGCAGAAATGAGGACATGTGACAAACTGATCACAGTCCCCTTTCCCCATCGCTTTGGGGGAGAAGGTAGAAAATGTGGGAGTCAAGTTGAGCCCGGGAAGAAGGGAGGAGCAGGGGGAAGGGGTTTTAAGATTAGGTTATGTTTCTCATTATCCTACTTGGATTTGATTGGTGATTTCTCCAAAGTTTAGTCTGTATTGCCATTAATGGTAATGGGTGAGTGATCTCTCCCTGTTCTTATCTTGACCAACCAGCCTTTCCCTACATTTTCTCTCCCCTGCCCAGCTGAGGAGAGGAGTGGTAGAGTGGCTTTGGTGGGCACCTGGCATCCAGCCAGGGTCAACCCACCATAGTGGCTTTTTAGAGGAGCAAGGGCATTAAAACTCTCATGATTATACTCTGCTACCTGTCCATCTTAAAGGGATCTATGAACTTAGGTCTTTAACTCAGTTTTTTCTTTCCTAATTTTACTACATTAACTGGTACTGATTTCCTTTGAGATGACTAAGCATAAAGGTACTGAGTTTTCTATGCAGTTTTTAGTGGGATGGCTGACCACAAAAAGTGACAATTGATAGGAGAAGCAATCTTGGATAACTGCAGGTTAAACTGGAGTGCAGTGTAACTTCAGGAAAAAGAGCAACAGACTAAAGTATCCAAATATTGGAAAGAAATCAAGACTTGAAATCTGAGGGGAGGGTTGCCTTCTCTTTTCGAGATATTCTCCTTCTTTTTTTTGTTTTCCAGCCCTATTTTCAAATCTTTTCTCTGACGTGTCAGAAGAGGTAAAGAAAGTTGATAATTATTCTTATAAAACTGGTAATGCCTGTGTGTATTCCTGCCCATACATAAATGGACTGGAACACTTCAAGCTCAAAGGGCTGTCAAAAATTGAGACATTCTGGTTCCTGCTGAGTTAGTGATCAGAGACGTGTTCGAATACTTGCCCTCAACATCTCATTCAGGATGAGCTCTTTTTATCAGTCATCAAATCTTTTCCTTCTTTCAGATATGAACTGATTGATAAGGGTTCTGCATTTGCTGGACTACTGACAGTGCTTGAAATGGTAGTATTATTTTTGGAACACAGAAACTACATTCCTGCCGACAGAAAAGTAAAATTTCTATTAAAGTGAGTATAGAAAACAAGCATAGAAACACTCCATAGGCCTCAGTCACTCAGCCAGGGTTTCTTTAACAAAGAAATATCATTTATGTTAAGTCACGACACTTGAGCTGCTTTCTAACAAAACAGGAGGCAGCACATGGACAGGTCTCAAAACACACACAGCGCTGAGCAATGAAATTAGGTTTTGATTTTAGGAAATACCTGATGTACTGCATGACATTTTGGTAACTGTCTACTTACAGGTATGATTTTATTTTTAATACAAAGACAGGCTGAAGAAACAGAGAGCAACCCAGGTGGAACCTCCACTGGAACAATATCACTGATGAAGTTTCATTTGATGGAGTTGCCATCACTTTCAGTCATCTCTGAATGGTAAACAGTTTGAATTATAAATTCTTTGCCACTAAATTTTCTGCTGCTAATTGCTCTTTTGCATGTAATTATCAGTGAGGATTTAATAAGTATGGAAATACTATTACATGCCAAAAAGTAAAAATAAAATGAGAAATAGCAGACTTAAAGAATGTCTGGCAGACAAACTCTTTAATTAATCCTGGAACACCATATTGGCTTGCTGTCTTTCTCAGTGAACATCTCTGGCAGAGAGATGGATTTTTTAATCTTTCAAGCAAAACAAGTAATACATTTGCTTCTACAGCTAGGAAGGTTTTGGTCTTTGCCTCCAGGTTATGAATTTGAAAAGAACATCAATATGGGTGAGAACAAGACTGAACACATCAAAGGAAACATAGGAAATCTAAACATAACTTTAGAATAGTAACTTCTAATGAAGCACCAATTCAAATGAGAGAGGTGAAACCCAGGAGGTTGTCAATAGGCTTTCAGGAGTAGCTCTAGCTTTTGCTTTTTTAACATGATTTGTGTCTTAAAAAGCCATGTGGTCTGTGGTGCAGGTAAAATATGGGAAATGTGGATGAAAAATTTCAATTATCTTCTCAAGGATTTTCCTTTTGTTTCTGACTAGAAGAAAAAGATCAAGTTGACCAAACAACTTTGCACTGATACTTTCTGCCTACTGTCAAACAGCAGTGGAAGTTGAAATATCCTTGAAGCATTCCACCTGTGGTCACAGTCATTAGATAATATTGATCTGAGTATAATCAGACTGATCAGATAATAAGACTGTACACAGACAGAGAGTTACAAATCTAGATTCCATTTAGTTAATAGCTAAATTACTGTTTGCCACTGTGAAAGAAAAATCCCAGTTCACGCATTCATATACACTATCAAAGAAAATGAAATGGAAGAAAGATTTCACTGCATTTCTCTAAAGGGAAAACATCTAGATTTAGGGTTGTTAAGCAGGTTAATGACCTGTTGCACAAGACTAAGGAATAAATTATTACTGAGAGAGAATAAGTAGAATGCAAATCTGAAATATATTTTCTTCAATGGAAAAAAAAGATTTCTTGCTTGTTGCTGTTGATTGTTTTTCTAGATGTCACTTAGTGGTTCTATGTAGACCTGAAAATGCCTTTCAGGAAGAATTTTTAAACAAAATTGACCAAGTTTGGCTAAGTGTAAGGCTGGTACTAAAAGCTGTAGGTGGGAAGTGTTACAAGCTTTGGTTATCTGTTGCCAAAAGGGGAACAACCTACAGAACTAATGAGAATTTTGTTCTTCCTGCCTGCTCCACTCTATAATATTTCCTTGAGGATTAAGAGGGTGACAATTATGGTGAGACATTTTGTATGTTTACCAGGAACTCTGTGACCAATTCACTGAGAATAGATGTGGTAACAAAATTTCATCACTGTTGTCTCCACTTACTTTGGATTTCAGTTTCCACTCTAGATACAAAAGAGGTCAATTGTGAGTACACTGAGCCTTCTAGATCTTCATCTTGGTTGTATTATTAGTTGCAGAAAGAGACATCACACTTCAGTACCTTTGCATTTGGCCAAATGAATTCTGAAGACATTCCGGTACACTCTATTTATGTTAGCAAAATTTTTTTGACAGTTCTTTAGGCGTAGGTTTGCTTATTATTGTTAGAGAGGACGATCTCAGTCTGGGAGCTGTTGTTATAACTCAAGTATGAAATAAAAGCGAATCTACCAGACTTCTTTCTTTTTTCAGGTTCATTATGAATTTCTCTGAATATCATTACTGAAGCTCTAAAATGAAGAAAACACCAGCAGGTTGGATTTGATGTCTATTTTCTCTGAAAGATTTTTGCATTCCATGTGTGACTGATTTTGTGATAAGGTAACCCTCCGGAGGGCATAGCTTCAGTTTTCAGATAATTTTTTTGCTTTCTAAACTAGAACAGGAAAAGAGAAAACCCTGCCTGATTGGATCGCCTTAGCAGCAATATTTCTTCAGGACTTTTGCATCAGAGCAAATTAGATCATTCTGCACTGATGTGATATATAATTCTCGTATCTTCTGTGCCATCAGCTCCTTGGGTTTGGTTTGAAGGGATAAGAACTAAGCTGCAGCATTTGAGTGGAATTGTTTTTATTATTGGAATCACAAGATTTTTTTATGGCCAAGAAAAAATCTACCACAACAGCCACACAATGTGACTCATTCTTAAATATCAGGAACCTTAATTTTGTCAGCATCGACTGGACATGAAGCACGTCCATTGCTTTGGGGTTTTATGTAGCCCTATGAGCAAAAAGAAACTATTTCCTATTTGCAATTCAGTGCACACTGGGTTTATTATTTCTTTTAATTCTTCCTCATGTTTAAATAACTGTTTATTAAATCATTTCCCAGTGTTTCCTTTTTAAGTGTGTTTTGGTGTATCAGTTGAGTACAGCTATGCTAAAGACTGGATCTGCCGCTTGAAAATATTCATTGATGGCAAGTAATGAAAAAGTAATGACAGCTGAAACAGATAAAAATCTGACTTCAGCTATTGTTGAACTTGTTGATCTTTAGTGAAAAATGAAATATTAACTTTAATGGAATATCACTCTCACTGCATCTGCCATCATCACATTACAGGTTGTGATTGTTACATTTTTCTCCCTCTACTGTAAAATGAGTCTTTGGAACAAAAAGGGCTGATTGCTTCATCAGTTCATGATATCATTCAGCACTTAGGACAACATTAATTTCTTTTGCACTCCATTTGCATTCCCTAATCACTGGAAATACCCTGGAAAGTCTTATACCATTTGATAACCCAGCCAGACAATATTTTTTCACTGAAGTCCTGTTTTGTTCCCATTCCTAGAAGTATGGTCTTGTTCTTTAGTCACTTATATTGAGCATAAATGATGATGGCTCTTAAGATGAGTCATATGAATTATGGTAAATACATTTTGAACCTTTTGCATTAGTTTTTTATGAGAACTGTTGGTAAGCAAAATAAATATGCATGAGATAGATAGCAAGTTTGGTGAGTTTCAGTTGGAAGTAACTATGAATTTATACCAAGATTACAGGTCTAACAACATATAAAATTGAATTACTAGGTTCCATTTTGGATCATCATCTGATTCTGTTTACATAGAAATTTTAATCCCTGTTGGGGAAAAGGATGAAAATCTGGGGTTTACTTGACACTATATGCCACCAACCATGGCATATAAATCTTGTCAAAAGAGAAAGTAGCACTAAGGAGGCAACACAGAGGGACTGAGCAGTCCATATCAGTTTTTTAAAAGCAGTGGTGTATTTTCAGCCATTACTCCTTTGCCTTTTTTGTCAAGGACTCTGATCAGTCAGCTTTTTCATATTAAAAAAGGTGAATGTAGATAACTAGTTCACTAATGTTGATTGTTACTGAGCTTGTGTCCTTAAAGAAATTAGTCTAGAATAAGACCTGTACAAAGCTAAAGAATTATAGTTGTCATCAAATAACTCTTTTAGAAGAATATTATTTTACATGAATATAATTAATATAAGCTTTCTGCAAATATTCTAAAAGACACATGTTGGGAGCACCTCCATATATAAAGCTTATTTTTCAGAAGTAGACACTGTTCTTACTTTCTTATTGCTCTTATACCATATTCTGCACACATCAGGAAGGGTGGGAATTGGTGCTTGACACAAAGATTACTTCAACAACATCATTCAAAGGTGTGAGAATGGCAGAGAGTAAAGTACCTACCAGACATGACAGTGAAAGAGTAAAGTATTTAACAATGAAAATCTATAATTTTTTGGGGTACCTAAGTGGTACTAGGTGAATATAGAATTATTTATGCTACTGAAGTATTAATAATACAGATATATTATCACAGAGAAATTCAGGAAAACATTATGCCCTCTTCTTCCTTTTTTTCCTGCTATATAACTTCAAGCCTCAGTGTTTTCACTGTCTCAAAAAAAATACTTTATGACAAAGATCCACAGAAAAGCTCAAAATGAAGAGAAAGAATTCCTATTTCAGTAGCTCTAGCTGCACAAATAAATAAAAAATGTCATTTGATAACATATGTGACCCAAATGGCCATTTCTTTTCAACAGATACAATTTAATCTTTGAGCTGCAGGTGCAAAAGTTACCTCAAGGGAGAAGCCTCAAACAGGGCAATTTTACAGATGTTTTACTTGGTGGGAAATGTAGGAATGATTGTGACTTGGAGCTCTTTTTCCTTCTGCCATCCAACAGTGGATCATACATGACCCAGTACTTTTTCTTGAAATATGTATATAGATAGATATATTTCTATCCCTTGCACCAGATTGGAACATGGTTCAGCATAATATTTGCTCCTTTGGTCACTGTTTAGCAACTGATGTGAGAATGGATTTTCATTCCAGTTGTTTCTAAGCACTCAAAGGAACACATTTGTTCTGAATTATCTATCTGGACATCCAAGTGGTTCCTAAGAGAATCAAATGGATTTAATACTGCCTTTGATTAGTTCCCACAGTTCTGAAAATGTATTCACCATCCCAGACTTTGCTTGGTTTTGCAAATGTGTCAGGGGTTTATCCTGCTTGATGCTGAAAATGGCATTCCTGTCGTAAAATGCTAACTTGAGCTAAGAACTTTGAGAAACTGGGCACTCTTTGAGGAAAACAAAAAATGAAATTTTTTTCCTGACCTCTGAAGCACTTTATTGTATTTAAGCCAGCCTCGAATCAACCAAGATGGCTCACAAAAACCAAACATGTTCCACAGCTCACTGAAGTCTGAAATACTATAGACCACTGCCAACTTCTGACCGGCCTGCAGGGGCACTATTGCACCACCGGATGAGTCACCTAAAGGAAATATTATTTTGGACTTGGCTTCTTGAAAACAAAAACCCTTTGCATCAGTTTGTAGACAAAAAGTTCTAAACAGAAAAAAATTACTCTTGTAAGTATTCTAGTAATGTCTTGCTCCTGAAGATTGACTAAAATGGGATATTTCCATTGCAATAAAATAGCTATATTTCCAAGCTGACCTTGGAGCATGTACAAACTATTCCTTCAGGATGGTATCACAGTTTCTGAGCTAGATGCCTGAGACTATACACTGCTGAGAAGTAATGAAAGTTCTCTTTCAGCTGCGGATGTTGTTCTCAGCCTTTGATGGGTTCCTAGAACGACCCTGCTAATACCACATAGAAAAGCACAGTGGACTAGAGAGCAACGAATGAAAGCAACCCACAAGGACCAGAGAGCAATGAGCTTCTGTGGTTTATTCACAATGGCAAACGTGGAAGGGATAACATCCTGTATTTCAAAAGTAAAAACTTGGCCACACACAAGACTGGCAGACTACAGTAGGTACTTCTCTATCTGGCTCTCTGATCCTTGGCAGCACAGATTTTGAGAAAGAGTAGAGAGACACCAGATCCTGCTCTCACAGTGTGCTGCTCTCTGGGCAGCACACTTTGATGACCTCGCAGTGGAGGATAGGGCTGAAAAACGGCACCTTCTTTCCATCCATGCCCATCACAGCCGCAGGAGTGCCACTATTCACAGCAGGACAAAGTGACTGCAAAACGCCATCAGAGCAGCTTTTTAACACTGAGTAGTGGTGTAAATGATGACATCAGGTACAAGAAAACAAAGAAACAAGTTTATTTATTTCTATTGTTAGGGAAAGCACTGTCTCCAGAAACGTGTATGAATTAACTTCAAGGACATTCTTACAAATCATTGAGAGACAAAATCATCTTTATCTTGCAATATGTGAGCAGACAATTGTCTCTCTGTATCTCTTACTTCCAAATGACATTACTTCTACAATATATTTTTTCCAGTCTCTCTGAATCACTGGCTGGTAATGCAAAAATCTTAGAAAAATTACTAATTTTGGCATCTACAAGATGATAACAGAACAAAGCCCAGATCTAGTACCATTACAGCTGAACACAGAGATAAAATTACATTCTTAGACTGTGTTATGGGTTGACCTTGGCCACCTCAATCCATGACATGGCAGTACCACAAAAGTGGTAAAAACATTAAAAATCATATATGTCACCTTGACTGTGACAGGCAGGAGATATTTCTAACATAAGTAATATGTCTCAATTTCCAATAAATGAAAAGACTTAGAAGTTTTGGAGAACTATTTTTGTTTTGGAAATGACATTCCTCTTCATCAGACTGTGGCATGTGGGTGACTTTCGTGATAGAAGTTATTAAAAAATACCAGATCTCTCAGCGAGAGCTACTGGCGTCATTAACCCCCGAGAGATAACAGAACAACAGGAGGCATTTCTTAAGATTATTGTGAAATTTAAACATATTGGTTTTGATATATGCTTTTCTTCCTGGCATGTAATGATTTCAAAAGTATTATAGCTAATTGCAGATGTTTTCTTTCAAGAGCCTCCTCCTGCTTGAATAATGCACATGAGATGCGTGAGATTCTTGGCTGATACTCTCGCTTCTTTTAATACTTTGTTTTGTGTTTGCCACTCAGATACACACATTCACAATTAAGACACCGATACTTAGCAGTCCTACTCAAATTAATATGTATTCATTATGAAGAGAAGAGAAATTTTACAAACCCAGAGGGTTTAAAAATTCTAATGGTGGCTCTGACATGTTCAAACATATGCTGTCATATATATCTTCTAAACTTAGACTATACCTTGGTATTATAATACATGGCTACCAATCCTAGAAAAATATGAATAGCCTAATAATATATGCATTGAAACAACTCTCACACTTATGACACTGTGTTAACTAATTTTAGCACATAAACATGTGGTTAACAATTTATATCAAAGAGCAAAATCATGTTGAAAGACTCTAAGCCCCAGGATTCAATTGGTAATGGTGGGAATTTTTGCAATATAAATTAATTGGTGTTTCTGTTCAAATGGCTGTTGACATCCATGAAGATGTTCAGTGCTGAGCTGGAGACCAGTTGTTGGTAAGCCCTTCTTCAGTACCACCACCTGCGTGCAGGACGGCCAGAAAATGGAAATATCCCGGAGACTGCAGCTGCTTCAGCAGCCTTGACTCCAGGGAAAAGTGGAAATGGTCATGGCACAAATGAGCCATGAGTTAGCTAAATTTGGATAAATCTCTAATGAGGACAAGGAGGTATGGAGCTTTCTCATGTATTAGCAGATTCATAAGTTCTGGGGGTTGGATCTTTACTTCTGACCTTTTAAAGGCTTTGATTCAAAGCACTCAAAGATTTTGAAGGAAGTGGCAGTTCTGTCAGTGCAAACAGTGAAAGCAATTTTACCACAGTTTTCTAGTCTGTTCCCCTGCCTGCTACTGTTACCCTCGTTCTCTTTGCAAAAACAAGTACCCAGAAGAAACTACACAGACAGGCTCTAATCAGTACTTGAATTTAGTACTCCTCTAATAAGATTTTGTGTATAACACTTGCTATGTGCTAAATATACTTCAGTTCACTAAAAAAAAATATCAAAGAACTTTTGAGCTGATCAAACCTAGAACTTCTCAGTCCTACAAGAGTCTCTAATAAAAGACCAGCCAATGTGTGTTCCTGCTCAGGAGGACCTGAACACCACAGGTATTACATGTCAGGTCTAAAAACTGCAGTCAACTATATAGGGACACCTGGAGAAGTCTCTCATGCAGAGCACATGGAAGTCAGGATATTTTTAGGTTCCGCTGTGAGAATGTAGATGACAGTCTGTGTTGAGTAACTACTATTAATTTATTTCTCAATTAGTAAATTTAAAAGAAAAGAATACATTATATATTAAGAGCCATTCAGCTCCAACATGTGAGTTAAAGACTAATAAAGCCCTTTGGTATAACATTCAGAGAGCACAGAAAAGATCAAAACATGAGTCAGTTTGTGGCAGCCAGCAGAGACACATCTTGACAGGCAGTGGGCTATGTTTGTTGTTCAAGTGATGGTGGGATGGCAACAGGCATCATCTGCTCCAAGAGGAGAATCACTGAGTCACTTTACCTTGGACAATCCTGTGGATGAGTCAGTTTTGCCCCGAGAAATCAGACTCTGCAAGGTTACACTCCATTCCATCAATTCATTAATTTCAATTTAGCTTTAGCCCTCTCTATTCACCTTGATTCATGGCACAATAATTGTACTTTTATTTTTTCAACTGTGCTGTTACTGAGAATCCGACAAATGTGGGAGACAGCACATTCTGTTGGCCTGAAGTGAAGCACTCTTAAACAAGAATAGAGAGAACAGCAGCAGTGTTGTTATGTCAGGAAATGAAACAGATTAGCTCTTATGTCCACTTTAACAAACATTGACTTGTAATTAGCCAATGTACTAATGTTGAAATTTCTAAATTATCAGTATGGTCAAGGCTTTTCTGAAATGTGGGATCCAGAATAAACAAAATTCATAACACAGCTACCTCTTGTTCTAATAAGCCTCAATAGGGCAAACACTTAATTTGTATTTTTACAACTTCCGAGACACAAAGAATATTGTTCAGTAACATAAGTTCCAATTAAACAAGTGCTTTTAAGTTTACTGAAGAGAAGTGTCTTGAGTACAAGCATTCCTGAGATCATTATATGAAGATATAAAGGTGTGCTGACATAAAGGGAAACATAAAGGGCTCTGAAGGAATTGTAAACCTAGAGTTGTGATAAGGAATGGAAATGCAAATGGTCAAGGAAGAACAACTTGGACTGATTTTTAGGAGAGATATCAAGGAAGAAACAAATCTTTTGTTCTGTAAACTGAGTTCATTTGGCATGAGAATAATACAATGATAAAAATCTTTCAGTCTAAATTTCTGGCTCATATTTCAAATCAGATTTAAATTGAAAGATTAATTTTCTTTTTTACTTTTGTATGGTTGTGGTATACATCTGAAATTGAGCAGAGATCCTCCAAAAATCTGTGCAGTCTTTAGTAATCAGAAGGGAAATTTCTTTTAGCATTATTGTGGGAAAGATTTTTTGATTCTTTTTTATCCTTTTAATTAAAAGCCTGTTACATTTTTTTCCTTTAAGATATTATGTTTCCTGAAACCTAATCTTATGATGAGGGTGCTAGTGGAGCTCTGTTCTTTTAGAGAGACAATCCGAGCTTACGTGACAGTTGCTTCAGTCCATTACTTAACCAGATGAATATATTCTTTTCAGCACTGTTTTCCTATCTTTCTCTTTTTAAAGCTGAGGAATCAGATACTCAAACACTTTGTTTTGGTTTGCTTTGCTTTACAGAAATGGATTGTCTGGGTTAGGAAGGCAGTTCACGGCTGTAGCTATTATTTATTCTCTTTGGTAAGTGTGTAGAAATATCTGCTAAATGAGATCAACAGTATCTTCTGTTGTACAGAAATAAAACAATCTTAAGTGAGAATCAGCATAGTAGCACCCACTGCTTTTGGAAAGATGCTTTGAGATTCTTACTTAACTTGGATATGAGCAAGTTTTCAGCTTTAGGAAGAGAAAAAAAACTTAACTAAAACTTTGGTTTATGAGGTTGAAAGGCAGCTGACGATTTATTTAGTTCTAAATGTGCCCTTTGACATTGCTATAATTTGCTATGGACTGCCATGTAACTTGAAAAATAAGTAAAACAAAAAGAAGGGGGGGAAAAAAGACCCACGCTTAGCAGAGTATTATTATGGTTAAATTCCAAAGCTAAGTTTTAAATTCCACAGCTAACTCATCTTCATGTCTTGGAACATAACAATTTATAACAATGCAAGACAATAATAACCTTAATACCTTGAAACACACATTTACCCATGTGACTGTGGCAGTGTAGGTCATGCTACTTTTTCAATTTGTTTGCTTTAAACTGAAGATTGCCAAACCACTCCTTTTCCTTTCATATTTCAGTCTAGATTACTTCTTTGAAACCATCTCTGGTTTGTTAATATGATCAGTCAATAAATTTGTAAAGGCTTTCTTTATAGGCATCTTTGTGAAAAGTCAGGGTTCAGATGTTCAAAGTCAGTCACATATCTAAGTGATAAACCACAACTGTAAGTTCTCCGGCTCAAATATCTGCTTGCAGCAGTGAGCAGCTTTTGACTTAGAGCAGAAATTTTCCTTTTATTTCCCCAAAACCAGCTCTGTAAAAAATGATAACCAGCTTTTAACTTGTCATCTGAAAGGATTACCTTTAAGCTGAGTAAAGCTGTGTGGTATAGCTCTTTCTACACTGACAGATAAAGATGCAGCACATTCCCGATATCCTCTGTCCATCAGCAGGCTCACAGCTCCTGTGTGAACTGAAACTGCAAAATGAGGAGGGTTCAAATTCTAGAGCTGTGAATGCATCTCCAAACTAACTCTGCTCTTCTCTCTCCTTCAGCATGTGGGGAATATATTTGCAAGTGTAAAACAAGATAAATCCTTTCAAGTTCCAGCATTTAATTAAGCTTTCAGATATCTTTGTGAGTGAATAAAGACCATCTAATATGCCTGTCTACAGGGAACAGATCAGGAGTACCACTCCATCTGTGAAGTTGTTTGCTATCAGCTGGAAAAAAATCTCAACTCAATTAGTCTCTCTCTGTGTTAGTCTCCTCTGGAACATTGTATCTACTATAGCTGAATCCCAATTGTAATAAATGTACTTGAACAAAAAAATACTTTGACTTCTTTCATGATGGCCAGTGTTTCTGGCAGTAATGGGAAATTGGATTTAAGCAGTGGCAGGTAAGCTGCAGGTACAGAAACTAGCATGGGAAGGATGATGTTAAATGATTTAAAAAAAAATTTTAAAAGTGTTCAAGGTTGTCTAGCAGACTGGAGCAGAATTGTTCTGTTTTTTTTTTCTTCTCACACACTCTCTTCTTAAAAGTAGATGTATGTAGGATTCCCAAAGTAGGAAATAAGCCTGGTTTAGTGTCTAATTGAAAACTGTAAGGATTTGAAAAGTAAATCCCAACAGCAGTTCACAGGGACCACTGGCAATGCTTTACTCCACAACAGGAATCAACTTAACAACCTCACCTAGCACAGAGGATTTCTTTTGTCTAGTTGGTCTTAACATGCTTCTCCAGTACAATGCATCATGGTAACCATGTGGGAAGAATGTTTTTGGAACAGATGATGTTTCACCACCCCATAACGACCTGATCCCCACTTAGTACCAAAGTCATGAATATAAATAAAGACTGGGTTAGAACAGTCTTTTCCCACAGTATGTGAGAACTGCGGGACACTGACATCCCAGAAACAAATTGTTCCTGGGAACTGTAAGATGCTCAAAAGTCACAGTCACTAAAATGATTTAGAATAGTGCTAACCTTCCCATGGTAAAATATGAATCAATGTGCCAAATGTCAAACATTTGTACTTCAATTTTTTATGCCTAAGTACTTCAAAGAGGAGTTATGCAATTTTCCTGTGTGTGTAAAATATCACTGCAATTCAAACATCATAAACCATTTTCAGCCGTCATAACCAAGTCAAGATTGAGTCTATCTCCATTTGTAATGTTCCAGTTGGCTTCCTTAAGTATCCAACGCAAGCATTCAAGCAAAATGAAGTAAAGAATTTCTCTCTCTAAAGGTAACCTCTAAATTCAGTATTCCAAAATCAAAGGAATGAATGGCCTACTTGAAAATCAGTCATCATTGGGCCAGCTCTCCTTCTGAGTGCTTCCCCTAACTACAGTTCCTCCATCCACACTGACGTTCCCCTCTTTCTCCTCCGGACACCCATCCCGCTCCTGACTACTTCCATTTTCCTTGTTCCATCCCTACATCACGCCCACTGCAATGCCACTAATCCAACACCATGCTGCCCCACCTCTTCCTACTACTGAGCTACTCTGGGGAAGGAGATCAGCACACATTAAGCTCTCTCTCCAACCCAGGTGCCAGACAATGAACAGCAGGAGTACCTTCCAAGACAGCTGTTTGTACACTGTGGCTGGGTCACAGGCCATGGGGGCAATACACAACTTCACTCTATTGAGTAAAGTGTGTGTTTTACATCAGCTGCTCTGCAAGGCTGCCTGCAAACCGCATGTAATAAACTCTTGAAGATATTTTCTTTATAGTTCAAGTCTTTATTTTTAATCACGAGATCAAAAGGCATTTCTGTAGGTTTGCTGTATACACACGTAACTGAGAAGGATTAAGGATATTAGAATTCTTGGACATTAACACGAACCTCAAGGAAGATGTAATGTGTGGAAATATTTCCTCGGTTCTAATACTGCTCCATATCATCTACCCATGCATAGACAGATCATGGGCTGTGCCCAGAAAAGTAATGAGACTGGCACGAACAGTAACGGGGTACGCAAAAAAAGCCCCACTCTCCAAAGGTGTCCTTTGGCTTCTGAGGGCTCTAAAAGCACTCACATCACATTTCCAAGCTGTTTTCTGCAAGCCACGGCTGATTTTTCACATCACTTTTGGGATCCATCCGACATTTTTGAGACCGCGCTCAGCTATGACTAGAGACAGTGCACATCTATGAAGGGGCCTGGAACAGAAGCTGCCGGCTCTGTAACACCAGGATATTTTGCGGGCTTGCAATGGCCGCAGTACGAGCAACAGCGCTCCCGGTGCCCCACGGGGGGCACTAACAGGAACCCATGGCACTGCTCAACCCTTTGGATGCGAATAGCTCTCAACCTAAAGCAGCTACTTTCCAGCCTCGCCTCCACCGCCTCTCCCTCACAGAAATCGCCCCCACCTCCCCAACAACGAGGCTCCGCATCCCAGCGTGCCCTGCGCTCAAGGATACTCGCCGCGCTCCAAACTACACGTCCCGGCGTGCACCGCCAAGAGCCCCGGCCGCGGCGCGTGCGCGTTGCACGCCGGGACACGCAGGCCCCGCGGGCCTCCCCGCCTGTCTCCCGCGGCCGCCCGAGCTTCCCGCGCACGCTCCGCGCCACGTACGATCTGACGCCACGAGGTGTCACAGGGCCGCCCGCACCTCCCGCCCGCCCGCGCAGCCAATCAGCGGCGCCGGCCTTCGACCCCGGCGCCGAGCGCGAGCGGCCGCGCGCGCCTGCCCGCCCCTCCCGCCGCGCCCGCCGCAGCCGCCCCCCCACCCCGGCCCGGCCCGGCCCGGCCCGGCCCGGCCCCTGCACCGCGGGCGGAGCGGAGCCGGCGAGGCCGGGAAGACGCCGCCGCCGCCTCCTCCTTCTCTCCCCCTTCCCGCCCCGGCCGCGTCCGTCAACATGGCGAGCGCCTCGTACCACATCTCCAACCTGCTGGAGAAAATGACATCCAGCGACAAGGACTTCAGGTGGGACCCGCCGCCGCCCCCTCCTCGCGCTCCCTCCGCCGGCCCCGCGGACGCCCCGGCCCCGCGCACGCCCCCGCGCTGGCCCCGGGCCTGGTGGGTGTCGCGGCGGCCCGGACAGTGCCCGGCGGGGGCCAGTCCGCGGGTCCGGGCTGTGAACCCCGCGCCGCCACTGCGGGACTGGGCGCGAATCTGCGGCGGCTGCTGCCCGGGGAGAGAGTTCCCGGGAGCGGGGCGTCCCTCCTCGCTGCCTGGGAAGGACGGGGCGCGGCGGTGCCCGCACGGCCGCGGCCTCCACGCGTCTGGGCAGGGATCCCCGGCAGCCGGGAAAGCCGAGCGGCCCGTCGGATTTGCTGAGCTGGCGGGGACAGGCAGGGATGAGGTTTGAATTCCTGGCCTCGCAGATGCTCAGAGGCCGAACGGACGAAGCCCTGAGCAACCGACTGTCACTGACCCTCCGCTGAGCAGCGGAGGCCGGGTGAGGTGACCTCCCAGATCCCCTTCCCAGGCTCAAAAAATATGGAGCCTGGGATTCTACGAATAGGAGCAGGGAGGGCCAGCTAGCACGGCAGGCTTGAGAGGGTCCAGTGGAGGGCCACAAAGAAGATTAAGGGACTGGAGCATCTTTCATATCAGAAGAGACTGAAGGAGCTGGGCCTGCTTGTTCTAGAGAAGAGAAGACTGAGAGGGGGTCTCTTTAAGGCATATAAATACCTCAAAGAGAGATGCAAAGAGAATGGTGGCAGGCTCTTCAGTGGTGCCCAGTGACAGGACAAGGAGCAATGGCCATAAATTAAAAGACACGAAGTTTCACTTCAACATGAGGAAGAACTTTATGTTGCTCAGTTGTTTAGAGTATGGTGCTAATAAAACCAAGATTGTGGGTTTGATCCCCATATGGGCCATTCACTTAAGAGTTGGACTTGATGATCGTTGGGTATCCCTTCCAACTCAGAATATTCTGTGAAATCTGTTGATGGTGGCACTGGAACAGGCTGTCCAGGGAGGTCATGGAGTCTCCCTCTCTGGAGACATTCAAAACCCACTTGGATGCATTCCTGTGTAACCTGGTCTAGGTGACCCTGCCTTGACAGGGGGATTGGACTAGATGATTTCCAGAGGTCCCTTCCAGTCCTAAAAATTCTGTGACTCTAAGCTTACATCCTTCCTGGATGCTGCATGTTGTAGACAGAGGATTCTTGTAGTCCTCATGTAGTTGTGTATTGCTTTTGTGCATCCAGAGAGGGAAGTCGAGTTAAGTCTTATGGCATTTAATTTTGAGCTTAGGATCTGTCACAAGAGCACTACTTTTTTTTGGATCATTTGTTTGCTTTTTAATAAATTAATAGTAGGTAATATATAAAGTATCAAAGTGAGATAATACAAGTAAGCTGTTAAAAAACAGCAGAGAAAATACATTTACATGGTAGCTCTAGCAAAGCATTAGGTGAAAAATAATTACCTTTTTTTGTATTGTGTGCGACCAGAAATTCACATTTGAAGCCTTTATTTGTCAAAGAGAGTACATGAATACAGACAGGGAAAAGACATAAAATGTACTTGTGTTTTGTTGTTTTGCTGCAACATTACAATGCTTAGTTTTGTGGTTAAAGTAGATGTTGACATCCAAACATTTCTCTTGTTAATATATTAAAATCTAAAGGAAAACAGAGGTGGTGATTAAATTAGCATAGAGTTGGGTTTTGAATAATCTTAACTTTTGACAAACTGGACACAAATGTGATATATTTATGTTTTTTTCATGTCAGTTTCTTTCAGATTGGAATTACTTGGAGAGTTCAGACTAGAAATTTTGGAATTACAGAAAAATAGTGATTAGTCTAAAAAGGGACAATCAAGAATTGCCTGATTTTTTTTTAAAATTATTTCTTTAAATTATTCTGAAACTAGATTCAAACATTTTTTTTCTCTAAATGTTACAGAAGATTTTTTACTTTTGTTGTGCTAATTTACTTCTGTGATTAAGTGATATTTCCAATTTGTGCTTATGGGGAGGATGACTTAGAAAAAGTTCCAATGGATTTGTCACTAAATACTGGTTTTCATGACTTAGAAACTTTCTGCATAAAAGGGTTAGGTTATACCTGTCAAATGCAATTGTAGCAAGCACTTCTTTTCCTCCAGCTGCATGTAATTAAAACTGGTTTTTGGTTCCTTTAGCAGAGCACACTTAGAAATTATCTGTTCTAGGAGCTTTGAACGACTCTGGAATTCTCGAATATTAAAAAAAAATCTTAACGTAGATTAAAATCTAACTTTACAAACCATAAAAAATGCATGATAGACCTTTACAAACTGACTGTTATGCAATAACATATTATATGAAACTTTATCCATTATGCAAATGCATGATACACATAAAATAGCATTTAGTTCTAGTAATTTTATGTGCATTTATTATCAGATTATGTGTATTTGAAGAGGGACAGAACAATTATCTTGTTGATATCAGGGAGCTGAGTATAAACCACTGTTCAAGTAACCACTTTACTGTAAAATTTAATCCTCCTTTTTTTGGATAACTGTCTTGTTTGTCTTGCAAACTTGGAAGATGTACTTCTTTGGACATACTTCCTGGAAGAGGCACATACTTGCGGATGCATTGTCCGCATGGAAACTCAGGCTTAAATTCTAAACAGGGCAGTAATATAAGGTGGCAGTTTACATCTGGTTGCCGGAGGAAGAGAAAGACTTCTCTGCGTACTGGGTGTGAGGAGCTGCTTGACCCCGTGCCTGCTTTGCACCAGGGAAGGTTTGATGTGCCGGCGGTGGAAGCAGCAGTTGTCACTAAAAGTCACATTGAAACTACTGAAAACTATGTTTCTAAATACCAGCTACTGTAACCTAAAGTTGCTTGACCTCCCCATTGCATTTTGGAGTTTCAGTTGTAGTTGAGTGCAGAGGCTGCTGAAGCACTGAGGATGCACAAGCTCTGCCTAGTTTAGGAAGTGACAAGTAGGTGATGAGTGCATGTGCACTCCTAAGGCTGGGAAATAGAAGCTATTGACCAAGGAAGTGAGAGGAGGTTATTAAGTTTTGAAGAAAAGGAGATAAATACTGGCAGGAACTTGAAGACAATTTTTGAGTGTTCTAGTACTGTGTGATTTCATGTATATCCTTAAATTCCATCCTATCTGTCCATTACCTTTACTTACCTAGTATTTTTTTTCTTTGCTGTTCTTAAAACTAATGCTGTTTGCATTCACAGCCTGTTTATGTGCACATCTGGTTCCGGTCAGACTGCAGGCTTGCTTCAGTGGGACTGTTGGAGTGAATGAAAAACGAGTGGGGTCTTATCTTAGAAACACCTTGAGACTATTAAACTGGAATTACTCTATTAAAAGACAGGACAAGTTGAGGTCCATTATATGAGGGCGGGCATCTGGCATTTGTGATGCATATTAAGATTGTGTAGAGTCTTGGCTTTAATTTTCAATGAAAAAGTAGTATCTGGCATGTCAGGCTGCAGAGATAACCTTCCAAGTAAGACCTGAGCTCAAGTGATGTCTGCTTGAGGCCGATGTGTGTAAAGTCCAAATGTCACTCTCAACTGTTTATCTACGAACCCTTGTTATCAGGGGCTTGGAATGGGGCTCAGTATTGGTACCAAAGCCCATGGGATTTGTACTTGAGTAATACATCTGTATGACTGCTTCTGAGTAGAGAGGGTACTTACTTACAAAGGAAGAATGGGTTGGGAAGCAGTCATCAGAAGGAAAAGAAACAAAAAGCACAAAAGCAGTATTTTTGGAAAGTCATTCGTCAGTATATTCTTCTATTAGTGGATGTGACTGTTATTAAATAGTAAATTAATTGCCATGAAAGATGATTTTATTTGCTTGATTTCTCGAGAATTAATTTTGTTCTTTATCGTGACACCCTCGATTGTGGGATGGGTAAATGTGATCAGCTGGTTTCTAGACTGTGAACAAACTAGTCTATACAGGGCAAGAAAATGAAAAACACATGAAACATAAGCTTAACTATTATTTCTCCATTAATGAATGTTTGGCTTTTGTGAATTTTATGGGAGAATGTTTGGGAAACTATATTTTTCTTCTTGATTAAAATTTGTTTTAAAATAGACTCAGAGCAGAGAATAATTCTTTTAACAAAGTTTTTTTAAAAAGCTTTTTTTTACAACATCAGCATAGCTTATTAAAGGACTATTTAAAATCAATTAAAGGGTCAGTTTTTCTTTGTGGAGATCATACGGAATATAATATAAATAAATGCTAGAAATAAAATATATAACTGTTCTTATTAGACAAAGATGATGACCTAACTCAAAGTTATTGTCCTTTTCAAATACAATTTTCCTCCTTTCTGTTCTATAAGTGCTACTTGCATCACAAAACAGACAGCAGGAATCCAATGTTAAAAGTGATTTATTTGATAATGGACGGTGGAAACTGAGAATCTTAAATCCTGAGCACTGTGAATAACCTGTGTCCTTTTAGCAATAATTATCTGACCATCTTTTGTCAGGTTTATGGCTACTAATGACTTGATGACGGAACTACAGAAAGATTCTATCAAGCTGGATGATGACAGTGAAAGAAAGGTGGTGAAGATGATTTTGAAATTACTGGAAGATAAGAATGGTGAGGTGCAAAACTTGGCTGTCAAATGGTAGGTATTCTTTTTCTGTGATGTAAAGAATTGATGATGACTGAACAACATAAAGTACTTTTGAAAAACTCAAAAACTACCACTGCTACACAAAATAATTGTGAAACTGATGTCCACAAAGGAACCCTTGCTCTTAGAGGTTACTTGCCTTAATTGTAGTTTCTTACAGAACTATCTTTTGTTGACACTGGGGATTAACACTTGAGATTTCAGACAGCAAATAGCCGTTGCAGCCCTTGCTGAAAGTATTTGAGTGACACACTTGTTCTTTGGTGATAATTCTTGAATGCTAAATAGATACAAATAGCTTATAATTCAGGGGTAGTTGCCACACCGGTATTTGACTGTGAGAAGTTAGATGATGTATAGGGGAAGAATTGTAGTATTGGAGTACTTCTCAAGCAGAGATGAAAACACAAAAAGGTAAAGATATGGTCTTGGTTATCAGATATGGAACTTCCCTTTTCATTAGCATTCAGAATACTGTGTTAATGGTTTTGCAAGCTTTACAGGAACTGTAAATGTTTTATGGGGTCAGGGTGCAGTTACTTTTATTTCAGAAACTTTTGTTGCTTCACTACCCTCTCATCCTCGCTTTATTTAGTTTTACATGTGGTGTGACTTTTCCAGAGCACCCTTTGAAGAGGTGCCACGTTTATTATGACTTTCTGTTCTTGACCATTCTGACTTTTTGCGCCCATGAAAGAGGGCCTCTCTTAAGAAGTTCTGGTGTTTCTGAGAATGATTCTTGTTTGCGAGCTCAGGTTTTTTTATATTCTGTTTACACTACCTGTATTCCATGAGGCATGGATTGAAGTAAGTTTGCTTAAGTACAGCTTAAGTTCCATGACTTTGAAACAGATTGCTTGTACTCAATTAGAGAAGTATACTGTTATGAAACTTGGCTCAGGCTTAGAATTGTCTTTGTGTGAAATAGCGTTTTGTGGAAAAGTTATGTTATGGCATACATGCAGTACTCATTTTCAATGTACATCCTATAGTTTTTGTGAAGGTTAGATTAATGCACATAGACAGTTTATACATCACAATCTTTAATGGTAGTGTTAGAATTTAGGATCTATAGTACAAGTAATGCTTATTGAAACATTAAAGAAAGATTGCAGAGGGGAGAGGATGAGAAAAAAGAGGGCTGTGTGTGTGCACATGTCCAATTTTATTAACAATTCTTCAGTTTTTAAAGTTACTTTGATATACTAATAAAATTTTTTGATTTAATTAATATGACAGGATCTCTTTCAAATTTGGAGTGTTTTCGAGGAGTCCAAATAATGTTAAGGAACAGTGTTAAATTTACTTTACTGCGATAAGAAACATCATGGAAAAATTTTCAGGCGAATTGTGAACATTTGTGTTGAAGGTATACATTGCAGAACTTATCAAGTTTTGGGGTTTTTTTTGGTTCTTGCATCCCAATCACTTGCAGATATGCTTTGGATAAAAAAAACCTCCACCACTCTTTTAGAGTATTCTTTTCTTATGGTGGCTTATACTCACAGTATTGTTCATGACAGTTGTAGGCCAGTCTGAGCTAATGCTGTTCTGCTGTTCTTGTCCTCCTTGTCCTTTTTCTTGCACTGCTTCTTATCTAGTTTTGTTATAGACTGGTTTGGGGAATTAGTTTTCTTCTGGCTTAGTGCTCTCCTACAATCAGATGAGCTTTAATAGAAACATTAGTGAGGGTGAAGGATGGGAGAGGCTGAACACTATTAAGCTGTAGTTATTTTGAAACAGTTCAAGCTAAAGTCTTCCATCTACTATAGCACTGAATGTAAGCCTGATTCATTGGCAAGTTAAATTCAGCCAGCATATTTTTCTTGACTTTTTTGATTTTAAATATTTTGTGTTCTTGTGTATTTCTGTTACTGATTTTCTGGAACTTTCAACTGAGGAGAGCATAAACTGTTTAGATCTCTCTTAATTTAAATTCTGTGACAAACTGTAGAGACTATCAGCAGTAACTTTCATCAGACTGGTACTTGATGACCCATTAAAGAATAGATTCCCTCTCTTATAGAAAAAGAATTTAAGGCAACCCTATGTACTTTTGAATCTGTATTTGAGATAGATTTTTCCTGAGGAAGGGAGAAAAGTTTTGCAGCTTGTTAGGGGAGCTTCCTCTACAGGTAGATGAATGTAAATGCTCTGAATGGCAGAGGAGGTAAGGATCACTTTTCCAAGGTTGGATTCTTGAGGTCACTGAACACAGCAGATTTAAAACAACTCAGAGCAGCCGTAAAACTATTTATTTTTAGGCAAGTGTAGCAACAAGTAAGCAGTGTTCCTGGTTTTGTCTTTTCTGCTGCTTGAGTAGGGAGGACTCTATTGGTTAAAGTGCTGATGAACTTTTTTCTTATCTGTACAAAGCACACTAGTGATTTTGTTCCTGATATTTACAGTTATATTATGCTGGTTTTGGGCAGGATAAAACATGTTGTTCTTTAGCAGAAGTCAGTTTTTGGGTTTGTGGATATTTGGGTAGCTACCTTGCAAGATGACTGTCCAGTTCATTTCTGAATAAAAATGAAAATTAATGAGCTGCCTTAGTACTCCTGAAGTAAAAGTCAATCTACTCTAATCTTTGACCTTACAAAAGAGAAAGGAGTTTTATTTATCAAGCTTCTCTTGTAGGCCGTAGATACAACCTATCTCAGTAACTGCAAGTTGTTTACCTTGTTTTTGTTAATTTTATGTAAAATTTTAAATCTGTTCATGTTGTCTACATTTTTTCTGCAGGAATGGTTTTTGCTTCATCTGATAGTCCTAGGCTGTTTCACAGTTAGCCACCATAGAAAACACTATTGCACATTCTTACAGCGTGGTATCGTGTGCACCTTATGGGAATAGTAGTTACACTACCAGTAGCTTTTTTTAGGATTATGTGCATCTGGATTAGTCAAGCAGTGTAGTTTGTCTAAACATAGATATTATGTTGGGTGGACTTGTTCTTCATTGATGATAATGTTGGTAATGTTCTTTTGGCCTGAATTTCACATTAATTGTTTCCTGTGTTCATTATTGCAGTTTAAGGATGAACTGCTTCACTTTTTGAGCAGTTTTCTATGGTTTGCTGTTCTACCACTTAAACCTATGCATAGAAATCTTTATTGATTCACAGTGTGAAACATTTCCTGTAACCTGTAAGAACCCAGATGCACTCACATATCTCTGTCCATGGGGGAATTAAAGTACTTTCAGTGATTCCTCCCTTGTGATACTGTAATTTCTCTGCATTTACCAGTGTGACTCCTCTGAGCAGTGATTCAATACAACTAACTGCCTGACGCTGTGAGTCTTGAGTCATTAGTGTGAACAGGATGATGCATGTATTGGCTGTTGTGTGGCTGATCCAGTTGAGCAGCTTCAAAGCATTTTGGATGCTGTGGTAATACACTGCTGCGCATCATGCAATACTGGTGGTTTGAATAATGTTTTGGTTTTCTTTTTTTTTTAATTTGTGAATTTTAACTCTTCCCTGTAAATAAATGTGATTATTTGATAGCTATTAAAGTATGCCAGCTTGAGACTATAATTGAGTTGGTGTCCGTCTTCTTGATAAGGAGCTGCACTATCAACACCTTTATTTTCAAATGTATGTAACTTAAAGGAGGTAGTGTGTTATTGTTTATTTCCATAGGCAGCTGAATGACCTTTTGACTCAGAGAAACTGGACACAAATTATTGGTTAGTGAAAAGGAAAAGATCAAAGAACGCTTAAAACAATATCCAAAACAGCCTTCGAGTGTGTAAAATACTTACCTAAGTGCAAAAGCTTTGTAGTCAGAATTGATTTTATAAAAGAAGGTTATAGTTTATTTTTAACTTCTGATAAGCTTAGTTTGTAATCTAGGACTAATGTCATATCATTATGTCCAGTGATATCTACTGATTTTGAAGGCCAGGAAAGCTTGAGGCAATCTGTTTTTAAAATTTACTTCACAATTGGCATGTCTGCTTGATTGAACTAATAGGTTGAATAAATAGGACTGAAGGTACTGATTCAGGAAAAATATGGTTTAACACTTTCTAGAAACTGTAATGTATAGTGTTTGTCTGAATGTCATTAAAGTGGTTTGGTCATCTTTAAAACATTAGCAAAAAAGTGTTTCTATACTAAATTGAGATGAATCTAATTGACTGGCCTTGTCTGTGATTGTTTTAGTTACTTACATTTGAAGAACAAACATATTTAAATCCAAAGTATTTAGGAGCTGTTCAACAGTTCATGTTTAAAATAAGTCCTTACCTATAACTTGAGATGCTTTCACTTATGAACCAAGAGTTTTTTAGTGGCGACCTGCTTCTGATATGTCACAGTCAATGTATCAAAAGATGGTGTCAGCTGCCGGTCTCTAGGATGTGGAAGTTGTATTTTTGTAGGGTTGCACAAGAAATTGTAAACTGCAAAAAGCAGAAGACGTGACCTTTCTGGCCAGTAGAGGGGGGATGACATTGCCACCTGGAATTTCACCAACCAGATAGCAAACTCTCTCCATATTGATCAAAAGCAAACCTTTAGGATTGCTATTCTGCAGGTTTTGAATATTTTTGAAAGGATATTGTCACTCAGATTTATTTGAATTTGCTTCCATAATTGTACATGTGCTTGTTTGTCTTTCCTAGTGCTTCTATTTGCTGGAGCAGACAGCGTTACGGATGAGAAATGGTTTATACAGATTCTAACCTTGTATACCATAGCCTGTTGACTGAAATGCCCAGGGAATTTCTCTGGCTGTGGACAGTCATTGTAGCTTGGAATTGTTTGGGTTTCTACTCTAGTTGATTTATACTTGCAAAACAATTTACTATGCTCCAAGGGTAGACGAGTGTAACAGCACTGTGAGTAGCCACTGACTGACAGTGGAGTGTATTTGAAGAGAAGCTGTATATATAGATGTGTCAATGAATCACTGCGATGGGAGAGCTTGGCTGAAGAGTGAAATCGAGTTGTGGAGAAAGCTGTGAGCTTTTCGAGCAACTGGAGAAAACGTTTCAACTGCAGCCAGGGATGGCTTGTTGTATTTGTATCTCAGAGGTAATTCTTGGTAAGAATCCTTGTGTTCGCAAATGCTTGTGTACCGGTTTATCGGGAGTTGATCTGTTAAAAGGAAAAGGTCTTTATCAGTATCAGTGGTAAAAATTATTTTAATAACATTGCATTATTAATTTAACATTATCAAAGCAGTAAAATGACCAGATTGGATTGTGGATATGGTCCTCTAAACCCCTGCTCTCAGAGGTTTGGTAGCTGTGGAGATTGTTTAATGGAATCTGAAGAATCCAGTACAGTGCCCTTTTCCTAAATTAAAGGGCAGTGTCTGGTTAAGGCCTGAGGTTTGACTGCTTTTAATGAAGGGTGCTCTGTCAGAACTGTTCATCTCGGCAGGTTCTGCTGAAGCAAGTGAGAAAACATTCCATTACGTCTTCATTTCTGTGCACTTAAAAGGCTTCTTTTTATGCCTTTGATCAGATACCAGTCAGTATCTCAATTAACAGTCCTCTTGAGATTACCCACATGCTGTATCTTCTAGAAATGTTGACCCAGAGTTGTTCTTGTGTTTTTATTTTAAAGCTATCTCTATATCTCCATAAAATACTCTGCAAAACGAGTAAATTGCAAACTTCCTGAATTTGTGGCATTGGTGTGATCACAATGTGTGAATTTCATATGCCTGTGGCCTAGTTTGACTAATGTCAAATTAGTTCCAAGTTTTGTGCATTAACAGAACTGAGTTAGTTGTAAGTGATGTTTCAGTGCATAGTTTTGGTAAATATGTTTTGCCTTTGCTGCTTTCTTCCCCTCTCCCCGGCCCCACACACACTGCCAGTATTTTCAGCAGGTGTTGCCACACAAGTAGGGTGGGTGAGGAAAGAAAGAAACCAAGCAGGTTACAGTTTGTGAAGGAAGGCATGAATAGTGCTAGGTGTGATTGCTTTGGGGATTGCATATTCCTGGGTGTTAATCTACATACTGTGCCTCAAGTGCAAACAGTGTTCTGAGTTCATGGGAGTAACACACATTATGAGCATGGCCATTGGAACAGAAGCTCCTAAGTTTGCCTGACATGGTGACAGACCATGCCAAAGCTTTGAACCTTACTCTGGTTACTATCATAGTGTAAGTCATGCATAGTGTGTGAATAGAGAGGCTTGCTTGTCCGTGTCCTCCTCTGTCTATGTGTCTTGCTTGTTGCCTTTTGCTTCTGCTGGGCATTTTTAAATGAAAATTAGCCCTTGCCACTGTGAATTCTTGGACTTGTGAGAGAAGGGTAGCAGCAGTGGGGTACATACAACAGGTTTTTGAATGAAGGATGTGTTTTGGATTTGTCCTGCTGCCTAGATCCATGACTGCTAGCTATCCAAGAGTGAAGATCATAGATCTCAGCCCTTTTGAGTCCATCTGGAATTACTGATTTGAAGTCTTCTGAATCTGAGCCTACTCCTCCAGTCTTGTTCCCTCCAACAGCTCTAACAGTTTAGTTTGAGCTGTCAGAACACTGGGGTTTTTTTTCGAGAGTGAAGAAAATGGGTGATCAGATTGTGTGCAACAGTGTTTTTTGCAGGCCTACACTTGTCCTGTGGTGTGAACTGTATAGTGGTGAGGGATGGCTTTGAAATGACTGAGAGGACCTCTGAAGCATGAAGTGTAAAAGGTGTTAAGAGCTTTAGAGTCCATTTGGGAGCCTTTGTAGCAGGAAGAATGGAAAGTTTGATGCTCTGAGACTGACAAGAAAACTGAGTATCAGAAGAAGTTGGATCATGTGGTTTTGGATTTACCCTGTAGGTGCTTCTAAGTTATGTTTGACCAAACTGTTCCTGTTTTCCCCCATGACCTCTCAAAAGTAATTTGCTCTGACCAGATGTGGAGATTGTCAAATTGACCAAAATGAACAAAGTTGTTGTCAAGTTTGACTATACATTCAAAAGTTGATTCAGTATGGTCCAAGGTGCCAAGGCACATTAAATATGGTTAACAGCACTTTGGAATGAAGCTACACCTCCTTGGGTCTCCACTGTCAAAGTAATACAGGGGTTTGTCTTTTCCTCAACAGTACCAGCAAGGTAGTAAGTGTGTGGGGTGAGTACTGTACTCATGGTGAGTACAGTACTAAGCTCCTGAACTAACTTCACTGCCTTTATGCTGAATGCCAGAGCCTTGAGCCTTTTCTTCTGAATAGTGATCTGTGTCCTATGTGTTCCCTCACAACTGCCTGGCTGACAGTTTTATTAGCTAGTAGTGAACCCAGGGCCCAGCTGTTTTCTTGGAGAGTTAGACTTAAAGCTCTGGAGACATTTCAAGTAAAACAAACCAACTAACCAAAAATGTTTCAGTATTGTCTTGAATTTTGTGCTTGTCTCTCATTACATATAAGTTAAGAAAGGAACTCTCCATTTGATAAAGACTTGAGTGATTTTTCTGTCTTAATACACTTGTGTGATTTTGTAATACAATATTGTGGGAATTAGATGATTTAGGTACTAAGCATAAAGTAAGTTTTAGACTGAGTGGCATAACTTAATTTGGATTTTGAACCATCTACTGTTAGAATAATAACCTTCACTGAGAGCTTAGTATCTTACTAGCTTGGGCAGAATTTCTGTTTGCCTACAGATCATTCCTCCCTCCTCTAGTTTTGTGCAGTTTACTTAATGCCTGCACTTTTTTTATTATGAAATTTGCTCTTAATTCAGACTAATTTTCAAAATCTTATGAAATAAAACCAAAACATTTTTTCCCTCCACTATAACCACTAGGGTCTGAAAGGATGTACTTTGAATCCAGATAGTTTCTTTCCAGTAATCTGGTACAATTAGAATAAGATGTATTGAATTTATTAATTTTACTAGTGCTGCATACTGATATTTGTTAATCAGGGTTTAGTTCTGTACCATGACCTGTCAACTCCATTATTACATTGTACAATCAAATGTATGAAATTGGAAGTTCTCCTCCCACTTTTTTCCTAGTGTCTTGAGCTTGTTTTGTTTTTTAAAGTGCTTTGAAAGGCTGGTTTTGGGGAGGAGGGAAAAATATTTACCCTTGTGTATCATACTAGCTTGTAGCTGAACAGTTTTAAAAGTTTGATAATTGCTATTTATTTCAAATCAGTGAAAACTGTAGTGCAAATGAATATATTAAAACAAAGTATCACAGAACACGGAATATGGTGAGTTGGAAGGGACGCACAAAGATCATTGAGTCCAACTCCTGGCCCTGCACAGGACCATCCCCAAGAGTCACACCATGTGCCTGAGAGTATTGTCCAAACACCTGTAGAGCTCTGTCAGGCTTGGTGCTGTGACCACTCCCCTGGGGAGCCTGTTCCAGTGCCCAACCACCCTCTGGGTGAAGAACCTCTTGCTAATATCTAACTTTCAAATTTTTTTCTTTTCCTAAGCATGGGAAAACAGTCTGTCTTTGGACAGCATACTCCCTTTGCACTTGACAAGGAGTCGAACTAGGGAAATACTTCCAGTTGGAAGTTGTTTTATTGTTAATTATGTTAATCTATTTTACAAATAATGTCATCATCTGCTTGTAATACTTCTGTGTGCTTCTATGTTTCAGTAAGGTTGTGACCATATGGTCCTAAATTGAAGTAGTCTCAAAAGTCTGACATATTGGTAGTGAATAGTGGCATGTATTTGAAATTCTAAACTTTGCTTTCTTGATCTTAGTCTTGTTTTGATAAATTCATTCATTTTTCCCCTAAGGTTTCAGTTTGACTGCAACTCTCCAACATTAGTATTTATTGATCCAGTAGACATCATTTTAGTTTCAATTAACTTTGATACAATAAACTTTAATGAGAAGCACGTGTATACAATGTTAAAGTTCAGTTTGGAAAAAGCTAAAGGGTGTATGGAGGCAGTACATTCTAATGTAGTCCTAATCAGTTAGTGATTGTCTTTAAGATGCTCCTTTTTCTGCATTTGTTCATACAATGATTTCCATATGTTACAGTTTTATAGTACTGATTTATAGAGAGGTCGACTGTGTACATTACGTACAAAGTTGAAGGCCAGATACAAAATTTGGACCCTGCCTTGTGTCATGAATGGGTGGTTAGGCTGCTTAAAGAATCACCATCAAAGGTACTGGCAAAACCCCCAGGTTTTAATATGAATTTGTGTGACTTTAACAGAGTTCAATGGCAAGGTTCACTCTGTTACTCACTACATAGATGAAGCATATATAGGAAATCTTACCCAGATTGTTTTGATACAAAGGGCTCACTTAAAATCCTCACACTTTACAGCTCTTCAAAGTTCACACTGAGAGCATACATGTAAAATCCCTGAAAATCTTATGTTATCTCTCACTATGGCTGAAGTTGAATTTGATGGTGAATTTAACTTGAAATGTGTTTCATAGGAGGAAAAACATTGAGGTACTGAAAATCAGGCTGTAGGATTTCCTTGGTGGGACATCTGGAACAGCTGCAAAACAAGTAGGGGATGGTCTGTGCACAAGACCAAGTCAGAATGCTACTCATTATCCCTTTGATGCAGGTGGAAGAGAAAATAAATAATAGTTTTCTGGAGGTACACTTGTGTTTTTGTTAATTCCGCTAATGGGCTACACTTCTAAGTCACAATTCCCACTTTTTCTGTAGATAGCCCTCGCTACTCCTGTCTCCGTTCTTGTGTCAATACGTTGCTTTTCCTTCTGTGTGACTGTTGCTCACAGCAACTTGTCCTCCTGTCCTCACTTCTGTCGGGGTCAGTACAGAACCTAAATGTGTTAGAACTTCAGCTTCATGTCACATCTCACATCTAATGTTGTTGTCTTATTAATAAGCATGCTTTCTTGAATTGGGTAGTGATACTATGGATGTCACCACAGAAAATTAAACAGAGAGTAGATGGCAAGATCAAGGTACAGGGAATGAAAGCTTTTGAAACAAAGAAGCTTTGTCTTTCAGGGTGGTTACTGTATGTGTAGGCTAACTGTACTGTTTTTGATGGACAGCTTGTAACACTTTTTTTCAGAACTCAAGGTGTTAATTGTTAATGTATATTTGAGGGAGTTGAGTTAGATTAAAATATTTGGTAATTTCAAATATTTCCAAATAAATTTCCCATTTCTCAGATGCCTTGTCTAAAGGCAGGTGTTTTAAAATAGGGAGAAACTAAATAAGCAAATTTGCAGTGAGAAGTTGTTACAGAGGTTTTTAACAGATGAATAGGAAGACACAGGCAATAAAAGGCTTGGGGGTTTTTTGTAACTTCCCTTTCGGAACAGAACATTAAGAATGAAGAGATGCTGGAAGTTGGTGATAGGGCTAGAGAGGTGGTGAAGGATGCTGTATTTCTTAGCAATGGACTAGACTTTACTAGGACATCCAAAGTTTTAGTATTTTGAACAATTTGAGAGCATTTGACAAAGGAATACAGAATTGTTGCAATTCTCAAAATGGTTGGAATAACTAAAAATTCGCAGTTCAGAGGAAAGAGGAAGTGTAACTCTGCTGCATGTATGTGGTGCTTGTAGTCTGTGTGAAGGAGGACACGCCATATCACTATTTTTTATTTTAGTATTTGTATTCTAATAAGGAAGGCACAGAGTAGTGTGTATCAGATTGATTCCAAGTGTTGTAGAGAATAAAGATGCAGTAATTAAGAATGTTGCTTACTTGCCTGTGGAGTAAGTAAGCACTGATGGTCAAGCAGGTGAACTGATGGCTCTGGCTAGGTAATTTTTGTTATAAATGTTGTCATTAAATGAGAAGTAAGAGGGACTCTGGTTTTGGCACTGAAGCAGTAAAGTCATGCAAAAGCCATTTCCAGTACCAGATAAAACCCAGGTACTAAATGAGCATTTTGTTACTAGGTTTATGGAAATGAGTTATCAACCCAACCAACTAGAGGTTTTCAGATTTTAAAATTCTGCTTTGTATTGCTACCAAACCCAACCTTAAGTTTGTGACTTGAATGCAAAATACTGAAATAAAATGACGTTTTATTTAGGGTTGCAGATTTAATTCTTTTCTTCTCTTTATACAGCCTAGGACCTTTGGTGAGTAAAGTGAAGGAGTATCAAGTGGAGACCATTGTAGATACCCTCTGTACAAACATGCTCTCAGACAAAGAACAGTTACGTGACATTTCAAGCATTGGTCTTAAAACTGTGATTGGAGAACTCCCCCCAGCTTCCAGTGGTAAGGCATTTTGTACTCAAGGATTTATCTAGTTGTGTAATTTACTAATTCAAAAAGATACAAAAGCCTGGTCTTTTAATGAAGAGGATTCAGTTCATTTAGCCTTGGAACTAATTTCTGTTAGGGCAAAAATGTATGGCACAAATATCCTTTTAGTTTCTCCTTCTCTGTATTGCTAGATTTTACTTCACAAGTTTAAAAACTTTTTTTGTTTTACTTAAGGTTTGCATTAATGTGGAAAACAAACTTAGAGTATATGAGCTTTGGTATAACAGGTTGAGTGTGAAAGCTTCTATTTTAATAATTGCCTGGTGGAACTTTTCTGGGCTATTGTAATAGCTAAATCTCATCTTGCTTTTTGATTGATAGTACGCTTTAAAATTGATTACAACTTGGGTATTTCTCTCTAACCATTTGATTTCTTGTCTCAATTTCTGGGAAGTGTTTTGGAAAGTACCTTGTGAATTACTGAAATGCTTACCTGCAGATTTAAATGAAGGCAGTCTTTCCTCCAAGAGATATTAATGTTGAACAGCTCATCACTTAATGGCATTACTTTTTATTCAAGTGCTTTTCAGATATCATAGCATAGGAATGAGAATAGAGAAGTGATTAAAAAGACTTTGGAAATGACATTTTTAGAGTCTGAGGTCTCTTAAAAAAAAAGACTCTGATTTTAATATCCCTTTTGAAAGTTGACATGTAAATCTTGCTTTTATCAAGCGGTAGTGAGATGCATAAACTTTACATAAGCAACTAATTTTAAGTAAATTGCTTTTACAATTTAAAAAGCTTTTACACTTTCGTTTGCCTACACAAAACAAAAGATTTATGGGTAGAGGTAAAGCTCAAACAAAAATGCAGGAAAATCTTTCAATATCTTTAACATTCCTAATATAAAAATAAACATGTTACTTCTTTCTCTCAACTCAAACATAGATTGTTGCCTTTTTTCTTAGCCTTTGTGGTAAGACATTTGACTGTCCAATTGTTATGTTTTAGTTATAGTCCTACTTAAGAATTAGCCATAATATATATAAACCAGAGTTAACATAGGTTGGAATGGTATTAATTTCACACTGACATTCCCAAAGTGTGACTGAAAAAATTTCATGCATGTGAAGATGAATGCTAACTGTGTTGTTACCATGACGTGAGTTCTTTCTCATAATTACTTGAAACAACATTAGACAGTTTGAGGAAGGGGGAACTATAGAGTTGTTGTAAAGACATTTCTTCTTGTATTTTAAAATACTTTGGGTCTACGTTTTTTTCCCCCCTTTCTCAAATGTTTCAGCAGTATTTCAGATACTTACTACTTAAGAAGCTTCTTGTGCAAAATAATTTTGTTTTGCTTTTTCATTATACAGCCATTCTTTAGAGATGGCTCTTCTGTGCTTCTCCCTACCATATAGTTTATTTCTCCATTTTTACCCATAGGCCTTTCATTTATTGCTCTAGACTTGTCTTGGCCTTCACTTTCCATTGCTTGCCCTACCAAAAGCAGTGTCCTTTCTGTTATATATACCTTCTGGTATGTTTGTACATAAATAGTATTTTAGCTCTAATGCAGGACATACATGACATTAGCAAACAAACTGACTGTTCAGGCTTGTTTTGTTGTGTGGGAAAAGCTTCTTTATGCTGAGATTAGGTTGCTTTCTGTAGTCACAAACATGATCTCCGGTGTTAAAAACTTGATTTTAAATATTATGAAAATGCTGTCCTTTCAGGTTCTGCTTTAGCAGCTAATGTTTGCAAAAAGATCACAGGGCGTCTCACTAGTGCTATAGCCAAGCAGGAAGATGTATCTGTTCAACTGGAGGCACTGGATATCATGGCTGATATGCTGAGCAGGTAAACATCCATCTTTTAATATGCCGGTGAATGCTGATAAATACTCCTTAAAGCTTGAACTGTAGTTTTCCAAATGTAAAATTAAATTAGTTGAAGTTATGTGAAATAATATGATAAGGTATTAAGTACAGGTGAAACTTAATTTAGAAAAAAAGTGAATATATTGAAGATAATTGATTTATAGAACAATTCCTTTGTTATGTAATCTTCTGAGAACTGTAATTTTAAGCTTATTTTAATGTTTATTTTTATATTTATTTATTTATGTTTTAAACTAATTTCTTCTTTTAAAAAGTTCCTAAAGCTTAAATTTAAATAATTAATTGGAATCTTTGTGATGTTTATATTTAAACATGTTTAAATATGGGAATTCCCATATTTAAATATGGGAATATTTAAAGATTGTTGTACAGTATATGAACAAAGTTATCTAGATTCAATTGGTTTGAGTTTGTGTTTTGTCTGTTTTAAGGCAAGGAGGACTGCTTGTTAGCTTCCATCCTTCAATTCTGACCTGTCTGCTCCCCCAGCTGACCAGCCCAAGACTTGCTGTGAGGAAAAGAACCATCATTGCTCTTGGTCACCTGGTTATGAGTTGTGGCAATATGGTTTTTGTTGACCTCATTGAACATCTGTTGACAGAGCTGTCTAAAAATGATTCCATGTCAACAACTAGGACCTATATACAGTGTATTGCTGCTATCAGTAGGCAAGCAGGTCACAGAATAGGTAAGAAAAAATTATAAATTATCTTTTACTTTAAAGTTTTTAGGTAAGAGTAATTACTTAGCTAATTTTTTTTCTCTTACCAGGTGAATATCTTGAGAAAATAATTCCTTTGGTTGTAAAGTTTTGTAATGTAGATGATGATGAACTACGAGAGTATTGCATTCAAGCCTTTGAATCTTTTGTTAGGAGGTAAGTCATGGATACCTATTTCAGGCTTTCAGATCTGATAGTGTGCCACTGGATTGTAAGCTATCAAGAGACAATCTCCTTCATAGAAAATATTTTTGCAAGCTTTGAGCTGGAACTGTTTCTATAACTCTACCTTGTAACTTAACTGTTAAACAGGGTGTTATGTCTGTACTTTAGAAACTTCCTACTGTACCATTGCTACTTGTGCAAACAGGAGGTGGGAAGTCTATTTGTGTCCAGTAATAGTGACAAAAACATTGGTATCCAGAGGTGTATCTTAGTCCTTTTCAAACTTCCAATCTAGCAGATCCTGTTACACAGTAGCACTGCCCTTTCTGACCTTCCTTTCGGAATTTCTGTAGTTCAGATGGGTGCATTGATATTAGTTGTGTTGGCTAATGTCTCCAAAGTACAGTATGTGGCATGAAGTTTTTTAGGAATATTTTAGTTCTTCAAAGTAATTTGACGTTGATTGTACTTTTTATTGTGCAGGTGTCCTAAAGAAGTTTATCCCCATGTATCTACTATTATAAACATTTGTCTTAAATATCTTACTTATGATCCTAATTACAATTATGATGATGAGGATGAAGATGAAAATGCTATGGATGCCGATGGTGGTGATGATGATGATCAAGGTATATTCTCTTGTCAGTTTGGGGGAGAGGGTGAGCTTTTGATGCTGTACCTGTCTGAGAAAATTGGTATAGGTGGTACTATTAGTAAGTACCAGCATTTGAGTGACTTGTATACTTTCATATTCATATTTTGTACCTCTTTTAAACATACCTTATGAACTTACCTCTTGGAATAAAAGTGTAGGATATTGTCGCTGGAGGTCAGTGATTCCAAGAGTGAACACAAAATATAAGACAAATACTTTAAAAGACTTGAAAGGTGGAAAAAGGCAGAAGCGTGTAGCATGATATAACTAAAGTGAGAAGAACATCAGTTTGTGAGTTGAAAATACATGTACAGCATGGGGAAGGCTTCTCACTACTTTCCACTGTATTGTTACCTAATACATAAAATCAGAATAGATTGAAAATTACCTAGTATTTTTCTGTAGGATAAAGAAGTGTTTTAGACTGAAAGGCATAATGTATTTATTGTTAATACAGTGGCAAAGCTTTGTGAAAACTTGGACACACAAGTAATCTGAACTGAGGGCATAACATTCCCATTACTTAAGAAAAGAATGAGCTGCATAGTTGTTGCTTTTGCACCTGAGAAGTCTGTATTATTTATTTTTTTGTTGTTATTTTTGGGGCAGTGTATGGTTTATTTACTCCTAGAAAGAAGCAGACAGAATAATTGGCTGAATCTTGATCAGCTAATGTTCATTGTTGCATTGTTGTTTATGTCACAAATAAAGAGGAATGTGCTTTAAATCAGTAGTCAGGCTGTAAATATGATGGGAACCTTGTTGTCCTATTTGCAGTTTAATGCGTGTGTAAGACTAGTGTGAAAAAATTGGCATAGAATTACAACTTAGGCCATTTAGAAGGCTTTTTATGTATGACTTTTAACATACTTCTGAACCTATTTCTTCATGTGTCTTACGCAAAGAACCCAACTGTCTTGTTTTTTAATTGTTTAAAAATAAAACTTGGTGCTTTGCTGGTCTAGACTTGAACTTACGCATAATTTATTTTTTTAAGGGAGCGATGATGAATATAGTGATGATGATGACATGAGCTGGAAAGTGAGGCGTGCAGCTGCTAAATGTCTGGATGCCGTGGTTAGCACACGACATGAAATGCTCCCAGAATTCTACAAAACTGTATCTCCTGCTTTAATAGCCAGATTCAAAGAACGTGAAGAGAATGTTAAAGCAGATGTTTTTCATGCATATCTTTCTCTTTTAAAACAAACTCGACCTGTGCAAAGTTGGCTTTGTGATCCTGATGCGATGGAACAAGGAGAGACACCTTTGACAATGCTTCAGAGTCAGGTTATTTGTCAAGATTTTTGTTATCTTTGAGAAGACATACTGAAGTTGCACCCTGTTCATAAGGATAGTTCATTAAATGTGCCTTATCATGCTTTCATCACGTGCAGGTTACAGTTTATTCCTGTAGTATTAACATAGAGAGCAAACCAGGTAAACTGGCCCAAAACAGTGCAGCAGTCTTGGAAACTGAAATTACTGACTCATGCAAATGTCCTGATTTGATTTCAGTTGTTTACCATCACCTGTGAAAGTTGCATTACCAAAGCAAAATAGTTACTTTGTGCATTCTGTATGCAGACAATAAGCTCTAATGATTAAGATAAAACTTGATTTGCTACAATATATTTTATTTGCAGAATAAAAAGGATAATGCTGAAAAACTTTTTCTAAGTTAATTATTTGGGTGGCTTTTCAGTTGTTACTCTCTACAGCTTTATTAATGCAAATCACCTTTTAAAGTTAAATTACTGGGTTTTTTAAAGCAATTATTTTGACTTTATTCCCCAGTGTTTCTGTAACTTATCTAGTTCTGTGGAGAAATCAGAGGGGTTGGATGCACGTATTTCTTTATATGCCCCCCAGTAATCAATAACGGAAGAAATGTGAGCTATTGAATCAATTAACAGATGTGTGATGATTACAGGTCCCCAACATAGTTAAAGCCTTGCACAAACAGATGAAGGAGAAAAGTGTGAAGACTCGTCAGTGTTGCTTTAACATGCTGACTGAACTAGTAAATGTGTTACCTGGAGCCCTAACACAACATGTTCCTGTGCTTGTACCAGGTATGAGAAACATGCTATTAACTTAAATATTTATTAAATTGGATGTGAAGTTTTGAAACATCAAAATATTCTAGTCCTGATGGCTTTTTGCAAAAACCTTGAAATGGGGCTTCTATTTAAAGAAAATAGCAAAATAACCAGCTACTATATGAATCCATATAAATATTTTAGTGACATATTTCCATTAATCTTAAAAACAAGGGTTGTCTCCAAGATTGAGGTTTTTTCCCTACTGTATCAAAACAAAGTTAATTTTCTTCTTAATTGCAAGATCAAGCCGCCTTCTTTTTCATCTCAACAGAGCAAAATATTGTCCATATTTTAGCTTTTGAAACTTAAAATATTGAAGTAATGATGAAAAGTAAGATTGGAAATGTTAAAGGTTCCGAATTTCTTTATAATTAAGAAAATACATCACAAACCATCAAATTGCCCATATCCTCTGGGAGAGGAAGCTTAAAAACTAGTTGATTGAATTAAAGCACTGAAAGGGGCTTGGAAGCATTCAAGGAGGGTTGGGAGCTAGAAAACATAAATTCAGTATAGCTGCCTGCCTTTGGAAATTTTGAAGTGTTTTAGCAGACTATAAATTACCTACCCTAAAAATACATTTTTTGTTTTTCTTCCAGGAATAATTTTTTCACTGAATGACAAATCAAGTTCATCTAATCTGAAGATAGATGCTTTGTCCTGTTTGTATGTGATCCTCTGCAATCATTCTCCCCAAGTCTTTCATCCTCATGTTCAAGCATTGGTACCTCCGGTTGTAGCTTGCGTTGGAGACCCATTTTACAAGATAACATCAGAGGCACTTTTGGTTACCCAACAACTTGTGAAGGTTATTCGTCCGTTAGATCAGCCTACTTCCTTTGATGCTACTCCTTACATCAAAGATTTGTTTACTTGTACAATCAAGAGATTAAAGGCTGCTGACATTGATCAGGAGGTCAAAGAAAGGGCAATATCTTGCATGGGTCAAATAATTTGTAGCCTTGGTGACAGCCTAGGCACAGACCTGCCTAGTACACTTCAGATCTTTCTAGAGAGACTGAAGAATGAGATCACTCGGTTAACTACAGTGAAGGCCATGACATTAATTGCTGGTTCTCCTTTGAAGATAGATTTGAGACCAATTCTTGGGGAAGGAGTTCCTATTCTTGCTTCTTTTTTGAGAAAGAACCAACGAGCTTTGAAACTGGGCACTCTTTCTGCTCTAGACATTTTAATTAAGAATTACAGTGACAGCTTGACAGCTGCCATGATTGATGCTGTCCTGGATGAGCTTCCACCTCTGATTAGTGAAAGTGATATGCACGTATCACAGATGGCCATCAGTTTTCTAACAACACTGGCTAAAGTATATCCTTCCTCCCTGTCAAAGATTAGTGGCTCCATTCTCAATGAACTTATTGGGCTGGTAAGATCACCTCTACTTCAGGGTGGAGCACTTAGTGCCATGCTAGAATTTTTCCAAGCTTTGGTTGTGACTGGTACAAATAGTTTAGGCTATATGGATTTACTGCGCATGTTAACGGGTCCAGTGTACTCACAGAGTACGGCACTTACTCATAAGCAGTCTTACTATTCCATTGCCAAATGTGTTGCTGCCCTTACTCGAGCCTGCCCTAAGGAAGGACCAGCTGTTGTAGGTCAGTTCATTCAAGATGTTAAGAACTCAAGGTCCACAGATTCCATTCGTCTTTTGGCTTTGCTTTCTCTTGGGGAAGTTGGGCATCACATTGACTTAAGTGGACAGATTGAGCTGAAGTCTGTAATATTGGAAGCATTCTCTTCTCCTAGTGAAGAGGTAAAATCGGCGGCATCTTATGCCTTAGGCAGCATTAGTGTTGGCAATCTTCCTGAGTATCTGCCATTTGTCCTACAAGAAATAACTAGTCAACCTAAGAGGCAATACCTTCTTCTTCATTCCCTGAAAGAAATAATTAGCTCTGCATCAGTGATTGGTCTCAAACCATATGTTGAGAACATCTGGGCCTTACTCCTGAAACACTGTGAATGTGCAGAAGAGGGCACAAGGAATGTTGTTGCTGAATGCTTGGGCAAGCTTACATTAATAGACCCAGAGACTCTGCTTCCGCGACTCAAGGGATACTTGGCATCAGGTGAGTAGTAGTAGTGCATGTATGTATTGTGGCTTTAAGGCAAATGGCTTTGTGCTATCTATTAATAAATGGATCTAGTTTGCAAATGATGTGCTTAAATTTTGTGATAACTCTTGAAGTTTTGCTCCTCCCCACCCAACAATGGAATCTTAGGTGGTTCCATTTTTACTAGAAGTTGCTAGTCATACATAAAAAGAATTACTTCTGTGTTCTGCTTTCAGCTATGGTAATTCAAAGGAGCATGAATGACAAAGGGACAAATTAAAAAACCAGTTGCAACATGTTGACATTTTGGTGTAAATTATTTGGTGTATTCCTATTTTTCAGATAAGGATTCTGAAATTTTTAAGGATTAGGGTGGATCATTGTGCATAATTCATGAATCAGTTTCGTATCAAGAACTGTATTCATGTGTTTGCTTTACGTGCTTCTACTTTTAAGGAGAGAGGTGTTTTTTTCTAGGCTGACGTTTGATCATACATAAACTGTAATAAGCCTGTATAAACAGGCTTATTAATCAAATTTTCTGTAGCAGATAACGTTACATGCTTATTGTGTCTTACAGTATTTTTCCCATGTTTGAAATGTTTTCTCCATAGATTTACTTGAGTTACATATTGCATTGCTAGTAATCAGTAACCTTTCTTGTTTGGTGTTCTTAAGAGTATTAGAAGTCTAAAAAGAATGAATGACACTGAGCATGATTTAGATTCTGTAGTTATTCTGTTTTAATCTTGTGTATTCACACTTTTGTTTTGTATTAGGGTCCTCATACGCTCGAAGTTCAGTGGTTACTGCTGTTAAGTTCACTATTTCTGATCATCCACAACCCATAGACCCGCTCTTGAAGAACTGCATAGGTAAGTTCTTTACTTTTACTGACAGCTTTTTTGTTTCCAGGCAGTAGAATGACATTTAAAATTTGTTCTTTGTGTTATCAGAAGTAAGTATTTTGCAGATACTAGGATTAGCTGCTAATAATAACTGTTGGAAGAGTTCCAAGATGTTTCTGCAATAGCCAGTTATTTCTATTAATACTAGTTTGTTTGAATTCTGAGCAGTAAAAAATGTTTGATTAAAAATTCTATGTATTGAAGCTGTGATGAGTGATACAAAAAGCTAGTACTTTTAGGAGAGGGAACCCAAAAACTGATTTCCTTTCTCATGTTTTTGACAAATTAAATCAGTTTGATGTAGTAAGGTGTACTGTCTTTACCCAGAAGTGTGGTCTTGGAAGTATTTAACATTCAGTCACTTAAAATATGCATGTGTGAATGCAGAGTATTACCAGGTTTGGAATTGTAAATATAGGTTGTTATGATTTTGTAATGCTTGTGATCTGAAAGCATTTGGAATTGTGTATATTTTTACAGGGATAAGGTAATCAGAGCTTTCAGTGTAACATCGGTATGATAAAGAGCCTTGCAATGCTGTGGCTTTTTGAACTTTTTTCATTTGTATTACAAAGATTTGTTTAATATGCTACGGTGAATGTTTTATACTTGAGTAATTACAGGTTTAAAGATAGGTAAAAAATTATCTATACTACTAAGCCTAACGGGGAAAAAGATTTATCTTCAAAAGCATAAAGTGTAGTGGGGAGCAAGGTTTCTATTTATGGGTGAATGATGTCAATTCCTATGTGTTATATTCATCACTAAGCTTACTTTTTTTTTTTTTAATAATACATTCAAGAATTGCTTTAGGTATTTTCCCCTCCCACTGAAGCTGCCTTGCCCCTTTGGTTTCTGCAAATATTTATTGATTATTCAGTAAAAAAACTATTGTTATCTAGTACTTAAAAAATCTTAGTCATCTTGAGTTTTGTTACCCCAGTGTCTTCTGTGTGTGTAGAAGTCACTTTGTTGGTTTTCTCATTTGAAAAATTTCACTCCTCACGGAGTTAGCTAGTAAAACTTCACAAACATTGTGGGAAAAATAAGTTATATTCATGCAGCTATTTATTTTAACAAAACTGTATTATGGTAGTATAGAAAATCTAATTTAAAAATGCCTGAGGGTAGAGTTGGATGAGAAGGTGTTGCTATGTTAATATATACTGAGTAACCTTATTTTATGGTAATTTAGGTATTCTCAGTATATGCCAATTTAGGGGTTAAAAATCAGTATGTCGATAGTTTCCTTGAGAGGTGTTCTCAATTTCGTGAACTGCAGAATTGATATTGGTTTTCTAATGCATATTCTGAGAGAATTTAATGAATAAAAGCAAAGGTTAAATATAATTTTCATTAATTTACATACTGTATCTTTAGAAAACAAGTTGAAATATCATTGTGATGGCCATTTATTTTGATGACCATAATGAAACTGCTGTTTTATTATACAAACTACTGTATATAATTAAATTAACTTTTCATATGAGTGTGGTTTTATTTGTATAATCATGCTGAAATAGCAGGTGTCTGTTACATTAAAATAACTCCTGCACTATGTCTTTTTGAAAGGTTAAAACTAAGCAAAGATATTTTTAAAGTTGCAGATTAAAAGGATCGTCATAGGTTATTTATTTCTGTATGATTGCAGGTGATTTCCTGAAAACATTGGAGGACCCAGATCTCAATGTCAGGAGAGTAGCTCTAGTGACGTTTAACTCAGCTGCCCACAATAAACCATCTTTGATAAGGGACCTCTTAGATACTGTGCTTCCTCATCTTTACAATGAAACAAAAGTCAGAAAGGAACTAATCAGAGAGGTATGTTAACTAAGAAAAACAGTGCTAAATATATGTAAGTAGATAGATTTTTTTTTAAAAAATGTGTTATTTAACTTTGGTGTTTCTGTTTGCTGACAGGTGGAAATGGGACCATTTAAGCATACAGTTGATGATGGCTTGGACATAAGGAAAGCGGCTTTCGAGTGCATGTATACTCTATTGGATAGCTGTTTGGATAGACTAGATATATTTGAATTCTTAAACCATGTTGAAGATGGCCTGAAGGATCACTATGATATTAAGGTTAGCTGTCATTTTTCTCTGTGAAAGCAGTGACTATGTCAAAATATTTTAAATAGTGAATAAACTGACATGGTAAAAATATTATTTCATATACTTAAGTACTTCACTACGTTTGCCAGTTTCATTGAAGTGTGACTGTTTGAAAGGTTACACAGCATTGTAGGAAATATATCTCCATATATATGCTAGGCATGACTAATAGTTGTATTGGGTTTTTTTCCTCAACCTAGATGCTAACCTTTTTAATGTTGGTGAGATTGTCTACCCTTTGTCCAAGTGCGGTGCTGCAGAGATTGGATAGGCTCGTGGAACCTTTGCGTGCTACGTGTACAACTAAGGTACTTGAATTCATTTAAGTTAATTACTTTGTGTTGTCTTATAGAAATACAAACGAACTTGTGTTTAAAGAATACTTCAGTACTGCTGCAGCATTTTCTGAGTTATGATTGCTAAGCTGGAGTAGGCAGGATAATATAAATAAGTGTGCCTTTATACATGTGTTAAATTTATTTAAATTACAAATCAAGGGATAGCCTTGTTAGCTTCTTTTTAAAAATTCTCTGTTTCTTTGCTGTCCTTTCTTTTGTTCCTTAAAAATTTAGCTGCCACTTGGGCAACATGTAAATCTCATGTTATTATAAATAGTGAAACTGGAAGACAGGGTTTTTCTGGCATCTGATGGTTACGTTGTTTCAGACAAGCATTTGGGTGATGAAGGCAGTGTAAAGTAGTCCTGGTTTTGTTGGGTTTTTATTGTTTATCCTGCCTCCTCATTTATACTACAAGATTATTGGATCTTGGCACAGTTAGTCTCCTTCCATTCCTGCTCATCTTGATCCACCTGTGTGATGTGACAGTCATTTAATGCCATTTACCTTGCTTTTCCATTGTTATAGTCTTCTATATTTCACATCAAGAAAATTGACTGCCTTTAAAGATAATTTATGTTTGTATCACTGAAACATCTTTGAAAATGGTAACAGAAGGTTAAGCACTTACTCTAAGGTCAACTTTTTAATAAGTTCTATTCGCTGGAAGCCGGGAGTAGTGTGATAATAGCAGTTTAATGTCATTTACTGACCTTACTAGGTAAATGACTGTAATTGCTGCTGTAGTTGCTTTGATTTGGTGATTGACTTGGTAGTTTACAACCTTTTTCTACTTACCTTGCAGTATTGAAGCTTCAGTCTATTTGTAAACAGTTCTGCTAGAAAGATGTTTAGGGGTATTTTTTGTTTGGTTGGTTTTTTTTAAGAGCTTAGGTCATTTTGAAAGCTGTGCAAAGTGGTAGTATGGAAGGAAATAGGTTTTTGTAACATACATTTTTTTAAGGTGGATATAGGTGGAAGTTTAGTGAAGTTTCAAACATATTTTCATTTTTTCCCTAGGTAAAGGCAAACTCGGTGAAACAGGAGTTTGAAAAGCAAGATGAACTAAAACGATCTGCTATGAGGGCTGTAGCAGCGCTTCTAACCATTCCAGAAGCAGAGAAGAGTCCATTAATGAGTGAATTTCAGTCACAGATAAGCTCTAACCCTGAGTTGGCAGCCATCTTCGAAAGTATCCAAAAAGATTCATCATCCACTAACTTGGAATCAATGGACACTAGTTAGATGTTTGTCCAAAATGGGGACCATTATGTTGAACCATATGATGCACTGAATTGACAGGTTATGAGTAAGAAACAGAAAAAGCATATAATTACACATTGTTCCACTTTATTTACCTTTATGGAGACAGTTGGCTTTTCCCATAATTGCTTTTCTAGCATTATTCCAGAAATGTATTTCCATAATCCAGAATTTGTTAACCACTCTGTTTTAGTGGATTTGACCACATTTGGGAATTAAAAAGTTGACGCATGGTGTATGGAAATAGGTTCCAGCATCCATTTGCCCTGTAATGTTTAGGATTAAAATGTCAAAATTTTGTGACCATGATTTTTTTTCTTTTGTTCACTCTTTCTACTTGTAAACAAAAAAGGGGGGGAGGTGGGAATCAAGTGTCCAGGTGCACCATGTTTTTTGTATAACTTTTTATTCTTTTTTGTTTCAGCTTCATAAATTGGTTTGGCTGACAGATGAATTATGTGTAAGATTTATTATATTAAAAAGATGGTTTGGGCACAGTTCAAAAAAATCAGGCACTAATGTCATTTTTACAGATGTGGGGATTAGAAAACCAATATCCCTGTTGTGCACACTAATTTTGCATGAGCAAGTTTACAAATATATATTGTCTGTAAAACAGCATGTGCAGTTTATTCGTAATGCAAGTTAAAATAAGTTCTACTGTATCAGTGCAGTTTTCAGGTATTTTGACGTACAGGCCATTCATACCGGAAGGGATGAATTAAGGTTTGTTATCTTAACCTGGCTTTTTTAAATGCCAGTAGCATGACCCTGCAGATATTCTTACAGTAAACATGATGATTTCTGCAGTTTTCATGGGTTTTCATTCCCAAAGACTGGATCCACTGGAATTGAGGTGGACAAACTGTAAGATTGGAGGGAAATAGGATGAGGTGGAGGTAAAATGAGCAGAGAAAACAATAGCTGCTCAGTGGCTCCTGAACTCTGGATTCAACTTTGCTTTTGTTATAAAAGTATGAAGGAAGTTTCTTTAGTGGATTCTATCTCCTGTTCTTTATCCAACAGCTTTTGTTAAGGCACTAGTATATGGTGCTACCTAGACAAGTATTGCCAGACCATCATTTAGTTCCTGTTGGAATGTTTTCTGGCACATGGGACCACCAGTGGGTTGCAATGCTGCAAGTGTCATACAGTATTTTGGTGAGACAGGAAGCAGGGAATGGTCAAAAGACTGGAGAGAGATAAAAAGCCAACAGAAGAAAAAGTTCTGTGAATATGCTGAGGTAATTTAGAAGGGGACCAGAAGTGGATAGCTGGCAGTCCTGCAATGAACTAGGATTGGGAATTCAATAGCAAAAAAAGAGGGGAGCCACTGCCTCAAATTGAGACTTACCATTACTTGTTAAATGCAACTACTTAGTTGTTTTGGTTTCTTTCCCTCTAAATCAGATCTGAATTTGATTTTTCTTAACTGGTATTTTTTAGCTAGTTTGATATTTTGGAAACCTGTTATGTGGGTATATGGCATAAGCTGCTACATGACTAAATAAGCATACATTCTTATGACCTCAGAGACAGTTTCCCGTGAGCGTTGGGGCTTGGGGGCAAAATCTTCACCTTACATGCTTGCAGCTTGGGAAAAGCAGAGGAGATATTGGTACATTTTACCTTAATAGAAGGACCTGAACAAAGAAGTCTGTGAACTCATTGAATAGTAACAATTCTAATGCTGTAGAAATTTTTGAAAATGTAGCTTTCTCTGTCTCCAAAGTCTTCATACTAATGTAACAATTGTCTTCTAGAAGTAGTAATAAATGAGATTAAACATACCAACATATCTAAATGTCATGAAAAGGAGTGGGATGACTAGACAGAAACCATATGGTAGAAAAAGCACTGTGAATTAGGTGCATTTTTTCTTACTGTATAATTCATCTACTTCAATTACAGCAATACACAGGCCTTCTAATTAAAAATTCATTGTACTAATTAGTTGTCAACTAATCTTAGAACTTTTTATGTTAAGTTTTCAGAGTACATTAAAATGTTTTATAGACCTAAATCTAGATGTGAGAATGGTATGATAAACGTGAAATGTGAGGCTAAAATAGGAAAATGGAGTAGGTGACAATGGTAAGTGAACAGAATATTCATAGCTGAGAGATTTGTGTGTGCGTTACTACCATAACATAACACAACACTTAATGTGGTGGATGCAAATCATCTTCACTTTGTTTTACAGTATGTTGCAGTGAAGCAAGCTTAAGGACAGAAGAGAAGGTTGAGCTATATTACATAGTGAATGCTTTCTTGCAAAAGAGTAATTTTCACTTTGACCACTGATGAAGAATGTGGGAACATAAGGATTAAGTCTTCCCTGTAAATTGCAGAAATTCCAACAGTGTGATTATCTCCAAGTAGCAGTTGGTTTATTTTGGTGATTCAGGAAGACAGACTCATAAAAGTTGTAATTGCATCATAATTACTGAATTTTTTTATTAGTGTAACAAAATGTAACCATGTTAGGTGTTGAATTCTGATGACTTTCGGTGGATCACTTGATTGAAAGGTTTCTTTGGTTTTCCTCGCTGTATGTCCAAGTATTTGTATAAATCTGGTGTATTTATGCTTTTAGAGCAATTAGGTTCAGGTAATTCTATTAAGGATGATGTCAGGAATATATGCAGCTGTTCTTTAAATGCTAAATATTTGAAACTGAAATACTACATTTCTCTAACTAAAACAAAACCAGAATTCTGAAAGGCTGCTCTTATGATGTTTGGTATGATTAGAACTTTTTCTAGTATTTTTCATCACTTTGCACATGGACAATTGAGACCAATTAATAAGGTTGCACATAACATAGAAATGGTTGACCAGTCCTTGCATTGCAGATTCTAGGCTTTAAATATTTTTGTATCTCAAAACTTGCCATCCTTACAGGGGAGTTTTTTTTTCTAAAATTATAAATTGAAAACTACCAGTACTTCAAGAATGCTGCATTTCAAACATGTAAATTCATTTTTTTTATGATTTTCCTTCAAAATATTGCATCTAATATAGCAGTCGATAAAATAAAAAGAGCTGAACTGCTTCCAGTTGTATTTTTATGAGGTGAACAAAGCAGTACATATACACGTAAGCAGCATTGCTTCTCTCAGGTGAAGAATTATTTTGACATTCCATCAACTCAAATTAAAAATATGAATTAAAAGTCCATATCTGCTCCTATTGTATTTACCTTAACAGATATTCTCAATAATGAGGATAGGAACAAGTTCACCCTGATCTGGTGGACTGCTCAGTAGTAGGGATTTAGCAACTGCTCTCATATTTACTGGTACTTCCCCTTCCTCGCCTCTACTTTAGGTGACTTTAAAAGCAAAGTACACGTGACCTTGGAAGTGTGTGTGTGTGTGTGTGTGTGTGTGTTGTTTTTGTTTTGTGAATCCTCATCATTCTGACTGAAATGACACCTGTTTCTGCCAAATACCAAACAGTTAAGCCTGCAGCCTCTGGGTTTTATTTCCCTATTGCTCTAAACTTCAGATAAAGTGTACTTTTGTTGTGGTTGCTGTTCTTAAAATTAATTTTGGAGAAATGAAAAATACTAATCAGTTTATTACTTTTTTTTTCCCCCTTGTTTCCTTCTTGTTGTGAGGTGGGAAGATTTGCTTGGTGTACTATTGAACATGAGGAGGTGGAGATTCTGGCAGCAAGCTTTGCTCCCTGCCCTAGAAGAGCTCTTCAGTATAGAGTTATAGCTCTTGCACTAAAACCGACCTTTTTGCATCTGTATCCATTTATAATTTTTCATTGTGTCTGAGTTCAGGGAAGGAGAAGGAAATCGGAATTCTTGAGAATAATGAAGTAAATTAATCTTCCACAGCCAGTGTTGGTGAAACAGGGAAGCTTTCTGCAAATGGGGCTTTTGTGAGAATTAGGCAATTTTGTCTTGGTAGGGAGTTAGACTTCTTTAGATTTGTTTCCACCTCATGAGGCTTTAATATTTCCACATAACCTTTGATGAGGAGAAAACTTCCTTCAGAAAGGTCATCAATCCCTCAAAACAAACAAAGAGTTTCAGCTGATGTTCATCTGTGTGTTGTGGTTTAGGACATAACCCTGAACCACAGAAGAAATAAGAGCTTTCTGAGAACAACACGAACACCATCTGGAAGACAGATGTTACCTAAAATATAGTGCTGAGAAAGAGAAAATGGAATCTTACAGTGAGAATATTTTAATTTAAAATAATTCTCTTTATATTCTGTCTTTCATCATATTTTTGAAGAATGGCAAATACAGAAGGAAAAGAAAAAAGTAATTGGCAGTTGGTGACCTGTGATCCCTGAACTTAAGAGGTAATTTCTATTCCCTGCTGCCTCTTAAAAAAAAAAAGATGTATTTTAGTAAAAGTACATAGTAATTCTGAAAATACTTTTATTCTGAAGGAGTTAAAATTGGTTTTTATTATATTGTCACTATTTTTTCTTTTATTATGAAAAAATTATTTCTCTTCTTATGTGGATTTCTCTGACCTGACAGTTATGAGTCAGTTTAATACACCTGCTAAAGCCTTTAGGAAATAAGCTGTGTCACTTGGTTCAGTGCAGTAAAGATGTTCCTGTAGCAGATGATGTTTGGAAGTCACTGTTTCCCACCATTCTTTTAATAAATTAAAAATACCTGGTCCTCTATGACTTTTTACATGTAGTTTCCATTCAACCTCCAGCCTTTTTTCTGTTTGACTGGACAAGTATTGGACTCCTGATCATCTGATTACTGTTACTTTAGGTACCCCCCTTTCTGGAGATTCTTGATGTTGTAATCTCAAGTTTTCTAGAAGACTTTTTTCTTCAGTTCTTACTAAGACTGAAGAACCTTACAGTTATTTGCTGGAAGGTTCAGTTTTGTCTCCCAACATTTCCATTGTGCAAGACAGTTCTTTCATTAATTCTATGTAGTATTCATTTTACAGGGGGATTTCATGCAGAGATGCCATGCTTACATGCAACTGAATGCTATTTTTGAGGAATTTCGTAGTTCAAGCACTCCTCTCTGCAGTGAAAATACCTAACATATCTAAGGAGAAAATAGAACAATGTGTCACATGCACAGAATTCCATGGAATGTGGCTTCATGTAAATTTTTCTCTTGCCCCTTGATTTCTTAATGCTCACAACTGCATCAAATGACCTAAAGGTGTAGACCAGCTTGCCAGTAAGGTGTTTCAAGTAGTAACAGTTGAGTTCTGCCTACTGATGGAATCTATGGGAAGAGCTACTTTGATTCTTTTCCCTCCAACAGCTACTGATCTTCATGCAGATGGCAATTTTGAAATGTCAGCCACATGTGGCAGAAGGGTAAAAATTGACCAATGTTTTAAAAAAAGAAATTGGATTTCCTGTCATCAATTCCTTTTCAAACAACTTTACCATAATTTTTTTCCAATACAAAGATGATCAAATGAGTATTAGGAGGACACTATATCAAAGTGACTGAGTTCTTATTTTTCCTAACACCATAGGTTAAAAACCCATGACTCTGGTTTGAATAGTGACTTGTTTACAAAAACCATCTCATCATCAAAATTGAAGTGTGGAATGGAAGATGCACATGGACAGAGATGGTTGATTTTAGTACCTTGGCAGGGGGCAGCCAAAGTGAAATACGAAACTCTATACTGTTTCTCACATGGTACCAATTTGTGCATATCAAGTGGGTTGAATTCAGCTCTAATAAAATGGTAGAATATTTGTATCTCCGGGCAGCCTACATGAAAGATCAACAAGTTGTTTGACGTGGCAGGTTATGTAGTGTTCCAGCAGTGACCTTAGTTGCAGGTCATTTTCTAGGAGGATGACAATTTTTTTTTCCCAGTTCTTCTTCCCTCCAAACTTTTTAACATAAAAAACCCACAATTGTGTAATTTTGTAGTGGTATTTGATTTCTGAATATGAATTTGTTTGAGTGGCTTTCAGTCTTGTGCATTCAGTCATTGTGTGTAGAGTTTTACAAGAAAATTGAAGAGAGGTTATTTGTCCATGGAGAAAATACATTTTCAATGGTTTGAGTACACATATTCAGGTTGAAACAGTTGGATATCCTCAAGGGCTATGGAAGGACAAACAATTTTCTGAAATAGTGAAAATTTCTGGTTGTTTATCAATGACTTATTTCAGGTCTGTTGGGTGGCTGAACATGGCTGGTTCAGGAAACTTAAAGCTAAAAGGGCGACCAGGGCAGGCTATTGCATGCAAAGGTGAATCTGCATTCTAATGCTGTTTGGTGAATGGTTAATATTTGTTGGTCTGATTTTTCTTAATACTCCTGTCATTAGGCGTTTATTGATCCAAGACCACATAGTTTGGCTTATCAACACAATATTCTACATACTACCCAAGTTGTCTTTGATAAAGTGATTGGAAAGAGTGCAAAAACAATTTGGCAACAAGCTGGTTTTGGTTTGTTTTTTTTTCCCATATATCTTAAAATATGGAAGTGTGTGAAAAAAAAGGTCCATTGGCAGGCTTAGGTACTTCTATATACAGAGGTCAGGAAGAAGAGTGCAGAATATAATGAACATTCTTGGATCAAAGTGTTTTTTGGTTTTTGTCCTGAAGTGCACACCAGGAAAAAACAAATTCTGGTATGGCTGGCCGGATAGACCTGGTAAAATCCTGTATGTCTGTGGGATCAGACCTTCCAACTGAGAGAACAAATGTCTCTTTGAAACACAGGAATTACTGAAGAGAATCTGACCTGTTTAAAAAAACCCAAAGGCTACCATTGCGATATGGGTGCGACTTTATATGCTTTTATCTACCTCATGTAAGAAAGGTGTATTCTGTACTACAGAAAGAACTTGGGAGCTATTTCGCAGTTGTGCTTCTTAACATGAGCAGTGAGGGCCCATAGTTGTGAGTAGTGTGAATGCTGAGCAAAATACGCTGTTGTGAAATGGAGGCAGAAAAAGTCTGGTCATGTCTACCCCATCATTCAGTTCACATTGGAAGAGGTAATAAAATTGATGTAGCTTTGTTTTGCTTGAGATCAGGTATTTATGCTCATTTGCAGATCTATCCAGTATGCTGTCAGGATGCAATATTCTTTATTTTTTATGTATATTTTTAATTGTAATTTTAGTAAGTGCACCATTGCATTCCAAGAGAAGGTTCATCCTGAAAATTGGCTTGCTTTGTAGATCTCCTTTTGGAGAATTCATCTCAATACAACTTAAAAAAATTCCTCTGACAGCAATTAATAGCTGAAACTAAGACTGCAGAAATTAATAACTGAAACTAAGAGTTAACATCTGTAATAATTCCAATAAATTAAATCTATTTCTGACAAAGGAACCTTTAAAATGCTGCTAGGTCATCTTATGAAGTAAAGCAAGCGACCATAATACACGGTTCCCAGGATCAGCCAAAACATTCTGCAGGATTCGAATCAAGTCAGATGTTATTCCTACCTCCCACCTTCAGAAGTGGTAAAGAGAAGGTGGGAGAACATCTAGTTTATGTTCATCTCCTTTATTTGAATTTTAACATGGTCTAGTGAATAAACATGATTTGAAATGAAGAATGCTTATGTTTTTTTAAAAAATACATTTATTTGCAGAGTTACTTAGCAAACTGTTTCAGTCAGCTCTGAAGGAGACCACTTCTCTCTTTTCAGAAAGTGACCTGCCAGCGTAAACTACAGCTAATACTTGGAACCCATCAAGGAGCAATCTGTCTGGATAGTACTTTGAAAAGACAAAAAATATGATTTAAATATGTATTTGCAAAGTTAGTCTTAATTGTCACTATGTTGTTTCTGTGCTTCTGTACTGTTTGTTTACAAGAGTAATGTTCCAGTGCATGCACTTCAGAATAGGAAACAGATGACATCTCTTATTGTCAATATTCGTTTGCTTTATGTCAGTACAAAAACCAGTCTTGCTTGCCTTGATTAAGTCTTGCATACTAAAACCAGATGTCATTTCTGACAAAGCTGATGTTAGAGAAACAGAGAAGCCACAGAGAATGTCTGAGGTCTACATGCAGAATAGTATGTTTGAATAGAAAGATGTCATATTTAATGCACTCTATTTTGAAGACCAGCTATTTATTTGAGAAAGTAGTGGAAATAGGTTTATTAAAAGTACAGTATCTGAGAACATCAGAAGCAACTTTGATAAATCTGTTCTTACAGCTGCTTGATCGTGTGGCTGAAGAAGAGTATATTTGTGGTGAAGTCTGTCTGCATTGCTCATCAGTGGCCTTTGCTAAAGGAAAAATCCAACTGTTTCTGCCTGGCTGTACCAGTAAATACATCACTGTATGTTGGTAAATACAGCACAGTGCTGAAGGTTATTTTTGTGCTCAAAAGCAAGATGCTATGTTGTGTACAGGGTATTCCTGTAGCACCAAGTTACCATTTGACAGGGGTTTATGAATAAAATTTTAGTGATTGCAGGCAGCGTGATTTTTCTACAGGGAGCCGTGATACCCAAGACTTGTATTACATTGCTTAGATCATAAAAATAGCTATAATTTTTCCTTTTTACATTTTCATAAAGAGGCTTAAATATCAAACCCTGAAACCTTTTAATGAAAGAAAAGTGTTTTAAGTAACAGCTGTAGAGTTGGATGTGGTAACAAGCACACGGGGTACTATCCCACTCAATGGGATAATACACAAATATGTTAATACTCCTGGAAACAACTATTATTTCTTCTTCATAATGCCAGTAGTAACCTCAAGATGATAGAATTTATGCTTTATGCCACATAACAAAGTTTTCAGAGTGCTCCATGAATATAGCAAAGTGCCTGAGAGTGTTAATATCATGTACAGGTGCAAGATTAAAATGCTTGCTAGTAATTTTTGATTAATGTGTTCTGTTCTTTCAAGTAGCTAATTGAACACACTAAAATCTCCACTAAGTATCTGTACATATGTATACATGTGTATCTAAGAATGGGTGAGTTTTTCAGGTTTTTCCATCTTTCAGTGTTTTAATTTTTTGAAGTTACAGTTCCCCCGGATGATCAGAATTGCATTTGTAGAAGTTATATCAGCCATCTGAAAAAAACGCAATTCTTTGATATTTTTCCAATGCTAAAGTGTAAAATAAAACGATATAGTAATCTTTTATTTTTTAAAAAAGCTAAAATTAATTCTGACAATGGCATGTCTTATGTAAAGGTAGTTTTATTACTATTAATTTATCAGTGTTTTTGTAAAGCAGTGAAACAAAAATCTAAAATAGTCTATTGATGGTGTTTTGATTTCATTGTAGTGTATTAGCCTTTTGGGCCCTCTGGTTTTATACCCTCTAACCAGAAGGTACATGTGCCTCTTGGACCAGAAACCCTTTCATTTCTATTTGAATCAAGGAATGACCAGACTTGTTTGAGCAGGCCTATCCACTCCCAGTACTGGTTCTATAGTTGTTAATCTCCTGTTGCCTCTTACAAGTAGAACATAAGTGATTCCTCTGGAAAGGCTGGGGTATAGCTAAAATCAACCTCTCCATTCTTTCCCAATGTTCATTATAACAGTTTGCAGTATGTCAACTGAGGAAGAGGAAAGGTTATCACATTTTTTTCCCATCCAGTTACTGCACCTTGCCGCACTGTCATGGCAGAATCTAATGTGTTAGTTGGTTCTATGAGCGCAGTGAAATGAAAATTAAATTTCAGGAGCAGTTGCAACAGGTTGTTTTCTTCCAGGAGATGGCGCTGTAACCTCATTGACAAATGCCGACCAAATTTGGAGGGGAAAACCAGCAAGATTCCTTCACAGATAAGAAATTGCAGGTATTTGAAGAAAGGACTTGAAATGGATCTTGTAAATTTTATTTTTCTAGACAATATATGGAAGCTTTCTGTTAGGGCTGGCTTGTTTCAAAGTTTCTTTTCAATCCTTTACAAGTAATTTCTGAACTTCGCTTCTCTACTGTAAAGCTTGTCAAAATTTATACAAGTGAGTGGTCATCAGGGCAATGCTCCTCCTATAGCCAGGTGTTTGGTGGTTGTCTGGTCTGGATGTCTGGGTGCTGCTGCAAGGAGTGGAGTAAACTCTGGGCCCCAACAGCTGAGTTATGTGGCTGAAGAAGCAGATTTCATAGCATAATTCCATATTTTCTTTCTACCTTGCTAATGATTTCCCTTCTCTCAGGCTTTCAGCAGGCAACTGTAATGGGAACGGTGGCTGTCAACCTGAGAGACTTCACAAAACTGGGTGTTGGATTCTGGTGAGCAGATGGATGTATCAGCAGTGATTACCTTCCTCTGAATGAATGCATTGATTTCCTACTTAAGTTGTAAAATTAAGGTGTTTGGGCAACAACACACTGGCTTACTTTTCAGGTCTAGAGTTTAAAGAAGAAAGGATGGGTACATTTTTAATTTATATTTCTATTCTGAGTCACCGCATCAGGTACTGTTTTACAGTTTGACCATAAAACTAACAAAATATCCAACAAGACCCAAATTCCAATGGTAATATTCTCTGATGCTGCAGAACTGAGATTTCCATTCTGGAAAGACTGACCAAAGGGAGGAAAATCAGTAATCTAGAATGAACTATTTGGAATAGGATTCTAAAAAAGTAAAAACATTGTATTATTTTATTTCAAATAAATTTTGTTATACAGATGTGTGGAGAAAAACAAAAAAAAAAATATTCCAAAAAATCTGATAGTTCCTATAAATGTCTGTATTTGGTGTTAAAAGGAGGTGATTAGTGTTTTGGATGATCTGTACAACCATACTGCAGTAACTGAGCTGCAGTCACTGGAGATGGAGGCATGCTTTTCTGTTCCAGGCAGCAGTAGAGGAAGAAAGAAAGCCTTCAGGTCCAGTGTGAGCATGAACACTGACTAAAACACATCCTTGCAAACTGCTGTTCTTTTCAGCAACTGCTGTGAGAGGTAACATCGCTTGGATGTCTGGCTGAAGCTTGTTTTATCCTGCTTTTAACCACTTTTACATTTTCCATCTTGCAGGGGGGGTAGTTTTGTTTGTTTGAATTGCAGCCTTTATCCTTGTCCTCAAGCCGTTGGAACAGGGCTTTTTTCTAGCCCAACATCTTAATAACTTCACTGCACTGACTGTGGCACAATGCTTGCTTGAGGATCAAATGCTGCTGTTGCTTACATACCAGATGCCAATGGCTTGCCCCAGCACCAGGCCAAAAAAAGTTCTTAAATGCCTTTACTGTTTCACCGAGGAGCATGTGCTGTCCAAGGCTAGTACAATGTATATCACATTGTACTGACAGTTGTAAAGGATGGTTGCTTGGGGTCTTGATAATGAAAAAAAAACAAAACAGAGTGGCAAGTATTGGACCCAGGTGTCAGGGGAAACAATGCAGAGACATGGCTGTGGACTGACTCCTCCTCACTGCCTGCTCCCAGCAATGGTCCTGAGCAGGTTTCGCCACTTCCCATACAGTTTTATCATTAGCTACCCAATTCTTGAAGGAGTTTGTTCCTTCCCAGTGAAGGAGATCTTGAGAGAGAAGGTCTCATCCCAAAAAGGACTGGTTTGGTGAGTTGAAGTAGATTGTGATTTTCTAGCTCATCCAGCCCTCCTTGCTATTTTGCATTGTTTTCTTAAGCTCAACAAGCCTGTGCTCCTCAGCGGTTTCATCCATGATGCTCAGAGCAGCCAGTATGCCCATCAGCCTCCTGTTTTTCCTTGGAGCCTCCCGTTCACTTCAGCACTGTTAGTTCACACACAGTCAGCATTGCTGTGCCCCTGCAGAGGGACTCCTTTGCTCAGCAGGATCTGAATTTGTCATTCTTATGCTGACTCAGCCTCTTTGAGCCCAGAACTGTTTGCTAAACCCTGATATTCCTTTACAATGTTCTCAACAAAAGTACATGGTGCCTTGGCTTTCCGGGCAAATCAACAGAGTTTTCTCATCTGATAGGATGTGTCTTCAATCCACCTTTTCTGAATTTCACCTAAATCAAGAGTTTCATTCACTGAGTGATTTCTCCTGCCATGTACAATGCAGGGAGTTTCTCTCTCTGAAAAACAACTCCAGAATGAAACTGAAACAAAATCTACTCACTGAAAAAAACTTTTGAAGATGATGCAGTTTAAGAGTGATTTTATTCTCTTGTTTATGGAAACTGAGCTATGTGTGCTTGCTGGGAGTCTTAATGTAATAAAACTCAGTGCTAATCTGCCTAAACATTTTATCTGAAACACCACTGAAGGAAACTGCAGCTTGGGTACAAGTTTTAGGGTTAGATGTGTACCTAAGGAAAAAAAGGAAAGGAAAAATAGCTCTTGTATAAATTTCAGAATCAAAGTTACAAATACAGTCTTAAGTTGTCCTACCACCTGGGTATGCTAATGCTCCATCTGTTTAAGCTGCCATCACAACTTGCTGGTTTTACCAGAACCTGGTTTCAACTACAAGTTTTTCCTTGCAGAAACAACCTGAACTTAAGGCATCAAAATTATAATGACTTTACTAATATGGTGACAAAGTTTTTTTTTTTTGTATGAACAGCTTGTCAAAGATGACTCTTACAGTGCTGAGTAAAATACCAACTGAAACTTTGTTTATCTTAGTTAAAACAAAAATAAAGTCAGTTTGACAACACTGTCTTTTTCTCATTCATAGAGCAATGCTCTAAATATCATCCCTGTGTCAAGCTGATGAAGGTAATGGGTGCTTCCACAGTGCCCCTGACAAACCTTAATTGAAAGGACCGACTGGAACATCTTGAGGCTTGAGGAATTTCAAAAAGGAAAAGATACTTCTTTTTAAATATGCATTAGTTAGCTGCTCAGTACTTATTATGGACCAATTCTGTGTTTGTTAGCATGTGTGGGCTGTTTCTAGAAGAACCAAAGCATATAAGGCTGCAGACAATGTCATAAAACTGACATGCTTGAGTGCTCTCATCTATCAAGAACTGAACTGGTAATTTTGGATGTACAAGCAGGCAATGAGCTTTTTGAGGCTTCAAACATATCCTCTCTTTGTGGAGGTCCAATATAAGATGACAAATACTGGAATATGGATAAATTGTCCTTTTAAAAAACCCTGTTTCTAACTAACAAAGCAAAAACTGTCTCACTAAGTTCATGTAATTTTAAAAGTCGATGGGAAGAAAAGTCTTTGAGGTTTAATTTTTTCTTATGACTGAAATTCATTTTGAAACAGTTTGGTGTTACTGGTTACACCGGTACAATAGAATGCAATTCAGCTGCGAGCTGAATGGAATAAACACAAGGGCTGGTTTGGTTACATATTTACAGGCTGTTGGCTTTCAGTCAGGAACATCACCGTTGCTCTAATGGATGGAAAAAGTGTTTGTTCAGCGGCTGTCCTCCCTAGCAGGGCCTGCATCTCTAGCTTCAGAAATAAGTTTACTTCTTAAACAGCAAAGAGGTTACATTGCATTGTTCTGGCCAAAATGGACCTTTACTTGCAGTTTTTAGTGCTCTGCTGCCTGAACTGTAGTTTCCTGGATGTGAACACTCGCCTTGAAATTTCAGATCCAGTTCCCTGCTGATATCTATTATAGCGAACAACCGAGAGCATAAGTCTGCTCTGAGCTACCTTGTGCGTAATCCTGTTAATTTGTCTAGGTGGAAAAAAATCATCAGTTTTTTATAATTTTCTAAGTTTCAAGCATTAGTGTATCTATTTTGGTTTAACTTTGGTGTGTCTTTAAACAAATTACATCTCATTGTGGCCACAGAGTCCATGAATACACAAGATGTGTGTTAATGGGTAACAAAAGGACGTAGCATCCTCTGTGACTGTCTTGTCAGTTACTTTTGAAAATAATATTTTCATATTATCTCACACTTTCTAAATAATTTGCTTTAGCCTCAGAGTAGTGTTGCCACAGTAGTTATAGGAAATGCACAAGTTAAAGCAAGGGCTGCTTTATCAACTGTATAGCACTGACTTGACAATAAAGATTATCTTTCCAGAGCGAGGAAGCATCCTGAATTTGGGAATGAGTTACTGTCAGAAGAGTGGCAGCTGAAGGAGAAACAGTAAGATTGTGTGAAGCTGCTGTGGGGCCTCAGATAGTTGCTTTTCGGGCTTTAATAAATATAGGTGTATGGTCGTGGTTAATAAATTCATATATGTGTCTTGGGGGGAACTGTGAGATGGGATATTCCCTGATCCATCCAGATTACAAACTAGCTATGAAACACCAACTCCTTACCAGGAGTATATAATCCTTTGGGAATGGAACATCAAGAATAACTCTGTGAAGACCCCAAAAAGGACAATACAAGCTGAGCTTGGGCATAGCAGAGTATCAAGTCTTCAGAGCATTTCCTAACAAGTTTCTGGATCTATCAGGTGGTCTGGCCCCAGCTTTGGAGGTCTGTGTAATCTGTGATGTTAATGACAACTGTGTTTGTACAGGCCATTCCGGAAATGCTGATTGTTGCTAAGGAAAGCTCATTTTGTCTTGGTTTGTTTGTTTTTTTCCTATTTTGCCTTTTTCTTTCTGTTTGTTACAAGTTTTCTGATGCAAAGCAAGGATTGTGGAAGGAAACCCCCTGCCCAAAGCACAGTCAGCTAGAACTGGTTGTTAAGGGCTGCATCTAGTAGAGTTTTGGAAATCACCAAAGGTAGGACCTCACAACATCTCTGGGCAACTTGTTTCAGTGCTTGACCACCCTCATTAAAAAGGCAAAAACCCAAAAATCCCCAAACCTTTTAACTTTATTTCAGATATACTTCAATTCATATCTATTGCCCTTGTCACTGTATATCACTGAGAAGAGCCAACCTTGTCTTCTTTGTTCACCCTCTCCCACTTTGGGTATTTATGCACAGGGATGAGATCCCTCATAGGCTTCCTTTTCTCCATGTGGAACAACTGCAGCTCTCTTACCTTCAACTTCCATATATTAGATGCTCCAAGGCCATAATCATCCTCATTACCCTTCACTGGACCTGCTCCAGTATGTCCATGTCTCTCTGGCACTAGATGGCTCAGGACTAGACCCAGGACTCCAGGTGTGTCTCACCAGGATGAGCAGAAGCGAAGGATCATTCCCCCGAGCAGCTGGCAGGGCTTTGCCTAATGCAGCCCAGGAGGCTGTTTGTCTTCTTGTCCACAAGGGCACATTGCTGCCTCCTCTTCAACTTGGTGCCAGTATGCTCAGGCACTTTTCTGACAGTGTTTCCCTTTACATGATAAGGAGTGAAAACGGGCTATCCTGTCCAGAATTCAATTAGGTACATGTAATGGCAAAACCAAAAGAATCTCTTCCTATGAAAAAATAAAAGATGATAATTGTTTCTTTGGTGTAATGGAAATATTGATTAGTAGAGCTACTGCTGCAATTTTCTGTCTAGGTTTCTCTCTGCTATTGCAAAATCACTTCAGAGTACTATTGTTTTAAAATCCAAAGAGCTGCTTGGTAGGAATTTATCAAAGTGCACAGGTAAGTGAATAAAGACTGCTGGTCTCAGTCCCTCATTCAGATGTCACTGACAAGAGTTACTGTAGTATCTACCAAGCTGGGATCCTTCTGCTGATTTAAGGTCATCCCTTAAAGAAAAAAGGACTGGGTTTTAGTTCCTTGTCAAAAAACCCCACCCACATGGAGATAAAAATTATTTTAAAATAGTTAATTAATGTTGACATGTACAAGAGAAAATATGAGAAATGTAGCCCTTTTCTACCTGTGCCCAAGTAAGCAAGGAGAATGTCTTCCAGCCAGGTGTAGGCACTAGTAAAAGAAAGGCCAAGTATTTCACAGTATTGCCAATGGCTGACATATAATTGTCACAGGGGTTTTTTTGTAAATAGTAGCATATTTTCTGTTTCCTCTTATGTGAAAAAATGATCAATTGTACAAATTAAATGAAAATACATCCCATGTTTAATTGCACAAAGATGCTGTGAATACTAGAATAGATGTGACATGTTTCTATATTAGTGTTTTTGCTGAAAAATGCAAACAATCCAAAGTACTAATTGAAAGTTCTAGACAGTGAGCAGGAGTGAAAATGAAATACAACTTTTAATTATTTTCTGTAGGTTCATATATTTGCATGCATTACACTAAAGCTTAATGTCTCCACAGCACTTCACATTTCTATTAATTTCCGAAAAAGAGATTGCAAGCAGTAAGGAGAGAATCACCTTCATCTTGTAGAGCTTGAGTCTTGTTCTTTGATTGATTCAGATCAGGAAATTAACTTTCAGTGGTCTAAAATGAGACTGTAGATTAGCCTAAGGTAAGTCTCCCTCAAGGTGCTTATTGGAACTTTTCTGTTTTGTTTAAATGCTCTTGTTTAGGTGATAAAGTGTACCTCCTCGAGGATGCTGAGGAGGGCTTTTCACATGATGACAGTGGTCCTTACAGCCACCTGATGCTTCAATACCAAAACTTCATTAATTGTATTTTAAGTAATATTTAGCCTACAGGCTAATGTAAATACTCCATGAATACTGCAGTCACTCTTTGCAGAAAGAAGCTGTTGCATCATTTCTGACACTGTTCGTGTCCGTCTTAGGCTAGAATGATGTTCCTTCCATCCTGGCTTAGCTCTGGGGACTCTGACACATTTTATTTGAAAGAATACCCCAGACTTTCTCCTTATCATCCAGGCCCAAAGTCCACATTACTTGCATGCAGGACAATATTCAGATAAAGAAAAATGTAGGCTGATCCAAATCTGTGTGACTTCCACCACAAAACAGGACAGGTTCTTGCAACAGTCACTCTTCTAAACATCTTACCTCTTAATGTGCATTTACCCAGAAATTAGTTATGTTCCTTCAACTGAGTTTAAGCCTGTTACAATTATTTCTACTCTGTGATTGGGATAAGGGTTTTATTACTTTACATTACTTCTCCAGTCCTTCATAATGGAACAATCAATTTTCAGATGTGCATTTTGAAGAAAGAATTATGCACTGATAGTATGAAAAATATCACCAGAGAATACAACTTTTATATCTGCTGAAGCATGGATACAAAAATGCTTTCAGTGGTACCAAACTTCTGTATCTGAATGAATGCTGAGCAATGGCATATAATTAACAACTTCTTGAGGTGCTGCAGCAAGTCAAAAGCTATTGGTAATGTTAATTCACGTGTTGACAAAGCCATGGGGATTCTGCACTGCAGCAGACACAGCAGGATGCTGGAATATAATTGAAGGTGTCTATTGTGGTATAAATAACAGCAGTGGTACAAAAGCAATAGTCCACATTGCAACCCAGACCTTTAGAATAGCCGAGTCAAAATTTCTCCTGGATGTTTTATTGCGCAATTTTGATCAATAGCTTTGACAATTTAGGAATAGAGAGTAATATATCTGATTCTACCATGAATGAAGAAAAACTCATTTAAGTATATTACTGCATTTATTGACAGTTACATCATGCTTCATGTGAAAGAGCTTTTTTCAAAAGTGCAAATTCTGTTTTTATGACCAGTAGTTGAGTTATTTCAATTAACTTAAAGGAATGAAATGTTGCAATGTATATCAACCAAGCTAGAGATGTGTTGGCTTGTAGAGTAAAACCAACATTTGAGTCAGAAAATCTGAACAAGCAAGACTTGAAGTTGCCAACCAATATCTCCTTATTTGATCAATGTAGAAATGAGAGTAAAGATTCCTCTGTCATTTTTAAAATAGAAACTTAGAATGTTTTGGCTAATATGAAAATACCAAAGGAGGGGAAAAAAAGTCAATTAAATCAATCATTTTAATTTTGCTGCTCAAATGAAATGTGGTAGATGTTTAAAATATGTTTGTATTCCCCTTGCTGAAGAAGGAAGAGTGACTGTTGCTTCTCTCTACCTGCTCAACAACAGGCTGGTGAAAGATAACAAATAGACGATAAAGACTGTTAAAGGTGAGACACGTCAGAGCCTTCATCAGTGGGGCAGAGTTCAAACTCTGGGGAGAGCACCCACTCTTAATCCCTAACTCCCTGTCAGTTCCCTCCTTCAGAGAAAGGAAGGGACAGAGTGAACCTTGTGACACTGAGATTCAGAATTGTACCCTCAAACATCAGCCAGCCAAAATAAGCTATTGAGAGGTATCTCTGTATCTACTTGACCAATACAATTTCTCTTGATTTTTGTATTCATCAAGGTGCCAGTATTCCTCATTCTGTGCACTGCTTGATTAAAGGGAGTGCAGTGTATAGACTGAGTGAAGAAAAAATTACCTGTGCATACTTGTCATTAAAAAAAAGCAGCAATTTTTGTGGCAAGCAGTGCAGAGTGCAGTGACATTTTAAAGTGGCAACCTGTTTGACTGTGAAGTTGGAATTTCAACTTTACCTGTTTACAACTTCTCAGTGCCTTAATATTGGCTTAATATTAGCTGCTTAATATCTAGGTGAGAATCACACTGAATTGATTTGAATCCTGTAATTTTTTTTCCTGGTTTTTCAAGAAACTGTACTTTTTCCACGTGCTCAGAACAAAAAACATTATTGGTGCTGTCTAGCATCAGGTTACCAGCAAGGCACAAAGAACTGCCCTGTGATGTTTTTTAACTGTGAGAGGGATGAGGGAGCAGAAAATGCTTATTATTCATTTTCTTGGGGGGATTTCAAAGGAACAGAAAGACCATCTCTGTCACTTTCCCAGAAATGCTTTTCCTTCTACCAGGCTGTTGGCTGTTTGCTATGGGAGCAAGTGGTCTCCGACCCTTCTGCAAGTGTTCCTGTGGCTCTCCCAGTTAACAAGATGCTGGGCTTTGGTCGAGCTGTTTGGGGCATAGGCTTCCATTACATCCTTCTGGTATCAGGGAGGAAGAGCAGGACCAAGGCTGTGGCTTAAAAGGAGTACAAGAAGGCACCGATGGAGACTTTCTCTTAAACCTCTGTCCCCATGAGTGTTTTGGTGCTACATAGTGTGTGAGTTTCTCTGATGTTGCCTCTTTAAAGCACACAATTTTAAGCTAGTTCTTTGACTTGGGACTTTACAGAACATGCAAGAAAACCATTTTGCAATTACTTTATCTTACCATAATTTTGAAGGATTGTGAAGAGATTTTGATTGCTTATGTCACCACGTGTCCTCCAGCTGCTCTGGAGAACATCAACCTCGTCACCTGGATCTGCGAATGTATCTGTGTGTTCATTCTGAGCTCTCTTGCATTACATGACTGCTAGTTATCACTTTCTTTTGGCCTTTTTGAAGAAAAGTCAATTAGAATTGACATAAAATTTAGCATTATAGTGTTTATTCTTCCATCTTCACTGCATGGCTGGGGATGAGTCTCCTACACACCTGTGCTGCCTGCTGAACTGCTGTTATTCTAATGGATTCTCATTTATGGGCATTTCCAATCAGTTTGGTGTTCATCAGGACACCAGAGAGAAGCAGCATATAACACAGCCCACATGCTTTCAGATATTTGGGCACTGAGCATGCTCCAAAGTGCTTCCTGAACAGTCAGCACCTGCCTCTAATATGGCACTTGCAAAGAGGAGCTGTAATGCCAACATCACCTTTCCATGGCCTGGGGGTAGCAGCAGGAAGTAATGCATTGGAGGTAGCCTCAGATCTTCCTCTCACATTGAGCTCTATTTCATTTCCCAAGTTCATGCATGGAGCTGGAGAACCTATTTTTCAGTCTGGTCATCACTGCAACACTCTTAACATGTAGCAGACTAGTGGATGGGATGTTTTCTAAAACAGCAATAACACAATCTAGTTCTTTAGGCTTGGACACAGAGATCTGAAACTCTTGTCATTCTGAGGTTTTGAGAATAACCACATGGACAGAAATCCACTTGCCCATGGCCACTTGTGTTTGAACCCACCCCTAGCATTAAAAAGTCCAATCTTTTTTCCATTTTCCACGAAAAAGGGAGGATGCTTTCCATGGTGATACAGGTATTTTTCTTGAATGACTACCCAAAATGTTTCTCCCTTCTAAACAGCATTTAGTCTTTAACAGTTTATATTTTAAAATGCTATATGAGTGCAAATATGCAAAACTTCCTTAAAAGCTGACTTGCAAATGTTAATACAAGGATAAATGAACAGTTGATGAATAAGTCCTTCAGAAGCAAGCTACTTCAGAAAGCCTCCATGAATTTTCCTCATTACTACATTTAAAAATATTTAAAATAATTGTGGGAAGTCACTGAATGCTTGTATCTCTGCTTTCTGAATGTGGACTAGTGGAATAAAGTGATAATTATTTAGCTGCTGTTGCATTTTAATTGAATCATGCCATGGCTCTTACAGTACCGTGTGGCCTTTGAATTTTTATTTTCTATAGGCAGATAAAATTTGCCTGGTGGTCTCAGGTAATAGCCCTTACAGTACCCCGGTGAACTGGGGAAAGGAAGGAAGGAAGGAACAGTGCTGAAGACTACAGATGCTTCTGTCCTATTGGAACATCCATCAGTGCACTTTGGAGGAGTCTGGTTTCAGGTCCTGTCATAGTCAGAGAGATCAGAGCATGACTGTCACCAGGGACACTCCTGCAGGGCTGGTGAGCGTGATGATGGATCTAAAGGAGTAGCAAAGGATGGCTTGCCTTTGACCATCTCAGAGCCTCTCAGGCCTCCTGCTGACCCCATGGCATGTTTGCCAGCCAACTGGTGTGAGCTGGGACACCTCAAGGCACCCAGAGCACCCCTTCCTAGACATACATGGGCAACTACTCTGGGCCTTTTGCTGCAAAGCTGAGGTCATGGTTACTTCCACCTCACAGCCTTTGCCAGAGAACTTTCTGTTTAGGTGGTGACAGGCTCATAAGGGCAATTTTAGTGAATTTCAGTTTGCTTTTGTACTCTCTTCTTTTAAAAAGTTGAGCTACTATGAGGTAGCAGCATATCCCACTTAGAAGATGGATAAAGGCAATTGTGCCTACCTCTGAGGTGACAGAGAGCAAAGGTAAGATTGGTGCAGCCAAAACCATCATCCCAAACCTGCTTTCTGCAAAGCATCTCTCCAGTGACAGGTAACATGGACTCCAATAAAAAAAACACACACACAAAAAAATTGAGATAATGGCTGGTTGACTGCAGCCACATTAAACTTCATTTCAGCAATATGGTGATAACTTGGTCTTTGGGTTATTTAGTACGTACTGAACCTAAGAGCATCTGTTTGGCATATTCTTGGTCACTTTCTGAAGTGCTGTGATGTCACCAAGCAGAGTCACTTTAATGTGCCAGCTGCCATCCCAATTAAGGGACAGCAGAAATGTTCCTGGCAATTCCCAGTTCCAAAACTGGTTTGCTCATCTAACCCCATCTCACTACTCATGTAATTTTCTCATTTCAATGAGATGGAGTCAGACCTGGAGCAGACACAAAATCAACTGAGACTCTACATAAATTATACTACAGAGTATATTGTAAGGAGAGGCTCATATGCTCCATCTGCATAGTCTTGAATATCAAATAATGCATATTTGTTTAAAATGCTGAAATAATTCCATTAATCCATATGAGCTCTGGAGTGATAATGAGAAGTATTAAAATGTCATTAAAATCACAGCAGTCAAATGCAGCCTTTTTTGAAAGGAGGCTCACAGCATCTTATCCCATGTAGCAACATTACAAGTAACTGAAGAGTCATCCAGAGTTCCTCAAGACCTGAAGAAAGGAAGATACAACTGAAAACACCGGAGCTTGTAAGTGGGCTGGATGTACAGCTGAGTTGAGGCCATTGCTCCTCCAATGACCCGAAGCACTTTGTAAAATCATTCTGTTAGATCAGTCCCTGCATTTAGAAGAACAATTGTAAAGACCATTATATTTCAATGAAATCACCGCAGTGGTTGGCTAGTTCTGAATAACAGTGGTTCTTAGTGATATCGAAGCGATGTAAAGCATAATTTTCAGCATTTCCATTTGTAGAGTTTTACATATTTCATGTCACGTACTGCTAGGATCTCTGCTGTACCCTGTGGTTTTGTTTAGAAGAATCATAGAATCATGGAAAAGACCTCTAAGATCTCCATTCCAACTGTTAACCCAGCACTACCATGTTCACTAAACCGTAAGTGACACATCCACATGCCTTTTGAACATTTCCAGGGATGTTGAATCCTCCACTTCCCTAGGCAGCCTGTCCCAATGCTTGACCACCCTTCCAGTGAAAAATTTTTTCCTAGTATCCGATTTAAACCTCCCCCAGTGCAATGTGAGACCATACCCTCTTACGGAATTTGCAAATGTGATAGCAAACCAGGTCTGAAAATGCGATCTTTGAAAGGCTGTAAATCTTTTTATTTCTTGGTTCTCTTTGTAGCTGCAACTCTGAAAGAATTTTTTTATCTGGTTTCATTAAAGATTTTATAGCAACTCAAGTCTATTGGAAGACCCACGTCCTCCAGTGTTAAACTGGTTAGCTGTGCATTTGCCCAGAGCAGCTGCAACCCTGTATAGCTAATTCCTTCAGAAGCACTGATGCACTGTGAACATGTGCGTTTCAAGAGCTGAGATCAGCTGCCTCATCTTGCCAATGGAAAGAGTTTTATGAATCAAAATAATTTTGAATTTTAAAGGCACTTTTATGGAGCATCTAGTTTTTTATTGCTGTACAAAAAATACTGGTTTCTACAAATATAATGCTACTTTTTTGTAGCATTAGGTGGAAAAATTTGAAGAGAGAAAGGAGACTTTTGCAAAGGAGGGTTGGAAATGTTTGAAAAGGAAGGTCACTGAAAATGAAAGGTCAGGAAAAACATGATATCTTCTAATGAAGACCATGAATGGTCATTCTGTGGTAATGTTTTGCTGCTGTACAACAACACAATTGAAGTATCTTGGCAAAGGTTTTTTCAGTATCATTCTGAGCACCATGTCAAGCTACTACCTACTTACAATTTTATGACGATTTTATACAGGTTTTACTCAGGCAGTGGCCCAACCTCATCACTGTTTTGTGCCAGATACCTGCTGAGGAACAATGCCTTGGGCCATGTACAAGAAACATAACGTGCCATTGGTGATTAAAGAGGTTGTGGGGCCATCCTCACCCCTTCTTGCTCGTGTGCAGGACTCTTGTGTGGCCTGAGCCCTTGGAAAGTTTCTCAAGCATTAATTGCCAAGGCTCCTGGCCTACAGCCCCCCATAAGCCTGAGGCTCATGTATGGCTGCTTTGCTGCCAGCTGGACTATTTTGAGCTATTTTCCACCTGTTGTCAGTCTAAACTGGCGGAGGACTGGTCTCGGAGTGCCCCTGGACCTGATCATTCTTGCTTTAAAGTAACTATGTTTTTTACCATTGACTTCACACAGCTGGGAGTGAAGCCCTGTTCTGATTTGCATTTAATCAAGGGTATTTTTCTCCTTTCCATTTTCAGCTTTGCTTTGCAGCTTGTTTTTCCTTTTTTTGTGGATATTAAAAATATGCAATAAAAAGGATCTGTTAGTGCTCAGCACTCTAAAAATCAGAGCTTTGTTGTTCCCTGGAAGCAATTTCTGAACTTTCTCTGCCTGACAGTGCCAGTAGATTTTCCAGAGCCAATAATCACAAAATGTCAGCATTGCTAAATGGGGATAATAAATTTTCAAACAGTTTCATAACATGATTTTACCAGGCGTTAAAAAGGTCAAGCATGAACTGTAAATAAATTCACATCTCCCAGCTATATGCCTCTTTAGCTAGAGAATAAATTATCATTAAGATAAGCAGCCGAACTGTTATTACCCTGTTTTGTAATGGCCCTATATTTTGCTAGTTAGAGAGTTGATCTCTCCCGCAAAGATAAGGAGGCCCAGTTAGAGTGAAAATTCCTCTTTTGTAGAAAGGAGTGTGAAGAACTAAAATTTTAGAAAGAATCTTGGATCAAATGTAGGCTGTGTGATTTTCTGGAGCTCTCTGGAACAAAATGAACAAAAATTGAAGGAAAAGTCTAAGCAAAGAGGTGAAGAGCAAAGCAAGATCTTCCCCCTTCTCATTGGTGTCATGATGAACATGCACTCTGGTTTCTTCTTTGGGAGCCTTCTGGATTTGTGCCTGTGCCCCCATCAGGAGGATGATGCACAGTGACAGCGCTGGAACCAGAGGGAGGGTGCTTGATCTTTCATGTCCAGGAAGAGCACACCTAGAACGTGGTCTGCAGGCTCCTGTGGCAGGTTGAAAAGATGGACCAGAAGCTTCCCTGCGCTCTCCAGAGACCTGAGCCTTTGCTTGCCTTTTGCTAAAGATTCAGGTGTCCCTGGGTCAGATTTTCTTGGTGGGAAACGCTTTGGTTTTTTTCCTGCACACTGACTGGTTCAGCTGGTGATTTCCTTGGTCTCCCTCATTGCCACATAAGCTTCACCTTGTATTTTAATAGCAAGTGAAAATGCCAACAAAATTAATAATTTGCCATTGTGATTCAGACTCAGAAGAGTCCGAACACCTCTGTTAAAAAAATAATGAATCACCAGCTGTATTTCATCTCTGTTTTTAGCATGACTGGAAGAGTTGACAGTTTGCCATGGAGATGGTAGGAGGAGGGGAAGAGGATTAACTCCAGAACATTACCTGCCACCAGCGTGAGCTCCATGCGTGCTAAATTCTGTAGGGGATTTTGAGTATTTGATACCTGTATTAGTTCATTTGAATACATGCCTGGAATAAAGACAAATACAACAGACATTCAAACGCTACAAAACAAAAAAATCTTTTATTGCAGTGAATAAAAAAAACTACTAGCAAAGGGAATCAAAAGCTAAAAAAGAATACAAAACCCCCCGACTTTATTGGTTGGCATCCATACAATACTAAGAACAGCTTTTATTACAGCATTAACTAGTAAAAAGGGAATTAAAGGAATACAAAAAGGATAGAAAACATTTGCTTTCTTGGTTGCTTCCTATCAATAAACTGTGCTTACCTATACAGACAGGCCAGGGCTACCAGCATCTGCAGCAGCTGGTCAGTACCCATGCTTAGTGGGCGTCCCTGCGGAGCAACATAGTCTCGATGAAAGGATGAGTATCACCCCTGCCAGCAGTCCTGACACCCTATTTTATCAGCTCTACATTACACTATGTAGGGCCAGTACGCAGTATAAGGTGATGCTTGAGTGGCAGCCAAACAGCACCTATTCATTACCTAATAGCAACAGTCTGCGCATGCCCTACTGTGGGGCAAAGGGTGAACAACCCCTGCCCACATAATCTTCCTCTCATCATCATCTTTCTCACCCCTCTGTATGACCTCTACCACTGTATTTCGAGGGTATTTGTATTTATCTTGCAGTATGGAGTCAAACCAAGGAGGATATAGGCATCTAGTTAACTTGCTAAAAAACACAGTGGACCTTACAGTTAACTTGTGCAATAAAGTTACATTGTACAATACTCTGGCTGGTTTCACATCCTAATATAATTACTTTCTCACGCCTCTATGCTCCATTGATCATCTAAATCAAAAGTACCCCCTTTACAATACCATGCCAGGGGGAAGAAGGAGCTCAAATACCCAGACATGTCTGTGTGTACAGGTCTGATCTGATGTTCGCTGCAAACCTTTTCAGATCCCAGGTACTTGAGTGGCACTTCTTATTAACAATAATATTCAAAAACATTGTGTATCCTTGGAGCTAAGGTATGGTAGTTTTGTGCAGGGCAATCTTTTCTACTTGGGAAGTCCAAAAAAGCCCAGAGGTCTTCCTGTACTTTAGCAAAAGCTCTACTAAGTTGAAGCATCTGTTGTAGTTAACTTACAGGGAAGAAGGATACTCTCATATTTTACCCATAACCTCTGCAATTGTTTTTTTCCTGTAGTATTTAAATATCCTTTATGGGAAAGAGGAATTAGCGGAGGAGAGGTCTTGGAGGAGCAAGATGGTCCTGCCACCACCAGCTCCTCTCCTGGGGATCAGCAGTGCATGGCAGGGAGTGAGTTTTAAGGGGATAAAGGAAGAAATTACCAGAATGAAAGTTTAGATAAGGAAAAATGAAAAATATAGTCATAGAAAGACTCAAGAAAACAAGAGTAAGAGAGAGGCAGGGAGAAAGGAAAGATGGACTGTTTTGAAAATGGAAAGAAGGGCCAGAGCAACTGTTGGAGACATTGATAATGAAATAAATCCCTCCCAGAGCAGCAGGGCACCCTGTCTGGCTCTGCCTTTGTAGGTGGCAGTGGAGCATCCCAAATGGTTAGCATCAGGAATCTTTGCTGCCCAGGCTGGTTCTTCTGGGGAAACTGGGATTAGCAGCACATATGGAAAGACGAGTTTGTCATTGCAAAGGCTTAGCTGGAATTGCTCAGACTATCATGATTACCTGTTATTGGAGTCTTGTGGGGCAGCAAGGAAAAGATGAAGAAAGGCAATTATTTTTCATGTATTACAGAGTTTCTGTATGCCCCACAGGCACTCCTGCTGAGGCCACCTGAAGATTTACACTGCAGTCATAACAAATTAGATTTTTCTGTATTCTTCCATACACAGTAAAAAAAATATTATGTGTAATACTCTACCAGATAAAACAGAAACTTTTTGTGGACATACTGTAAGTGTCCATTAAAACATACTGTTTTAAAACAGTATGTAAGTGTCCATTAAAATATAATGTTGATCTGTCACCTCAGTTCATGTTGTGCAGAGCATTCCATCACCTTGACGGTTGAGGAATGTTCTAAGGCCGACTTTTCCAAAGGCAGAACTCTTGCTAAATGAAAACAAACAAACAAACAAACAAAAAAACAACAAAGAGATGAAGCTGCAAACTTAAGAGGCAGCTGGTCTTTGATGTAAATGTATTTGCTTTGGTGGGGTAGAAAATTGAGATATAAGAAAGAAAGCTTTTCCAAACATTCATATGGGACACAGAGTTGAAAGGAGGCAAGAAAACTGATAGAGCAGAGCTTCTTAGAACTGGTAGCTTAGTGAGAAGAAAAAAAAATAGTTCGTCAACATTTTTATTGGCCAGAATAACTTGTTATTTGATGAATTGATTATCACCATGTTTGCATGGGATGAAATACCCTATTTTGATCTCGGACAGGAAGGTGATGCTTTGTTGCTGCTGGAGCTGATTTCACCCTGAAGCTCTGGGTGATGTTCAAACACGAGACATTCCCATGGACCAGCCACTGTGTCTCCATGTAAGGGCCAGGGCCTGGCTGCACTGGTGCACAGGGGCATGGTGCCCTTGCTAATTTGTTTGACTTGGACTTTGTGCCAAGCTGTGCCCCAGAGCTGGAATTGTTCCTCTCTCAGGGTCCAGTCACATGAGCTCCTCCTTGACTGGTGACCACCGGGTCTGGGGAACAGACCAGCAAAGCTACCTGCCTGCCTAGCCCTGCTGAACCAGAGGATTGAGGAAGCCTGTCTAGGTGGTTTTCTTACTACTGTTTTGGAAACTAGCTGTAATTTGAATAACTGATTCCTCTGAACCAGGCCAAACTGCCTCTGACAGCTCGCAGAAACCTGTCTTGGAAAAATTATGCAATGTCCTGTTGACTCAGCCCTTCCATCAGGGCTGTTTGGACGTGAACACCAGCCCTGCTGTTTGGCAGGGACAGGAGCTTGGCTCATGTCCTACCCAAGTCCTGCAGCTGGCAAATCACTGCTCATAAATAGTTTTTCCAAAGACAGAGACCTCCCTCTATCGGGAAGATTTATTTGTGGAAAATGTTTCAAAGTGATTATATAGCATCTGACATAAATTGCCCACACAGAGTAACTGGACAGTTGGATGATCGATTAAAATTGGCTGCTTTCCATCCTATTGTTTTGGATGTATCAGGTAATGGATGGCTCATATGCTCTATGCATTATATAAATAATTTAGTTTACATCTAGGAAAATACAACTTGTCCATGGAGCACCGAATTACTGTGCTGCGTGGCTCAGAGACTCCTCTAAACCATTTCAGTCAAGTGTAGTAAATTAGGACATAGTGAAGTGGTTTATTTTCTTCACCATTGCTGTTATTTGATTCAGCTACTGCAAAGATCTGTGTGAAATTCTATTGCCTGTACAAATATTACAACATAAATTTTAGAGTAAGACAGAAAGACATTATGTAAGATCAGAAACAATAGAGGTACTGCTGTAGGGAGGCTTCATGGGATATTTGCTTACATTATTTAAAAGAAACAGAAATTTCTTATTGTTTTTGTTCAGATCACCCAAATTTTATATTTTTAAGCTATTACTAAAACCCAAATGCCCTAATGAGGGACTTTTCCCCAAAAGAAAGCACTGAAAACACCTCCCAATGCCTGATCACATTTGAAGTAAATGTTGACATTCTGCTGAGTTACAGAACAACATGATATTTCCCCAGATGTTTCTGTTCTTTACTGAAGCATGTGGCTACAGTCTGAAAGCAGTTGAATTACTATTGCAAAGAAGTTGCCACCCATTGGGATGCTTAGTTTGCCTTAACTGTGATTTTTTGGGATGTATTTGATGATGTGACTGTAACTGGAGAGTATTTAGGTTAGCAGCTTGTCAAGAAAAGTTGACTTCCTTCGGAGTTTTCTGCTGTTAACCTTTCCTTTGACTAAGAGCCTTTTTTATATGGGACCAACAATTAAGAAAACTCTTCTTTTTAATTAATAGATCAAATTATCCATGTTTCCATCCCAGACTTTTTTGTTAAAATGCATAACCTTTATTTTTATGAGCATTGCATAAAAGTCATAGCCATTTCTTATTCAAAAACACCTTAACCACCTCCAGAGATACACTATTTAATTCTTCTGTGTACCTACAGCATGTGGGTTATACCCATAAACAAATTGTATTTTCCATGGGGGATGCTAAAAAGGTAACGAAAAGTTAATGTAGTATTTGCTTCTTTTTTATATACTCATTAAAATGATTTATAACTGTGATGTTTATCTAAACCCACAATTAGAATATTAAATAGTGTTTACTTTTGATGTGGTACAAGTAATTTTGTAGGAAGCCAGAATACCATTTCAGCCCAGTGCATAGGGAATTGAGAGAACAACTTAAGCTGTTTCTCAGTTAATTGCTGTTCTCATTTGCTTCACCCCCTCTCTGAAAATGTCTCTTGATTAGGAGGGCCTGATACAGTATCACACTAATGTTTACCATCTTACAAAGTTGAATTGGTGGTATTTCCTTGGGAAATAAAATCTACCAAGTGTTTCAAGTGCAGACCAGTGATTAGAAACCAGGTCTAAAGATGGCAGGTCTGTGTTCCCAGGGGGACTGATTGTGGGTGGTGTGAAATGAGCTGATGGATGAAGCTCAGGCTCTCAACAAGGCTGTGTCTACCCCACTGACAGCAAGCTAGTACAGGTTGGGAACTTACTAACCCCACAGACCTCCCACTCACGTGACAACTGGCCCCATGGGCACAGCTGAGAAGTGGTGTTTTCAGTGCTAGAAAATAACCTGTTTTCCAAGTTGGACATCTTCTTTCCAATTTTGGCACCCCCTGTGCCAGCAAGTTGATGAGTCATGGGTGGGACTGGGCAGTGGTGCATGAGATGCTGGGTCATAGATCTAAGGGGACAGTGTGGCACTGCTCTACACACATGTGAGACAAGCAGATGTGCAGTGAGACATACACCTCGTGTGTGAGGCTTGAAGGATCTGAAGGACAGCAAAAGGGGAGTGTGAAGGAAGGCCATTAACATGGCAGCAGCCCTGGCATTTGTGTGAGAGTGGACAGCCCTCTCCTCTTCCATGTCATTCTCGAGGCACTGGAGGTAGGGGCTTACCTTCTTTCCAGGCACAGCTGTGGACACACAGAGAATCTAAGGGAACGAGCATCACAGAACATCCTAGTTTTGGGATCTGGCCCAAGCTGCCTCCTTGGCTTTGCAGTAGGGCACGGTGTAGGTAAAGAATCGCCCACTCTGCAGGGTGTGTGGCTGTGTCTCTGTGGGTGGTGAAAGGTGGGGGTGTGTCCTGATTGCAGGAGTGAACCTCAACAGGTTCTTCCCCGGAGTGGTAGATGAACATTTCCCCACTTCAGATGTCCTGTAGGGATTCTCCTGAGATACTCTGGGAGTGCCTTGGACACGGCCAAGGTACACGGACCTCAGTGGGTCTGTCCTTTGAAGTGATGTGCTGAACCGGTGCTGCTGTGGCCCATAAGACGTTGGGCATGTTCCAATGTTCAAATGACAGTATAGCCCAAATGTGGAAGCCCCAGGGGACAGGCAAAGTCTCCATCTCCATCTCTAGCCATGACAGCTAACTTCTGTAGCAGCAAAAATACAGGACGGAGATATTTCTCCCTTACTTTGGAAGGATGTTCAAGATGCAGAAGATACTTGCCGTGTGTAATGATGAGGGAGAACTCAGGCAGAGGCTTCTCCCTCATGTTTTGACCTCTTTGGCTTGACTAAAGGGGAAGAGCCTGGACTTCAGGGGGAAAACCTCTTCTTCCCCTTGCAGAAAGCAAACAGCGCTGGGAGCCCTTCCCAGTCAAAAGATCCTTAGAAAGCTGTAAAAAGAAGGGTGTGGGGAGCTCTCTGTTTCTTTGTTCTCCTGCACTGATGAGAGATTTGCCATTAAGGCTGGGCACTGGCCAAATGTGCGGGTACCTGCCCACTGTGTTGGAGTGGACAGGACGAGAAGCAGCCACCTGCATCTCATCGAGGATCTGGGGGCCAGCAAATGGTGCACATATAGCTGAAAACCCTTCTGAGAGCAACATGCCAGCACCCTGCTGTGGTCTATGATCCCCTGCAGCTTTTTGTTACAACCACTCACATCAGAGCACCCATGAGGCCACGGGCACCTCTCTGTATCACTACAGCACTCTGCCACCATCCCAGTGGTAAGCAAAGCTCCTGGGCCATACTGCTGGTCTCTGCTCTGCCAGGAAATTCCCAGTGCTTACTGAGATGCTGCTGTTGGAGTGGCAGTAGAACGGAGGTGACAGGGTACAAGGGAAAAAGAAGCACATCCAACCTGAGAGTAGGAGAGTTTTAATCTTAACAGTCTGCCAGACACAGGCTTTCAGCTGTTCTCCACACACCTCTTTGCTCTTGAAACCCTGGGGTGACTCCAGCAGATTGGGGAAGGTTCTCTTCCCCGGTGGGATCCTTTCCCCTTCCTGTGTGTGCCTGCAGACACTAGGGGTCAAGGCAGGGTCCTTACCCTGTACCATTCCCTGGCTTGTGTTCACAGTCCTCTGGCACAGAGCACAGAGGAGAATCCAAATCCCTTCCTTGGGATGTTTTAGGGAAGGCCGAAGATGCGTTTTCAAAGTGGGAAGCTCACTCTATAAGGCTAACCAAGGATGTATTTCATGTCTTGAGGACTGAGAGGTGTGGAGACATCTCTTCATCCTCCCTGCCAGCCTAGCTCTTTGGCAGAGAACAAACCAGGGTTATTCTTTTCAGCAGCTTTAAGGAAGTATCACACACGGGGTAGTATTTTACACAAATCTTGTATAATTCAGTGTTATCTGCTCCCATATGCAGGAGGGAAGAGAAAGTACTGTGCAGTTCCTTGGGAAAGCAAAAGCTAAATTCACAGAGAAAAAAAATCCTAAAGAATAATAGACTAATATATAAAGGCCACAAGGATTTCTATCATCCAGTAGAACCCACAGGCAGTCCTTGCAGCAGCTGCCCGGGACTGCTCTCATGGGCCTCTGCACCAGTGGAGCTCATAATCCCCAGCACCTTCTTCTACTCTCTTGGCTCCCAGTCATCCCCCAAAGGTGACAGCTCGTGGGACGAAACCCCACTAAAAGCTTAGTACATAGAAGTAGAAATAGCTCCTAATCAGCAGCTGTGCCCTGTTTCTGGGTGGTTTTAAGTAATTTAATTGCTTATATGTCCTGCTTTCTGCATATGTACAGAAACAAGCAAAATCTGCGGCTTCTTGCTCAGGGAAAACAAAATCTGATGCAAAGAGAGTGTGTAATTTCCAGCACATCTTCCTCCCATGCAGCCCAAGAATGGTGACCACCTTTGGCTGGTGTGGAAAGTGTTGCTGTGCAACAAACCTGGATCTTTGATGGGTGGGCTGGAATTCCTATGAACTGCAAGAAAAAAATAACAAAAATAGCTGACTGTCCTGAATGACATTTCTCAAGCCACTAATTCAGCCCCAATACTGGTAAAAAGCCTATTCTGTGTATGACAATAGGAGCAGCTGGGCATGCATCCATTGTCAAAGCAGAGTGTGGCCAGCAGTTCCTGTCCTGTAGCCTGTGCTATAACAAGCCATACATAGGACTGGGAGACGCAGCCCCCAGTGAAGTGGATCATAGGTCGAAGTTATTTCCCCAACTTCTTCTAGAGAGGTGAAGGTAGACAAAGAGATGTGGCAAGAAAACTGAGGGAGATGAAGAGGAGCAAGCTGGAGGCCAGGAACGAAGTAGAGCTGAGATGAAGAAGTGCCAAAGGAAGGACAGAGCAAATTCTGGACTGGAGGATTAAAGCAAATTCTTCAACAGCTAGGGGGCTGCTACTTGACTTTCACCTCCTGGTTTCTAAATGGCTATTTGAGGACTGGACTGTGAGTGGCACCGATGATGTTCAGCAGTGTGACAAAGGTATAAAACCACCTCTGACATAATATTGGGAGTTTTGCCTGGGCAGCGATGAGTAATTAAGCCTCCATTCCCACAAGCCTTTAGCTATCTGCTTCCATTTAGCTTCTGACTTAGGATAGACTAAGATCAAACATATTGTCAGCAGCCTTTCCAAAGCAGATATTAGCACAAAGACAGCACCAGTGTCCCTCACATGTGTGCAAAAGCAGCCTGGCTTCACCAAGGTGGGTTCAACTGCAGTAACAGCTTGTGATCTTCACCCATATTACATGGATGCCCAGTAGCCCTGCCAGAATTTGTGTCAGCATTTTCTTTATAAACTCCTTATTTTTATTTCTTGACTGACAAAGTGCCAAATGCATGTGCGGTAGCCTCTAAGCTGAACAGAAGGATCTGAGAAACTGTTTTTCTGCTCCTATTAACTGAAGTGTTGGCTGAGTTTCAAAAAAGTAGATCAGATGCTGAAGTTCATGTCACTGAAGGTATTTTGGAGTGCCTGACATCTGAGTTAATTCTTTTTTCCATACAGGAAAAACTGAGTTTGAAAGTTTAGAGGCGACCAGACTCAGGAGCATGAACTGGGCAACACTGAAAACAAACCAGTCATCAGGGCTGATCATAGACACGCCATTTCCAAGGGTTTGATGCTTTTGTGTCTGGGGACTGATTCTTCATTTCGCTAATTTAATTTCATGCTGCTTCAATTGTATGAAGATGTGCTCAGGTGGTCATAACCTGCTCCTCTTCCTTCCCTTCTTCACTAGTGTCCTTCTCCTGAACACCCCAGGCACAGAGTAGCCCAAAATAACGGCTCCTCTGCTGATTCCCAACTCCCAGCAACACAGAGCAGAGCACAGCCAAGCTGGTGTGTGCTTAATGTAGTCTTTACCTCACTTCATTGTCTGAGCAGAGTAGACTGGACCAGGGTGCAACCTTGCTGTGTCTTTTCCTTCTACTAGGCACCAAAAAAATGTTTGCTGATTCTCAGGAAAGTGTGTTCCTGCCTCATCCCATTCCCTGACTGGGTATGATGGCACTAGGCTTGGTCTCTAGTTTGCATCTGCCTTTTTCCTGCATCTCCCTTATCAGGGTAAATGCCACAGAATCAGCTGTGTATCCTCCTTCAAGGGCTTCATGGAGATTTTGGGGCTACTATCAGATCTTCATTCCCCATCTCATTTGACCAAAAGCGGTTTTTGTTTTTGCTGAATATTGTTACTACGCAACATAACAGCAAGCAGCTGGGTGTGATGTTGGATGGAGTTTGTTGAATAGCTTTAACTGTGATAAAAAACATGTGCTTAATTCTATTTTCAGACTTGCGTATGTTAAGAGATCATAAAATTTTAATCTAAATACAGCTTTGTATAAACACACAGCTCTTAAGCACCTTAATACTGAGATCACTATGTCTCTCCAGGTTCAAGCTTGCTTACACAGTGGAAAAATGCAGACAAATGCAGAAAGGAAGAAGTCCTTTCATATTCTCTTGCTGATTTTGTTTTTCTTCATGTAACACCTTTTTGGTAAGAAAATCATTGTGGTGACTGAAGGGTCTGTGGGCCACTGGGTTGAGCTGCTGGGAAGTAGGGATCGCTGCAGTTCAGGCTGAGGCTTACGGCTGTCCTCATCCATTTGTCCAGGGACTACTCAGTACTGGTGCTCATATTCCACTTCTGAGAAACCCCCTTTAATTTAATCTCTTTGCCTTGTCTCTTGCAGGGAACGTGATGTGTACTGCATGTCCCTGCCCAGTCTTTTAGTCTATCCACCCCACTTTTCATGTGTGTTTGTGCAGGTCTGCAAGCACACACAGGTTTTTTAACCCACACTTGAGCTTGTGTTTGGCAGTTGCACTCTTTCAAGTCAAGCAGCACTCTCATATTTTTCTAGCACCCAGCAATCTGGTTGACCTGTCTTGAGACTTTGAACTTATGCTCAAGTTTCATAAGTCCTAATGAACCAAGACTTTGCACTTGGGGTTCAAAGATCCTGTGCTAGCAGGTGTGTAATAGTATAGAGACAGCTTGCATGTGAGGGGTTGGCTTGAGAGGTGGCTCACAGCAATCACCTCTTATTTTCTCTGCCCTTTCATGGAGATAAAACCTCCAAGAATGACATTGGAAGAATGAAAGAATTGTTTTGGTTTATGTTCCAAAAAGCAACTGATTTTTAAATCTGGTGTTAATCATAAACTTTTAAACAGTGGCTTCATTAATACTTAAACAACTGTCAAGATAGGTAGTTTTCAATCTTGAGTTGTGCTAATTTCTAGCTGTCATCTCTTGACTTCTCTGCAAATCTGTTGCTTGTTTCTCAGGACCATTCTGCCCTCCTCTGTGAAAATCAAAGGCAGCTGCTCTTACTGTTGCAGGTCTTTTGTCACTGACTGAAGAAAATGTTCCTAGTAATCCTGTTGGAGGCAGCAAACTACAAAGAAATGACTAAAATGCAGAGATGCTGTTTATCTAAAAGGAAAGCCTGAGCACTTCAGTCACAGCAAAACTATTTGTAAAATGCATGCAAATACTCAAGGACATTCCTCAAGGTCTGAGGCAGTGGGAAGGTGACCTGGCACAGGAGATGACAATGCTTTAACCTGTGCTGTATTCGCCACCTGCCCAACTCCAGCTATATTTACTGTCCACAGTGCGGCTCCGGCATAATGGTTTTTGTCATTCTCACTTCTACGTCTGCTTACACGGGTACTCACAGGTTTTAACTTAATGAAATCATTATCTTTGTTTCAGAAGGAACTTGGCTTTTCGTAGTATCTCATGCTGCTACCACATGCCTGAGGGCAGGCATTTCAAGTTGTCACTCATCATGAAGGCAAAAAGAGTATGTCTATGCCACTAAGGGGACACTGCTCACACTTAGAATCTTTTATGTTTCCCTAGCATAGCTCAATTCCCTAGGGTACTGGCGTTCATGCAGTTGTGCTGGCAGAGATGTCAGCCCTCTTCATCTCACACTTGTATCTTTGGCATTTTAATGGCCTCTTGGGATCACACAGGGGTGGTGGTTGAAAAGAAAGGTTACCAGAAAGGTACCGTAGTCTGAACTGCAGAGGCGAATGAAAGAAGACAACATGTCAGACATATAATTGTCACAAAATTATATGTATTTTTGGGTGAAATTCACAGAAGTCAGTGGTTTTTACTCACAGTGGGATTCCAGTAAGAGGCAGTCAGGTACACAACACTCACCAGAGATAGCTTCGACCTCTGCTAATGGATTCAATTATTTTTTCCTCAAAGGTCTGGATGGAGGCTCCATCACTAGGAAGCCTCTCATCATACCTCACACATGGGGGTGAAATCCCAATGCTGGTGATGATGCAGTCTTTATGAGCACTGTGAGGTCATTCCAGGTGATGTATAGCAATACTTTTCACTGGAGACCACGAGACCAAATTCATCCCTTCTTACATTGCTTCATCCCAGAGGTGGTCCACTGGGAAAAGGAGAAGCAATACTCTAATCCTGATGAGGCATCTCTTTTTGCCCACAGCCACAGGATAAGAGGTAACTAAAGGAAGGATATGAACCATTGCTGATCTCTTTCCTTTTCCTGGCTGCTAGGAGGGAAATCTGTCTGTCTTTATTTCCTTCTCTTTCCTTGATCTTGGTTGCTCACTGGGGACAGGTTTTGACCACTGTCTGTTTGCCACCAGCTCCCCTCCTCCCTGATAACTGAGTACCCAGTGCTGCAGGCATGGCAGCTGCAGGACTAAGTGAAAAGATACTGCAGTCAGATTTCTGGTCTCCATTGCAACCCTATATGTATGATGCTTTCTTTCAAAGGCATTTTTAAATATACTATTTCAAATGGAGTTCATCCCAGAAGAACAGATCCTGGACATGGTGTTCTTAATTTTGAATCACTAAAACTCAACTGAGAGGTCCCCAAGCAACCCATTCTCAGCTGTCCTTGCTCTGAGTGGAGAGTTGGACCTGACAACCTCTGCAGGGTCCCTTCCAGCCTAAATTTTCCTATAAGACTTCAAGCCTAAATTATCCTATGAGGCTTCATTCATCCCTGTATAGGTCAGTCCAAGTAGCACCACCGAACTTGCACAGGCACTTTGTGCACAGGCATAGGCTTTGGCGGCAAACAGCAGCAAAAGACTTTGGACCTCAAAATTGCATTTGGACATGATAATTAATGCAGTACTTGCAAACTATGTGATAAGATACACTTTTCCAAAGACAAGGGTCTGCCACAGGTGTTTGTGACCAGAACTGTTTCAGGTCTAAAGGTAAAGCCCCAGGATCCTTCTTTGACTCTTGCTTCTGCTCCTTCTGTTTTTTTCTGGCATCATTGTCCAGGAGAATTATAATTCTCATAAACAGCACAGGTTTCTTCTATTCCTAGGTCCTTTTAATTAGTCAAAGAAAATTTCAAGTTCAGCAGGATCAGCAGATGGTACACCATGGATCCTGATGGTCCTGGCCTGTCAGGTTTCAGCACAGCTTTTTATGATTGAGAGCCCTTTCCTACAGATCTTTATGGAGATGGCAGGGCAGTGTTTTTGGAGAATGGGCCTGGCTCAGTGGTCTCTGGCAGGCAGGGCTAGGAATAAGGACAGATCTGCTGAATCAGGGTCCTACAAATATAGCTGATCTCATTGCAGTGAAAATAGGTCACTAATCACACATGGCCAGCATCCAAAAACTAGCCAGGAAAATTGAATATCTGCTGGCTGAAAACTCTGTTTTACTTGAACGCACAGAAAGAAAGCAGTCTGCTTTAATTTGTTTAAAACCACCACCAGATTATGTGACCAGGAGATGAAGGCAGTGTTCTCCCTCCACTATTATTTTTTCAAGCAATCAACTCATTTATTTTTCCAGCCCATCCTTTGCTTCTGTTCTCACACATTAAAATAGCATATAGTTCACACTTCTGTTTTTAACCTCAGTTACAGCAAGCAGATCTGATTTCTAAAGAAAAAAATAGCATCAGCCTGTATGTTGATGACACTGATTTCTTTTATAGGCTTCTGTCTAGTGAAACAACTAAGGTAGTATTGCCGGAATTAGATCTTTCTAAATAAAAATAACACCATGTTTCCTGTTTTTGGTTTTTGTGTTTTTCCTTTTTTTTTTTTTTTAATAAGACAAAACCATTTTTTTCTTTTTAGATCATTCTGAGTTTTCTTTTTAAGCTGGTTGCCCATCCTGACATCTTGAATAATTTAATGGAAGAGCACTTAGATTGTAGCAGGGCTGAGAGTTACTGATGTGGAATAAGTGTACCCTGATGTTACACAATGTGCATGGTGGGAGGGAAAGGCCAATCAATAAAAAATGCATCCCTTTTTCCATTGAATAAGTGCTGTCTCTCTCAGGAAGCAACTGGGGACAATATGGATGCTTTATAGTGATAAGATTTTAGATCTGTCTCTGTCTAACTGAGAGTGGCTCAGACACATTTCCTTTGGTGAACATCATCACTTGGTAAGCAGGAGTGATCTTCACCTTCAGTTGTGGATGGAGCGATGATGTGCCCATGTGAAAAGGGTTATTGAAACGTGAGTAATTGTTGTCAGAATGCTCAGAGGAGGTGGTAAGAAATAATTACTTGTACAATTGAACTGAAGACCAAAAAGAGGCTGGTTAAAAAAATTGGACATGCAAGTGTTTAGAAACTTTTTTAGTATATGTGCTTTTTAATATTCTCAAGCTACATTAAAAGAAAGGTTATACTTGAGGGTGGGTAATGCAAGAACAGAGACTACCTCCAAGATGCACTGGAATTGCTTGTGTGTTATGTTACAGGCAGTACCTGTAAGGTCATGTTTTGATCTCTTGCTGCTGGAGCTGGTTTTTCTCATGTGCTCTGGAGGCAAATTGCTTCTTGCTCCTCCCCATCTCCATCATCCTGCTACCTGTCCCACCTCTTGTGTTCTGCCCAGGGTTCAGGTGCTTGCCCTAGAGACAGCCACACCGTACTAACCTCCCAGGTCCTGTGCTTGGCCTTACTCCCCAACAAAATGATTCACAGCTGTCCCTACCAGGGAAGAAGGGAGAGCAGAGGAAAATGAATGTCTTTCAAGCAGCTCAGGTTTCAGTAGTTCAAGTTCTGCCTCTCCCCCTGCAGCCAGCGATCTATTGTTGCAAATACCAGGAAAGGGTTTGTGTAGCACACACAGCCACATCAGATTATGAGACATGGTCCTTTTAACCTGAGGGGATTTGTAGTGACTGAAGCAGTAAGGGCAGCCTGGCCATGCTGCCTCCATTGCAAAAGCCACAGTCACTGTCACGCATCGGTGACTTTTCTGTGCAGTATTTATGCTGAAACTAATGGAAGAACAGTCTGTATCATCACCAGACAGAGCTTAGCTTTTATTTACAAAGATGAGTTTTTTGACTCTGAGAATCTCTCTGATGATAGAGGATCCTTCTTGTCCCTTAAGGCTGATATCACTGATTCAGCCAGCAGAGATAAAAGGCAGTTTTTGATGGATGTTGTGTGCCCAACTGGCTCTTACTGGAGTCTCACACTAAGTGAGAACAACTGACTTCTTACATGCTACACAACTGTAAATGTAACTTTATGAGAAACATTCATCAAGTGTGTAATACAAGGAGATTTTGAACTCATTGAGATAATAATGAGCTGTAGATGGAAACAGTAAAATAATTCACAGTGAGACAAAGGACTGAACAACTCAAATCGGATCTGAAACTGGTTTCAAATGTCCTGATCTGTCAGGTTATATTCTGGAGTTAGATCCTTACCTGACACAAATTAAGCCTTTCTACATCATCTGAAGCCTACATATAGTAACTTTTAATACCTATAACCTTTCCTCAGGAGAGAACATGCTGAAGCAATCAAGGGATCTTCAACAAAGGAAAGCTTACAGTCCCTCAGGAGGTTCTGCAGGCCCTCTAGGAACAGGGCAGTGTGGCCTTGGGTGAATTAGTGTGTATTTTCTTTAACATGTACATGTATAAAGACATATATAAGCTTCCTGTTTATTTGCTTAGTCAGGCAAGGTTTAAGAGGGAGCAGTGGATGGATGAACACCAGAAATGGTCAAGCCCAGTGTTAGATAGGAATAAGTTGCCTTTAGGAAATCTATCCTGAGCAACTGAAGAAAGTTAAAGAAGGCAGCTGAAAAGAGCAAGCCTCAAGCAAAATAACCCCAGTGGTTATCCTGTGGGGCATATCAGAGCAAACCTCAAATGATACCATGTAAATAAATCTCCAGGGCTGACTGCCAAATATATGTACACCAAAAGTCAAGCCCTTGTCCATGGACTCACATAACACAATCTCAGTGGAGTTTATCTCTTCTGCCCAATTTTAACCCGAAACCCGAAAATTATTGGACAAGACTGTGAATCAGTTCCAATGTACCCCATGTGCTGGGTTGTCAGCCAGTTACTGGCAGCTCTCCAGTATTCACATGCTTCTGCACAAGCACATTCAAAAGCATTTCCAATTCCATCTTAAACCCACAAATCCAAGGAAGTTTTGACTTAAGCTCTTGTTTTTCTATCTAACCTTTGTGCTGTGGTTGGGGGAAACGATTATGATGGTGGAACTAAGAAGCTGCCATAAAAGTTAGTGTCTGTTTGGGGAGGGGTGGTGGAGATTGCACACATCCTGAAATGTGCAGATAATTTAACAGTACACACTTCTAGCTAGGATGACAAAGACTTTTACCGTGCTACCCTATCTGAGAGGATTAAATATCTTGCTGCAAACCCTTTTAACTTTGCTTACAGCTTAATATGTAATTATTTCTTTTGTGTGAGTGAAACAACTACTATGGACATTTTATCATTCATAAAAAGCTATCCAATGGCCTAGTGATTGGAGTACTTTCCAAAGAAATTGGGGTTCAAATGCCTGCTTCAGACCAGGAAGAGAGTGGGACTTGAACCTGGCCACACAGTACTTCTGTTCACATTGCCATTGCCTACTAATGGATGTGAAGTCCGTTGCTGTCTCCTTTTTCCAGCTCTGGGACTTCAGTCCAAGAGGGTATTCATGGTCAAAGATCCTTAACAGTGTTGAGTATCTAGCTGCCCAGAAGGAGCACAACATTTTATGTTGTTTGCTTTTAGGTGGCTGACTTTCGGAGTCCCCCCATGTGCTGTGAGGAGAAGCAGGGACTTTATGGAATGTGCCAGCATTGAGGATAGAAATTGGACCTTCCATCCTGTCCTTGGAGCCTAACTGCAAAAGCCGTCATTGAAGCCTTTGCTTAGAAACTATCTGAAATGAACGCTGGGATGTGTCTTCACTTCAGCAGGAGTCATGGCCTATATGTATTTATATGGCCTTCACAAAAGCTTGTATTGCAGGGCCCCAAGAGTTAAAATCTGTTGCTGATGCTTGGTAAAGAAGCAAGGGTGAGGCCTCTATAGGGGTGCAAAGAGGGGAGCTTCGCTAGCAAATAGATCAATACAAAAAAATACAAAAAAAGCTGGGGATCGCATTTGCCAAGCGTAAAGGAAGCAGCTGTAGGGGTTGTGGTAATGAGTACTTGTACAGAAGAACAGTTGTTAGTTCAATGGATGGATAAGGAGGGCCACATCCTGGCTTTGTCATTGCTTTGACCAATGCTTGTCAACATAGTTCACCCCAAGGCCGAAGCCCAGATGCTCAGGCCACGTGAAGAGCGTGTGTGCAGGTCTTACAGGGAGCAGAGAGAAGAGGGCCCCACAGCAGCTCCCATGGAGACTCAGAATGGGCAGCCACAGCCTCATAAGATAAAACTTCAGGAGAACCCAATGCAGAATTTTGTGCAAGACTTTGCCACTAGATAGAAATCCTAATGTAGTTCTCATACTTACACAGGCACCTCGCTAAGACCTCTATGTGGCCATAAATGCTATTTCTGCTCCATGGTGGCAGCAAATATTTGCTTTTGGCTTAGTTTACTGTGACTGAAGCACACGGAGGAAATGACTGAGAAAATAACAGGTTAGCATGTGATAAGAAAACTGTGCTTAAGCAATTTAGCAAAACTGATCAATTGTGTGTCAAAATGTCATGGTGAATGTGCAGCACAGGCAGAGGGACCGAACCAATGGGGTGGATTTGATAAATCCCTCATTTATTTGGCAATCCACCTCCTGACCATATAGAGGCAGACTGAAATATCATCACGGTGTTTCTCCCTTTTTCTACATTTTTATGCCATATGATCTAGAAATAGATCTGACAGCAGCTTTTTCAAATGATCCTTTCCTAGTAAAAACTTGATCTGGGCACTTACATACTTGCTGAAACATCCACAAGCAGCTAATTTTTTGCTGTCTGCAGCCACTTGAGTGCAGGCTGATAAACTAGACAGCCTGTATTTTGTCACCTTAAGTTTCCGTAAGTTTTTTTGTCTGTCACCTGAATTTTCTCAGGCTTGCTTTGTGTCTAAAAGTAAGCAATTGACTGCATTTAAAGCTTGAATAAAATCTCTTCAACTAGGTTTTAGTTATGGAGGAGGGTTCTTGTACAGAACTATTTTAAATATTTGGAAATATATCATTTTAAGATCAAGGGATTAAGGAGATTTTTAACTTGGCAGTGAAATGCCCAGGGACTAAGGTGCCATAGACATTAGAGATACTGGAAGCAGCAGTCCTCAGAGGTCCCTTGGACTGCCAAAGTTTTCCATAATCCACCAAACCACTCTATCCCTGCTGATGTGAATCAGAGGCAATGAGGAGGATATAATTCAAGTAGCCATGAACCAAGAGGATGAGGAAAACTGTGAGCTCGTGCCTGGTGTGTTGGGGAGATGGCACAATTTGTAAGGCATCAAAAAATAACCTCTGATTGCTCAGAGCACTTTCCCTGCCTGTGTTCATCAGCAAGGAAGGGACGAGAGACAGCCATCACTGCCATGGTGCAGGCAGCACTGGGAGGGGGTAAGCTGGAGGTTTAAAATCAGGTAATTTCTAAAAAAGGTACCCAGCCTTACTTCATAGCCTCAGATGCCAGCAGTTTGGGATTTTTATCAGGCTATCTTGTGCACAGAGAGGCTGGGTTTGTTCCTTGCCTGCTTCCCATGAGTGAAAAACACTGAATGAAGGTCTTAGAAGGAAGAGCTGCCAGTGTGTGAGAACCAGAAGGGGTGAGTTTTCCCCATTTGTGCTTTTTAGCACCACAAAAAAAGGAAAGAAAGGTGATTTGGGGCATTCTTGGGTGCCCAGCTCCCAAGGCAGCCGGATCTTCTCTTCCTCCATAAAAGCATCCCACTGGTGACCTGGTCACACAGAGCAGCATACATCCAATTTCTGCACTCATTCCATGATTAAGTACCAGTTTTGTTTCTGCCTACGGATTTCATTCCCAGCCATACCATTGCAGTTGGGATCGATGCAGGCGCCTGCGCTGACATCCTGGGGATAAAAACAGATGTGACCCTTCCTGGGTAGCTTATGCAGAGGGTGTTTTGCTGTGAAGCCGTTGGTCTGACAGGCCACAAATTTATTAATGTACAAATTATATTATTTGAGTTCATTTTTGCAGAGTTTATTTTGTCATGTTTTACCACTTATTGAATGAAATTCAATTGTTATTGAATTTAATTTTTTCTCCAGGCACTGGAAAGCAAAGGCAAATTCCATGAGGAGGAGGTAATTTAGAGATGGTTTGAAATTGCTAAGCTTCAAATGTGTTGTCATTCTGTCCCTTTACCTTGGGTGTCCTTTTTCACTAGTTCAGTAATCTAAGTAAATACAATGAGAAAAAACCTGTGTTCTTATTTCGTGTCTCCATTTAAAACTACCTCTAAGTTTTCACGTATAAACCCACAGTTTAAATGCATTGTTCAAGCATGGAAAATAAGAACCCTCTGCATGCAAGAGGAAAGCTGACTAATCAAAAGCAATAAAAGAGAAATGTATTCTTATTTTTTTGCAAAGATGTTACTGACTGTTGGCTTTAGAGCTGTTCCCCAGGATTTTCAAATTCTAAAAATTTCAAAATCATAATAAAATGTAACTTTGGGGTCTCTATTCACCTTTAAATTTTAGACTATTTGTTGTTGATTGAATAAAATAATCTGAAATAAAGTTTTTTCAACTACAGTTTTGATTTCCTTTGATTTTAAAGTATTTGAAAATGTCAGATTGAAATATTTCAGTCTGATATGTTTCCACAGTAAGTTTAACTCAATACTTTATTTTCTTTTCCTTTTCAGAAGAAGTGTATTTATAATCAGCATTTTCAGACATTGTGGTTATGAGCAAGACATTAAAACATTGTCAGAAATTTTTTGCCCATCTTTTTCCTACTCCTTTTAGCAATACAGCTGTTACTGCAAGAGCTGACACCATCAAAACTTGCAGGCAGGTACTATGTTTGTACAGGCCTCTTATTGCTTGTGGCTTCCCAGGCTCCCAGATGGTTTATGGCCTGGCTGGGGGAGCACAGAAAGTCATGGCTGTCAGTGTTGTTAAAAACAACATGAAAGTCATGGTATCAGTGAGCCACATATCTTAACTGCTACTTGTTGATTTAGAGCTTGTTTCCTTATCAGGGGTTGGAAACACCTGGGTCATTCTCCAGTGAGGAAAAAGTCAGGTTTGGGTAGAAGAGAGAAACTGAGTGCAGCTCAAACTATTGCCATAACAGGAGGTCATTTGCTTATTTGGATTTTCAAAGTAAATATAGCTTTAGAAGAGGAAAAGCAGAATTGATCTTGATACCTAAACAAAAAATAAAATTAAAACAAACAAACAAAACCACAAAGAAAAAAACCAAACAGAAAGATTAAGGTTCTAGACTGCCTTAAATCATTGTGTTTGTGAGGTAAACAGGTGAAATTCTGCTGAAATCACTTCCCAAGGGAAAAAAAAATGCCCTGTCAAATTTATTTTTGTGGTCAGTCACTCTAGCACAGAAAGTATAAAGCCTGAGAAGTGACCCTTACCTTGAACACCTGAAGCAGCTCTCAGCAGCACGTGGAGTGAAACTGGAGTGCTGCCAAGGCAGTGTGGTGCCTGGCAGCTGTCCAGAGGAAGGAGAGGGCTGATATAGCCAGCCCAGCTGCCAGGGCAGAACTATTGCTGAGCCATCATTAAGCCATGACAATAAATGATGCTGTTCTGAACTAATAGGAGTCTCTACAAAAGCTACCTTGACATTGGAGTCTTTTCACCAAAACCAGCTGAATCTATGTGTGAATTATACACATGATGAAGCCTGAGCTCACCAGCCCAATCTCCCAGAGCTGATGGGGACCAGAGTGACTACTATGTACCTGGACAAAACTAGAGAGGATGCTATGGTGTGACCTGCCAGTGCTCTGCTGGAGAAAAAGGAAAAACTGCATGTTTTCAAACATGGTTGCACACCCCTGCACAACAGAGGGCGTAGGACATGTCCTTTTGCCCATCCTGTTTCTGGGTAAGCATGGTGCCGAACAAACAGCTCGACTCCTACTATGCCTGGTTCTGGTGCCCTTGGTCCCTGAGTTGAGGGTCTGCATGCCCCAGCCAGGCTCTCTGCCTCTTGCAGCCTGAATTTAAAGTCAGAAGAACCCAGCATGAGGCAGTTGTAGAAAGACAACTTGTTTCTGAGTGGATTGGTGCACATTGACAGCAGCTTGCCTGGGCTCAGGCGAGCAGCACGTACCCCTCTATGACTTACTTTAACTTTTGATGGGCAGCAATTTCTCATTGCAGCCCTCAGAGGAGTTTTTGTTTTCTTATTCTGCCTTTCATTAATGTATTTCAAATAGTGAGCCCTGTGCTCGCTGTTACTGACTGCACAGAGCATGGACGGTGTTTAGCATCCCTCTTAGCAGCCTGTGAGCCCACTGGAGGTACACACCATGGGCTCTGGCTTCCCCTGTGTTAGAAATCAATCAGCACTTGTAAATAAGTGTACCAAGGCAGTGTGGGATTAGTCAGCATTTGAACTCAGTTTATTTGTAGTTTTTTTTCAAATCCAGCAGAGCTTTTTCCATAGGATCTTTGAGCAAAGAAGAAAAGACACCACAAGTGCACAGCATTGTGTTGATTTGGTTCATCTGGGAGGATAGCTGGTCAGCTGACTTTGTAGGAAGTTTGCACATTGCTTTTCATGACCACAGCCAAATAAACAAAAATTATTTAGAAATTTGATTTTTTTTCTTGTTTACTAACTCATCTTGAATGATTGGAATTGTCATGTAAAAGCCCAAGTTCTTATTTCATGTTAAAGTAGTGTGTCTACATCACAAAGAAGGGAGCACAGCTGATCTGCGTCTCAGAGAGATCTGGATCACCTGCGGGGAGGCCCACATTACAGAGCAGGGATGGTAACACCCCTCTGCAGCATGTGGGGCTGGGAATCCTGATCGTCAAACTGAGCTCTCCCTAGGGCTGAGGCCAAAGCAGTACAGAGCACTCTGGCTCTGATCTGATGGATTAGCATTTGCTGGATTAAGTCTCTGCCATACAGCTTGTTACACCCTCTGCTGAACAAACCAAAATTACTAGATGAAAAGTGTTGAGACACCGTTCTTCGGCAATGCCTGCATACTAAGATGACACCATGGAGGCTATCTAGCTATCTGCTGCTGGGTGATCTTGTTTATGAAATAGCTCAAGGAAAAAAATAAAGGAAGAGATCAATGCAATTCCAGAGCTAGTGACTAATACACACACATAATTCTGTGGTCTCGTGGGAAATTTGCCCTTAGTTAGTCTAAGATTTGGCAGTAGGTAAAAAGAAAAATATAGAATCTGTAGAAAATGCCCAAACTGTGAGGTAAATTTGTCTTCTGATTACAAGGAAGTCTGCAAATATTAACACACCCTTTGCTTATCCCTGGTGAGGCCTTTCTGATATTAGCAATAAGTTACCCCTTTTTCCTTTGGGCCAGGTCCCCATGTTTAATGTTTCTTACTCTTCTTGCAGATGTACTTAACTGTAGGCTTTGGTCACATGGCAATTAAAAATCCTTCTTTTTATTATTTTGGATATTCTTGCTCTATATTGTGACATTCCTTCAAGAAACCTTGTTTCATAGTAGCCTATCCTGAACAGTATTTCACCATCAGCTGAGACATTTAAGCAGTAAGTAAATTAATGCTTCATTCATCCTGCCTTATATACTTGGCAGCTTGTGCTTTCAACATTATCATCCAAGCCTGCCACTATTGAAAAGACTCCACACTGAACCCTCTGGTGCTTCACTAATACTCTCCTTCTAATCTGGAAAGGCTAATCTTGTTTCTCATGCTGGGTCAAAGACAGCTTCTGTTCTCGAATGTCAAGAAGCCAACTTAGCACACCTTTGTCTTTGAACTGCTGGACTGGAAATGAATGGCCATTCTTCTGGGCAGGAAACCCGACAAATCATTGTCTCATTTTTGGTCAGAACTATACCCAGGATTTTAAAGTAGTTCACCCTATGTAAATGTTATCTTCTTACCCTGAGCTCAGTATTTACCAAATTTTATTAAATGCTTGGTCAACCTTGAGCTTCTCTAATTTAGCATCCATTTTTTACTGTTCTGGAGTTGCATGTCACACAGATCTGGCATCCTGAATCACTTTTCTTCTGCATTATGGGTGCAAGAAGTTTGTAGTCTTCCAGATAAAAACCCAGGGACAGCAGTATTAAATATTTAGAGAAATCTGTGATTTGCCCAAACCATAAAAGGACAGTCTGACTGTAACAGGGAAATACATGATTATTCCCTTTCTGTACTGTGAAGGGGTTCTTTGAGCAAGGTGGGCTTTGAACTATAGTAGCCTCAAACACCTTTCTGTAATTTTCATTCTTTAATATTTAAAATTACAGATTAGTGAGCTCAAAATTGGCATTTGATTTAGCAATGGGCCCCTGACGTCTTTTTTAAAATCCTAGCCAAAATTATGGTCCATTTGTTCTTTATACCCTTGCAGTATCTCAGACCTATTGTCGAAGTCTGGGCCCGGCACCATGCAAAAGGGAAATAAGAGGTAGGTGTCTGGCCTGGGTCATCCACGGTTAATTCTAGGAAAAAATCTGGTTTTAGATGTGGTGAGACACCTCTGACTTGTTTTTAATGAAAAACTGTTTCTTTTCCTTTCAGGCCAGCACTCTGAAAGCATGCACATATCTAGCCATTTCTCACTGTATAAAAATTGTAGGATATATTTGATAAATAATATGCTTTAGCAATGCAGTGGAAATAACATGCTGCTTTAGTCACATTAGAAATGGCACAAGCAGCATCTAGTAATCCTTCCTTGTCCAGATATTCCAGTTATTCCAAAAGCCCATACTTGATTTCAGTTCACAGCTCTCCTGGGTATTACTCTCTTTCACCAAAATGGCGTTTTGCCCATATGCTGGTGTATATTTAAGAAACTGTGACAGCTGGATATGGACAAACAAGAGAGGATGCTTTCACAATTGTGTGTAGGCTGTTTTCTTCAGAGTAAAGGACTGACCTATTCCATCAGTTGTGGGAAGAAAGCAAAGCTGAGGCAAACTGTAGAACTGTGAATATGGGTTTTCAGTGTGAAGTGCCTCCTCTCCAGACCTTTTCCTGCTTATACCTGACATCTGCTAGAGTCCAGGGCAGGACCCTCCTGCTACCACATCTAGTCCACATCCTGCCAGTCCCAGCCCCACACCCGTCCCAACACTGAATTGCTGTATAGATGAGGGAGGACCTGAGTCAGTATCTTCCACTGTATTTTGACTTTCCATACAGATCCTCATGTTTGTTATTGATGGCTCTTTCTTTTATCAACAGAGACTTTTTTTCTAGGTTGCAGCTATGGGACACATATTGGTCTCTGTTGGCCAAGGTTGTAGGTCACCTCCTGCCTTAGAAATACTCCTGGGGCTGCAAGCAAGTCTGTACCTCCTCAGGCAGTCCTTTCATGCCCCTGTGGTGAGACTGGCAGGGGTAGGGAGGGCAACTGCTGTTTCTTGTGTTTTCAAGTTCTTCATAATTTATTCTGTTATTTTCCTCCCATACTAATATGTGCTCAAAAGGACACAGATTCAGTTTCTTGGACTGTGATGCTGTCTTCCCTTTGTTTTCCATGACAGGGACCTAGCTCAATGGCACCTCTTGTAAGAAAGGTCCCCACCTGTGGATCATGCAGTTGTTGCAAAGGAGGATAAGAGCATGGGATGTGTTCTAGGCACACAATGCCTTGGTCACAAAGCAACACTTTCTATAGTAGATTTCAAAATGGCAGATCGATTACCTTGATATCCACACTTTAAATGCATATTAGGAGAGAAGAGCTCTTTGTCTATCAGTGTATGTCAGTAAGGTGAACTCTGGAATTGCCCTTCCAAACACAAGTTAAAAATTGTGGCTTTGCAGCCCACATCCTAGCAGTTTTGTTTGTCCCTTCACTATGATCCAGTGAGGGTTTTATTGCTGTCTGTCTCCCAGGTACCCCGTATCTGAGAAAATACAGTGCACAGGTCCCTCCAGATCATCCCTGGCCACACATGAAATGTGCATATCTGGACAGTGAGCAGAAGACAAAAATGATGAAATCGCAAAGAAGGGGAAGAAGCAATTTCAGCTTATTTTTAGCACAAAGATGCCAGAGGATTTGTGTACCCCAGCAGGACACACAGAAATCTGGTGTCCCAAGTCACAGCCAAAAAAACACAAAGAGAGCATGATGGAAGGAACCAGGTCAACCACTCTGGAGCAGTACCCATGTACAGGTTTGATTTATGAAATACGGTGGACAAGTTTACGCTAGATCTCTCCTTTTCTTGAGAATCAAGAGGTGATTGCAGGCTCTCCAGTGCCCACGTGGCACGTCTCTTTCATGCGGCCTTCCCAAACAATAATCCTAACAGCTAAACATCTTGTGATACTCCTGCAGACTTGGGTTTCACTTGATGTTGCTTGAATCTTGGTCTGTCATTGAGTGCTTTGGCAGGGGCTAACACTACCCTCGGAGCACTGCAAGGGTTTCCTCCTCTGCACTGTCTGGTTGTCACTGTCAGGAGCCAACAGGTGTCCCAGGTGAGTCACCTGGCTGCTCCAACACTGTGTGTCTGGGCTCATACTGCTGAAGTAGCACTAATTATCCTGCTGATGACACAAGGAGCTATTACGCACTAAGTAGAGGGCAAAGCACTGATTACATTGCAGGAATGATTACAGAAGCTCTCTCAGATATCCACCTACCCACAGGTATATTCACCTGCTGCTGCTGTATATACCTGTGGTGCATCAGCAATGCCTGATGAACTATTTAGGGTGTGTGGGAGCCTCCCAGGACTACTGTCAACAAACAAAGGCAAAACAGAGCCCTGCCTTCTCTTGTGAGGCTGCCTTCTCTTGTGAGGCTGCCTTCTTGGTTCTATTCATCTAGGTACAGGGTCCTTACTGAAATGCTCTGGAAGGTCCACAGACCTTTGCAGGGAGCTGGAATCGTGACGTTTTAGGTCACATCGATGTGGCAGATACTTCATACAGTGCTCCAGGACTGCATCACATTATGGCTCTTCCCCCAGCCACTGCTCTCCCTGCCCCTCTCAGGGAAGTCAGCAAGCTACCAGGCTGCCTGAGAAAGCTTTTGCCCTCCCAAATTGTTTCCTTTGGACCAGATTTTCTCAGTACTTACTTCCATCCCTGCCCAGTCATAGGTGGGAAGGCCATAAATGCAAATAGGTTTATTTTGCAAGTATTTAATTAATCTGAAGCATTTGATCGAAGCAGTATTAAAAATACATCCCCAGTGCTAGGGTCTCCTTGCTCTCTGTTGTCAACAACATATTTTTAAATGAAACATTCCAGGGCTGGGGCTTTTTTTTTGGTTGGTATGATCGCCTTGTTTCAGAGTTACTTAAGTAGGAAAATATTTCCCTTGGAAGGAGTCCAAGCCCACAGAAGTCAGGCAAAGTCTTTCTGTTGACTTTAAATGCACTGTGGACTAGGTTGCTGCAAAACCCTAAAAGTAATGTGTCAGTAAAGTCCAAGGTTTAATGAGGCAAATATGGCAGGACTTGTGATAGTGACCAGCCCTGATGTTAGCCACCTTAGCAGCTCAGAAGGACAGCTATCTGGACAGTGGGAATTTAGGAAGTTAATTGATAGTTGTATATGTATAGCCTGACAATGATCCTTTTAAGGATACAGGCAAAAGGCGTGGGTTTTCCCAGGGGAAAGGGAGAGGGGGATGGATCGGAAGCAGTTCTGATAGAAGTGGTGGGAATTTGACGTGGCTATTCTCTCACTGCTAGCTTTGGTCTGCCTCTCTCCAGCTTCACTACCCCAAATATTTGGTGTTTCTTCACAAAGCCACAGCAAGGCACTGCTGTGATTGTGTATCTGTTTGTGCCCTGCATGCCAGTCCCTTCAGCCTTCTGCTCTGTGACCTTGCAGCTGGGACCACCCTGCGATTGGGGAGCAAATTCAGCCCCTCAGCAGCCCGAGGCTGTGCTGGGACAAAGGGAAGATTCAGCAGGGGTTACTGCCCTTGGGTCACTTGGCTGAACTGTTCCTGCAGTTGCTGCTTCTTCTGTCCAAAGCAAAATGAAGATTTCCATTACAGAAGCAAGTTTTGCTGGGTGCTGGGAGGCAACCCCGGGAAAAAACTGGGCTGGCAGTGATGGGTGGAGTGGGATGCCACTTGCTGCCACCAAAGCTGCTGTGCCCAGGAGCTTCCCTCACTTGGCTGTGGAAAGGGCTGGGAGTTCGGTATCCCCTATAGTTGCTAATGAAGGGATGCTATGCTTGTATTAATGATAGCAAAATTATGGCTCCCACTTTTGAAAGGGTTTATGCCCAGGTGGTACTGCACAGACAAAATTTGGAGCTGGTATCCTTCACTTGCTGATGATAATCAGAAAAGCAGTTCCAGCCCTGAACACCCACTCTTAATGCAAAGGAAAGGAGAAAGTTTGTAAGACACAGCCAACATCCAATAAACATTTTAGTGTCTGCATTTTTTCTAAAGCTCAGTCTCACTGGAGATAATAGAAAAAACAGAGGGTTATTCTGAAGGAAGATCAGTCATTAGCTCTGATGAACACAGATGAAGAGGATCAGCTTTGATCCAGTGCTGGAAATCAATCACAATTAAGATCTCTCCTTAAAAGCAGTTTATTTAATATTTATATAAAAACACCACATAAAAATAAATTGAATCTAGCCTCTGGAATAATACTCAGTGTATCTGCCTTGGAGTATACATTTACCTCCTGAGAATTCATACAGTAATTAGATGAATGTGTTAAATTAATCACATTTCCTGTGCTGAAGAGGTTTGATGGAAAACATTTGCTTCCATCACTTTATTAAAGCACTATTGAGTGTTGTGCTTGTCATGTGTTCATCACCAGCCTGCTCGTCAATTAATCCTGACAAAATGAAGTTTACCAACAGCAAAGTAAGCCAGTGCTCACAGTTGCTTTGCTGTAGCTTTGTGTACATGCCTTCATACCTCTAGGTAATTACTGGGTAATTGAGAGTCTGCTTAATCTAAAATGAGATGTGCTAAATATAAACCATTTTCAGTGCCTGATTGATACTGTTTTAACAGGCTTGGTATTATCTACTGCCATGGACATGTAATGCATGATTACCTTTATTTATGTGTTCATTATCAATTTTAAAGTCAAAATATTATTTGCCAGCATGGTTATTTTACTTAAAAAGCAATTATTGATAATTTAATATTTTTTTGCACACACCATAGCTGAATCAAAGCCTCTGATTCAAAATCAGAGATATGAAGATAGGATCTTAACCCTTTCCAGAGGTGCTTATCATTTGGCCTTGGTTATGACTGAGGCTCCATCTCCTGGGAGCCAGCATCCAATGTGGGGACTGGGATACCTGACAGAGGACTGCCAGCAATTTCTGGGACTCAGGAGGGGACATGGCAGAAACCCCACTGCAGAGCTGGGATGGGAGCAGAGGAGCTGGATGAGGCAGCATAGCTGGGGAGAGAGCTGGGAGCAGGCCCCAGTGCTGGACCTCACCACACTGGCTTAGGCAGTGATACCCAGCCCTGTTCCCTCCCATCCCATGCCACCCCATGCCAGAAGCAAGCACAGACCTCCCTGAGAGAAAGAACAGGTAGCAGAATTATGAGGATGGTGAAGGTCGGGGGGGGGGGGGGGGTAAGCCTTATGAGGAGCAGCTTGGTTTGTTCAGTCTGGAGAAGAGGAAACTGAGGGGAGACCTTCAACATACTCAGGAGAGGAAGTGGAGGGGCAGGCATTGATCTCTTCACCCTCATGACCGTGACAGGACTCAAGGAAATAGCAGGAAGCTGAATCAGGGGAGGTTTAGGTAGGATATCAGGAAAAAGTTTTTCACCCAGAGGGTGGTTGGGCACTGGAACAGGCTCCCCAGGGAAGTGGTCAGAGCACCAAGCATCTCTGAGTTTGGACAACGCTCTCAGGCACATGGTGTGACTTGGGGTTTCCTGTAAAGGACCAGGAGCTGGACTTGATGATCCTGATGGATCCCTTCCAACTCAGCATATTCTGTGATTCTATGATGCTACTATGATACTGAGACCATCTTTCTAAGGGCCCTTCTGACCACCTAAAATAATAGGCATGCAGACGAATATTAATGCATCCAAGGCAGTTTCCCTATTCTATCAACTGTCCAGTCCCAAGAAACCTCTTATTGTAGAAATAAAGTAGGTGTCATAAGTACTTCTGCTTACATAGTCATTAGGAATGGAATTATTATATTCGTACAAAAATAAATTGCTTACTCGTAGACAATCATATTCTACTCTTTTCTCTCTGCCTTACTGCAAGAATTTTGTGTTACAACTCAGATGTTTTTATTGCTGATGCATTCACAAATTTACTTATTGGGCATAGCAAGATATCCTTCATATATGAGTCTGCATTTCCAGCAATTACACAGAGCTACTGCAGAGATAATTTTTAGCCGTGGGAACATTTCTTTTTTTTCCTTGTCAAAAAGAAAAACAGCCACCACCACCACCAAACCAAACACTCAAAAAACCAAAAAACAAACCCAAACACAACCCACAAACAAATACACAACCCCCCCCAACCAGCCAACAAACCAAACCAAAAAAAACCCCCACTAACATAAACAAGCGAACAAACCCCGCTCTCCACCCCTCCCCAGAAAAACCAAACCCCAAACCTAGGTTTGGCTGGGAGATATTTGGCATTTGGCTGACATTTTTGACAGAGTGCTTCTGTGTTCATAGTACAGTTTCTTCAAAAAGCCCAAGTTGCTGTTCTAAGACAAACTGGACTCAAAGTTTGCAGCCAGACATAGCAATGAATCCATTATATATGCACTGTCTTACTACACTTTCTATCACTGATAGACTTATTCTCCAGCCTTAAAAACCTTTTCAGAAAGGGGAGATATAGTCCAAAGGATGGTTGATTCTCTAAAAAAATGTGAAAAGAACTGAAGAGGGAACTCTGTGCAGCCTTGCTAGTGCCTGTCCACTTCCCTTCTTCTGCGCTGTCTATGGTAGGGCTGCAAACCTGCTCAGACTGTTTGGTTAATCATAGGGCTGGGTATTCTCTAAACCCTGCAGAATTTCATAAAAAAATATCTTAACCCTTGGGGAGTTTCAGATAAGCCTTCTTCAGGATTTGGGTTTGGAGAGCTGTGAGTTAGAGCAGTACTCGCAGCTAATGAAAGCACACCTAGTCTACTCTCAATATCTAGCGAACTCCTGGAAGTATCTTAAAACACCCTGGAAATACCTTGAATAGACAAATTACCCAAGAAAGAGTAAGCACTTGCCACTGAAGGGAATGGGAACATCTAAATGTCTGAGGTACAAACTCCGCCCGTAGTCAAAGAATCATCTGGCTAAAACCCACGCTTCTGTGCAATTCCAGTAACAAGGAAGTCTGTATAAGCTGTATCAGCCATTTCAGCTCAATCAACTGTTGTTTGAAAAATAAGAAGAATAAATAAAATAGGAAATCTCAAAAACCTATTCTTTTTTTCCTAAAATTTCCTGGCTGCTTCATTAAGCACCCATGTTAGGCATCACCCCGGAACAGGTTGCCATTTGGTACAGAAACAACACAGAGAAGGAACTGATTCAGTCTCTGGCCAAATGAAGAACCTAGGTGACCCTAGCTGAAGGTTCACTCAAGTCAGTAATAAACTTTACCTCCACATGAAAAACTCTACACTCTGTCAGGGACAACGGTAGAAATGCAGTGACAAATAGTAAAGAGAGAAAGGGAGCTTCATAGGAAGTAAGAAATGTGGAAAACAACACTGCAAACATTAGCTTGGGAAAAGCCTGTGATCATCTTGGGTGCTACTAGTAAATAAGATAGGGAGGAACTCCAGGCTTCTTGAGGTCCTCAAGAAAGAAAGCACTGAAGCATATGCTCTGAGCTATACAGGTATCTATACGCTTGCTCTACCCAAGGAGTAGGTGTCTCTGCACACCTCAACGTTGGTAACTACATTTAAATTCCTGGCAGGAGTCCCCCATCTGATATTAGCACGGCTGTGCACGCAGTTGCTTTCTTCATATCTGAGGACATTCTTTTGCAGAATGGCATGAAAGCTGCCAGGGATTGGGGCTGCTGCCTGCTGCCAAGTGTGGAGCATGAGTGGCTGCCTGCATCTTGCCTCCTTGCATCTTGCCTGCTGACATGGAGTTGTGGGAGCGGGTCTGCCCCTGCAATCTGTTCAGACCTCATCTCCTCCACTCAGACCCACCAGCAAGGGTGCCAATTAGTGCCAACAGGAGCTTATTGAGCACTGAGGTAGCTTTACCGCTGTGCAATTGCTGGGAAATGAAAACAGCCTGTTCCTGCAGGCTTAGTTTTTTTCTCTTTTCTTTTAATATTGTATGGTAACTACAATTAAATCTTTCCTGGCACAGCATTTCATTTGAGAGCTCTTTCCCTATATGACTGTTCTGTATCCCTGTGTGAACTACTTGATGTTTCATTACACAAATGGGCTTCATTTGCAGAAATGGTTCCCTGCTGGGAAAAATCAAATGCTTGAATTACAGGTATTCTGCAGGGGGGAATCTGTCCTCAGACAGGGAGATTGGGGGTCGAGACCTGCTCACAGCTGCTGGGCTGGAGCAGTTATGCTGAGAGAAGGATTTATTTTTAAAAGCCTATTTTAAGAAAAAGGCTTCTGGGTCCAAGGAGGAAAATAATCATTGCTTGAGACGTGCCATAGAAAGCCAAGGCCACTGATTGTGCTGAAGCCAGCTGTAGGAAGATCTTGAGCATCAGCCACTGAAGTAAGGCATGAGTTTGTCTGCAAACACGTCCCCAAATTCATGACCTATCTTTCCTGTCTGTGCTTAAAATCTCATAAGAACTACCTGGGCTGAGTGGATTTTGGGTTGACAACAAAGAGGGTAGGGACTTTATGGAACATCCCATTCTTTCTTCCTCCCGTTAGACAGTTTCTCCTTTCTAGGGCACTGCAGGGGTTTTGTGCTTAGCCCAAGCCGAACAGGATAAACTAACAGCAAGAGAGCCAGAACCTCACCTTGCTTCCTACCTTCAATTCCTCTCCTAGTTTTGTGCTAGAAGGTCTTGAACTATTTTTTCACCTGATATGGGACTAACCTAATCAAAGTCACCCACTTCGTTGGGACTGTACTTGGCTACTTATCCAAATGGCCTCTGTGGGTCTCGTGTTATTCTAAGGTAGGTCTAATCCAAGTCAGACAAATTGTATCCTAGGAGTGCCCACTTCTCTTCTCCCCGCTGATTTTGAAGGGGGCTTGGAGCTACGGGCTCAGGCGCTGTCTGCCATGTCTCAATTTAGTCAGGAATCCACATCAGTGTCCTTTGCCTGTATGTCTTATCAAAATATCTGCATTTGCTGCTGATGCAATATACGTATTTATGCCTGCACTGTGACTGTCCCTGAGATTTTGTGAGTCTCAGGTAGCAGCAACATTATGTATCAAGGTCATAGCTTGCTTTCCTGCATAAAATATTAGTCAAGGAAGCAAAATAATATTATACCTTTACCTTCTGATATTAAACCCCAGCAAGTCCATAATCCTTATTTTCCAATAGCAATGCCACATGTTTTCATTAATGCTTAATACAAAGAGATCTAGCCCATCAGCCCAAATAGGCTGGATGTGCTCGTATGCAATGGGGTCATGGAGCGTAAATATTCAGGCACCTGCCTGTGGTCTGCCCTGCTCATTGGCTCTTTGAAAAGAAAAATAATCATCAGTTCAGGCCCATCCTGCTCAGATGAGACTGAAATGGGTTGGTTTGCTCAGTAAGCAACCTGCTCGTGACGCCTTGCTTCTGCACTGCCCAAGCCCTGTTGAGGCACCTGCATGCTCACAAGGGACACTTGGAGCAGACCTGCATGAGAGCAGAGACAGGAAGCTGGGAAAATGATAACAAGAAGGTCTGTAGAGAAGGACAGTGGGCTAGCAGGCTGCATTTTTACAGCCTTGAAGTGGATTAGTCCTAGGCTGGGCCCCAGTGGCAGCTGACCACCAGCTGTGGAGTCTGATGTTATTTATATATCTGCATCTCATTTGCACGAGGGAGATGCCACATGCTGGTGGAGAGAGACAGGAGCCTTTCTCCAACAATATGGCTGCTCTGAAAAGAAAACCACTTCAGATCACAAAAAAAAGAGAACAGGAAAAAGAGAGGAACAGCTTGTGCTTTAACAATGCAGCACCCGTATGTGTTGCACAAGCAAAACAAAGTCATACAGAATACAGCAAAAATGTGGGGACACTACTCGGGAATTCAGCCAGACTGGTGCAAGCAGTGTTCGAACTCATGCTTTCTGTGGGCTGGAACACCACTGGCATCTCACCTGGATGGGAGACCCGTCCAGAGTAGCGCTGATGAATCTAACACTGCTTGCTGTCCCATGTGCTGCTTGCTGCCTTGGGACAGGGGCAAAACAGCCATGAGGCATGGACAAAGGGAAAGTGTGCAGGTTTTGTTGTTACTTGTGTCCTTAAGGTTTTCTGCTCTTGGGAAGTAGTTTCTCTTTCAGTGAGACAGCCTCTTTTTCCAAGAGGTTGTGGAAAGGCATGGAGTCTTCTGACTGGGCTGGAGGGATTGCATTCATTTTACACCCTCAAGGGATTTGCCTTTTGGGTACCTAAAAAATAAATCATTGTACTTTGCATACATGAAATGCATTTGTTCTACCACAAGAACAATTCCTAAAAAAACCCTAGCAGTTTCTTTTTTTGACTCAACTTGAGATGAAAATATAATTCCTTTTTTTCTTTTGTTCCCTCTGTGCACCAAAATGCTGCCTGCTTGTGAAGCTCTGCAACATCTCCAGTCTCAAGCCACTGGAGATGAGCCTCCAGCTCTGCCCATGCACTGTGACAGCCATGTTGTGGTGTCTGGTGTGGCTCTCACCCTCATGCCAGGCCCTCTGCTCTGTGTGTGTGGGGGTGGATGTGTACACACACACGTGTGTGTGTGGGGGGGGTCAGCTCTCTGATAATGATGTATCAGGACTTCCAGCCAGCATCCAGCCTGGCCAGACCCCACAGGCACAACCTCTCTTGGCGGCACTGCCTGGTTAATTATGTGTTTAGACTGGTTGTGTGGGGTTTCAGCAGCATGCTTCAGTCCAATCCAATAATAATTTTTTAAGCTTCTTGCCAGTTTAAGTCTAGTTTGAGGGTGGGCAGAGGTCTGAGGGCTTTGTTTGAGTTTTAGGAAAGGTGATAGGATAATGGAGATACTGCTTTTATGTCCCCAGCATTATCAAGGCCGTGGTATGAGCTGCAGCACTGCATAGTCACCTGGAACACAGAGTCAAGACACCAGACTTGGGACAGGTTGGACATCCATGAGATCCCCACCCCTTGTGGGACCACTCATCCAGTAATGTCACCTGGCCTCCAGAGGGGATGGCAGCAAAGAAAGGGATGAGAAAGCCTCTTTTAAAAGCTGTGGGTAACATCAGGGACACAGGCCAGGTACCCCTTGTCCTAGCTTCTCAGCCCCTTCCAGTACTTCCCAGCAGCAAAGGGAGATGCCACAGATTAACAACCTGTTGCTATTTCTATCTTTCTGGCACCTATTCCTCAGCTCCCACATTCCATATATGCAGGCACAAACATTTCCAGCTCTGAATTTTCCAACCATTCATCAGCTTATGAAACCAGAACAACCAAAGCTTCTGGAAGACTTCTGGGAAGTTGAGGAGAGTGGGGACCCCACAGCCCCGTGGCAGCCTGCAGACATGTCAAACAGCCACCAAACCCACCTGCTGTGGGGGCAGAAGCTGGTGAGGCAGTGCAGGTACCAGTGGTGCCCTTGGTGCTGGCAGGGCACAAGGTGCCTGTCCATGGCTCCCTGTACTGGCTTTCACTCCTGCCATGGAGAGATACTTGTAAGGGAAAAAATTCATTGGGGCTCATGAGGAGGAAAGCAAAGGGATAATTGAAAAGAAATGCTGCTAAATTAGATCGCAGTTACATCCCACTGCAAATATGGGATTTTCTGTACATCATTTGTGTAGTAATGTTTCAGCTGTACAGGGATGAAAAGTTAACATATTGACTAGGCCCTATTACCATATGACATGTACAATTTATAAAACTTTAAGATTAGGCTGATTTCTGGTGAGTGGTTTTTTTTTTTTTAAAAAAACCCTACCAACACTTGATGATTTCATTTAATTTGTCTTTTCTTGGCATAAAATAATACAACCCCTAGGTGCAATCTGAATCTTTTCCAAATTCTGTTGTCACCAGCTGAACAAAGTGATATTAGAACACTTTAATAATTTTTTTTAAATCCTTCAAATTCATAAATAAGTGAAACTTGAAAATACTTTCCCCCATCAAGTGGTTCCCGTTTAATGAGGCCACAACAGGCTCCTCACAGATTTCATGCAGATATTAGTTGTCTTTCAAACTGCACTTGCAAATAAAGGTGAGTGTCCAAGCAGGCAGCTCTGGGCAGGGAGAAAGTAGTGATAATGAAATGGGAATTAAGGAGAAAAACTTGTAAATTCACCTCATTTATCATTCTTGTTATTCTGTCAGACTTAACTTTCCATGTGTAGGTATGCAAACCTTTAGAGTCTCAGCATCATTTTACAGGGCGTGTTACATGGACAGGTCTACTGCAGCGAACTGACACTCATGTAATATCCCCCTCCCCCGCCTCCGAAAAACAGTCACGAGGCTTGCTTAAAAACCCTGAGATTTTGAAACGAAACACATCTTTGCACTTTTTTTCCCTTGTCAGGTGATTTGGGGGATTTTTACCGCAGTACCTGCAAGCCACAGACTTGCCCAGTTTCAGCTGGAATGGGTTACCCAGAGAGGTGGTAGATGCCCCATCGCTGTGTCGAGGAATACACTCAGTGCGGATAGCTGGTGTGCAGCTGCAGTGTCAGCTGCAGACTGAGCTCGGAGTGGGAGCCCGAGGAAAGAGGCTGTGAACTGCCGGTCCTTTGCATAACAAAGGGCACGGGGACCTGCGGCGCAGCCAGGGGATCGGACACACAGAAACACAGCAGGAGCCGATGGCTCAGGTGGAAAACCCGAGATTATCGCGTTTAGATTGAAACCGCATAAAATTCCAGGGTTTCCTTTGCTCTGGGTCCCTCCTAGAAGCACCCAGCTTGAGCTGTAATAATTTAATCATTCCACCATGATTAAATTAATTTAAGGATTGAGACGTCCATCTATGGGAAACGCGGGGTCGAGACGGTAAGGAAACCTGGTCTGAAACCGTGTGACTGTGGTGTGTGTAGGGAGTCAAGCGGAGCACCTGCTGGTTCACTGGAGCCGCCCGCTGCGAAGAGGCCTCGATCCCAGATGCTGAGAGTGTGACTGCCAGAGTGGTTCTTGGATGGTCGGACAGGAAAATTTCCTTAACACCTGGTCCAGACTCTGAGGTAGATGAAGCAGTCCCTGCTCATTGCAGGGAGCTGGTCTAAATCACCTTTAAAGGTCCCTTCCAACCCCAACTATTCTATGATTCTTCCCTAACTCACCGCTCTGCAGGTGGGACATTACAAAAAAAAACCACCAAGCAATGGATGAAGCTTTTTAAGGGCAGAAGAGAGGGACTCTTTTGGGAGTCTTAGGGTCTCCATGGCTGAGTTAGAGATTTGTACCCCCTCAATAGGTGGCAGAGGCTGCTCAGCTCCCTCCTCCAGCCCATCCACCTAGGCTGCCTTAGGAAATCCCCGAGGCTTAGCACTCTGTGAAATGCAGTATGTCATCCACTAGAAAGACGCACTTGTCAGCTGCGCTTCAGCCCTGCGGCTGCTTTGCCACATGGCTGGAGCCGGCCCTGGGCGCCCTTATGCAGAAGCTGGCAGCATCCAGGCGGACCGCATCTGGGCAGGCAGCATCACTCCGAGAACCCTGCGTGCGGCTGCTCACCGGGGCTTCACCCGCGGACTTAAGCGGCAACCCGGTACTCACACCAGGAGATGGACTGAGTCCCTGGACTGAGTGACTGAGATCTTTCCCATCTTGTTCTTCTCTATGACCTTACAGCTTTGCTGCCAGGAAGTCATGTCTGCTCAGGACTAGTCAGCAGGAGACACGATACATGACATTTTTCTGTTGTTGTGTCCCTGAAAATGTGCAGAGAGCTCCCCATACCCCGGGCATATCTCAGGACCGGGCTGCCTGCCAGCCATGGCACTTGCAGGTCTTCCTTCATGTATTGAGCATTCTCACTGGCCAACTGTCCTGGACAATCACCCTCAATATCCTCCACTGCAGATGAGAACTACCGTTATTTGTTATTGCTATCTATTGTGGTAATTTGTCTCCCTTATCTTATTGTTATTGCTATTATGGTAATGGTTACTATTATTCTAACTGTTGACGTTCCTAGTATGATCCTTGGTCTTGTGAGAAAAATCTCATTTTATTAAATTTAGAAAAACGGTAAAAGCTTGCAAAACAAAAGGAATAAAACGAAAAGGAAAAATTACAACACGTGTTGGGTGTCCTAGGCATACAGGATTCACAGGAACACTCCTTCCAATTCAAAAGTCCCGCTTTTTAAACATTCTTAAGGTTCAACCCTGTTTACGTCACAGAAGAGGTGTTTCCCTCTCCTTGATTGGCTGTGTCGTGCTAGGAGGCGGAGTGTCCAGCAGTGTGGCGTCTCTCAGGATCAGCCACGTGGCATAAGGGGTTTCTTTACTAATATTCATTTTACGGTTCCTTATTCCCGTCCGCATGTTTCCCTGACACCGGTTCCAGGCTGAATCCGGCGTCTTACAACTCCGCGATACGCCTTATATTTGCTTGTAATAAAACCAATTATTTATTTCTCACAGTCTTCAGGGCATGGGACTTGGGATTAAAGAACACAGCTGCTTTAGAAGAGAAAATGGTTTCTGGAGAGAGAGAATTAAAAAGGAGACAGCAAGGAAAAAAGCAGGAATCTCAGAAGACAGAAAGACCAGGTGAAGCAGTAGCCAGGGAGAGGGAAGAGGAAGCATATACAGGGAGGGAGTCACTGAACTAGGAGCCCTTTCATGTGATCTCTGAGCTAAAGCAGAGGATGTTGTGAATTCCCAAAGTACAGGAAGCAAGAAATCTGATCATCTCAAATAATTTCTTACTTATTTATAGAATAGCAGATTGATGTTACTTGTCATCCCAGTTAATTAATTTTATTTGGGTTTATTTGAAGCAGTATCTGTATGGCTGTCTTAATTTTGGTTCTAGCACTTTCTGCATCTTTGTTTATTAAGATGATGGATATTTTAGGGAAAAGTATGTCTGAGGCCTGTGTGGTGCACAGGTGGGAGACCTTTGAGCTGGTGGCAGAGCAGAAAGTCGGTCACAAGACAATGAGCAGTTCACACTCATCCTGACCTTGGATGAGATACAGTGAGTCCAGCCAGCCAACAGAAGGGAAAATTACCCTGGGAGTCACAAAGATAGACAGAACCCCAGCATTTAAATGGTTGCCTGGGCATGCAATGCAAATGACAGAGGACAAAATGAACTAATTGGATGATGTGTAAGTGAACTAATACTTTGCCTGCTCTTGTGCCTTGCCTGTGTTTATTTAACAACTGTATTCTTGCTCTTTCTTGCTGTGTCCATGAGCCAAGAAGCTTATTTGTAGGATGGGATTTTACAAGGTGTTCAGAAAAGGAACTGAGAGCTGGATTGCTATCGTGGATGAGGATATGATGTGGAGCCTGGAGAGGTCACTGCAGGGGTCTGGCCGCAGGCACTGAAGCAAGGACACTGCAACCTGCGTGCAGCAACCTCTGCCAGCAGAAGGTAGCATGGGCTCTGCAGTGGAGGCACAGGCACCCTTGACCCCACAGCCCAGCTGCTGTCCCCCGTGTCCAAACTACCCTCCAGCACCATTCCCAACCTCATGCACTTGCTTCCCCGCTCGTCCAGCTCAAAACACCAGCTGCTCCCACCCAAGTTGGCAGCCTGTGCACCTGTTGTGGCATGATGCTGTGGCTTATCCTGACTGTGAGAGGGAGTAATGGTGAAAGGCAAAGGGGTTTGCAAAGCCGGTGAACCCCAGCCCAATAGCCACAAAGGGGCAGATGCAGAAATATTTTGGCAAGTGCAGTAAATGGCTTGGATACTGCTTTTGAACAATCTTTGCCATCCCAGATTCCTCCATGGCTGTGAAGTGGTTATCGCCAGCAGATCGGGAAATGCTTCTGTACATATGTGCAGGCCATCAGAAGGCACAGCTTTCGTCACAGAGAGATTCAACTGCTTAGATATCGAGCTGGATAAATATTTTTCACAATCTCAGGAGAAGAAGCCAATTCTAGCTGCAAGATGGGTGCTTTGGTGCAGTTTGTTGAACAGCCAATTGCCGTTTTAAACCTAATCCTAAGAAATAAAGAAATAAAGCTGGATTTAGCAGAGCATATGGGACCTAATAAACACAATATTCATAGGATTACATGTGAAATATTAAGGTCTGATCCTGCTGACCTTTCCTGTATCAGCAGTCTCACTAATATTTCTTATATTCATGGGCAAAAGCCTGTTTTTAAGACAGATAATAGCTATGATAATAAATCACAGGTAAAGCAGCATGGAAATAATGCTCAAGCCTTTAAAGCTGACTAGTGACTTTGAATGTCTTGTTTTGGGTGCTTTTTCCTAACTTTCCTTGAAGACTCAAAATTCATCCTCAGTTATTACTCAAAAAATTACCTCTTGATCTTTGAGGAACAGACCTTGAAGTATATAAGGGAAAATACAGACTATATTTCTCTACCACATCACCTTCAGAAAGGTGGCAGTGCCAAAGAAAAAGAAAATAATCTAATTTAAATGATATTTAAATGATATTTAAATTAACACAATATAAACCAACACAAAACCCAGAGCAGGACAGCACTGAGATATGGTATTACTGGTATTTAAGTAGGTGTGATAACATTAAAAGCCTTGATGCAGTGAGGGTCTTGCATCTGCATCTCTTAGGGCAGGCTGCTGGCACTAGCCAGCTCCCACCATTGCCTTGCTCTTCTCTGATGCTCTGGAAAGCACTGTTCTGGGCTCACAAGCAAACAAACGGTCTGCTGTAATAGCGACTGCTTCCAAGTATGAAATAACATTGCAAAGTATCACTGGGTTTGCTGCTTCTGCTTGTGTACCTTCCCTGATCTCAGCCCACACCACCCAGAGCCCCCAGTGATACACTGGAGGCTACATCTGGGGATCCCCACTGCCCTCTCACAGGGAGTGGAGGCCTGTGTCGGGAGGAAAGGTCTGAGGAGCAGCCACAGTGTGCCAGACACTCAGGCTGCACTGGGGACATCCAGGGTGTATTGATTTTCCCACGGACCCTAAAAGCAGGAGCTGACATTAGGACCACAGCCAGCCTCAGTCTCTTAGGTGCACATACTTTGCTTGCACAGTTGTAAGCTAGAAAGTGCATGGACAAGCCAGAAAGCCCCTGTAACACAAGATAAGCTCCCAGGATGGGACTAAACTTTCTATAAACACACAAAGAGAAATAGCTGAGTGAGAACCTGCAAGCTCAGTCCCAAAAATGCCCTCTTAGTGAGCAGTGATAGAACAAACACCTTCTTGAACGTGTTGGGGTTCTGACAATACCAGCCAGGGCAAGACTGCCTGGGATCTCCAAGATCCACCTTCATGAACACCTTGCTGCAGCTATTCGATTCACAGAACACCAACTCACACCATTGTTATGGATGTCCTGTGTCACTTTTTACTTGTTCAGGAGAAGTTACCCAGTCCCTTGACACTGTGCAGGATGCTTCATGTCACAGTGCATTGCCATAGGGAGAAGATGGGACCTGGTCCACAGTCCTGGACCCTATGGAAAGACTGGGAGTGCCCTACCTGGGAGCAGCCTTAGTGCAGGCATTGCTGAAGTTCAGTATTGCAGTGTGATTCAGGTAGAAGTACTCACTATTCATCTTTCACAGACAGCACATGTATAGGAAGGGGAAATGCAAATAAGCCTATCCAGTTCTCTTCCTTCATGGAAATTTACTTCCTAAATGCAGTGGGACACTGATTGATGGTTTGGGTTCCTTTCGAGTGAGAAAGAGAATACTGATCTCTGGAACTCTCCATAAGAAATGCAGTACAGCTGGGCCAATTTTCTTTTAAAGGCATAAGATTGCTGCATGTAAAGGATAATTTCTGCAGACACCATCGAGCATAAAACAGCTACAATGCCTCTTAGGAAGAAAGGGAAAATATTTTGCTGTGCATTTTTAATGCAATTCATCATTATAAAGAGATACACTCAAAGATAAGGTATTGTTCATAATACTTTCATATGCCATACAGAAAGGTGGACCCATTATCAAAAGACAGCTCCACTTAAGAATCTGCCTATCAGACTGTTTTCTTAGGTGAGAAGATAACAGGATATATTTTTCCTGGTTATGCTCCTTACATAAATCTGATCAATGAAATTGCTACTGACTCTGAAGGTGTCAGAGACTGAAATAGTTAATGATTTATGCATTCCAGGAGTTTGCAGGTTTTGACTTTTGCCCTAAAAACGCAAGGAGATACCCCAGATGGACAGTTGAGCCCATCCCCTCAGTGCTAAGCCCTAAAAAGGCAAGGAGATGCCTCAGGTGGACTAAGCCCTAAAAAGGCAAGGAGATGCCTCAGAGGGGCTAAGCCCTAAAAGGCAAGAAGACACCTCAGGTGGCCAATCGGGCCCATCCCTCCCTCCAGTGCTAAGCCCTAAAAGGCAAACAACCCCTCATGCCAGGGAGGTGCAAAAGCATGCTGAGGGGATATAAACTGACTGGTGACTTTGAAAATTTGGGTTCTCCTTCTTCCCCACCGCCTGCGAATCAAGACCATCGCTCTCAAGCATCAGTGGATCCAGTGGGTGGTGACTATGTCCATTTCTTTTATACTCTCAGCTTCTCTTTTCCCTTACTCTCATCCTGGTTTTCCTCTCCCCTAAAGAGTTTCTCCCCCCTCCCCTAAACAGTTTCTCCCCCCTCCCAAAAGTTATCTCTATGTTACATTGTTTTATGACAACACCCAAACTGCTAGCATGCTTGTTGATACTGAGTTGTTAAAATAAACCTTGTCAGTATATGTTTTCAAACACCGATTATTCAGTGTCGTTTCACTCTAATCCACCCCAAGGGAATTATTGATAAAAACCTGGGTTATCCCCCCTCCCTTTTTCTGGGGTGGGTCGTAACAGAAGGGTATTAAATACAGCTTTGCCCACAGATGTAGCAGCAGATCTCTGGCAGAAGAACCAGTGACAGATTAAATTAGCATTCCAATTCAAGGAAATAAATGGAATTGCCTATCAAAAAATGGTGTCTGTATCAAGAGGCTTTACTGCAATATTTGTGCTCAAGATCAAATGACTTACTGTTGCTGAAAAGTGATGGCAGCAGCTTATTTTCTTTCAATCTTGCAGGTATGTTAAACAAATTACTGATGTCAGAACACACTCTTAGGACATGTATGTAGTTTATAGGTACAGCAGCACATGTGCCCTCATCTGTGCATCAATCCTGTCTCCCTTGCTGTGCTTCATACCACTTTTCAGGTGCATACTGGGGAAAAAACAGTCAAGTAATAGCTTGCTCCTGGAGCAACTTACACAGGAAAATGAAAACTTTCTTCAGAGCTATTGTTTAGGCATATACAAGAAGGTATATGCGGCCTAACTACCCCCAAAGGCACTTGTTTTCTGCATGAAATGTCCCAGCAAGGTTAGTTCAGAGGCTATAGCATTTTGAGTGCTTTTTTTAAAAAAAATCTTTTTCTGTAAGTGCCAAATCCAGTTTTGGAAGGCTGCAGTAATGTGGGTGGCTAACACCATCCATCAGGCAGATGCAGTCGCGCTAATTAATTTAATATATTATTTATTACAATATAGTATAATATCTACAATATAATATTATAATATTAATAATTATAATTTATTAATTTTGCATATAGTGAGTCTCAGCATCAAGTGACCCACATGTAGATTTAAATGTAGATTTAAATTTCCAGATCTTATTTTGGTCAGCTGGGTCAAAAAAATGGGGACAGCCAGGCTTATCACACTAACACATCAAGTCCTTGCTCCCAAAAGCTTCAGTGGGAGTTGTGCCCAGGAAAGGACTCAGTTCACAGTGGATGCTACAAATACTCAGTAGTACTACTTGCAGCCATCCTCCCCAGCAAACTACTGTGCAGCCCTGATAAGACCTAAAGAAATATCCAAAGCCGGATTCCTGAGAGGGTGGCTCTGATTTCGTGGCTGGTGCTGGAGTGACACTGGCAGAAAGGCAAAGAATCACCACAGACAAGCACCTTGCAAATCTATAACCCAGGCACTCTACTCTTCTGTCAAGATTGTTTGAAGGTGGCGTTCTCATCTAAGAAACTGTAGAAAATGTTGCAACGATAACTACAGCTGTTTGATTAGCTTCCTAGAAATAGATGAATGCATGGATTTGGTATTATGTGTATATAAATACAGAACACATGTAACATATAACACTATATATGCTATGAATAATCTACTTATTTAGAGTTTGCAGTGTGCACAATAGTTTACAAAGGGCATTTCAGAGCACTTAGGTTTGGGTTTGATTGACACTGTAGACATGTGACAAGACTATCAAATCTTTCTTCACAGTCAGTGAAGAGAATAACACTTTTCTGGGGTCCGTTTTATCTTGTCCTAAAGCAGACCCCAAAAGTAGGGCAAGCAAACTGCACCCCAGAAGTGCCTTTTCTCTTCTTTGACTGCAAAGGGAACACAGGGTGACTGCATTAAAGAGGTCAATGCCTGAGTTAAAGGTTTAAAAATAGAGGTGCTAAATTCCACCCATGTGGTTCAGATAAGGGTGACAAAGTGAAACAGGTCAGAAAACGTTTCATGTGTTCAGTCTGGTTGGTTACTTTTTAATATCACTGAGTCTGATTTGCAGTCACTGTGATTTCACAGCACTGTCAGTAAAGGGGTTACTAGAGTCTTAAATATGGAAGAAACTTTAATTAGGTATTGATACTTCAGAGCTTAGATCTGCAGAGATCACAGTTCCTTTGTGCCAGAGTCTGTGCTAAGAAATGATGGGAAACAACAGCAGTCCCAGCCAGTTTGTAGGCTGAACAATCAGGAACTGGGAAGGGAAGAAATCCGGAGAGAAGTTGCTCCCTCACTATTTTTGAGTGGGAAGTCAGTGAAACACTGCACTGGTGAGTGCAGTGAGATGGGGGAGGTTTGAAAGAAATGCATATTGAAATTTTTTACCAGCCTGCCCTGCACCTGACAAGTCCCAGAAAGGACCTGGCCTCTGGGAAGAGACTTGCTTAAGGCTTCCTTGGGCAAGAGCAGTGTAAAAAGCCTCCTTAACTGTGCCAAGAGACTGCACTGGAGGCAATGGTGGCCATGTACTGTGGAAGAGAATGAGATTGATGTGAGCAGCAGCTGTGGCGTGAGCAGGGCCTGGCAAGCGAGTGAGAAAGGGTTTGTGGGGCTGAACTAGTGCCGCGAGGACCAGGTATGACAGCGGGGAGAAACTGCTTACAGAAAACACAAGGACTTGATGGACCTCATGCATACACCTCTGGGAGCCTAAAAAAGTTAACAGGTATGGTGTGGTAAGAAGCAGTTTTGGTAGCAGAACTTTGGGCTGCGCTGGAAAAGAGTGAAGTGAGGATGTTACAGAGGAACAAAGCAGTGGTACTTGGTGGAGTGAGAGGCTGCATTTTCAGGCAGGTACTGGTCATGATAATGTTGATTATGAAAGCCAGAAGAAAAGCAAATACACACACACTGGTGGAGAAGCCTCCACACTTCTGACAACATTTCCTAATGTCTTAGGAAGTCTTCAATTCAAAGCACAAGCAGAGCTGGAAGGTGCTTGGCTGCAGTGTCACATGGCTGCAGGCTCTATCCTGCTCTCAGAGCCATGTCCCTGTCCCTGGCGTACCTGACTTAGTCACTACTACCAGGAGGGACCATTGCTCATCCTTGACACTCCAGGACCACATTTCTGGTGAGGCTGCTGAGTGCAGTACAAAATCCAGCATCTGCTTAGAAATAAAAATAAATGGGATAGTGTCAGTAACGCCAGCTCCAGGACACACACAGGTAGGAGCCCTGTCGGGAGAAAGTACACAGAAAGACCCTTTGATAGAGTGGGGTATTTGACACTGGTATCCCACACCCTGAGCCAGTCACCCAATCACTAATGTCACAATAAAACAGACATATTAACAGTGTTTTCTTAAAAGGACGATTACTTGATGTGGCTTTGTAAGTGACCGAAAGAGAAATTAAATACATGGGATCTGTTGTGAACGTGTAATTATTTTTTAGTCCTGTTTTGGTGAAAATCTAGGATTCATTCCAGTTTGTAATTTCTTATTCTGATTTTGCCATTCAGTTCTAGAACCAAAAAGAAAAAAACCTCCTATTATTCACACAGTCCTAAAGTCTACCCTTCATATGCCTTAGAGAAAATATAGCTTGAGAGCTTGTTTGATCTCTCTCAAATCCCCAACACTTGATGTCTGCATTATGGTCTCCTGATATGTTGGAGGTGACTAATTGTCTTTCATTTATTTTGCAAGGATGCTTTTATTGTTACATGATGTTGCCATCTGTCCATTTCGAAGGTGAGTCCCAGAAGATTTTAATCCTTAATAATTACATAGCTTCAGGTGCCTCTCTAAAGGACGAAGATTGGCCTACTTTCCTCCCTGTAGTATGCAGAGACTTCTCCATCAGGCAGCTTTTGAGCGAAAGACTCACCCTGAATTGCTAGATCACACTTCACCTCCTCTGAGAATGGGCTTTGTGAAAGATACATTCATTCAGTCAGATGGCCAAATTTAGAATATCTGACAAATTTAATATAGGGTCAGCTGCTTCCTTTTTTTCATTAGTTTCTTCTTCTGCACCATAAATCCTTTTTCTTAAAAAATAAAACAGATTGATAATAATGCAGATTTTTTCTTTTAAAATGAGAATTTGAAACACTTCATTTTGAAAATGTCTAAGTAAGGTATTTGGGCTTACCAGAAATTTTCCTTCTTTTTTAAAGTCAAGAGCAATTAGCTTAACTGGAACCATATTCGTGAGTAACATCCATTCCAACAGAACGAGCATTTTTCACCAAATGTTACATATACATATGCACACACAAAGTCATGTGAATCCCCAAAGGTGCTGCTTATATAGGGCGTATTTGCCTTCCTTCACTTGTGCATGGATAACTGCACTATGGGATTTTTTTTGTAATTGGGATAATAATTATAAGTAGTTTCCATCTGAGTGTTTTGCAACCTTTGCAGCCAGAACTAGAATAAGAAGGGGTGTGGTTTGGAGTGACTGCTGAACACGCCCTCCTGTTTGTATTTTATGTGCATCAGTGCAGACCTTGGGCTCTGATTAAAGCCTAAGATTAAAAGCATTTTGGACTGATTGGCTCAGCCTCACAGCTCTCCAGGTTCAACTGACCTCCCTATAGCCAGCACCAGCACTGCCTACCCAGCAGAATAAACTCCAATTGAAAAAAACAAAGGGAAAGTCCCTCACAGGACGGATGAGGAGATCCAAGACCATCCATAGGAACCGATTTAAGTCTGGCCTGGCCTGGCAGTGACCAAAAAGCCAGCACCATCTGAACAGCTGTCCTTGACTGTGAGGGGGATTACCTGTGTCAGCCTGGCTGGCTGATGGGCCCAGGGGGCAGCCCTGTGGCACCATTGATCCAGCTGGACCCTTTTATCTTGCCCTGGCTGATGCCATTCAAAGCATCCTGACATGGCTGATGGCACTGGTGTGTCACTGCCCCCTGAGCACCATCCTTCATCTCTGGCCAAATTCAGATGCTAAGAGTACATGTGTGAAGTGGTGGGGAAAAAAAAGACAGAATAAAGCAACATAAAGTACATAAAGAACTCTCCACGGGAAATATAAGGCAGACAGGAAAATTTTAATATTGCCTAATGTCAAATTATTATTGCCCAAGCAGTCCTGAAAAAGTACATTTCTAGACTGTCATCTTGGTGAAGCACACGCTCTAATTTATGAAGGCACAATCAGTACATTCCAATACAGAATCAAAAATGTTCACTGATTTCGCTGATAAATCTTCAATTGAGACAAATAGTGTAGAAATGAGACAATTGGCAAAATTCTGGCTGACTTAAATGACTCAGTTCAGCTACAGCCTTTAAAATGGACTTTGCTGAAGTTGTCTGCCTTATAAATCAGCATCCAAATCACCCATATGCTTCTGCCACAGGAGAATGGAAGGTCTAGAAGCAGAAAGCAGCACCTTCTGTGCTGTTATAATGCTGAACTGCATCAGCAAAGCCCCACTATCTCACTGCTGTGCAATGCCAGCCCATTGCCCTGACCCTGGGCAGCAGCATGGCCATCCATGGCTGGTGCAGACGAATAGTGACAGAGCTGCCCTAAGCTGTGCCTTGATGACAAGATGATCATGCTGCTCTAAATCCAGCCTGCTTAAAAACTGTGCTGCAATAGAGGCCCTGGGGATAGAGCACAAACACCGGGTGCTCAGAGCAGGTAGCTGGAAGAAGGCTGCTGATTTCTCCTCCAGCACTGCTCTGCTCCAGAAATCTCACTTCTCTGTGCCTCAATTCACTCATCTGAGTGTAAGAATGCTTAGCTACCTATAAGGGGTACTGGCAGAAGAATTTCATATTTACACAGTGTTGAGAAAAATGTTACAAGGGACTCAAGGTAGAAAACAGGGCTCTGGGTTTCCTGAGTTATTGAGTTCAGACAGGCTCTGAGTCACATCCAGAGAGAAAGATCAAGCTCCAGCTCCCAAAATGCCAAACCAGTGCAGGGCTTTGAGCTCCTTCCAGACCACGAATCCTAGTGTAATCATTCATGTTACTTTTACTTCCGTCTGAGTCCGTCCTGCTCACCCTTACACACATCATTTGGAGGAAGAGCATCTGAAATTTGGCATCCTAAACAAATTCAATAGCACAGCTTCAACCTTAACAGCCTTGAAGGTTGTGTACTATTCCTTGTGCTTTAGCCATACTCCTATTATAGAGACATTTACTTGGTTCGCTGGAGAGAATATGATCAAGTTTTACTCCAAGATACTCAGTAATTGTGACAGTGCTAAACTGAAGGGATTTCACCCAAGAATAAAAACAGATTCAAGCATGGCAGGAGGAAAGAGAGAATGAAGGGAAGAGAGAGAACAAATTTGTTGCCACAGCTGATCGCATATGCTGTCTCAGAGGACATACTATGAAAAAATGTGGAATATCATTTGCACTAATTAAAAGAACAGTGTCAACACAATGGATAGATTTCAACACATGTACTGTAGAGGTCTTCAGCAGAAGGCCTAAAGAGAGGAACATATCACAAGTGGAAGTGGCTGTTCCCACTCTGGTTTTCCCTGCAGATAATATAAATGACACTGATAGATTGAGCACCCTTCAGGGAAACCTTTCAAAACAATTTAAAAGACAGAAGGAGAGAAGACGATGAATTCTAAGACAGTGAACAAGTTCAGAGAGGAAAGTTTACTGTTACCTGGGAACATGTAAGGGCCAGAAGAGGTTACTGAGGCTGGTCTTTGGCAGGTACACTTCCAGCAATGGAAAATTAATGTGCTCCTTGGCATCTCCTACCTCTCTACAACTCATTATTTCTGCCTGTTGCTGATCAGAACAGCCTGTTTCAGGTTTTCCCCTTGGCACAGCCTACTCTATGTTTTCAGTTTCTCTTCTGTAAAGCACTTCTATCCAGCTTCCTCAGCACCACTTCTCAGCTAAATGCCAATCATTAACCCCTCTTTTTTGAATGTGGGACACATAACCACTTCAGCTCTAAGACTGTTTCTAGCTAACCTGGTAAAGTGGATTTGGTTTTACAAAGATTTGCCCAGCAAAATAAAGGACAGATGCAAAAGGCCAAGTTTTTGCCACATAGGTTTCTTTGTTACATTGTCCCCCACAGTTTCTGCCTCCAGCTGAGCCTGTTGCTCCATAAAAAACCAGTACTCCATAAAAAACTAAAGTTGAGGGATGGGAGGTAAAGTAGTCCACAATGGGTGAGGGAAGTAGATATCAGACTAAACAAATTGCTGAATCAAGTCCCTACACCTGTCTTGGCTCTATTTCTCACAAAACCCAACCATTGTTCATTAGCTTGCTTAGCCCAATGAAACCCCTGAAGAAGCTGATGCTGAAGGTGTGTGGTGAGAACACTGAGCTTCTACCCAGGGCTCAGTGCCCGACAGGATGCGCCCTGTCCTGCCAGCAGCATTCGTACAGCAGGCAGGGAGAGCTTTAAAGCAGTGTTTGCTGAATACCCATGAGGATACTTGTGCATCCAGCGAGGTCAGTGCTTATCTGAGGGCATGCTCCCTCCCTCAGGTGCTACAGTACATTGAATCCCTCCACCTTACTCATCTTAACACAAACACCAGAGTTGCCCTAAACAAAGTGTTCTGCATGGCATGGGTCTGCCAGCTACCACAGACATGGCAGAGGTGAAAGAAAAAGACTGAGAAGTTGAACTGGCTATAACTGGAAACTGAATCTAGGAAAGAGAACCAGGGTGTCTGTTTTGGTAGCTAGAATTCCCCCAAAGTGCAAGGCACCTTACCCCTCGAACAGAGAAATTTTTGTTTGTTTCATCAGCACTAGGAGAGACCACAAATATTTCTAAATCATGCAAAATCAGACAAAATAAAACTGGAAGTATGAGGAACAACCATGTGATTTCTGGCAGGTGTTTGTCTCATCGATTCTTAAAAACAGCAAATTATGGCATTTGCATAATCTAGTCTGACACTAAATTATCCTTAAGATCAGATAGTTTTCATCTGTATAATGCAATTTCTTTCTGTTGCAGATTAAGATTAAGAATATTTCCTTGTCTGTTCTTTTCTTTTTAATTGTGCATGTGGAGATTGGGTTTTCTTTTTCTCTTTGCCACAACTGATGGAAAATCTTCTGTTCTCTAAATAAAAACCAAAAAATTTCTGAACAGATGTTCTCTGTGTGCCTTTTTACCTTCCACAAATTGTGAAGAAAAATATACCAATTAATACATCTATTTGTAGACACAGGCCTGCTTTGTAAATGTGGTGGGTCAAGCACATGTTGCCTGCCTCAGCTGACTGCAGTTTGAGAAGGACAGTTATCTGATCACTTTTCATCATGTGAAAATAGGTTGTTTGGACTGGATTAGATCAAGTTTTCTCTGTTTCATCTCGGCTGTTACTCACTACTTTGTGTTTTTTGAGGTGGTCACAAAGACTCTGATTGTTCACTTTTTCCAGCTTGACAATTCAGTAGCTTGCTTGCCCGTTTGAGTAGGTGTTAACCTTGCCCCCTTTCAGTCTAGTGGTTGCTCACTGCTCTGCCACAATTCTTTTGGAACAATTGAAAGCAGTTTTAAGGCTGTCTCAGCCAACTCCTTCACTACTTTGGGGCAGATTTCGCCAGGCACAGAAAATCTGAACATATATAGTTTATCTAATTATTTTCTAACCTGCCATTTTTCTGTTTGAATTTGAGTTGCTGTTCCATTTTTTCCCCCCTGATAGTGTTCATTCTATCAGTCAGTTGAACAAGCAGTCTCTTTTAATTTTACTTAAATTTTGTCTTCTTCAGTGTACTGCCTAAACATCAGCAGTGTAATCCAACAGTCTAACACCCAGGCCTCTAATCTGAACAGTGGCCAAGGTGTAAATTGCTGAGACCTGAAATAGAACCATGCATCAGTCATTTGAACTATGAGCCTCGGATAGCTGTCCTGAAGCTAAACTTAACACCTGAGGTTCTTTGACTTATTGCATAAGTACAAAACACTTCAAGAGCTCACAGAGTGCAATATGTCTAGATGGCAAGTTCAGAGGAGGTCATACTGGCAGTTTCTATCTGAAGCAGCCTGTCAGGATCCAATAATTAGGCACATCTAAGGTTTGCCATATTTAAACCCTGAGAAAATCCAAATATACAGCTATCATAACTAATCCTTTTGCTTCACTGCCAATCTGTGTGCAGTTTCTGCTGACCTTCCCCAAAGCAAGGGCTTCCAGTAGAGGACACACACTGTTTTTCTGTCCACAGTACAAGACACACCTGCATCTCCTGTCTCCTGGATGTGGGTGGTCTTTGACCCTTGAATTCTACAGGCCATAAAGATTCCACGAAAGATTGTTCTATTAGAGTTCTTACCACAATTTTACTTCATTACTGTATGTGCTGGTTTAAAGGTAAACCAGCAGGGGAAATGAACTCAATTCAAAAGAGAGATTATAAGTCGGAATAACAATTTAATAAAATAATACAATAAATACGATTATGCAGACAAACAATTGGTTTTAACCCACAAACCCCAAATATACAACCTAGCACCCCGGGACACGAACAGAGTGGTGTTCTTTGGGCCCCCTGAGTCCAAAGGAAAAGGAGAGGGGAAAACCTGTTGGTGAGAGTGCTGTTGCAGTCTGGTCAAGAGTGGTGACTGCAGTCTGGTTGAGAGTGATGGTTGAAAAGTGGTGGTTGCAGTCCAGTCGAGAGTGGTGGTTGCAGTCTGGTTGAGAGCGGTGATCTGTAGTCTTCCTCTGGATCCCACAAGTGGTTCAAAAGGTCCCAAGACTCCAAGATTATATATCCTCCAGTTCAGGCAGGAATGCTCAGTACCTCCCTCAGGGCAGGGGGTTCCTTAATGGGTGTGAGGACAAGAGCAGGTCTCTTAGCACCTAGTTTATAGCCTGAGGAGTCAGACTCTATGTGCAGATGGTGTAAATGGTTCATTGATAACAGTTTCTGGGAAATGGCATGGAAGGCTATAGAATACACAGTTTTGGGTTACACCCATCCAGTGATGAAATGGTCTCAGCTGTCCTAACTAGGACACTGTTACATTATTACCTTGCAAATGTTTGGCACTTTCCCTGAAAGCAAAAGCATTCGAAAGAGCACCTAGATATCACCACTGATATCACCACTGTCTCTCTCTGCTACAATGTTCTTTATTATCACTCATACTTCTTTATCTGACTTGCTATGTGTAAGGGCACAAACACTGTTCATAAACAGGATCCCCTCCTCCCAACACAGTACTAAAACCACTAGTGAGAATATATCACTTTCTCTCTCCCTTGGGCCTTGAAGCAGGGGAGCGTGCAACGAAAGTGGAGTGGGTAGAGAAATTACGAAAGAGAACTGATTGTATGAGTTAACTATAGGTACAAAGTGTGGCTTCTATTTGTTTGAAAACCTTAAATGCACTGGTGGACAGGTCACCTGAACTATCCCTGATTCTCATCATATTCCCTTTAATTATTTACAACAGTGGATTGGATATAAGAAAGAAAAACTAGCAGCCATCTGGTTTGGGCTCTCGGTGTGATAGCTGTAACAAAGTCACAGGGACCTTTGCCAGGGCAAGTCAGATGAAAGGACACTCATGGCTTGAGCCCATTTAAAATAGAGATGACAGATGTATAAGGTAAAATGTGCTGATGAACAAGACCAGGTAAGGAGAGAGGAGCAGAACCATGGAGCATCTCAGTGGTGTGGTCAAGGTGCAATTTTTAGTGTAAGCCTGAACTTCAAGGGTCAAACACACATCTTTCTGCCCCCTGCAAAGGCTACTTTGGAAGTCAAGTATACAGATGCCTGTTACCCTGGGGTCTCCTGCTTGTTCTAAGAAGGCAGAATGAGGTCCCAGTTCTGAAACTGCAATCTCATAGACTCTCACTGCCAAAAGGGAGTGTCTCTGCTGATGACAGGGCTGCTTTGGAGGTGACAGGAATGAGTCAGTTTATTCAGTGGGGCTTTTTTGAAGGCACGTGAAACCATCAGTTACGATGTGGTCATATCTGCAGGCTCTAGGTTATACCCAGAAAAGCTGAATAGGTCTTTTTAAAATAGTTGTTTACTTCTCTTCTTCTGGCTTTGGTAGCTGAAGACTCCTGGTATGTAGGCTTCTAATAAATTCTTTTGGGCAAGTCCTAGTCTGTCTTGGGATTTTGGCCAACAAAAAAAGATACTGATCGTGATATCAATTGTTTCTACACATGAGATTTTATACAGAAACTTTGATGTTGGTGGATTAAGATCCAGTAGAAACAAGGCTCAAGACTGTGCAGTCAAGAGAAAAACACAAGCAGTTTCCTCAGAGTAGTCATCCCTTTGTGGTCAGGCTTCTAACATTAAGTCATTTCTTTTTTCTGAAGTAGTAGATACTTTTTTGGCAGCATTCCTGCAATCCAAGGAAAGGAAAAGGTTGTTGCCAGAATTCTGGCTGAATTAAAATGGGATTGGCACAAAAGTTAGGTTGAAATAACCTATGTGGATAACTTGATTTGGCAGCAAATGAGGTGTTGTTTATAGTCACATTAAGAAGCGTGAGAATGCAGGGGTGGAGCTCCTCAGTGGATTTTGTAGAGAAAGCAAGAAATGCAAGAGAAGAAGGCTTGCCTCTTGCCAGCCTCAGGCAAGGAGTCAATCTTGTGAGCGAGCAGACTGGAGAATAGAGCTGCTGAGAAACACCCAACCTTCTGCACAAAGAAATGCTCATATGTGTTCCTCCTTCTTTCCCACACCACAGCAATGCCTGTGAAAAATTACAGCATTTTGGCCACAGCACAATTTTAAAGCTGCATTTGACACACTTGTACTGTATTCAGCTGAGCTTTTTTTTTCCATCTAGTAGTAAGAGTTGTGAAAATCCTGGGACCCCAGAAGCTATCTGCATCAATTCTTCTCAAAAGTTATATTTTTAGAAATAATTTATTTTTAAAACATACTTTGCCAGCACAAGTAGGGTTTGGAGCCTTTTTGGGTAGCCCACAGGTATGAAAACCCAAACCCTGCCTCAAAAAAATGCAAGGGCTAAGGGAAAGACATGACATGAAAAGGATTTAGAAAAATTTGCTACAGCCAAGTCTATATGATGCATACTTACATGCAAAGGTGTAATTTTTCTCCAAAATAGATTTGGAACAGGCAGATAAAACTGGCGTGCCTTGCCTGTGCTTCAAAAAAGCCTGTTTATGTGCCCAGAGAGAACCAGGATGCCACTTGTTTCCGTGTGAGAACACAGAGGTGTATATATGCCTATGAACACGTGAAAAATAATATAAACACGTTTATATATGTAAGCCTTGTGCCTGTATACATATTTACAGGTAAGCAGGCATTTACAGTCCCCTGAGCCGTGAGTTGCGATGCCTGAGGGCAGCCGGGAGTTTCCGAGGCAGGAGGAGCCGTGGCAAAGCCAGCTGCTGGAGGAGGAGCTGGCAAGGGGCAGCGGCAGCTGCTGGGGACAGGAGTAGGAGGCTGCAGCCACAGCTCTGCAAATTCCTCACTCGCATTCCTGGCTGGGCAGGGAGAAGTGGAAAACCACTTTTTTCCCCTCTTAGAAGCTGATGGACTTTATTTCTTCTTGACTATGTCACTATAACAGTGAGAGAAAAGACATGGGCAAACAGATACGGCAAAAAGACATGGGCAAGAGCTTTTCTCTGGAAACGGAACCCCACAGCTGGGATCATGCTGAGGGGATGATGGGGTTGGCAAGATGTGGAAGGAAGATGATATTACCAGGCACAGTTTATTTGAGTCAGAAGAGAATAATAGAGGTATTACAACGCAGAAAAGATGAGGACAACGAACTAATGCTAAAGGAGAACACAGTTCAGCAGTCCATCTCTCCCTCCTCCCTGATTTCTTTCATCAAAGGAATCAAGAGAATCTTACGGGAAGGAGTGAGGGAATCAGTACAAAGCCATATTGCAGCAATTATATGGATGGCTGTGGTAAAAGAGAAGGGGAAAAAAAAAAGAGGGGAGAAAATGCACAGAGGAATAGACCTGATGAAATAAGAATGAAGAAGGTGTCAGAGGAGGGAATATGGAAAGTCAGCATAAGAGAGAGAGGAGGACAGTGGCAATGAAGTCATAGATTTCTGTGATTTGCAAACTCAATGTCTGAAAGAAAAAAGACACAACTCCCAAAAGTTGGAACAGGAATGGCATTTAAGGCATTTGAGTACCACAAGCCTGTCTGGGATCAACTGAGGAGTAAAGACCATAAGCAGATTGTTAACAGGTAGTAGGGATGTCCTGATGAGTGAAGTCAGAGATTATGATAGAAGCTACACCAGAGATACAGAAGAATCTGTATTTTTTGCTGCTTATTTCTAGATGCACCTCACCCCCATGATAAAATTTTAAAAAGATAATAGATTTTAATCATTGAGAAAAAAATGGAATTTATCTTAAGTCTCAGTCCAGAAATTACATATCAGGGACTTAAAATTGAAATCACTGGTCCATATTGGAAGGCCAGACCAAACTGCTAGCCTCAAACACTCTGGGATAATAAAAAATACGGTTCACACGACTATCAGGCTTATGCTTTAATATGCTTACACTTTTACATTTAAATGTGGTTTGTTTTTTTTTTAATTCAAACCTGCACTGTTATGTTTATAATTTTATGTTTAAAATAACTATGCACAAAGGTATTCAAAGCATTCTGTGCCTCTGAGATCTTAAACTGACATTCAATGCAGAATGAGCAGAACGAGAGAATTATGAATCTAATTCTTTTCTCAGGTGGCTATCAAGGAAAACTACCTGTAAATCCAGTGGAATTGCACCACTGTAAAATATATGTGAGTGAAAGGAGAGTCAGTTCTGGATGTCCACAGAGAATGGTTGTAAACAAGGTGTCAACACATTTCCTCCTGATGCTGATATGAAGGCCTTGTTAACACAGTGCCATGACACTTCAATTGTCGTGAAGCCACGTTACTCATTTTCAGCAGAGGACAGATATGTCAAGATTGTAGACAGGATGAAAGTAGCGCTAGATCTGCTTATAATCATGCATGACCAGCTGCTCTGAAGCAGTAACAACTCTATGTGTGGAAGCAGTGCATGGAATTTATGAATGTGTATAGCAGTCTGCAATTGGAGTACATTTAAATATTGACCACAGGCTAAACAGCTTGGACAACTGTTATGCTTTTACAAAATTGCTATCATAATGGGGAAATGGCTGATAGTGTCTTGCTTATCCATATAGAACAGTTATCAAGAATTTACATGCTACTGTACAAAGACGGCAGGACTGGAAGAATAGGTTTAAATGAAATGTCCCAAATAGCTTGTCCCAGAAAACCTACCTCAAACTTTAGATGCAATATGCTTAGCCTCAAAAACACAGATGAGAAAGAAAACAGTCTTCAAAAACTTTGTCAGAAACTTCATATGCAAAAATAGAAACTTAGAACTTCAACAAATGATTACTAGTTCATGATTTACAAGCTAGCAGCTTTAAAGAAAAAAATGCATTGAGCTAAATATATACTGTGATCTCAAACTCCTCAGCTAGCCTACTGAAAACCTCTCAGTAGTTTAAAAAAATTTACCATTCTAGGTATATGCCAAGAACTACTTTATCCTACAAAATGATTTGCTAAATTTCTTCTAATTTTTGATATTTAACTCTCTGAGGAACTGCTACCTTTATGGCTAGCAGACATTTCACTATGTCATGCATATAGTGCTAGAAGCAGTGCCATTTTCTAATCTTACAACCTCCCTCCAAGCCAACAGCAGAGTTATATTTGCAAACATTTTTTATTTACAGACTCTATTTTATATAGTTACCCATGAAGCTCAAAAAAGAAGACAGTCCTGTCATAAACAAAATTAAACCAACCTTTTCCTTCAACCTGCTGTTTGGAATGTCCTGATTCATTATACCTGCAGAGCCAGACTGGTTTGTTCACTACAAGGGAAGTTATCTGGATTTAGCCTATTGATTCTCTGCAGATACAACAATAGAAAAAAAACCCCAAAACAGTTCCCCCCCACAAAAAAAAAAAACCAAAACACCCCCACACTAAACCCAAAAAACCACCCACTTCTAAATTAGAAAAACACAGGCACTGGAGAGGTCCTCTAGAGGTGTCTATGTCTCTTCGTTTAAAAGGATAGAAAAATAAAAGATTCATTTATACTGGGAACCAAACTTTAAGTTGGCTAATGCTGGCAGAGAGAACTACTGCTCCTAATGACTAAAACTGCAGCTCTCCCAGCACTGTATCAGGAAGGTACAGCATATATTCCATGCAAAATTTTGCATTGTTGCTCAACAACACAGAAGCAATAAAAATAAAATTATTTCCTGCAGAAGAATCTGGAGAGAAAATGGTTTTCAGTAGATGGTGTCCATGACAGCCTGTAACTGTGACATTCTCAGAAAGTAGCTGCATAAAATCACAAAGCTGAATTTTGTCTATACCCAACTTTTTATACTTAGTGCCAAATATTTTTGCTTTATAAAACTAATTTCAATTATTATTCAACCAGTGTGGTAGGCTGACCTTGGCTGGATGCCAGGTACCCATCCAGCTGCTCTATCACTCCCCTTCCCAGATGGACAGGGGAGAGAGTAAGGTGGAAAACAACTCGTGGGTTGGGATAAGGCACTTTATTTAAAGCAAAAGTAAAGCTGGAGCTTGCGTGCACAAAAGCGAAGTGAAGTGAAAGATAACATGGTTTATTCTCTACTTCCCATCAGCAGCGATGGTTGGCCTGTGTGAAGCAGGGCTTCAGCACACGTGACAGTTCCTCAGCAGGCAGCCATTGGAGACAATGAATACCTGCCTTCCTGCTCCCTGCCTGAGCTTTGATATCTGAACTGACGTCATATGGTCTGGAATATCCCTTTGGTCAGTTTGGGTCAGCTTCAACCTTCTTGTGTCCCCTCCCACGATCTTGCCCTCGATTGAGGGAGGAATGTTACAGTGCTGATGCTGTGCTGAGCAGTAGCCAAAACACCGGTGTGTTATCAACACCCTTCTAGCCACCAATGCAAAGCACAGCACTGTGAGGGCTGCTATGGGGAAATTAACTCCGGCTCAGCCAGACCCAATACAACCAGTTACAAACATACTACTGCCATGCTCCAGTCAATCATGCTGGTTCTTCAAGCAGTGCCACTTTGTACTGACTGACCTAGACAGACTTTGGCACCACAAGAACCAAGGAGAAAGAAATTCCCTAGTCAACAACTAGAAAAAACTTGAGACTTGATAGCCATAGCCTGAAGCTGAACCATCATTGCTGTATATGTAGCTGTGATAGCTTAATCAGGCAAGATTTTAATTTTGTATGGTTAGCTTCTAGATATTAAACAAATTTAATAATACATAAAATGGAAGTGATCTCCTTGATAGTCACTAGTATCATCAGTGTGCCCTCATAATACTCTTCACTTTCAAGTGCAATATTCTGATGTCAATTCTATATTTCCCTAATTTTAGGACCACATTTTATCTACTTCTTCCCTGGATGACTTACAAGTGCACAGGGACAAAGCCCTGAGGACTAACTCAATGCTGAGCAGAACATCTTATCTTCCTACCCATCCCCAACAGACAAAATGACAGAAGTGCAGTACATATTTTTTACCTGAATGCCAACTGTCAGAGCCCATTACCACTTGCACTGGAGAGGAACCTACAATGTGCCATAGAAAGTATTTGTGGCAGTCAAGCAACTCATGTTCATCTTTAGACAACAAGGAAGCTGCCTTGGTGTACCCCTGGCTTGAGGTTTCTATCCAGAGACATATCAGAAAGTCTGGCCTGTGCACCACCGTAAAACAAGGCCTTCAAGGCTGTGCTCCTCAGTACTAAAACTCCTAGACGTATTTTCCTCTTTACCCCAGGAGCACATCCCCATAGACTTTCTGTGCCCATCTGCCAGAATGCCTCCAGGGCCCCCTGAGGGCTGAAAAGCCCTGCCCTGTATCCCTACCAAGCCTGGTTAGACCTGGACAGGCTCAATAAGAAACACTGAGACCTTTTAAGAGAAAACATGAGATTCCCTCCAGGAGACCTCTGGATCTTCTCATGCGACAAGTACCCTCTTCGTGTGTTAGCATGCATCATGCTCCATTCCTGCTCTCAGCCTTGCCTGAGGGTATGAGAAGCTCAGATGGGAAGCCAAACAGGTTCTGGTGCCTTTCTACATCTGAGGGTTTGCTGGTGCCTGGCCTATTGATAGGAAGAGGAAAGCCTGAGCAATCAGGAGACTGTGTTGTTTTTATCTATTTCCCAGTAAAAGATTGAATAGCCAATACCACATTACTAATTTGTAACTACCTGATCTGAAATGCTTTGTAACGCACCCATTTGTTTCTCTTCTTCGCATATCTTATTTCAACTCATGTTTTACAGTATACCCATGGCTACTTGCAAGCCTAACTCCCATTGATATTAATCTGTCTGCTGTCTGTGAAGAAAGGTCTCAATAAGGTAATAAATAATGGTTATAGCCTCTGTGACATTCTTTCTCACTGCTGTGGTTGTGTGAAGTCACGTGAAGTGGTCTCAGTGTACCTTGTCTGGTCCCATTCATGTCCACAAACACTGGCAAGCAATCTTGGTGTGCTAATCTATTGTTCAGTTGTGAGGCACTTGGTTTTGAATTTCACCCTTCTTTTAGTCTGCATTAAAAATGCTTCTGGAAGCATGGAGGGTAAATATTCTGTATTTTTGTTGCTGCTGCTGCTTTTGAGTGTTCTTAGCTTGTGTAAACCTACAGAGAATGCTTTTCTTATATTCTGATACTTCTTTTTACCTAAAACTCAGTGTTACATAGAGATTTTTCTAGAAGCAACGGAAAATCCCCTCAAAAACATAATACTTAACATAGAACTTAAATGTATTTTGATTTATGTTCTGGTGTTGGAAAGATGCTTGTGTCACTTATGTGCTCTTTGGAAAGATTTGATTTCTTCTCATTGGCTGGAATTTTAGAATGTACATCATCCAATTACATAGCTATATCATATACATCACATATCTTACACCTTTACTCACAGCATCTTTGTAGTCTGACTGTGATATATAAAATTATAAATACAAAATAGATACTAAACAGATACTTTATTTTATAGAAACAAGGATTTTATTTCACTGGTGAGGTAAACTGATTTAAAAGAAAACTATATCTAAACTCTTGACCTGGACAATATAGAATTTATGTATTTTCCACTGTTCAGCCCTGAGCATCAAACAAGTGAATTTACTCACTTTTTACCACTGCACTATCAAAAGTATTTTTGAATCATCCAGAAAAAAAAAAATAAATTCCATAACAGTCACATTTACCTGAACATATCTCACTTCATCCAAAAGAATCCAAAGTAATTTCAGAAGATCCAATTTTATTAAGATGGTTACATGAGCAATTCTACTGGTCTTGGTTTTGCTCTGCCTTGCATTTTCTGTAGCTGTTTTTGTTTCTGATAGAGGCTGCAAAGTGCTTCTCCTCTCACCTGGGAGTATTTTAATGCAGTTCCTAAACTCTTCAATGTTGTTGTCGCTAGACAGCATAGAATGGAATAGGATCGGACCTGGAAAATGGGAGGCACCGAATGGAATCAGTTGATTCTAAGTTGCAGAGAAAACACCCAGTACACATGCAGAATATAATAAGCACTTTTGCCATAACTCTATCCTAATAAAATGATCTTTTCCAGCTACATAATGCTACATGTAAAGGCAAGGCAAATTAGCTTGGATATAAGGGTGAAATTAGCTACACTATCATACATTTCTTTTGAAATCAAATTAAGGGTTGCAAAAATAAATGAGGTTATGCTCAGAACTAAATGGCTAATAGCTCTGAGAGGCAAGATTTGTGTCTCTTGTTATTTTCCGAGTTACATATTTATTTTCTGCTATGGATGGTGAAATATAATCTAGCAGTCAGACAAATTTATGAGGTTTTTGACTTGTGTTTTTTGCCTTTTTAGCTTGCATAATTTTTCTCAAGAATTAAAACAATCTGATTTTTGCCATCAAGAGAAAAAATGTCAGATTGTTCTAGACGGTAGCAATCACTATACAAATTGCCAGCAGTAAGAAAACTCTGACCTGTGCAGTCTAGGAGAGAGGACTGTTAATGTTCATTCTGAAAAAAAAAATACATATATCCTGCAATATGTTATTAATTGGCCTTGAAATATATATTTTTAATATATACATCATAAATCTTTCTTTCTATCTCCTGATCACATGAAATGATATGCAATATGAATGCAAGAGAAGCCTTTGACAATCTAGGTGGGAAGCTGAAATTTGGTAATACAGGGCAATCAAATCAGACACAAAGTGCCTCAGACAGGAACTAACTGCTGGAAGCTGAAGATAGACCAATTCAGATCAGAAATAAAATCGAAGTATTGTAACAATGACGATAGTTACTGAAGTTCAACACACAGGGCTTACGATGAATTCTCTACGTGGGAATATGACTGATTTTTTTTAATACATCTTGTATTTCAAATACTGATGTAGGGGTGTAAAGAAGGATTTTTTTTTTAGTGAGTCCTAAGGCATGTATAACACAGGACTTCAGACCAGGTGATCATCACAGAGCCATCTGAATTTAAAATCTATGAATCTGCATGTTGAAACAGCTTTGAAATCAGTGTGCAGATGGGCACTTTTCGCAGGTAGATGCTGAGAGTTAATTTACTTTTTGACCCACTTCACAGATTTAGAGCTTCTGCTGTAGAATACTCTCATGACCCACTTTTGTAGTTGTCTCCATTTCTGACAATAGCTGCATTTTCTTATATCCTTTTCTTTTGCTTGCCATTCAGATGCCGTTGTGTAAGGTGAACTTTGAAGAGGCAGTCTAGATTCAGAAGCTGTCTAACAAGAAAAAGACCTGTGGGATGAAAATAGAATGGTTGATCTAGATCTGATAGATTTGTTTAATATCTAGAAGCTAGCTGATAGATTGGTTACACTAAGGATATCTCAGCTGAATTTCAAATACAGAACAAGGACAAGACTCTGATAAAAGAGCATTGATGAGGAAAGTTTGCAAGGTGAAGGAACAGGTAACAGAAAGGAGATCAAAGTCACCAGGTAGCACAGTCTTGACTAATTCTTGTTTACAGCATCTTGTGGGTTTTGTATCTTTTTGACAGATGGTCTAGAAAGACAAAACCTGCAGGAGGATAAATTACCAAATAGAGTTGTCAACTTTTTGGTGTCACTCATGTGTGACTGGAGATTCCTGGAGATCCAAAAAGTTTGTTTCCTTCATGCTAAAAGTGAGAATGAGTCTCACTGACCCATTCTCACAGCTTGTAGTGTTTAGTGTATCAATCTGTTCTACTACAATGTAAAAATTTCTTTCTGAAGAAGTTGTTTGTGCCTGCCAGATTCTTTCATATTGTATATGAAAAGGGTATGCTCTATGTTGTGAAAAAGTCTGCAGGAACTGAGAAATGGATTAGGAAACCTTACCTGTAGTATCAGTCTATTTACCCACAGAGAGATCCATCTTCCCAGAGCTCTGCTTCATAAGCATGTCCACCTACGTCTTCAGTCCACACCTCTCTATCCACACTGTACACTGACTTGATACTGGCAGGCCATGGCAAATACTGAATTCCCTAGTTTACCTCTCAATCTCAACACATCCTTCTTCCTTATCACATCCCTCCCCTGCTCCTGGCTTCCAGCACTGTCTGTAACAGTGTCAAAGTCTGCAAAGCCTCAAAAATGAAAAGATGGCGCAATCGTAGCCTGAGGGGGCAAAGTCACAGACAGCTGAGAAGGAAAGATTAGGGCTTGTCATGGGTGTGCAAAGATGCTCTCTCCACAGCATTACTGAGGAGAGAGCCTCATGGAGGCTTGCAGCACTCATGTTATTCTTGCCCAGGGCTCTGCTGAAATTAGTGTCAGTCTCAAAGGAAACATGCAACCCTTAAAGATACAAAGCTAAATTTTTTGCAAGCACCAACTACGCATCCTGTGAACTAATGATTAAGAAGCAGATATCAAATCACTGCTTTGACACAGATTTTAAAGATATAGAGTGTAGAAATGTAGTTCCGTTGATCTTGTCCAATATCACTGGGAACAGCACAGCAAAGTTGTGTTTCCTAATTATAGCTGAATGAAAAGCACATTTGATTAAAGGTCTACCAGAACTGTGCTGGTACTGAGCATTCCCATTCAGGGCATGGAGAATTCCATGTTTGCCATAATGTCTGGTACTTATAAGTTAGTCTCATATCAGATTCTTCTTCTGCTATGAAAAAAGCAATATCATGATGTTCTGTCTACTTCTCCAGGACCTGTATCAAAATAGAAATTGCCTTCTAAATCACTTCAGGAGAAGAAAATGGTAGTCTTGACAAATTATGAGCCATATGGGAAAGAAGGGCTTAAGCGAAGTGCTTCTGTTTCTTTCTCTTAATTGAAGATGACAGTAGTCTGGTTGTTTTTCAAATTTCTACATTGAGGTTTGCTTATATCTAGATGAAAAAAAAAGAAAAAGAAATCCAAAAGCCAAGCAACCCTTGTATGACATGTCTGGCCTAAGCTGACAAGCATACTGCATGGGTGATTTATATTTAGAGCAAGGCCCAGAGGTGTCTACAGCAATCTACTTTCAAAAGCAGAAGTTGTCATATTCTAAATCTGTTCTTAAAGAAAACTGGACCTCACTGTTATTTTCTGGATAAAACATGCAACACTCAGAAGAAACGGCAATGTTTGAGAAAAGACATGTGAGGTCCAGAGTTCAGTGAGGCATCTGATGTCAGGATGCTTTATGCTTTTAGATGAGTGGCCAAAGCAATTCCATTTTAGTAATTGAGTTGTGTGAATAGTGTTTATGCAACTGATAGACATTCTTACACAAGTTACTGTAAGTGCATTGATTGTAGATGGCTGGCTTTTCGGGAATCAGCTTTGCCTTCTTCCGTTTGATGCTTGTGGCAGAGGTGCTGTGTTGGGTGCTGTTTTCTAAGCTGATGCTTCCCTCACAGCTGATGGAGCCACATCATATCCCTGGGACATGTTCTATCCCTGAGCCCCTGTCTTCTGCAGCTACTGTCATTTCAAAGACTTCACATCACAGTGCTTGGGGAACATGGGAAATGAAAATGCCTCCTTGTGAGAGATTTGCTTGCTTGAGTTTAACTGTTGGTTTTTTTCCCTAAGTAAATATTTCCTGGAGATGCATTCAAAGACTGTCATCTTTCATGGCTGAGATATTCTGTTGATCCTTGGTTATCCACTCATGTAGGTCATGGAGGATTTTGCTCCACAGTGGAAAAGAAAGGGTTTAAATTTTCAAGATAGGTGAAAATAAATTGAGGAAGTTTCTTCTCTCTGTAATAATTTGCATAGCAAAACTTCTAAACATTTATGGTTTTCTCTGTACAGACCATGAAGCAGTCAGATGTCCTGCCTGATGTTGATGGCCTCTATGAATAGCCTTCTTATCAAACAAGTTCCTATCCACTGCTATTAACTCCCTAAAAGTGAGCATGGGTGGTCTGCTATATTCGACTGATGTTGTTTCAGCACATCTAATGCTATAACAGTTGAATATTCACTCAAAAACCTTATCTTCTCAAGGGATCAACATGTTTTGATTATTTATCTTTCCGTATGAAAAAATAAATGTGTATATATATGAAACAATGTGCATACTTCTTTGCAGTCCAGATTTCAGTCTGAAAAGAGAAAGCTCTTCTGAAATGAATACCATGGGTAAACTCTAGGAAATGCACCAATTTTGCATTCTTACAGGATTTGTAAAAAGCTGTGGAGCAGTGTGGAATTTCTAATTTCTACTTTAAGTCTTGGAGGCAGTAACTACAACTTTTTCTCAAAGCCAAAAGAGGAAAATTATTTTAAGAAATACATTATAAAAATAATCAGCTATCCTTGTGAAAAGTGTACTCCATTCTTATCAGCTCCTGTGTCTCTGGTCCTCTGGTTTGTTTCCTGTGGTTCTGGCACTTTGCCAAGGGAGACTTAATTACCTAAAACAAAAAACAAAAATGAAAATGAAAGTTAGTGGCACATATTTATACTGCATTACTTCATTAAAAGCCAGAGAGAAGTACTTGCTATGAAAAAAATGTTTTCACTTTCATTTTGGCAGTATATATATCACCTCTCTGTTCAGTGGCACTCTCCAGGCACTGAAAATGTCTTAGACCTATGTTGTAACCTCACATCACACATGGCTTGTGTTACCTTTCAGAAATAGATGACTTAGTACATATTCTTGAAACTGTAATTTATGTACAGTCTGGCAACCCATTACAACTTCCAAAAGAAGATACCTTTTTGCTGCCTGAATGAATCTTTATCTACCCAGTGATTAATGAATTCATCCCTTTGACCATGCCATTTTGAGGCGCCATTAGAGTCAGAAAACCTGAATTGCTGTCAACTTGCAATAAGAGTCTCTCAGGAATGTGGAGTCCTTCACAGTATCCAGGGTATCTCACAGTGACCAGAAGCTTGGCGTGCTTTACTGAGCAATTGAAGTGCAAGTTGAAAATCTTATCCAGAAAGCTAATTGGGAAGATGTCATTGCCACCATGAACACCTGGCTGCCAAGATAACATTCATTTTATAGTCCTCCATGCCAACCAAAAGCACAGCAGTGGAAGCAGAGGACTTCAGCATACGGGAAGAACTTACACCTTCAATTGCAGACTGGATAAATCTATCAAGTTTGGTGTGAGGGAAGGAAGGACCTAGAAATAAATGTACAATAGGATAAAATAAAACATCGATTTAGTAAAAATTGATTGACCTGAAATTAATGAGCTTTTAGAAAGTCACTTTCTTAGAAAATTTAAATTTTTTAAGTTTACCAATTCCCTCCCCAAGAGGCTGTCACCACTGGGTTCCCATTCCCCTGTGCCTACTTGCGCTGCAGCAACACTCATGGGAAAGTGCCCAAGACACAAATTCTTCAGCTGAAGGGGTAGGACTAGCACAGAGCCCTCAGGAAAGAAACTGAACAAGCAGTGAGTTATTTGCATTAGGGAAAATCCCCTTAAACTTTACTCAGCACTCTTAAGCCCACTGATCCTGTCCAGTCATTCTCTCACACTTCCAGCTCTCCTTTCCCCTAGCTGATGCCCTGCAGACAGCAGGATTCCAATCATCATCCACTCTGATTCCTGGAAGGAAATAGCACTGTAACGACATAACATATTGGGAGACAGACAGACGTGGTCCATCTGCAGCCTCCTACTGATTGAAGGACAATGTTAGGAGAGCAAAACAAGACCAGAAGAAGTAGGAGAAAAAAGTTGACTTAAAACATAAAAGTGAAAACAGCACTGAATGGAGAGATGGAAAAAGGCAAAGGTCACTCTACCAGGAACCTAATGTCAGAAAATAAAAGATGATTGTATTTTGCTTCATCCTCTTTTCTCTTTCTACATGGCTTTCCTTAATCTTTTTCATGTTATCTTTCTTACCCTGTACTTTCGTCCTTTCTTGCCTCTTGGGTTTTTACTGCCCATTTTTCAGTGCATTTTCTGTTTACAGAAATAGATCATTAGCCTTTATAAACTGAAGTTAAACCCTTTTTGAAAATGCTCATCTGAACTCAAAATGCTCACAAAAACTTTGCATATTGCATGACTGGGGAGACAGAATATTACCCTGTTTTCTGTAACATTTAAAAAACACTTTTAAAGTCTAACCTCACAGCAATAGTCTTCTTTTTCTTTAGCACTTCTCTTCTGTAACACTTCGTCTCTTTGGCCCAGTGAGCAATGAACTCCTGTTTCCAGATTCAGCAGCTTGTAGTTTGTTACACACCTTCAGAGACTTAAGGTCCAATGTACTGAACTTTGCCAAATGAGTGCTTTTGCCATTAGTTTATTGTACAGAAGGGGACTCTGTGATGACAGTGACTCTTTTTCTCTAAAGAATATACAGACGGCATCTTCAGAAGATATTTTTGAACCGGTCAGCTCGTGCAAGGAGAAATATCCGGGGTATTTGTATCACCTGTAGTTTCTGTCTATCTGCTTTGACACCACTTCACAGCACACTTTTCCAAGCACAGGAATGGGCATTGGCACCTATATTTTCTGCCACATGTGATTTCCTTTTATGGACTAGGCACTTATTAAGCCTAGCCCCACATGTTCAATGTTACCCATTTCACACACAACTAAATCTGTTCATAGAGAATTACCTGTAGGTAGCAATCCCTGCCCTTCTGCAAATTAAAATTAAAATTTCAGCTAAGCAAAAGATTTGTTGTATAATTTAAAGCCCAGATTCTAATCAAAAGAGGAACTGTGTGCGAGTGGTCTTTTTGAAACCACTGGTATTAATTTTACTAATAAAGTAGCAAACATACTGAAATATCCCTTGGGCCTGCTTTCTCTTTTTCTCTATTTGTAGAACATCTGCAGGAATTTTCCTTTATTTATTTAATTTTCCAAATTATACAGTGATTTTAAGTTTCAATTTTCTGAATCTATTCTGAACTGTTTGTGTGTTAATGTGCACATTTATTCCTTTGGAAGGAGATTACAAATGATGACAGTAAATTAAAGCCTCTGTTTCATTTTCACATCATGTATTTTCTATTTTTCTTCTTCTACTCTTCACACCTGAACAGACACATCCACCAAGCATTCACACAGCAGTGTAAATGATAGGCTGGGCAGCTTAGGGTACTTCCACACGAAAGGACCAGTAGCGAGTTAGTTATTGAACGGGGCATCAAGAAGATCACTCTTAACTTTCTCTCCCCACTATAAATACATGCCTGCACATCCCTTCTTGTTACTCAACTAGCAGTCAGACCATGCTCACTTAAAACCCTTTTCACAGAGATAAACGGAGAAGGGTAAGGAGGGTCATTACAGAAGAAAAAGTACTGTGTATGTTGCACCTACTGTCCTTAGAAAACATGGTCAGGGGCTCTTCTTATTTTGTGCACTCAAGAGATTTAGTCTGTTTTTCCCGTGGTAAATCCATGTAAGGCTTGCACCTTGTAAAATGGGGAGCTGAAGAACTCTTCACAGCTATCTGATATCTTTAGTTCCCACTCAGTTTAATTCAGCACATCAGGTTGGTTCTTTTCTTGTTGCCTAAAAAACCTTGATTATATTTTAATGAGAAAGTTCTTTCCCAGCATATAACCTTAAATTTGCTTTTCAGCAAGTGGCTCATGGTTTAACTTTAAAGTTCCCATGTAAATCCTGACAGTATATTATATTAGTTAATAATATAACACTCGGGCTGTGGGACCTAATGATTCATTTTTCTGTTATTATCAATAAATTCTGCCCAGAGAAAGCCTGGGTGAGGAAAAGAACTTGGTTGGAGTTCTTTCAGGATTCTGAGTTCCTCTGACCTTTTAACTATGTCTCAGTTTTGTGCTTTCATAGAGCAGTGATTTTAATGAGCTTATCACAATTGAGTGAGGTGTGTCATTTCTCAGACACCCTGTGAGATACTGGGCCCATTGACTTAGGGGAGCTAAAACCTCTCAGCACCTGACAGAATTAAATCCCAGCTTCCATGAAACACTGCTGTGGAGAGTAGCTGACTCCAGTAAAACCTTTCAAGTTGAGTCTCTTTTTTTTCACATGTGGAATTGGATGAGCAAATGTTACCAGGGTTTCAACAGCTGGGACTAACCCCATGCATGAACAGCTGGTTCTGAAACTGAGTAGCCCACACAATGAGTGCAAGAAAGATTACCCTGACCTTCCACATATTGATTTTCAAGGTGGTTAGAACAGGAAATGAATTCAGAAATGACAGAAGGTTTAACAAGTTTGTGGTTTCTCTCTGAAAGAGTTTGGTAGAAATCCTAACTATCATTTGCACACTAAACTTGCAGTAACAGTTGTTTTATAGGACCTTTTTTAGGAAAGATTAACATTCAAGTGACATGAGAGACAGTAGTTTTAATTTATGTCTCTGCAATTATCACATCTTCCTTTGTTTGTGTAGCTGCGGAAACACAGGAGCTTCACAACATGGTGGGAAGTGTCCACAGGAGAAGAAGGGCTAAGGACACATAAGTAATTTCCTGCTTTTCTTGTTCAAAAGGTTCACTTTTTTCTTGAGTATATAAAGGAGGGTGTGCCATCAGCTAAAAGAATCAGCCAGCATTAGGCTTTTTCCCTAAGATTAATTTTGTATTAATGCTACTCCATGGATTCCATCAGGATTGCTTCTGCTGTATGAGACAGGAAAACAGGAATATTTCTCCTTCCATTATACATGCTGGGAATATACACAAAGGAATAAGTCTAATGTTCTAATGAATATTAATTCTATAAGAATCCAGAAATTAGATAGGAAATATATAATACAGAAATTTAGAAACATTGGCATAGTCTGGTGAAAATATGAAAATTGCATATTCTACTTAATATGCAATTTGCCAGCACTAAAATACAAACATGCTGTGAGATAGTCTCTCACAATATAGCTGTAATAGCAGAAGAATAAAAAATTACTTGTGTGCTTGTAGACTTACAGGATCTCAGAGATTCTCTTCAGGGTGAACTCACTGACCACTAAAACATCCTTAGTTTGTCTTAATACGGTAAGAGAAATTGTGAATTATGTGTTCTTAAATAGCAGTTCTTAAACCCTTGAACACAGAATAAAGTTTAACCTCAACAGAACATACACTGGAATGAGGGCCAACGAACAACCGAACTTGGTAAGCCAGTTTAGCTTCATATACCCTCATGTCCGTATGAGTATGTACTAGCAAGCTGACTTGTGGCAGTAACTCTCTACACTCTTGCTCTGAATAGATAACCTCATTTTTTTATAATTGCGTTGAAATACAATTTTATTCTAAGTTGCAGGTGATGCTCCACTGGGAATTTTTTGTTTCTGGGAATGGTAGAGAGAGGGTAGAGTCGCAAACCTTACACATGTGCCACACAGCGAAGTGCATGTTTGAGAGCCCTGACTGGTGCGCTTTCCATCTGCAATGCTATTATTTGTAGGCTGCTGTATTTTGAACTGCCTACACTGTTCTCAGCATGAACTGCTGAAAGACAACACTGTAGTGTACAAAGTCCTGCTCATGCCTAAATTATCCACAACAAATTAATGAGAACCTGGTGCTGATTATGTTCAGGCCGTCCTGAGGCAACCACTTAGTGGGCTTAAGGGTTTACTTTTAAAATGCATATTACTGGCTGAGACAACAGACTTGGACCCATGTTTAATTGATGGTGAGACATATTCTAAGTGGTTTAATGCCTCTACCTCAGCATCTAAGGTTTGCTACACAAAAACAATGGGGGAAAAAATCATGTATTTTTAAATAGCTTAGGTCCTAGAACATTTTAAAAGATGTTGAGAATGAGTAAAGATTCTGCTTAGTATGAGGGGACAGTTAAAAGATAGCAGAAACCCACATTTTTTGTTCTTTGTTCTAGGCTTGTCTTACCTCTACTTTTCATAGAATCATAGAATCATTTTTAGGTTGGGAAGAACCCTTAAGTTCATCAAACCTAAAAATTAACCTAACACTACCAAGTCCACCACTAAACCATGTCCCTAAGTGCCATGGCCTCCAAGTCCATGATATTCAAGGAGTCTTGTATTTGCTTTACCTAGAGGTCATTTATCTAAAACAAAAATAGTTTGCAGTGTCTGATGAGAATAGTCAGAGCATAACAAGGTGCTGAGCAACGGCTGCACCCGTCACTCTGGGAGCTCCACAGTGTCATCACTGCAGTTTTGGACATGCATGGCTTCTCAGGAATTCCCTGGTGTCTGACCACATAAGCATATGCTAATACTACAGTGGAGGAGATGCTGTATGACTGACCAGCCAGCCTCGCTTGCCCTACAACTACATACCAAAGACCCGTATAATTAAACCCTAACCAGCACCCACTTTAGAGAGGTAAGTGGACAGGCATAGGAGATCTCATAGTGATGCTAAGGAGATACAGTGTTCTAAGAGGGTAACTAGATATGAACTGGGCCCCAAGGCAGCCTGAAAAAACAGACCTCAGCAGCCCCTCACAGTCTGCTTAGAATCTGTCTTGGTCACAAGGGCCCTGACTGAATGGCTCAAGAAACACAGCATGTTCTGTATCACTCTGTATTAGTATATTATCGTCAGTAATGCATTTTAATGTACTATGTGGGTAGGAATACTTTTAGACAAGGTTTTACAGATTACATACTTTGTTCTAGACTGTTCTGGTTCTGTTGGGTTTTTTTTAATGACTTTTAATTTTCTTATTTAATGGTTATGATTTCACCACATAATTTTTACCAGACAGTTGTTAATTTTTTTCTAGAACACTTGGTATAGTTTATCATGGGAGGATAATGTCTGTAACAGACCAACCCAAGTCTCTTCAAGACAGCTGTGGCAAACAGCCTTCTGATTCCATCAGCACTTCCAACTGCTGCCTCTTCACCTTCTTCCTTAGGTGTTCATTGTGGTACAGAACCAGTACTGCCTGTGCCCCACTGAGCTGGTACTTTCCAGTCTGCAGGCCTCTTTGGGTACCTATATGGAAAGAAAGCTTTCAGGTATTTCTCCTAAAAACAAGTGCTTTGATGACATTATCTTACAAGCCCCTTGCAAGTACCTGTTTGACCTGTTGGAGTGGGTCCAGAGGAAGGCCACAAAAATGATGAGAGGACTGGAGTACCTGCCCTGTGAAGATAGGCTGAGAGAACTGGTGTTGTTCAGTCTGGAGAAGAAAAGGCTCCAGGGAAACCTTATTGTGGCCTTTTGATACTTAAGGAGGGCTTATGAGAAAGATGGGGACAAACTTTTTTGGTAGGACCTGTTGCGATAAGACAAGAGGTACTGTTTTTAAACTAAAAGGGGGTAGATTTAGACTAGATATGAGTGAGAGATCTTCGGCATAGGTGGCGCCATCAGAGAGGTGGTAGATGCCTCTTCCCTGGAAACATTCAAGATCAGGCTGAACAGGGCTCTGAGCAACCTGATCTTTTTGAAGCTGTCCCTGCTCATTGGAGGGGGTCGGACCAGATGGACTTTAAAAGTCCCTTCCAACCTAAATTATTTTATGATTCTAAGTAATCTGTCACTCATGAACACTCACTGGATTTGTTTGCAAGAAAGGGAAGACTAATCTTCTATCATTACAGGTTAGTTCACACCTTTGGGTAATAAAAGCTGCGTGAGCAGGAAAAAGGATCAATAAAACCCTAATTCATTTTGCTCTCTAATTTCTGAGAACCATACACTTTCTCCTGTGAGATGCTTAATACTTATTTCTGTCCTGGGAAATGAAGTCTGTTGATCTCATCCTGTGTAGCGCTGCTCTGGAAAGTGCTGATATGTTCAGTATGGCCAGTATTAGAAAGAAAAAAGTTTTGTGGCCACTCAACAGGACATATTTCAGATTCCTGAGGGTAAGACTTGGTGTGAAAGAATTAACCTTTCCTTTGTCTTTGAGTATTTAGGCTTTGCTTTCTTCTTTTCTTTATATATCCGCCTCTATGATTTTGAAGAGGCTGTTAAAGGCATTGCTATTTGCAGCCAAGGTATTTTACAATTATATTAGCACGTTCCTCCTCTTTATCAACCTAAATCCTGTATGAAAGAGGCTTTTAAACTGAAGTTGCTTGCACTGCATTCAGAAGGAATCAAGATGGGCTTGCCCTTATCTTGAGTTCCACTTCAGACTCCATCAGGTACTACTCCATCTTTGACAGCAGATGGGTTGCAGATGGAGAAAGTGATGGAGAGAGAGAAAGAAAGGCATCCAAACAGGCCCAAGGACACTCACAGGCTTCAAGATGAATGCCTACAGTGCACACAGTTTTAGAAAGAGGACAGGTACCAATATAATGTGTTCCCACTGAGTTAAAATACTGTTTACTATGTGATAGACTAGCTCAATTTTTTACATAGTATGCATAGCAGTCCAAGAGTGTTGAATAAACTGTGCAAGGTATACTGTAGATAGTGTACCTGACTGGAAAGGAGTTGAAACAGGGCACTTAGTGGCTTTGTCTTATCTCAATGTTACGGTGTAAGTAACCCCAGAACGTGCATGAAACCATCTGTGACATCGACACTCAGAAAAGGCACATCATTTAAGATGAAAAACTCCCGCAAGCCCTATGGAAAGATAATTGATATCAATTCTGGCTTTTCTTATCCAGCTTGAAGGTGAACAAGCCCTTCCCCTCTTTAGACTAACTAGAAAAGTATTTTTTTTTCATTCCTGAAACGTTTAAGATATCTGAGAACACTAATGTTATTGCAGTGTTTGATATTCAGATAGCTTTGATGTGCATGTGCAGCTTCTGAAAATTATGAGAAAATACAAAAAGTAATCAGAAAACACCATTTATACACCTGGCAGCCAATGGGAAAAGACACAGGGAGGGCCTGCAGACATCTACAGGGATATTGAGGAAGACAAAGCTTTTTTTCAGCTACAGTGAAGGAAAAGATTAGGTGGGTGTGGATGGGAGAAAGTATGATTGTTTTCTCTGCATGACAGGAGGGGTTGGGGAAATTGTTTATTTCTTTGTACCAGTACAGGAAATGTCTTTGCTTTATACATGTATCTGTGGCATGGGAAGAGGCAAAAAGCAGATTTTTTTTTTTTTTTTTTTTGCTTAGGCATAGGAAAAGGGGAGATTCATTTTTTTTCTCTTCTGTGGAAGGGGATGAAGGGAGGTCTGTCTACACATCTACCAGCTGTTTCAAAAAGGAAAACCTGCGAGGTCTGCATGGACTTCAAAAAAGGTCGGGCATAGGTAAGACAGTTCATTTCAATGCTGTCCCAAGCAGAGCAAATGTTTAGTCATCTATTTTTGGCTGCAGTGACGTTCAAACGGACAAACCAGGAATTCAAAGCATTGTACTCCACTAAGCACGTCGCGCAGTTTGGAAAACAAGGCCAGTACCGCCCATCGCACTCTGCTTTCCCTCGTTCTAGGCTGAGGCACTTACGCCTCCAGGACAATCCCAAAAGCTTCTTTTACCTCACTACCATTTTTTTAAGTTTTCATCCCTCTACACATTTCAAGTTATTTAATCTTCCTCCTACGGGGCCACCTTTGTCCTTCCAGTCCGGCAGAGCGAACCCCGCTGCCTGAGGAGCGGGAGAGGAGCTCCTCTCCCCTCCCCGCGATTCCCACACACGCCGACTTTCCCGCCGGCATCTCCCCCTTGCCCGTGACAACCACGGGCCTTGTCGGGGCGGGGGCTGGCCGGGCGGCCTGTGCCTGTGCCTGTGCCTGTGCCTGTGCCTGTGTCTCTCCCTGCCCGGCACAGACATGGCTGTGCCGCCGGGGTGACCAACGGCCGGGCGCGCGCCCGGGCCCAGCGCGGCGGCCGTTGTGCGGGCGCGGGGACGCGCGGCCGGCGCGGCCGTTGTGCGGGCGGGGGCACGTGCGGGGCCCGGGGGGAGCCGCGGGCCGCGCCGCCTCGGCGGCGGCGGAGCGGTAGGGAACGCGAGGGAGCGGCAGGGAGGGACGGAGGGAGGGGACGCGGGCGGCGGGGCGGGGACTGCCGCTGCTGTGCGCTGTTTGTCCCCGCTCCGCCGCGCGAGGAGGAGGGTTCCGTCCGGCCGCCTGCTGCTGCTCCCTCCTCCGTGCGAGGGGACCGGGGCGATCGGGGCGGGGGCGGGGGAGGTGATGAGCTTGGGCCGGGGGCTGCGGCGGCGGCCCGGCTGCTGCTGCTGCGGCTGCGGCGGGAGGCGACGGCGGGCCGTTGGAGGGTCTGTCCGTCGGGCCCGGAGCCAGGGGGATGCAGCGCAGGACGTGTCTGGGCCTGGGTGTAGCTGATCGGAGAAGAGAGGCAGACACCGCCCGGAGAGGCCGAGGAGCAGCGGAGGAGAGCCACCCTGACATGCCTTTTCCTCTCCCTCCTCTCCAGCGGCCATGTTAACCAGAAAACCCTCAGCTAGCGCCGCCGCTGGTGCTGCCTACCCAGCTGGTAAGGAGCGAGTGGGCCGCCGCGATAGCCACCGCTGGGCCGGGCTGCGGAGGCCCGGCGGAGGGGGGACGGAGGACGGGGGGCTCGGGCGCCCTGCGGCTGGCGCCGCAGCGGTGCCGTGTGTGCCGAACACTGATCCACCCACCCCCCCGCGGCAGCCGAGCCCGGGGGGGGCTGCCGGGGGCTGCACGTTGGGCTCCGGCGAGCTGCTCTCTTGCGGGGTGGCGAGTTTGTCTCGGGGGAGAGAAAACACTTGGGGAAACGACCCAGGGAGACCTGGGGGTCGCCGCGAGTGCCAGAGCGGCCGCGTTTGACAAGGGGCAACGGTGTTCGCCTCTGCTTCGCGCTGCAGACTTGTGAACTCCCGGCAGGTCCCCGGCGGCGCCGGGATTTCGCCGGGCCAGACGGCTGGGGGGGACGGGCAGCCGTCCAGCCTCGAGGCGTGCGCGGAGCAGAGCCGGCTCGTTCTCCCGGTTAGGCGCCTGCCGGTGGCGGGTTAATCTCGGATGAAGGGTTTAGCCGGGCGAGCATGGCCCGCCTGCGCTATTAGCCGGATCGGTGCGTGTGTGCGCCGCGGCGGTGATTAGCTTTTAATGGCTTCTGCCCAAAGCAAGACGGGCGGCGGTGCCGGCCGAGCGCCGGGGCCGCCGCCGCCCCGACGAGGCCCGAGGGGCCGCCGCTGCCCTCCGCGCTCACCCCTCTGCTCTCCGCAGGCAGGGCAGGGGACAGCGGCCGCCCGCTGCAGTCTTCCCCAGGCACTGGAGCCGGGGTCTCCCGGGCAGGAGCTGGGACCGGCCCGCCATCGCCCCTCGCATTGCCGCCGCTCAGGGCCAGCAACGCCTCCCACACGGTGAGCCGGGGTACAGGGCGGGGGGTGGATGGGGTGCGGGGAACGGGCGTCTGACCCCGGGGTTTCGCCGCGCCGTCGCCGCTCGCCGCGTGTGCCCCGCGGAGGGACCGAGTGCTCACGGGCACCCAGAGGCTCATGGTGCTGAAGCAAAGCGCGTTGAATTTCTGCAGACTCGGATGAAATGTGCATGTTTGCTGTGAGGCTGGGACCCTGTCATTGCACACGCTGCTTTCTCTTGCCCCAGCTCCCCTTTCAGTCTGATTTTATGTCTCATTTTCAGTGACAAATTCGATCTTTCACACTCTCGTAGACGAGCTATTCTGGTAAATGTATTTTTTGAGATGACATTGTTTTGGCAATGAGGTTAGTCACTGTGATTAAAGGGTTGCATGAACTGTGGTGAAAAATGAAGACTACTTTCTCCTTTATATGTCTGATTAGCTCAGGCCGATCAGTCTCTTCCCTAGAAATAGCTATCGCTGTGCTCAGGGACAATGATTGGATGAATCTACCTTTATTGCTGCAGTAGTTTACCTATAAAGAAATAACCGCTGATGGCATGAAAAGGATGTTATTTTCTGGTTCTGTGATATCTCACATTGTCTCCCACTTCTAGTTAATCTACTAGGAATGAAACTTCCTAAGTATGACACTATATATGGATAAGAGAAGATATCTCTGTCCTGAAGTCATGACAGAGTAGAGAGAGGGGTCTCTATGCTGTCATGTTAACACTAAATATCTGAAATTTTTATTGCATACATTTCCTTTTAGACTGTGAAACATTTCATACTGACCCTGAAAGGCATTGATGGCATACTTTTCATGGAATAAATGAGTTCTTCGTGGAAGCTCACATACTATCTTTGTAAACATATGGCAGAACTTTAAATGGTAGTGTGACTATGGGCTAGTGGAAGGTAAAACTATGCATTTAGATATTAGTGTTTCAGTGACTTTCCATGTAGCTTCTGGGGTAAAAGCATCTTATTCAAGTCCATTTATAGAAAGAATTGGCTTAATTCAAAAAATCAGTATATGTTGGATATTCTCAAAAGGAATGATGAGTATTCTGCAAATTCAAGGTGGAGCTGCATGCTTGAAATCAACATCATTGTATATTTATGTAGCTAGGGTGTATGTCTGAATTGTTCATTACTATGAAAGGCCAGTTTTTTCATATTTGTATGCCAGTTAAGTGCTGCTTGATTTTAGAGTTGGGGCAACAGCTTAGGGTTTTTTTAATAAAATTATAGAAGAGGGAATATAGTACAAACAGCCTGGACCCCAGTCATGGAAGTGCATTTACAGTAGGGCCCGCAAATATCAGGGGCCCACATGTAGCAGAGCCCAGACTTAATTTAGAATTTGTGAAAGTGTGGTGGTTTAGCTATTTATCTGTGACTACTTACTAATTTTGGAAGTATAGAATTTTGATATTTTTATACATAGATTTTTGTGTATGTGTATTATATGGTGTCTGTGCATAAATAGATACATATGTAAAAATGAAGTCCTTATGAAAGCATTCAGGGAGTGTTCAAGTGTTATATTTCTGTCTCAAGTATTTTTATAAGTACATTATTTTGTATGGATGGATATGTTTATATATAGCATATGTATGTATGTGTGTAAATAGAGATTAAATAATTATGGAAGCACACAGGGATGATCAAGCATTATATGACTGTGCTTCATGTCCCTCTAGATTCTGACTGTTCCAAACTCTGCCTTGCCTTTGTGATACAGGGCCTACTCTACAGTATTTATTTAGCCTTGGGTGCTATTATGGAAACACCTCAGACTGCCTTTCTGAATTTCATTGGTGATTATTTTGTGGTTGGCTAACATAACTTTTTGCGGTAAGGATCAGATATGACATCGGAATGCTGGATTTTGCCCTAAAAAAAAAGGGCAGTATCTGTTATGTGATCTTACTGTAAACTCAGTCCTACTGACCTCAGCTGACACTGACAGATTGAAACCATTGGCTTTACATCCCACCACTTCATTCAGACCTAGCTGAAATGAAACATTTCAGTTTTCTTAAATGATTTTCCTTCTTTGTGTTCATTTGCTTATTGTCTTTTCATCTCCATTGTATCTATGTGACTTCTCTAATAGCTAAAAATTGAGTATTTGTGTTCAAACTTCCAGAAGGTACAGCGTGCTTAAATGGGTGAACTTGTTGATGTTTGGGTATAAGTGTGTGCATTGTGTGTATACTAGTTGTGAAGAGAAACTGAGATTGAGCTTTGTTTAAGCTGAAAAGTTTTTCTTTTAATTCATACAGAGAAGAAATCTACTACCTATCATGTTCCTTGCAGTAGAGAGTTGTGTCATCTAGCCTCTAGTGAAACTGTGGTCTCCTAGTTTCAAGTGAAATGTCATTGTTTGGTAGATTATAGTAGCATGAGTGGAAGGGGGGGAATATGCTGTTTTACACAGGCTTCATAAAACCGGACAGAGGTTTTGGTTGCAGTCTCTCCGAGCACAGCACCCTTTGTTGCTAAGCAGGCAGTTGTGTGTTGTACCAGGGAAAGGTTTTGCTTATTTTTTTTTAAGTCTGGCTTCATCCTAGGCTTATTTGTGTCTACTTCCATCCTTGACTATCTTTTTTGCCTTATGGTCGAAATCAAGAATTTATTTCCAACATGTCATTCTCTTCATTTTCCTCTCCAAAGTCATTGCTTTCTCTTTTGAGGGCTTAAGTTCTTGCCTTGATGATTGGAACCTTTTCCTGTTCATTCTCTCCTGTTTCACTGTGGTGTTCTAACATCCACTTGACATGCAGCAGTAGAGATTATATTGCTTGCCTGCTGCTCTGTTTGTGTAAATCCCCACCCGTCTGTGAGTCCCTCTTCAAGACTTGTCTCTGTCTTCTACCTACCTCCATCTCTGTTCTTTCTTACTTGGCATGTATCCCTGCATTCTGCACTCTAACTGTTTCTTTTGCAGTAAAGCAGTATTAATGTTTTTATCCTCTTCTCTAGTACTGTAACAACAACGCATTTACAGTGCATGATTCAGTTCCCTCCCTCTTCAAGCCTTTTCTAAGATTTCTGTATGGCAAGCCTATTTTCTTTTGCCACCACAGTTGAATGCTCTTTCATGTACTTTTGCATCAATCATTCAGTATTAATCTTAATGTTTTTAAATTTAATTTTTAAAAATTAATTTACATTATAATGGAACAGATTCCTGAACGCTGTTAATATGAGGATCTGGTATGTCACATGCTGCAAATTTTTATTGTGGGCATCTGCTTTAAAGGAGGTAAAACCCCAAAAAATACCTTCCTGTTGTGGTGTTTTCATGTATTAAATTGCAACAGAAATGCTGTCACGTTAAGTGAAATAACTATGCAGTCATGACCTGGATTTCACTATATCTAGTTTTCTTTGGATATTTCTCCTTCTATATAAAACTTGAATCTAGAGGGAAAATGAAGCTATCTTTTAAGGGTGAGGAGGGGTGGGCAAGGAGTCTCTGAAATTTGGGCTCCAACAATTGGTAACTGTGCTTGCGGGGACTGCAGTACATCTAGGCACATCTCTCATATTTGTATACTTCAGCTTATTTGCGTTGTCTGTCCTTTTGGGTTTCATCATGTGTAATAAGTGCAGGGTGTCCCAGAAATGTTCAAACTCACTGTACCCTTGGAGTCCTAACAGGATGAAAAAAAATTAAGAGTTGGTATCATTCTTCAGCCATAGTTCTGTCTGTGAACATATGTGCTGTCTAAAGTTTACTTTTCAAAAAAATGAGTTTATATTGACCAGATACAACAACAACAAAAAATCCCAATGGTGTGTTTTTTCTACAGCTCTTGTTGAGCCACAAGCTCAACAGGGGCTTAATCTTTTTTGGTGTATAAGATTCATACTCCTAATACAACCATTATGATAATCCAGCATTATTATGGTACTAATTAGCAAGTATTTCCTCTGAGCAGAGGAATGCTGCTGATTTAGTTTATCAAGGAAAAAGAAGGCCTTTTGTACATTTCAGGCTGTAATCAACAAAATAGGCAGTGAAGCATGCTACACCTGATTCCATATGCCTTTAGTGTGTTAGACACAGTAGGGCTGAAATTGGCACACCCAGAAATGCTGTAAAGAGAGGGGTATAGAGTGTAACAATTATTCTTTAATTAAGTTACTACTTTAGAACACTCTTTCTCCCTTGTCCTCATCTATGCGAAATAATAGCAGATAGTAACATCTTATTCCTGTGCAGTATTTCAACAGGCCATCATGATTGCTTTATTATTAAGATTTATTTTATTTTAGATTCTGATTGACAGCAAAATCTTTTTTTCTGTGGTTTTGCTCAAAATAAAAAGATAATATATAGCTGAATCATGGTCCTACCTTGGATGGTTTTATAGGGTGCTAATAATCACAGCAAGTGATTGTTACAAAGCTGGAATGTGATACAATTACATAATATCTTGATGCTTTTAAAATTGAGAAGAGGTATATGCTCCAGTGGTGTTCAGTCCTATAGGTATAGTCTTGTAGAAGGTCTTGAAACAGACCAATGCATTGGCTGAGTGTTACTGCAAAGGAATTGTCAATGGATTTGCCTTCTTGTTAGCAAAGTGGACTCATCTTTATGCTACTTCTGTGTTGTTACAGGTCCGTAGTCTAAGTATAGTAAGTTACTGTTCTGTCTCTAAACCCGTTTGTGCAGACAAAGCAAAAAAACCAAACCCCAAGTACTCCTACCCCCCAAATAAAAGTTTTGGGGTTTATTTATTTATTGATTGATTTATTGATTATAGTTTAGGGCGTATTTTTGCTTTGTTTTGTTTTGCTTTGCTTGATGTATCTATTTCAAAGAGTAAGTGAATGTTTTCGGCATAGTCATCAACTTCCATAAACTGAACAAACCAAAGTTAAAGTAAAATCGTAACATCAATGTTGAAATTATGAAAAACTATTGAGAGAGAAAAAAACATTCCATTGTAACACTTACTGTTATGTAATTGATGTTACCAGAAGATTCAGGAAGATGAGTTCTTTGAGTTCAAACTTACCTGTTATTTCAATATGTTTTATAGACAAGTGTGTACATCAGTTTTTGAAGATGTGTGCTACAAAAATGTGTAAATCTTAGAAGGTGTGGATGGGTTTGAGCACAGGCAATACAGCATATAATAAGTAAGCTTCGTAAGTGCTCACAGGTGGTCAACTGTGTAGGCTGTTGGTTCTGCAGAAGCAAAATGGAAACGTGTTGTAGACCTCTTAGCCTTATGGTTTTAGTTGAAAAGCTTCTTTGTATTGAGAACAGTTTGGTACTGGACTAAGAAGACTATAATCCTTTGTAGCTTCTCAAGCCCATTAGTTGTAGTTCAGGAACTTACAGTGTCACTGGTGAAGCCTATGGACCTTGTAAGTAGTGCAAGCCTGAACTTGACAGCAATCTCAGACACTCAGTAGCCAGGAGTAGATAGGCAGAGCAAAGGGGTGGTGCAAGTCCAACCCTCATCCAGCTTGGAAATAGAAGATGTGGTGATTCTTGTGCAGGCAGTACTCTGAGATAAGTCCATTTTTCATATTGACTTTGTAGTTGTGATATGTCTCATAGCTCTGAAATTCCTGTCGGGCTTTTTGAAAGAAGAGCTCTCTTCTTCCCCACAACTTTTGGAATAGAGTCTGTGCTAATGTGGTGTCTTTTCTTCCACGAAGAAAACCAGTGCTACTGTCTGCATCTGCATTTGCATTCCCAAGTAGCAACTGACTGAAACTGGCAAAACCAGTCACTTTGGATTTGGATTGAAGTTGGGATAATGCTGGTGATTTCATTCTGCTGCTTAAAGAAGAAGAGCCAACTTGTCAGCAACAAAAGAAACCATGAGACTGCCTGAAGGTGCAGGAAGCAGAGCTACGTGGTTTACACTTTAGAATGTGTTTGCAAACACACTTTTAGAAAAAAGAACTCTTTAGTCCCTTTTGAGAGGGAATAAATATTTGGGCTTTTCCCAAGCCTTGAAGAAGTTCTCAATGCATATATTGACATAAACAGTGCTTAGGAAGGGTAGAAGATAGTTAACTCTGAAAACAGGTGACTGGAGAGAAAAAAAAATTGATTCAAGGTGTGAACTGTGGCAATGAGTATTTGGATTAAGAAATGCTTAAAGATGGTTTTCTCTGCTATACTCTTTCTACTCATTGTCTACATTAGTGTTGTCTACTCCCAGTTTGTGCAGATATGTTCTGCTTTGTTGTTCAACTAGTGCTGCAGAAGACGTATTTGTACCTGGAATTTCCTAGCTTGAGTCCTTGTATGGTTACTCTGCTGCTTCATTGTGCCTTTCTTACACAGTTCTGCAATGCTGCATGTGCTGAACCTCTGACATCTTACTAAACTAGATCTGTTTCTGAGATGGGTGATTTAGCAGCTCTTGCGGCTGATTTTTTTTTCTTTGCAGTAACTGCTGTTCATATAGAGGATCAGGGCAACCTTCAGGAAACTGCTACTACAGTGCACCTCAAACTTGACCTGAAGGAATTGCCTGTAGGCTTGATAAGCTGATTAAGTCTTCCTGATGATTTAATTTCTGGTGCTTTTGAGACATCAAACTAGGAAAGGAATTCTTGTTGATTTCCTGTATGTCTTCACCCTGCTTAAATGTTACAAACGTCTTTGCTCTGAATTATGATTGTGTGGTAATGCTTTCTGTGAGATTGATTAAATTCAATAGTGTGAGCCTAAATTTCTCTGCAAACAAACATACACAGTCAAACTGCAGTGGTGAACTAAAATGAACCAGTTATTCAACGTGAGTCAAAATGGAATCAGAAGAGCAGTGAACAAGACAGAAGCAATCTCTGAGAACACGTGCTCTTCTATTATGTGTTTCAGAGCCGCAGATTTCAAAATATTGTCAAAGGTGAAGCCTGTGTCCAGCTGGCAAGTCTTTGGGAACAAGTTACTGAATTTGCAAAAACAGACTTCTGCCATATCAAACTGATGCCTTAACAGAAGCACAAAGTATGCTCGAGTCTGTGTTGCGTGGCTACGTTTTCTCATTAGGAAGCACTTCTGCTGTTGTAGCACAGATTTCATTGCCTTATATTACAGCACACAGCTGTCATTTTCTGATTTCATTTCAGCAATCTTAAGTGAACGGGGAATGTGTTATCCTTAGATGCCTACTAAAAATAAGGTTTGGATGAAAAGTGCTCTCAGTCCTGGCTTGATATCTGTCTGACATATCAGTGAACTTTTCACTAGTAATTTGGCATAAATATTAAGACCGGTGAATCAGCTTGAGAGACAGCAGGGGAATTCTTCCCACATTTGTATAAGACCAGACATAAGACAAATTAATTTTCCTCTACTTTAGAGCAAATGAGGAATTCTAAGGACAGCTATTTTAGTAGCACCTATATGCTTGTAAATTTCTTGTTTCTCCTTAAAAATAACAGGTTTAGTGTAGTAGTTGTTTGCTGGAAAATGCTCAGTGCAGGTATTACGTCTCTTGTGAACACTGTCAAGAACAAATGTAATTTCTAAAATCAACTATTGTTTTTTTTCCATTCCTTTAAAATAAAGTTACTTGTATGTTCCTTAAGGCAAAGATTTCCTTTCTACTCAAGTGTGCATCAGGCCTCAAATCTCATCTTAGTTAAGAGTTATTGTAAGACTGGTGTGGGAAAGTGCTAAAAGCTGTGCTTATTCTTCATTGATAGGAATGTTTTGTTGAATTGTGACTGTCTCAATTGCAAGCAGTAAATGACATTTCTTGAACTTCAGAAATGTTCTTTTTCTCTTTGTGCATGTCACAGCACATTCCTTATTGCTTAAAAATATATCTGGAACTTTTGATATATAGCAAATTTAGGGACAAGTTAAAATCTTGATTTCTGAAAATAGGTGACTGGGAGAGCCTTAGCCATGTAAGTTCTAGCAGGCATTGTATATTGATCTCCAGGGTAAAACTGATACTGTTTTCTACGAAGTCTGATGTCCCTCAGGCATGCATCTTGATGTTGTAGGACTGCTGCCTTGAAAATTCCTTGGAGAAATTGTTAGCTTATAACAGTAGCGCATTTGTGATTGCCTTGTTGGAAACATTTTGGAGAGTCATGAAAATAGTATTTGAGAAACAAGGATCGGGAAATTTAATAGCATCCAGCAGTATCACAGTGTATGTGCTGTATTTCTTAGATTGTCTGCAAACAACTGACTTCTAAGAAAATACTTCATTTTGAGGTTATTTAGGCAGAATGGTGAGTTGCAGAATGAATGTTGAAGCATAGAGTTCCTGTCTTTCTTGTTAACTGGGTATGTATTTATTTTTGATTCTAGGTTGGAGGCAGTAAGCACACAATGAATGAGCACCTCCATGTTGGTAGCCATGGACAAATCCAGGTTCAGCAGCTCTTTGAAGATAATAGTAACAAGAGGACGGTTCTGACAACACAGCCAAATGGACTTACAACACTAGGCAAATCTGGATTGCCAGTGGTTCAGGACAGACAGTCAGAGAGTACTCACAGACGACAAGGAAGCTCCAGCTCTTTAAAATCTACAGATGGAACCGGCAAGGTGAAAGCCTCTGTTATCACACCAGAGCAGGCCATGAAGCAATACATGCAAAAATTAACAGCTTTTGAGCATCATGAGATTTTTAGCTACCCTGAAATATACTTCTTGGGTCCAAATGCAAAGAAACGGCAAGGTGTGATTGGTGGTTCAAACAACTGCGGCTATGATGATGACCAAGGGTCTTACATACAAGTACCCCATGATCATATTGCATACAGGTATGAAGTCCTGAAAGTTATAGGGAAAGGAAGCTTTGGGCAGGTGGTGAAGGCCTACGATCACAAGATGCATCAGCATGTGGCACTAAAAATGGTGAGAAATGAAAAACGTTTCCACCGCCAAGCTGCAGAAGAAATTAAGATCCTGGAACATCTCCGGAAACAAGATAAGGATAACAACATGAATGTTATTCACATGTTGGAAAACTTCACATTCCGCAGCCATATCTGCATGACATTTGAGTTGCTGAGCATGAACCTTTATGAATTAATAAAGAAAAACAAGTTTCAGGGCTTTAGCCTGCCTTTGGTTCGCAAGTTTGCCCACTCAATTTTACAGTGCTTGGATGCTTTGCACAAAAACAGAATCATTCACTGTGACCTTAAACCTGAGAACATTCTGTTGAAGCAACAAGGTAGAAGTGGTATTAAAGTGATTGATTTTGGCTCAAGTTGTTACGACCATCAGCGTGTCTACACTTACATTCAGTCACGGTTTTATCGTGCACCTGAAGTCATCCTTGGTGCTCGTTATGGGATGCCCATAGATATGTGGAGCTTGGGCTGTATCCTAGCAGAGCTTCTGACTGGTTATCCACTTTTACCTGGAGAAGATGAAGGAGACCAGCTGGCTTGTATGATTGAACTATTGGGCATGCCTTCTCCAAAACTCTTAGATGCATCCAAGCGAGCCAAAAACTTTGTGAGCTCTAAGGGTTATCCCCGCTATTGCAGCATCACAACCTTGTCTGATGGCTCTGTAATACTTAATGGTGGACGCTCTCGGAGGGGAAAACTGCGTGGCCCACCAGAGAGCAGAGAATGGGGTAACGCATTAAAGGGATGTGATGATCCCCTCTTCCTTGACTTCTTAAAACAGTGTTTAGAATGGGATCCTGCTATCCGTATGACACCCAGCCAGGCTTTGCGACATCCCTGGCTAAGGAGACGGTTGCCAAAACCTCCAGCTGGGGAAAAGGCCTCAGCAAAGAGAATTACAGAGAGCACTGGTGCTATAACATCAATTTCCAAGTTACCTCCGACTTCAAGCTCAGCTTCAAAACTGAGGACTAATTTGGCACAGATGACAGATGCCAATGGGAATATTCAGCAAAGAACAGTGTTGCCAAAACTCGTTAGCTGAGTTTGAAAACCCAATGCTGTTAATATGAGAAATACAATGTGGCTGAGCCTTATTTGTATGAAAAATTAGCTCAGATATACATTTTTATTTGCTCAATAAATCTATTCATTTGTATCTTTCAGCACTCATTTTAAATGTAAGAAATGTTGATTTGTTTTTATAAAAACACGGGGACAATGCTTTAAGTTTTTATACTTATTTTTTAAAATGTTTGTCTTCTACAGTACGATTAGCCTTACTGTAACTAGTGTGACACAGTAATAAACATCAGTGGCAGGCCACTGGTTACAACATGACTGTCATGCATTGCAGCGTGGTATCAAAGGTATTAACCTTTCTCTTCCATGACTCATACTAGTTTTCACCTGGGGTAAATTTGGAAGACCACTTTTTGGATTTTATGGGTTTGGTCTTGATTCTGTGAACACTTACACCTATGACTGGCTGGACTCCAGGGAGAACACTCAAAGAATAGTTAAGCACTTGTAAACTTGTCATTTGAAGTGGAGCATGTTACATTGCCATTTTCTGTGTGGTAACCCAGAGAAAGTAGTGGGATCACTAATGATATGATCACCTCCTATGGAATGCTTTCTCTATTCAAAAGTAATGAGCTTTGATTAAAACAAACATTTAAATATGTTGCAAAAAATAAGAATGCCAGGGCTAAAATGACTGTCTTAATTTGCATGCCATGTGGTACAGTGAGAGGAATGGGCAGTCTTGGAAAGCATGAAGATGGCAGTGTGTCTGTTCCTCTGAATTTGAAAGTGACAGATGATTTGGTAAAGCAAAATGTTCTGGACTTCATTTCAGGTCTATAACATTGAGCATTCACACTGAGGTTCTCATTTTTTTTTCTTTCTTCTCTTCTGTTTTTTTCTAATGTGCAGCTTGGTCTCCCAGAATCACATAGACAGAAGTACTCGTTCTGTCAGTTTTATACTGTAACTTCCAGACTGTTATACTACATATATTGCAAGATTGCTTTTACTTCTTCTGACGGTGTTTGTGTGACTGTGAATTCTCTAGTACATTTACACTTCAGATCAAATCTACATGTAGGGACAAACAATGTTACAACGTTGCTTCCTGTAGAGGAGTACTTTACCTTAGACAGCTTAACACTAGTGGGAAACATCCTCAGTGGATAGCTTTTCAGTTGAAAGACACCATCCTAGATAATTTCTAATAAGGGACAATTATCAAAGGAAAGGTAAATGCTTGGAATTTGATTTAATCTTTGGCATCTGTAGCTGAAAATTAACTTTGAAAGAACAGTTAGAGAGATATGTGTAGATTTGTTCGTGTGTGTGTGTGTACTAATGCTTGGTTTTTCTTTCTTCTAACTGCATTCATGGAAGAAAAATGGTCTTTACTGAGGAATAGTACCTAGACCTAGGAAAGAAGTATTCACACGTTGTAGCATGTTTTCAACAGGAACAGTTTGAAATCTGAGATCAGTATTTTAATACGTACAATGGCTGTGGACTACATTGGATGTATAAAACATATGAAAAGGGAATTTTAAACAAAGTAGAACATAATCTAGAAGGGTTTATGGATGTTAAAACAGGACATACTAGAATGGATTGCATTAAACGTCAGTAACTTTGCTTATAAACAACATCTATATGCACATATTTTACTGAGTTACTTGTACAAATTATGAAAAATACTTAAAGCATGGTCCCCTGAGAGGCCAAGAAAGTTTCCGGTTAAGTTCTCCTTCATGTTCATTCATTTACCACTTACAGCTTAATTTTTGTTTGTTTGTTGATTTGTTTTATTTGTAATTTAATGTAAGACTGGGGGAGGGATATTAGGACAAAATGACAGAATTCTCAGGAAACATATCGCTGACCTTCTTGCCAAAAAGTCAACACCTAAAGAAGCTCCAAAAATAATTTCTGAGTAGAGGATGGTATTTGTTGATTGATAACTGTAAAAATTAGACCGTCAATCAACCATTTTTCTTACTTTTTTAAATAGAAAGATAATTTCCTGCCTCTAGTCAAATTAAATTATTTAGTGTTAAATGTTCACAACTTTATACAATGTGTGTAAGTGCAATATGTAAACATGTATGAAATCATGTTAAAAATGAAATATAATAATACAGCTAAGAGAAGTGGATTTTAGCATATGAATACCCAGTAAATTATGGTCAGTAAATTCTGAGTCTGGAAAAGAGATATATTAATTCTCATGTAAAATTAACTGACTCTCTTGACTGTGGGAATACAATATTGTGTATTTTTCTACAGTAACAGGGAATCTTTACTTTCTCCACCACCTACTTGGCTTTACTACTCCTTTCTACCTTAACTCTTCCTGCAAAAGTTAGGAAATAGGGATGCTGATGTTGAGTGAAAGAAGAATCACCTTCCTTAATATATTTTAAAGGAGATATTGATACATGTTCCCGCCTTTCATGTCAACTTAAGGTAAAAATATAATATTCATGGATCATTAATGGGCTACAACCACTAAATTTTCATGTAACCTGTTCTTAATGCCAATAATGCATTTATGATCCACGTTGGTCATAAATGCTACCGGAAACTTAAAGGCCAAAATATAGTATGCAGAGCTATTTTTTTAACTCAGATACAGTGGAACTTCCTCTATGCTAAAGGAGCAGCTACATCATGGTTTTTATGTGATGCAACTGCTTTTTATTGTAGCTTATTTATACCCCTAAAAACAGAGGGGGGAGGACATTGCCTCTTGCTTTGATGTGATTTTATTCTAAGGGCTCTGATAATTAGGCTGATAGAAGTTGGCTTGGAAACAGTGCTTAGTCTCACATGTTACCATTGTCTGGAGATGTCTGAGCTATTTTCAGATTTAGTAATAGCACAGTGTTGTCTTTGGTTGCAGTCTCACTTGGCTCAGTTTCTTGCACCACTGGTTCATTACCACTTAAGTGTGTTGGAACAAGAGAGTGATGCAAGATATGTAGATTAAGGATAGAGGATGGATTGTGCCCTTGGTGTTAACAATGTGCCTTTTGTTACAAATGCCGTGTTGTAGGGCATGCGTCTTGGCCTCTTTAACCCTTGGAATACTGGTTAATAGGGATGAAAACTATTTTTAAGTGCTATACCTGTCTTAAAACATCCTGTAGATGATCCAGGCCTTAATAGAAACAATAAGGCAATCACACTGCTAGGGTGAAGAGGAAACTGTTCTTGTAGTATGTCTCATTAAGGGGTTAAAGATGGCCCTTCCTCATTGGTTGTATTTTAACATCAAATTAATTTTTTTGAAATAAGTTTTTGTTATAGTGACACTAGACAGAAGTCAACTGTATTTGTAAAAATTTACCTCAAACTCTTTAGTTTTATAGTGTGATTTAATCCCAGGGCATTTGGTATGAACCAAAGTGCATTCCTTTTATATGTGCCTGGCTCTTATAAAGGTGGCCAGGGATTTTTACAATTTGGGTGCAAGGCACTTAAGCCACTTTTAACTTGGTGGGTGGTTTGGAGTTATAAATGACTTCATGGGAACGTTGAAAACACTTAAGACATAAGTAGCATCGGGCAATATTAGAATCTTTAGGAAAGGGTGTGCATTGTTTAATGCTCTCCATTTGTTAGTATTTTTTTCTCATCAGTAGTATTTCGGATAAGTACAAAAAGAACTCTTTTTCCAGTCAGCAAAGATTAGAATATTGCCCAGTATAATGCTATGGTAGCATTTAAATAAAATAACATTTGTGAATTATTGTTTCTAGGGGCTTGTACATCTCTGCTACAAATTGTAATTACTTAGTTCAACTGCTACAACTACGTCTAAGCTTGGGTTTTTATTGGGCAACGACTTAGACACGTGACTGTAATATGCTGCAACTGTGTGTACTGAAAACATGTGAAAAATGATTGAATGTGGACTGTGTATATATTTATGTATAATTTTCTGTGAGATGCTGCTGTTGCCACTTAACATTAAAGATGTTGTAGTGGGTTTTAATCCTAGTGGCCAGTTTTATGATACTGTATGTATTGTACAGCTGATGACAGGAGTTGAGACTGTTCTAGTGAATATTTGTTACATTTTACTGTTGTGGCCAGAGATCATTTCAGAATAAAATTTTATGTCCTACTTTACTTCTCTCCACTGGACTTTCGTTTTTTTTCTGGTCATAAAGAGAGCCCTTGGAGTGCTGACGTTTCTTAAATGTGGAAAGGCCTTCTCCTAGCCCGCTGCAGTCAGTGGCAGCAGTGCCTTTGCCCCCCAGCGTGCTTACTTGTATCTGTATATAGTAATTACCCATTGCTGGAGGGTGACTTTTCTGGTGCTTTATGTGTCTTGACAGCCTTGAATATTGCCCAAAGGTTACTTTTGCCCTGAGGTTTCTATAGTTCTTCTCAGGGCTTAGTAATATAATTTGTATTTTTATTTACCCTGTGCTCGAGAGCAAACATCTTTGGCAGGAATTTTGCAGGCATGGGTGTTCTAATTTTTTTTACCTGCTTTAGAAAGATTTTTTAAAGTAACAATAGATCTGGTTTTATAAGAAAATTTGATTGAGAAAGGTGCACCGTGTGTTCTTTTTCTTAAAACTGCTTTAAAAAGACACAGATTTCTGCACTGATATTTGTGTCAGACTGAGTTTTCAGATTTCGTCAGACTTTGTAAAATCCCAAGATAGTGAGAACATACTAAACAAAGCTGTTAGGCTGGACTGAGCTAAGTTCTTTTCACAAATACATCCAGAGTAATTTCACTGTCTTGTAAGTGATTAGCCACATTCTCTGCTTGGTAATATCCATGTATGCCCAGAGCAGTTTCACTGGAAAGCTTTCTGATTAAGGTGAACCTAGGCTGAAATCAAGGGATTTTAATTACTCTTTAGGTTGCCTATTCAGCAGAGTTGGGAGATGCCAGAGCACAAACCTCATCAATATTAAATACAAATAAACACAGTTTACAGCCTCAAAGAGCAGCCAGCCAAAAGTTACAGCTATGTGGCCTATTTCTTCATGACTATGTTGTTCTGAGGACAAAGGCCTTTTTCTTTTTTTTTAGTTAGTTAGCTATTTTGGGGATTTCTTTTCCTTCTAATCTGTCTCTCACCATCTCCTCCAGCCACCTATCCCTCTTGCCATCTCCTGCACACTTCTGTCATACCTGGTTTTTCATTTGAAGAAGGGTTGGGGCCATCTCACCTGATTCCGGTTGACTGGAAGTTGGCTTTTGGCCTGTGCTATTTACTGAGACTCTCAGTCTGGTGGGGAACGTGTGTTGCCCTCTGCCAGCTCTCTAGTGTCTTAAGAGCTCAGATCTGTGCCTATAATGTGGCCCTTGGTATTCCATCGTGAATGAAAGTCTGTAGTTGCTGTTATCTCCACAGTGTTCCTTTTGTGAGAAAATTGTGTCTCCCTTTGGATGTCAACTGTGCATCTCTTGTTTTTATAATGGTGATCAGTATTGTGTTATTCACTTATAGATGCTACTACTTTTCTTAAAAATACAGTCTTGTTCCATTTTTTCAAGATCTGCTTATTGAAAGATCCAACATGAATTTTACTCTTGCTCAAAACTTGAGAAATGAAAAAGGTAGATCCTATGTAATGTATCTGTTTAGGTCTATGGTCATGAGTTGCTATATAAAGGGGGGGGAAAAAAGCACCTGTATTACAAATGAGGCTATGTTTCAGGTAAGCATGATTTTTCCTGGGTTCAGTGAAGGTTTAAGAATTTCAGCAGTATCAGGCTGAGATTGGGGAAATCTTAAATGCATCTCAGTATCTGAAACCATTGATAGCCTATTATTTCAGTGGAAAAACTCCTTTGTTTGAGAGCCTGTCATTTTAAACTCTATGCTGATAATTGAAGGATAACATTAAAGAATCTTCTGCAGCTAGAACTTTAAAAACATTATTATACATTTCTTTTTAAAATGCAATTTATAGGGCTGTTACACTGCTAGCATAGTCTTGTATATTTTATTGTTTCTGAGACGAAGAATATTCCTTGTCTTTTTCTTGAGTGTGTGGTACTAGACATCTCCCAGCCTTCAGATATGCTATAGCAGAGTAAAAGTGTCATTTGTAGAACTGGTTTCTGTTCCTTCGCAGAAATCCTCTGCAGCTCTTGGACCTGGGGTTTCTCTGTGTCATTTTCCCTATTTGGTTTTGTCTGTTTGTTTGTTTGCTTGTTCATTTGTTTGTTTTTAAGAAGTGCTTTCCAGCCTCTGGCTGTGGTGAGTCTTGGATCTCTGCCAACTATCGAGCACTTTGGAGTAGGGCATACTGCAAAAACAATGTTTCTTTAGCATTTTCCCCAGCAAGAAACAGAAAGTCTAGCTTAGTATCAAACTCCAAAGACAGGGAATGTGCATTCACCTCCAGGTGCTGGGTCCCAATCTCCACACCAGCCGTTAACCTTGTTTAACTTCTGCGTGAGGTTCAGCAGAAATGTGGGGTGCTGCAGAATGAAATGGCTTGTGTCCATCAGTTTGAGGGGGGAAAAAGAGACTACAGTAGAAGGTAATGACATCTTTTTTGAGAAAGTTGAGGATATAGATGGAGCTAGGAAGGGTTCTGCTGAGAAAATCATGGCTGAGAGCTCTGCATAACACCTGGGATGTGGCAAATATAGTGTTCCTGCCAACAGAGTGGGAAGTGTTTTCCCTGTTTTGTAGACTGTGTTTTCATTTTTTTGGTTTAGTTTGGTAAGCTGCACATGACTGTGAATACTTTATATACCTAAAGATACTGTCTGGAGCAGCTGCAAACAGTGAGATTATTACTTTCTAACTAACATTGGCACTGGGAAGTCCAAAGGTTCTCACTCAGAGACGGTCTGACCCGACAGTGCTCTGTGCATAGCACCCATGAAGTCCATTTAAAACTGTCTAAATGCAAAGCATTGCAATGAAGTGTTAAATCTTGACTGAACATAGTATGTGTGAGAAATGTCCACAAACAGAAAAGCAATTGACATTGTTTTATAAAGACTTTTGACAAGTTTTCAAATATAGTGCTGATTTAAGACAACCTCTTTAATAAAAATGGTCTGGATAAAGAGATAATAAGATTTTATTTCAGCTTCGATGTGGCAGTAAAAATTCCACATTTTTTCCCCCAAATGTAGGATCTTGCAGATCCTACAAATATACTTTGCTCAAACCATCTAGGTATAAAGATCTACTCTGATGTCTCCTGAGGGATAAGTAGGACCTAAAATTAAGGAATATGCATGTGTATGCGATGTATATATATATATGTACATATGTGTGTACATATACATGATTCTTTGAAAAACAAACCCAAAAACTCTGCAGGCATTCTTTATAGTGCTTTACAAAGAAAAGAGATGTGGCTTTGTTTTCCCTTTGCCTCTTTGAAGGTTCAGTGTAAGTCCAACATTTTTGCATTACACACATGGCAAAGCCATTTCTCACTGTTGTACTCCAGTTTCACTGTTGGGGTGCAGAGAGTGAACTTAAGCTTTCTGGCTGGAGGCAGAGGGTGCTCGGTGAGCAGGAGGCAGGTGCCACCCCAAGGACAGGTGGTGCTGTCACATTTTCTGAAGTGGACCTTCAGCAATGAGAGAGGTGTTTTGTAGCTTACCTTGCTTGGCAACTGAAATTGTTCCTTTGGGATTAAAGCCTGAGTCCATGAGCTTAGACTGGATTCATAAACTTGAGCTGAGAAAGAAATCTCGAGGCAGAGTTTGTAAAGTCCATAGCTGGAATTAAAAATGGATTTCTAGGCATCCTAGTACTTGTCACATCTAACTATGACACTTATAAATAGGCTTTAAATTTAAAAGACTTTTCCAAATGTCTGTGCAGAGAGTGCTTTGCCCAGGACAGCCCTGGACTGATGGCCCTGTCTACCCTGGACACAAATGACAGTGCTTTTGGCTACTCTGGGAGCCTGGTGCTCCTCCAGCACTTCTGGCTTCCTCAAGATACAAAGAATACTTCATGGACAAAACTACCAAGAAACATTGCTAAGGAGAAAATAAACATTTGTGTATCAAGAGCACACTGCACAGGAGGCTGCACTGCTCTTTGCCTGAGTGTCAGTCCTGTGAGCTGTTCTGTCTCGCTGAACCTGCTCCTCCACAGATGTCTCCCAGGCCTGCCACCACCCATCTCTCTGCCATGTTAGGGTGGACCATCAGGGCTCATTCCTCCTGAGCTAGCCTGTCACTGCCTGCAGCTCTGCCTGCAAAACGCTTGCCAAAGGCAGTGAACAGCTGGTTTGGTGCTTCCAAGATGAAGTTGCTGCCATAGGGTACGCAGCAAGGTACTTCAGCCCACCAGTGGGAGCTGGCCTCAGCTGCAAGGGTGGCACTGGCTCTGCTCCCTGTGGGGTGCTCCTGTCCCTAACAGTGCGGATGCGGCAGGGACATTTCCCCATTCCTTTCCTGCATGGCAGAGCCAAAGGGTGGTGCTTAGGTAATGTGCACTCATGCTGCAGGAGGAGGAGGGAGATTCTCCCTATCCTGGGACTGGTAGCATTAGGCAGAGCAGCTTAGCACCTGTCAGGGTGAGATGTAAGGAAGCTGTAACACGCTGTTCCATTGGCACAGGGAGGAATGTTTCAAATCACAAGCCTTTGCAGATGGCCTGTCTTAATTAGCTTTGACAAGTACCTAAGTTCTTTTAAGTTACACCACAAATGGGATCCCGAAGCTTTCATTTTTTGTCACTTTTAAATAAAGCTTTTTCCCTTCTCCTTGTACAGCATTTCCATGTTTTTTCCATGTAAGGCTCTTGAGAAGAAATGAGATCTTTACGTAGCTTAGGAGCTATATTTTGATTGACTAAATGATTTACAATTAGGAGGTAGCTTTTGCCAGTGCTCTTTGTATGTTGATTGAGACTTGCCTGCAACAGATCAATGCAGGCAGATCTGACAGCAAAGCATGCTAGTGCCTTCTCACAGAGAATACCTTTCAAGCCCAAATTTCCTCATTCCTCTGGTACTGACTCAGACCAATTATCTTTATGGCCAATGACTACAGGAGTTACAGAGTTGCACTCCAACGGCCATTAGTGGTGTTAAAACAACACTCGTGCAGTTATTGATGGTCTGTTGTGTGGGAGTACTGGTGCTGGCAGTCTTGTTAGAGCCTGTGAATGAACTGTGTTTGAAAGGAAGCTGAAGACAAGTGTGCCTCTACCTTTGAAGGTTGTGAAGCAGAAGTCCTTCCCTACCTAGTAGAAGCCACTTGTCCTGCTCGCCATATGAACTCAGGAGATTAAAAATAAAAGCTACCAGTGGACTACTATTTAATTTTCTTCATGGATCTCAGCTTTCAGATTTTTACATTTGTATATTTCTTTTCTATCTTCCAACCAAGACAAGCAGAACTTTTCTAGGAGCATAGGTCCTAAAGGACATCCACTACTGCAGCAGATATTGTGTCATAAAATCCCTTACCTTAATGGACTATTTTTCTACTATACAAATAGTTAGCTTATTAGCATCTACTCCTTCTGTTGAAAGACTGCTATAAAACACTGTTTCTCTGATGGTTAGAAATGTACTTTTAGCTTAAAATAGTTGATGAATTTTTTTCATGCTATTTGTTCGTGCCAGCATTGTCTTATAGCTTGAATGATTCTTCTGCCATGATGGTATTTGGGCATATATTTATAAAGTGTAATCGTATCCCTCTCAGCGTTTCTTTTGCTACGCTAGTGCTATTAAGCTATATTTGTCTCACCAGTAAAACTGATGCCCCATTCCTGTCCTGCTAGGTCTCTGCACCTGTTCTAGCTTCAGTTCAGCTTTCTTAGAGCTGTGGTTGGCATCCTGCTTGTAGTTCCACCAGGGTTATTCACAGTATGAAAAACAGCCCTTCCTGCTTGCTGCAGTACTTCACCCAGTGCTTCCCAGGATTTTTGTCGTTTGTGTCATGCCAGCAACTATGGGACATTCCTCAGTCCTTTGGCTGCTCCCCTACCTCTCCTTCCTTGTACTGTGTACAGATGATGAGATACAAGTTATTGCTAAATTTCTCTTGACTGGTATATATCTACTTGGCTTTGTTTGATTAGACTTCTGCTGCCTTATTGTGAGAAATTAAACCCCATGATTCTCATGAGTATATGTAATTTGAGCAGCTGGAACTTTTAGGAAAACAGTAGAAATTATGAGACTATAAGAAAAAATAATCATATTCAGCATTCATTTTTCCGAGATACATTTCAGATATGATGCAGTTGGCTCTAATCAACATTGATGGATCAAGGTGTTGCTGTTACACCCCAAAAAAAAAAAGGTAAAGATGTTTTGACTACTTTGCTTCCAAGTCTCATGACTTCAAGTGGTGTTTTTGCCCAAATCCTCACTCCTAGAATTGTTGTTACACAATTAAATTTTCTGACTTTTACTGAAATAAGAGTTTCTAGTTTCAAAATGATATCTGGAAAGAAGTATTTTGTAAACTTCAAATCCAGAGAACAATTACTATGAACTTAAAAGGAATAGATTAGAAAAAGAGAGCAAGTTTAAATCCTAGACTTATGAATTTGCAGGGCATGTAGCAATATGGCTAAGGTTTTCAGAGTGTTTAGAGTCCTCAGTGCTATCAAAGCATGTGAAATAGTGTGATTTGAACTAATAAGCCCATTTTTCTACATATTTAATTGAGAGTTGCTTCATGGAGAGACATCAAGCCAGATGTGGTGGGACTTCTTGTGCCATACCTGGCCATCTTGCATTGAAGTGTCTTACACTGAGTGCTCAGGTACCCTGTTCTAACTAAGATAAAAAGACACAAAGAAAGAAGATGATAGCAGTAAATAAAGCAGCTGTAGAATGCAGGGAATATTTAAAATTACTGGGGTGAATTTAGTGCCTACAGTGAGGCTGAACTTTGCAGTGCATGCTCTTTTCATGGGTCATAAGGAAGCCACATAGGGGCTGGCCTCTGCTGCTGCCAATTTCCACTTTTATGTCACTCATGGAAGGGTTGCAGCTGGTGAGAGGGGTTGGATGTGCCAACTTGCGGACTTCAGTAGGATTCACAAATGAGTTTAAGTCAAGATTTGAAGGCATGTCTTCACAGGTGGTATGATTAGACTGCATTGACCCTTAGTGCTAGTTGTACTGTACTATACTGATCCCAAATGTAGGGATTCCTCTAAAAAAAGCAAAGCCCACATTGATGACCAGGGAGGAAGTCTCAGTGTAAGTGTTCACTGCCTATCCTTTTTATATTGTTTAACAATATAAACCTGTACAGAAGAATGGAGTTTTCTTGCAAAGAAAGGATTCTGCTTGGTATTGTTTCTCTTCTTTCCTTCGATACAAAGTTTCCTGGACAAGCTATGAGACAAGAGAATGCAATGAATAGAAGGGCAAGAAAATATTATGGATGATTGATTTAAACCTGGGAAAAAAAACATTTTTCAAGCATATATTTATTTTGAAATATTATCAGATGTGGGAATTTTTAATCTTACAATCTGTTTTTGCTTCTTGCACTTTACAATTTTTTTCTTTCCCTTTCAGCACTTGCTTTTTGTTTTTTCAACAGAAACCTAGAGGGAGGGAGAAAACAGATTAAAAGTGAAAGAAGCCAGAGGAAGTGAGTTTAAACATGAAACAGAAATCACTGCAAAAATTTTGTGTAGAGCTTTCATTTTCAGACACACAGAAAATTCGCTGAAAAAAAATCAGTTTAACAAATGAAACAGAATCACAAAAATGGAGAATATCCTGAGCTGGAAGGGACCCATCAGGATTATCAAGTCCAACTCTTAGCCCTGCACAGGACCATCCCCAAGAGTCACACCATGTGCGTGACAGTATCGTCCAAATACTTCTTGAACTCTGTCAGACTTGGTGTTGTGACTACTTTTCTGGCGAGCATGTTCCAGCCTCCAACCACCCTCTGGGTGAAGAACCTTTTTCTAATATCCAACCTAAACTTCCCTTGACATAACTTCAGGCCATTCCCTCAGGTCCTGTCACTGGTCACCACAGAGAAGAGATCAGTGCCTGCCCCTCCTCTTCCCCTCACAAGGAACTTGTAGACTGCAATGAGGTCTCCCCTCAATCTCCTCCAGGCTGAACAGACCAAGTGACCTCAACCACTCCTCAAACGGCTTCTCAAGGCCCTTCACCTTCTTTGTTGCCCTCCTCTGGTCACTCTCTAATAGCTTAATATCTTTCTTATCTTGTGGTGCCCAAAACTGCACACAGTGTTCAAGGTGAGGCTGCCCCAGTGCAGAGCAGAGCAGGACAATCCCCTCCCTCGACTGGCTCTCGATGCTTTACCTGATGCCCCCAGGACATGGTTCACCCTCCTGGCTGCCAGGGCACTGCTGACTCATCTTCAACTTGCCCTCAACCAAGACCCCCACGTCCCTTTCTGTGGCACTGCTTTCCAGCATCTCATTCCCCAGTCAGGGACAAACATCCAGGGTTGCCCCATCTCAGGTGCAGAATCCTATACTTGCCCTTGTTGAAGTTCCTATGGTCAGTAATTGCCCAGTCCTCTGATTTGCTGAGGTCTCTCTGCAGGGCCTCCCTGCCTTCAAGGGAGTCAACAGCTCCTCCCAGTTTTGTGTCATCTGCAAACTTGCTTAGTATCCCTTCCAGTCCTGAGTCCAAGTAATTTATGAACATGTTGAAGTGCAAAGGGCCCAAAATGGAGCCCTGTGGAACCCCACTAGTGACAGGTCACCAGTCTGATGTTACCCCATTCACTATCACCCTCTGTGATCCACCTGTGAACCAATTGCTCACCCACCACATGATGTGTTTATCCAGTTGTGTGCTGGACATTTTGTCCAGGAGGATCCTGTGAGAGACAGTATTTGAAAGTTTTAGTGAAATCCAAAAAGACCACATAACTTCCTTCCCTTGATCAATGAGGTGGGTTACCTTGTCTTAAAAGGAAATCAGGTTAGATAAGCAGGATTCTCCTCTCATGGAACCATGCTGGCTGTGACCAATGACTGAATTGTCTTTCAAGTGTTTTTGAATACCTCACAGAAAATCTCCATAACTTTACCAAGCACTGAAGTGAGACTGACAGGCCAGTAGTTTCTAGTATCCTCCTTCTTGCCCTTCCTGAAAACTGGGACAACGTTTGGCAGCTTCCAGTCATCTGGGACCTCTCCAGATTCCCCAAACTGCTCAAAAATCATTGAGAGAGGTTTTGCCATGACATCAACCAGCTCTTTGAGGATTCTGGGATGAATCCCATCAGGCCTCATAGATCTTTAGGGATCCAGCTGGAACAGCAGATCCCACACAGTTTCAGGGTCAACTGGGAGTTGATCATTCTTGCAGTCATGGTCCTCCAGCTCAGGGCACTTTGACCCCCTTGCTCCATTATCCATGTTGAAGACAGAGGCAAAGAAAGTGTTAAACACCTCTGTCTTGTCTCTGTCCCTGTTTGTGAGATGACCATCCTCATCCTGTAACAGGCCAATGATATTTCTATACTGCCTATTGCCATTAATATATTTGAAAAAACTCTTTTTATTGTTCCCCACATTTCTGACCAGCTTTAACTCCAGTTTTTTCTCCCTACTGCATCAAGCAACATCTCTGAATTCTTCTCATGCCATTTGACCTTGCTTCCACTGGGCATACACCTTCCTTTTTTTGCCATCTTTCCAAGAGAAGATCCCTTCTCAGCCAAGCTGGCCTTCTGCCTCGCCTGCTTGACTTTGGACATTTGGGAATTGCCTGCTCCTGTGCCCTTAGGAAGTGATGTTTAAAAAGTGACCAGAACTGATGAACCCCAGCACCTGCAAAAACATTTTCCCAGGAGACCTTACTCACTAATTCCCTGAGCAGCCTGAAGTCTGCTCTCCTCATATCCAGAGCTGAGGTTTTGCTGGTACTTTTCTTCCTGTCAACAGAGATTTTAAATTCGATCCCTTTGTGGTCACTGTGGCCAAGAGGGCCACCAATCTCCACTTTACTTGGGAGATCCCCTCTGTTGACAAACAACAGATCAAGGAGGGCATCCTTCCAAGTTGGCTCCCTTAGGACCTGTTCCATAAAGTTTTCATCCAAGTGTTTTAGGAATATTCTGGCCCAGGTTGTACCAGCTGTGTGATGCTCCCAGTTAATTTCTGGCAAGTTGAAGTCCCCCATAAGGACAAGGGCAGTTGACTTGGAAGTGTCCCTTAGTTCCTCAAAGAATAATTCATTGACATCATTGTCCTGTCCAGGAGGTCCATAGCAGACTCCCACAATGACATCCACATTATTTGTTTGCCCCTTGATTCTTACCCAGGAGCTCTCAATGCTACCATTGCCAACTGTGAGCTACATACATCTAACCCTTCTGTTACGTACAGTGCCACCTCTCCACCTCTTCTGCCCTGCCTATCCCTCCTGAAGGGCCTGTAACCATCCAACAGGGCACTCCAGTCACAGGTCTCATCCCACCAGGTTTCACTTATGCCAATGATGTCAAATCTCTGTGACTGGGCCAAAGCTCAGAGCTCCTCTTGTTTGTTCTTCATGCTGCCTGCATTGGTGTGCACACATTTCAGGAGTGATACATTGTAGCCAACAACTCCTGAAGCAGATTGAGGGATCCCACTGGCGCTTGTTTCCTCAAGTTTTGCCACACCATGCCATCCTTCATCACTGATGAACCTGGTTTTGCCCCTTTCAGATCTACATTTGAATTTTCTGTGCCAAGAGGTTTTATCTGAATAAAACTCCAATCCTTCAAAGATTTTATTGTCAGTTTAGCTTAATACACATTAACAGTTTTTATTGCCAGAGTGGATTAGAAGTCATGTTCAAAGGGCTTCTGTAAAGCTTTTAATTGCTCTAAGATCTCACAATGAGGACCTGAAGCCCAAAGAACCCACTTTGTATGGTGACAATACGACAATATTATGGTCTGGCTTCAGATGAATGACAGAGGAGATGACAACCAAGGCCCACTGCTGAATAAGTCAATATTCACACCAAAGAGTTTGCTTTATTTTTCAAGGAGGGCTTAGGGAGCACGCAGGTGCGTTTGCTTCCTGAAGATGGTGTTTAGATTAAGTCAGCTTAGGAGAATACAGTTGTTTCTATTTGACAATGAGATCAACCAGATACAACTATGTTCTTGTCCAAGGCTGGGATAGATTTTGGTTTTGGCATTATTTGTCCACTTGGTAACAACACCTTTTTTTTTCTCTCTATTGCTACCTGTCATACCAAGGTTATTAAGAAATAAAATGAACTCAACTTTAGCCTTTAAAATGGGCAAGGGAGCAGGCTTACAAAACAACCTGCTGTAGGAGATGGTGGGTTTGTTGGGTAATGTAAAAAGCCAGGGCAGAGAAGGAACATGGTTTGATTACTGACAGCTGCTGTCCAGCTGATGTAATTCGGTAATAGCCAGTGACAGGCAGAAACTATAGAAGATACAAATGCTAATTCTTTGGGGAGTTCCAGACATAAATAATTCATCAAAATGAATTTTATATTAGGGGTCAAAAGAAATTGAAGACAGCCTGAGTGTTAACTCTCTCAGGGAGGAACTGACAGATTGTTTTTGTATGAACTATGCAGGGGGGAAATACAAGGAAATTAAATGTAAATGGAGAATACGACATTGTTCCTACTACCTGGAACCAAAGTAAGAGAGACATGAGAAATTAAAAAAAGGAAGGGTTATTAAGGAAGTGTCAGTAACTGAAACTGCTGCTGGGTGCCATGCTGCAGCTGTATCTCAGAGGTTGGTTTTCCAGGAGGAGGAAAGCCATCAGGCCCCATGCACCTCAGAGTTCCCCAAGGAAAAACAGTAGTGCTTCAACTGAGCAAATTTAATGTCCATTTTTCTGGGACTGCTTGTAAAAATGTTTCTTGGTGAAGCTCTTTTTGAGCTCGCCTAGCACAAGGTGACTATTTTTCCACATACCAGGCCATAATTCCGCAACTGTTTGTGTTTGGGTTTTATGTTTGCCTTAGTTTCTGAACTCTGACTAGTCAAATAGCTTCATCCAGATGAAAGTTGGTATTTGAATAAATGCTGGTTTAGGAAAAGTTTATAAGTTGTTATAAGCCTGTGAAAATGGCATGTTGCTTATGTACAGTACAAAATTTTCCACCCAGTCTTATATTTTAAAAAATGGTCTCTAATTTCGGGGATCCAAATTTAGTCACCCAGAGTCTGACTTTCAGAGGTCTTGCCTGTCCCCGGGTCTGAGCATGTATACTTTACAGTCCCCAGAATAACTTTTCCAGGCTGGTCTGCTTCATTGCAGAGAGCAGCCCTTGTTTTGTGCTATTCTGGATTCATATTTTGTCATTGTCTGAGAACTGCTGTCTCCAACATATGAAATGTTTTCCACACTGTAAGTTTTGTCCTCCCTAAATCTGGGAAAGTTTCTTTTCTAAGAACTTTAATATTGCCTTAGATCAGAGGTCTCCTTCCTATCCAGACCCAGGAAAAAACCACTTTGTTTTCCTGTATGATCACATACAGACTGCAACTATGAGAGAAAAAAGAGAGACACTTGAACTACTTCAATTATTTTAAAGCAAAAAGGGGTGAGAGAAGGATCATCCTGTGTTACAAAAATCCATGAAACTGGCTGGGGCCTCACTGTAAATGATGCCAATTGAAAAAAGTTCTGTTTGGTGCCCCTTACTCCCCGTTAGCTGAGTAACTTAGAGAAAATCTCCTTTCAGCAAAATGGGGTGGGGAGAATTAGAGAATAAAACACTTAAAATGTTACATTTTTTTGTGTGCTAACCTTGTGAAAGGCAAGGAGTTTGCTACTTTCTCTCTTTTTCCCCTTGTGTGCTTGCACCTTTTCACAGGGAGGCATTTCTCATTTTCTGATAACAAGTTAAAATGTGATGCTTTCTTTTATGTGCAGGGGTTTTGCTGTGATTTAGGGAAAAAGGATGTGCATGTGGTAAGGTACCAATTTCCGAAAATAAATAGCAAGATACCATGTTGAGTTGTGCTGATCACAGAATTAATGCTCTCTCCTATTACTGGATTCATGCTGGGTGCAGGTAGCAATAAAAGAGGGTGAAAAACCACAAGGCACTCTGTAGGGTTTGTTTCCTCTTTAAGAGAAAAAAGCCTGCCTCTCCTGTCAGTTATATGCAATTACCAGAACCAGATGAGAAGCAATGACATGACAAACTGTGGCACATGATAGAAGCAGCCTATGGCTAGAGGCTGGTGTCTGTCCTGGCTGTTTCTACAGCAGAAGCAACCAAGACACCCTTTTTAATCCGAATTTTTCAGGATCACTCCTTTTAATCCACTAGGTAATGTTGGCATCACTTCCCTGGTAATATAGAAAATAATAAAGGAGGAAAAGCTGCTGCACCGTTTTTCAGAAAGCAAGAGGCGACTGAGCCCTGTATAAGGGTTGTCAGCTGGTGCTGAATAGGAGCATGTTTTTTTGACTAAGCAAGTAGCAGAGTGTGAGAAGCAGAGTGCATACACAAGGTCACTTGCTGGGAACATGCCAGCACGGTCTTCTCACATTTTTTTGTGCAATAAACCCATTGATTGAGAATTTTGCAGATGTACATGTGGACAAAGAATGGAAATTTTCAGCCCATATACCATGTGGCAGCACAGTCAGTGCCAGGTTTTGCCCCTCTCCTGCAATGCCTGATGGTGTCTGTTTCTGTCTGCCCCCATTAATTCACTCTCCCTTCGAAGAACGAGGGATGAGGTTAGAAATCACAGAGCAGCCCTGGGACACAGGGTAGTGGCAGGACCCTGCAGTGTTTGAGGCAGGGGTCAAGGCCTCTCCCAGCTGCTCCATTGCCATGAGACTGAACACAGCCAACACAGCTCTCCTGCTCCTCAGCTTGGCCAGGGAGCCCTTGGGCTGGTGGGCACTGAACCATTGCTTGTAAATAACTCAAATGAAAACAAGCAGAAATAAGCCAGGAGTATGAGTCAGCTGAGGAAATGGCCTTCCCTCTGCATGAGACCCAGAGTGAGAAATGGCAGGCAGAAAGCTGCTCCTGTGGTTGGTGTGAGGCAGGTGTCCTCCAACCAGGACCCCTCACCGCATTTGCAGGGAATCCTGGAGGACATGGGCTATGTCCAGTCCACTGTAAAAACCCAAAGTGATTATAATACAAGCATAGGATTCCCAGCAGTGACAGGACCATGGCTCTTGCTAACCAGGACAGTTCCACTACAGAATTATAATAGAGAAAACAAGGATTTTTCTCATTTTCCCTCTCCATACTTGGATACTTTCTCCTTTACTTGTAGGGGGAAAATATAGTGCTGCTTTTTCTTTTCAGAGCCAGACGTATGGATATGTACTGGCACTCCCTAGCGCAGCATAGGATTAATCTTGTGGTTTTATGTCTCCCTTGCTCTCAGCTGTCTGACTTTCAGTGTCAATGCAGAGACAGCAGCAGGTCCCACTGTCCTCACCAAAGCTACTATAGCATTACCCACACAAAATGCCTTTGAAGTGAGACACTTCAGTCTGAGTTCCAGTACAAGAGTGCCTATCACAAACCTGACACTCCCGACAAATAAATCCCTCACGGCACTCTGCTCTTGCTGCTAGGGTAGTAAAACAAAGGGATGGCACAATCCTTTTTCTCTGAGGAGTTTAAACAAGCTGTTCACTTGCTGATGATATTTGGACATTACTGGAGGGCAATTTTTGCTCATCTGATTCTCCAGAGTGAGATAGTTATTCAATAAGTTGGTGCTAAATAGGAGCTTTCATTTTGCTTTTCCTGCACTGAGACCACAACAGCCACTGTACAGTGTTAAGTGCTTCAATCATTTTTATGGGTGTGGCTTTTCTCCACACATTTGTCAAACCTTTTAAAAATTAATTTCCATTATTTCCTCAGAAAAATGGGATTAACCTGTAGCAAATTTTTATAGCTAGAATTCGATCCAAGAACGGGATGTCTGCTCATTTAGATATGAATGCAATGGCAACGTGACAGGCTGATATGTATAATGATGCAATTGCATGAATTGCTCTCCAGAAAGCTCGTATAACCTTGTACTCTTTGTATCAATCCTGGGGGTGACAACTTCTATCTGAAGAAGGCAGCACTTTGAGATATTAAAGTGTAATTTATGGATTCATTTACTAGGGTTCCAGAATTGATTTCCTTAAATGTTATGGAGCATATCTGATGCAAATCCCCTGTGATTTGGAACAATGTAGTAAAATATCATCAGTTCCTAGTTCCTTTTGTAATCATTTAATGAAGACAGAATGTCCTTTGTTAAATGGGCCCTTTCATCCTGTGGGTGAAGTAGGTGCAATTATAATTAAACTTTTGTTTAGAATTGGAACTAAATTAAAGTCATATAAATAACAGAATCTTCAGGATTGCTATTCCTAATTAATAAGAGCAACTGCTCTTGCTGGAATAGGCTTTTGATGATGCATTAATAACTCTGAATTCCTATTGCATATTTGTCTAAGGCAATACATTATATTTCAAATGTTTAACTGAAGACTCCCATAAGGAAGGCTCTAATAAAGTACTCTAATAGATATTGAATAGTTTTAACTGTACCACAGAGTCTCTCAGTGCCTCTTGCTGCTCCTGAAGGCTGATACAATAAAAACCACATTGCAATGTGGTGCAACATCTTATATGAAACTGTGTTCTTGGAGTGCCTTGGGGAAACTGTGTTCTTGGGGTGCCATGCAGAGTGCTAGCACACTGGCTTGGGTGACTTGCATACATACATACATGCATACACACACAGAAAAACACACCCACCCACCCACAGTAGGATAATTTCATTACATTTTTCTTCCTCCCAAGGGCTGGTTTGATATGTACTTCAGAGACTTTGTATGTCATTCTGCAGAGTAGTCAATGCCTAAGTTTTAGGGTTCAGATTGTGTTTCAGAGTAATACAAGCATTACTCCTGTGTCTTATACTGAACTGTTAGTAAGTATTTATCTGTTAAATCACAGTCCTCCACAGATATCATGCTCAGCATGTGCTTGTTTTCAATGTGGAAAGAAACTGCTTCATGAGAAACTATAACTGTGTAACATCCAATTACTCTTACCTACTTCTTCATCTCTGTAGTACTGCGACCAGCTTTGGAGTCCATAGTGTTCACTGCCTCAGGCTGACAGACAGCATGGAAGTTTGGACAGGCTCCACTTGATCCACTTGCAACTCTCCAAGCCCAAGCATTTACCTTTAGCTTCCCTGAATCCTTCCAAACCCAACTGGGTGTCCTGGTTGCAGGTCACTCCAAGTGACTTTGGCTTCCCTAATGTAAACGTAAGATGCAAAACAACAGCAGAAGTTGTGAAAATAGTCATCATTAGGACATAGCAGTAAGAAGTGAATATAATCCTTTCTTAGGAGAGCATAAGAAAATGGAAAGCAAAATTAGGGAAGTGTTAGCCACTTTTTAAACATTGATGGTAAGGCTAGTACAAAAAAAATTTGTATGGAATGTAACTCTCTGCTGGCAAGAAGCAATTTGGGACACCTTTCTATCGTTCAGATATCTAATTGCTCATGACTATCATAGGTAAAATGCAGCATAGGTAAAATGTTGTACAGTCTATGGGACTACACTTTTGCAATCTGCCTTGATTTTTTCGCATCAGAAATATTAGACAGTCAGCACCAATAAAGCACTCTCGGATTTACCAAAATGTATAGAAGTATAGAATTTTCATTCCAGAATATATCTGACAAAGTTGTTTTTCACCAAGCTTAGACCTTCTTATAGGTAGACCAGTACAACATGAATCCAGTGAGACTGTTGCACAGAGCACCTTTGGGGTTTTATACTCCTTAATTGCAGAAGAAAAAAAATTCTCTAACTCTTTGAGCACTGCAATAATTTCAACAACCTAGCTGAATCTTTTGAGGGTGTTGAGTGCAATAAAACACTTTTGTGGTTTGCTTTTAACTGCTCAGATCAAGGTCCCAGTCAGCTTTCTGGCACAGATCTGCTGTAATGGATTTCATCATCTAGGGGCTGTTCATGCTGTGTTTTGTAATCAAGGCATTTAGTAACTATAATTCTGTGAGTCCTGTATATAATTTTAAACACTTTGTTATAATACTGGCATTGCTGGTGCTTAACTTTGGAGGTGGGAAATTTTGGCCACAAGGAGAGGAGAAAAATGGGCAGCGGGCATAAAACAATCCCTTTGATCAAAACCAAGTAGCATTTTGCTGTGCTTTTTGCACCAATGTTCCTCCATGACTATAAATTGTCATATTCATATGCAGAGGTTTGAGTCAATTATACATTTTTTAAAAACTAAAATGAATTCTAACCCTCCTTTCAAATTCACTAACTGTATACAACACAGGCTTTGTACTGAAGGTGCAGGATGTCTCTGCTGCTTGCCCTTTGCAAACAAGAGAAGTCATGTCAAGATGTGCATGGGCTTTTAAAAAAATCTTACTATGTTTCCCTCTCATATTGAACATTCCAAACACCCTCCCTCCCCTAATCTCCCTTTATTGTGGAAAATGGCAAAAATCAGCACCTGTTTCATATTCCCTTAGCTTTTCTCCAAACTAAATAATTCACAAGGCTGATTTCCCAGAGGTGTCGGGTAACCACATTTTGGCAGAATTTGTGCTTGGTCAAATTTTGTAACAAGCAGGCACCTCAGAGTGGGAGTGGGAGGTGTACTCCCTGGTTTGGTGACTTGTTAAATCTCCTCTCACATGGAGTCTCATTTCAGCATCCTAAACATGGTAGCTGATGTAATTTCTTCCTTTCGGGACCCTCTTCTTTTATTCTCTTTTTTAACGAGAGGCAGTGACTTACATGGTGAATACAACATTGAAGGCACTATCCCAACAGCATCCACACTCTGCAATAGCATATTTTTAAAAATTATAATTCTTGTTTCTCCCATGTAGCATAACTTGTATTTGTTTTACTGCAGTTGCATGATGATTTTTATTCATCCGTTCCCAGTGCACTCAAATCTTAACTATGAAATACTAAAAGCAGACAAAACCAAGTTGGTTTGGGGGAGAATAGTGCAAAAGCTTCAGCACAGCTGTGAACTTCACATTTCTGCTGCTCTTATGGTATCCTGCATTTACTTATTCACAGAATAGTACCCTTCCCCTGTCTCTGTAGAAACATGGAGCACAGTTGTGCACTCCATCTGCCCTGGCCTCTGATGAGAAGAAGGGGAGGAAGCTGCCACTCTACTCGGATGTTCTTGTCACATGTTCTTGCCTTTTAACTGGATAAGGGTTCTCCAATGCTGTGTCTATCAAGAGGAACTTTCCTGCAGGAGAGTCCTAGTATCCCCAAGCTGTATATTTCAAGCCTGGGTAATTTTATCATGAGCCTTCAAGAAATTATAGAAGAATTGCAGAATCACAGAATAATTTAGGTTGGATGGACATCGGGAGATCGCCTGAACCAATTTCCTGCTCAGAGCTGGGTTAACTTAAATCACAAGGCTGTGTTTGGTTGAGCTTTGAGTATCTTCAAGTATGGAGACTCCACAGCCTCTCTGGACACCTGGTCTAGTGTATGTTCATCCTAGTGGTGAATTTTTTTTTCCTAATGTCTAGTTGGAATTTCTTTTGTTGCAACTCATGTCCACTGTCTGGATAAACTTGCTGGACCTTCATGCAATGTGACACTAGGCTCCATTTGCTGCGTCTGTACTGTTGAAATTGGAAGTTCTTAAACTATAAGGCTACTCGGACTATTGGAAATCAGCTGCCGGTCTCAGTCCAATAATGGCACCTATGTCACAGAGCTGCCAAGATCATTTGAACAGCTTGTCAACCTTTCTAGCAGACTGGATGAAGAAGATAAAGGCTGAAAGGACAGATAAAACCATCCCCTTTGTGCCCAGTGATCTTTTTCCAGACAGGCTTAAAAGATACTTGCCAGCCGCCACCACCACTTTGGTAATGTCTGCCCTGAGTTTCATCTCTTGCTAAGGAGAAGGGCCTTTTGCCAGGGCAGTCATTGCAGCACTTGTTGTGAACACCAGAGGCTGACTCTCTGCACTCACCAAGCTCCAATGACTGCTACCAAACTGGTGCTCTGTGACATGGCCTGTTCTCCCAGCCCATCTGTCTCTTCTGTCAGGCCCAATGCTGGCCGTAAACTAGCACGATGTTGACCATACACTCCCCATCCCAACACACACCTCTATGCAGTGAAGGGAACAGAACACTTGCAGTACCGGTGTGAAACCCATCTAACATCAGCCCACCTTCTGAGAATCATGGATATTCTCGTTTGTTCTTCTGAGGAGTGCTTGGAAGAATACACCGTCAGATCTTGGCCCATTTTAACTATTGCACTCAATTTATCTTGCAGATCACTGTAAGGTGGACCTGCCTTCTTGGCCCAGACTTTATCTCGGTATTTTCACCTTAACTGTTTGGACACATGGGGTCCCTAGTCCCCTGCGACAGCTATTGGTGCAGAGTCTGAAGTTCAGCTGTATTTAGCTCTAGACATAATTTTTTTTTATTTTGCTATGATGAGTTGGTTCGCGTTTCTTTGCCTTTTAGCTTCCTAGTTCTTGTCTTGATGATAAGAGATCCTGTAGTGATATAAAGCAGGAAACACCCTCATTATGGTAGCATAGCATTATGAAATAAATAAATAAATACAAAAAAAATATGTAAGAAATATTCAAGGGATATGAGAAAATAGTATGCCAAGAGCCACTGCAGTACACTAGGCACACGGGAACATCATAGCTGAGTAAATGTTCAGTGCCTGTACAGAAAAATGTATATCCAGCAGAGATAACCTTCTTATCCAGAATAAACTGAGAGTGACTAGAGAGATGTTCATCTGCTCACCTATAAGGCTTTCACCCCTAAGGCCTGATCCTGGGCAGATGCTTAGGGCAAGCTCTGACAGCTTTTTGACAGGCTTTTTTGTATTGAAGGTGCAGGATATCTCTCTGCTGCTTGCCCTTCTGCAAACAGAAGCATGTCCCATCTTTCCCAAAATGGTTGACACCAGCATGAAAGGTGGCCTTTCTGGGTTGCCTGGAGATAGTCTCCCACCTCTAGATCCTTTTGAAAACCTCTCTGGCAGATATTGTTGGGGTCTAATACCCTTTGATTTGTGTTCATTGCTGAGTACTGAGACAGAGACAGAAATTGTCCTTGATTTCAGGCATCACTTTGTTCATAGACCTGTCTTTGAAGACCTGAGAGAGACTCTGCTGCTGCCTTGTCAACCTTCAATCCTCAAAAATGATCAGAGCAATTTCTTTTTTTTAGTAAGTAATACCTTTTCAGAGGTAGGGAATTTTCTCCTCTTAGTGTAATGTTTTCTGAAAACAGGGAGGAAATAATTGGATACAGGCTTTCTCAAGTCTGCTTTTGTAGGTTTTGGTTTTTTTCAAATCCTTTCTCTGACAGGTATATGGCAAATCTATCTTGGTAGCTGCCAGAGTACTCTTTTAATTCTTTACTATAGTTAATGCTTTCCCATCTCTTCCCTTTCCCACCCTCTGTACTTAAAGTCCCAGGGCTGAGTCTAAAACTTGACCAAGTCTGAAACAGAGACCAAACCCTATATGCTGACCATCAGCGGGGATGGACAGTTCTCTGGGCAACAAGGGCATGAGAAAGTCTAGGGACTCTTTTCACTGAAATGCTTCTTTTATTAGGGAAGGGAACAAAAACATGATGGTTGCCCATATCTTGGCTGAGATTTTTAGCTAAGGGCTCTTGCATGCCTCTGAAACACTGAAGAGCATTCTGGACATCTTGCCCATGCTGCCAGACCTTGGCTCCTACATAACTGGTCTGACTTCCAACATGCTTGGAACACACTCTAACTTCAAGGGTGTTGGTAGCTTGAAAATCCAGCTGCACTTCTGAAGCTTAAACACAGGCTCAGGAACCTAACTTAAGCTTTGATTTTTTTTTTTTTTTGAAAGGTATGCCTTCAGTCAACAAAGCAATACAGGACTTGGCCTGGCTTTCCTTCAAAAGCCAGAAGTGCATTATTCAACTCATGTAGTCTCTGCTCTGATGTGAGCCTGCCTTCCAAAGGCTATGGCTTTCTCAGATAAATGGAACCTTATCTAATTAGTTATTTATATCAACAGTCCTCACAGAGTGCTGAACACTGCAAAATTATATCATAGGTATAAGGAGGAAATTAAGCTTCATGCTTTGAAATGGAAGAAGGCATTGGCAATTCTGGCAATAACTTTCACTATGTCCCTTCACACAGGCTCTCTTTGTGATCTTGTTTGACCCCTAGGCTGAGCTCTGGAAAATAAATGCAAAAGCCCCAACTCTGCATTTTTTTCAGAAGCTGTTACCTTCCAGCTACTCATTGGACCCCCTCATAATAGAGGTGCAGCCCAACTAAGCCAAACAACCTCATCTCAGTTTGGAGCAGTGCCTCCCTGGGAAGGAGCCAGGGAGATATGGATTGCAACCCTTTCACAGTGATGGTGATCTGCCTGATACAGTCCAGACAGCTGTTTGCTGCAGATTTGATTGAGTTCACCAAAGACCTCCACAAGCTACTCATTTTAGATGACAGTCCAAAGGGCAAAGGCCCTCTGTCCTGTTTGCAATCATTTCCCCCCTTTCTTTAAAGGTCAAAATTAAATGAATATTTCTTTACCACTTTACAGACAAATGCTTTGATAAGTGACTGCTCAGTGGCCATGGGGATGAATGCAGAATGTGGCAAATATCCTGATAGACAGATGAGATTTTAAAATATAGGATTTTGTTTGTAATATAGAAAAGGGGGTGAATTTTCTGATTGTTAGATTTGGCAGAGGTGGATCTCTTCAAGGTATTACCTTCTGTGCTGAATGAGTACTGACATTAGATAGTCAAACTGTATAACACATGGAGATTATTAGTAAATAGATATGCTTGCAGCTCTCCAGCCCTCAAAATCTGCAGTGAAACTGTTCCCTCTGTCTAAAGAGGTTCCAGCTGCTGCACTGACAGCATAAGCCAGAGGTGAGGTCAAAGTATCACTTAGACCCAGTGTGTTCCCTGCAACAACAGAGACTTCTCCAGGGACATAACAGCCTTTTTTCCCTGAAAAGGTTCCTTAAACTGTATCCAGAAGAAAAAATCACAGTCCTTGGTCTCAAATGAGTATATGTTCCCTCTGTATTTCCATAGAGATCTGCTTCCCACTGGACAGTAGTGAGGAAGGAAGAAGCTGGATGTTTGTTAGAGCCACCCAGCAATGTTGCAGGAGAACTAAAAGCTTTTCATAAATATGTCAGCAAACCTCTGCCAAAACACAGCCAGAAAGCTGGCAGCCTTTCTGCCAGGCTGCCTCAGCTCTCCTAGGATCCTGTGTTTTGAAAGAAAGAGGAACTCAAATTGAATTTAAAAAAATAGTAAAATTGATAAACCATTTTTATAAATCAAATTAAACACCTCATTGTATACACTAGTTGGGTAATGCTGACACAAACCAACCTGGGACATGCTGATGCCGGGGTGTCCATAGAGCTTGTTCAAACTGGTAGCATGTGCATCCTTATATACTGCTTCCATAGCAGACCCTGAGATGAAAGCCTTTACCCTGCCTTTCCCTTCTTAGCTTTCTAGAGGGTGATAAAGAGGGAAATTCAACACTCGGAGCTCACCTTCCCCGGTTCTTTCACTTACTGGAAGATTTCTGCTATTTGAGACTTCTATTTGAAAATGCCTGCCTACATTCAGTGTTGTGTATTGGTGGGTCACTTCAATCAGCCTCTGCACTAAACCATATTTATTGCATTCTGCAATAATATTACAGTTGACTGTACCTTGCCATTCCTCATCTTTATAACAACAATAAAACCTTAAAATTAAAGCAATTTCATTTTGGATAAAAAAAGTGCAATAAGCTCTTCAGTGAGCTTCTAAAAGGGCACAGTTGTTCTAAATAAATATTAAAATCGATGCATGATATTGGTGAATTCTGATGAGAAATCTTTATTAAAAACTGGTCTTAATTTTTAATAGGAGAACCTGCAAGTCTAAACGTCAAGGGTCTTCATGAGTATATACAGGAGCATATACACATATGTCATTGGCACATGGTAGCATGTGATTCCAAATTCTGAAGTTTTTCACACAGTCCAGTGAAAGGAAATATAAATTCTTAATATGATTTAGATCAAGGTAGTAAGACGATTGTAAAAGGCAAGGGGAATTTTTTTTCATAAGTCTCATTACTAGAAATGTATTGCTAGTAATATTTTCACTTAATGGTACTTACCTAAGCCGGTCATGTCAGATGTCCTGTGCAGTCTTATGCATAGAAAGTCATAGTCTGAGTCTTCAAGTATGTGTAATGTGCAAAACAAAAGGCATCAGGAAGAGGGGCAGTGTGAACCTTTTTTCCTCTCACAGGAGTGGAAGCACCATCTTGCTGCGTGATCATCCTTCCTCAGATTGTTTATTGTGGATCATTTGTGGGGAACGTAAGCTTTGAGGTGGGTGGGTGACAGTTGCTTCCATGAATAATGAAAAAGATTTTTCTAGTGGTAAGGGTAGAAGTGGGAGAAGGCAAACATGGGCTTGTGGGAGGAGATTCAGGTGACTGAGGATGCTGCTGGGGATGAAGTGACAATAACCTTCTTTAAATATGATGACAAGACAGGAATTGTATCCCAAAAAGTTTTGAGAGGTAGGACAGAAAGCTGGTGTTTGATGTGGTAGAAGGTGAAACGAAGTTAAAGCTCAGTGGAATGGGTTCTAAACTATTCAAATGCTGTATGTTTAAGAATGTAACAAAACCTCAAAGCTTTTCTTTCTAAGTAGCATTTATTTATATTCACATACCTCTCAGATTGCACAGTGAGGTTACCATCCCTCAGCCTCTCTGCCAGGTTGCAAGCAATGAATTTCTGCTTCTCACAGCAGCTCCCATGCATTTCATGCAGGTCCCTCTGCCAGGCTGTGCTGCGCATGCCGGTGGCACTCCAGGGATGAGCTGGCTGTTCAGTGTGGCTTGACAAGCTTCAAAATCTTGTGTCTCCTTGCCCCTCTATGATTCATTATATCAGGACTGTGTTATGCTCAGGTTATATTTTGTTTATTATTTCATTGTCCATTTCTATTCAACAACCTCGGATACTTCCTATTGAGACTTCTTGTCTTTTGCATATCTTCACTCAGAACAGTGTTTAAAGTACAGATTTGGTTACCTTCCTTTTTTGACACCCCTCCTGCTCCTGCTCTAGTGTAACTTGTGACACAGTTTACATTATATAATGAGGATTATCATTTGGATGATTAAATCAATATGTTTAAATACCCTATTTGAGGTTGTTGCCATTGGAACAGACATTTTCACAATGGATCCTGCAAATTTGCCTAGTCCTCCTTGGTTTCTGATCTTCTCAGCCTGTGGATTATGTGTTCAGAACTTGCTTTCTCTTGCAGGCAAAATAAGGACATTATTCTATCTCTCACAGTCTTTAGAGAACTTGCCCAGAAATAAGAAATGCTGTTGAAAAAGCTTTGACTTGAAGAAGCTGAGTTTATGGCATGGAATTATCAGCCCAAAAGCTATGGCACATAGTGTGCAGTACACACTATTGCCTGCTCCATGTCTTAAATTACAGAGTGGAAATCAGTCTTGGAATCAGGCCCTGATTATGCTATTTGCTATTGTTACATGCTGAAGGAGAAAAGCATCTGCAGCTTCTTTTTAAACATTTGTTCATTAAGCAAGTCTTCCTGACAAGAATATAAGTGAAGGACTGCTTGTATCCTGGCAAGAGAAAACTGGACTGGGAGATGTATCTAGGGTTTGTGCAAGGTGTGGAATCCTCCTGGAGATGGGATGGGGGATTATAGCTCCATTGACAGCCCCCTGAGGAAGGGGCTGTCCTCTACCCTCCTACAATTAAGAGAAGCCTTCATCTGCTTTGCAGCTCTTCTTCTGCAGAGAGTTGTTGCAGGAGAGTGGTGAATGCTGAACCCATCAGCACTTGTCTTCTGCAGCCTTTGGCTACTATGCTTCCTCATTAAGGTACCTTTTCATTGTGATTTTCTTTCTGTACTTCTGCCTCCCAGGACAGCCCTTTGACTTGTAGTAGCAATTTGCTAGATCTCAGGGACTACTTAGTTGAAATAGCAAAGCTGATGCTTTTTTCTTTGTACTTTCTACATCCCCTTTCCCAGTGGTAGCCCAGGAACCTGGCAAGGAAGAATGAACCATACACTTCAACGGCTTCAATCTGCACCTTTTTTTCTGGGCAAGAATGTTGTGAGCTCTTCTCTTCAGAGTGTGACAATCTTACTGTTTGCAATTGAACCTCTCCTTGGAGCATTAATAATTGTTTGGGATTTCATTTAAAAAAAATAATGGAATAATGGCAAGCTAGAACATCCAAATAACTTCTAAATTAGTGTGATTGGTGCCAAGTATATCAGCGCTAAGCCAAAAATCCAAAACTTGGACAACAGATCATTCAGCTAGTTGATGTATATTCATTAATTATTATGGGAGTAGGGAGGGAACAATGCACAAATGGAAGGGAATTCTTTTCTTCAGTTTATGTATACAAATATTAAAATGGGGCTGGTTTTGTTTAGTTGTTAAATTCCAGAGTTGGTGGGTTTTTTTTTTTCAAAAGCATATTCTTAGTCCCAGCAAACAGTTGGAGAAACAATAGCTAATTTAATTAATCATCTTTTTCATGCACAGCTGTGGATGGGAAGGAAAGCTCTGTTTTTTCATCAAAGGCCTTCACAATTCAGTCTCACTAGCTTTAAGCCATTTTGAGAAGCATGCTTGGTTATTAATCTTTGTGTGAGGCAATTCAAAGCTCCTCGAAAGCTGGAAATGTTGAGTTCACAATTCAAAGTCTGTTCCAACCTGGGGGCTGGCTCCTTGTGTGTTGTCCTCTCCGTTGCTTAGCACTGCCTGTCTTTCACAACATTTAATTGCAGGCTTGCAAGACCATGTAGAGAGCAGACTACGAATAGCAACTTTCAGGGCAAGAGTCAGCCTCAAGGGTTTTCCTCTACTTTCTCACAACCGTCACTGAACAGTGACACAAACTTTTTATTTAGTGGTTGTCCATCTCCTGTGATCTCTGAAATAAAGCCACTCAATTAAATGCCTTTCTGAGTGTTATTTTACTACTATTCTTGGATTAAGGGATAAAGGGACAAAAAAGTGATTTGTCAATCATTAAAAAGGTGACTGGTATATCATCTTGCATTTGTACTCTTAACTTGAAGTTTGTCATAAATCATCAAATCTATGAACTCAGAGAAGTGCAGGTATTAGTGTATAAGCCAGCCACCAACTTATACCAGTGCATGCACAGAAGTGCTAGTGGCTTGTTCTCTATTCTTTCATGATGTTTCTATTCAGGAAAGTGTGAGAGGAGGAAATGAGAGTGATTCCTATTTCTGCAACCCTTCTTTAGAGGGTGTTGCAGGAGGAAACCCCTCCATGGGTTTCCATGGCAGGGGGACTGGAATTAAATAGTCTTTACGGAGCCTTCCAACTCAAGCCATTCTATGAAGCAATGATTCTATGAGACATCATGTTTCCAAACCTCTCCCAATCCTGTCAGTTGTGAGTACAGTGCTCTTCAGAGAGGCACCAGAGAGAACAAAGGGAAGGGGGAAAATTGGATTGTGAAAGGGGCATTACCCATTTCTGATACAGAGCATCCAATGGACAGCGGAGATAGGAGAAAGAAAACAGGGATGTATGTGGGACATGATGTGTGGTCTCCAAATGCACCAGACCCTAACAGAGTGGTGTTCAAATTGTCCTATAGCAATATTCAAAAATGGGATTGTTCCCCTAGAGCTTTCTACCCTTGTTGTGGTTTTTACTACTTAGTTTAAAGTGCTGGTGTGTCTGTGTCTGCAGTACATGCTGCTGTACCTGAAGTCTTGTGTCCCAAAACATCATTGAAAGGGCAACCCTGCAAAAGATGAGAGGAAAGGGTTATATCCATGCATTACTTTAGGCAAACCAAGTTTCCAAGAAGTTAAGGGCTGGTCCAGGACAACACTCAATCACATATATAGTGCAAAGAAAGAAGCAATGATTTCAAAGCACCGTGTCCACGTGCTTGCTTTACTGGTGCCTAAGCAACTTCTAGCAGCGGCTCAAATGCTATTTGCCAAATTTAGAAGAGAATTTTACTCACAGAGGAGTCTCTTCTATACACGTGAATCATATCCTCCTTCCACAAAGACCTGTGTGACTCAGTGGCTTGAGATCCCTCAGGTTCTCAATTTAAGTTGCTTTTGCCCATTTTTTTGGTATGAAATGGACAGCTTGAGTAGTCTCTGGAAAACAATTTGAATAGGTTTGTATCTGACAAACTGTGGTCTGTGGAAAACAGTTTTAATAGGTTTGTGAAAAGCACATGAGGATGTGCTTTTAAAACTGAACCAAATAAACTTAAAACTACTGGTTAAAGCAACAATTTACCTTTACTGTCATGTAGTTGTACTAATTCATCTAGTAAAACACAGGTTAAAAATAATAGTCTTGCCCTTAGAGCCTCAGTTGTCTTGGGATTTTTGTATATGGTAAGAGGAAACAATTATTATATCTGACAAATATTGTATCTTTAGCTTGGTATAGAAGAGCTCTGTATACATACAAGTTCTTTTCAAAGAAAAGAATAAAAGAAGTAAAAGTCCCATATTGCTTTATTTTTCATTCATTTGCATGATTGGTATTTATACCAATGTCTTAAAGTCTTAAAACCACTTTTATTAAAGCCCCTTTCAAGGTCATCCTAATAAACATCAGTTGTTTTGTTTACTCTCCTTCTGAAGCAAGTTAGTTGTTATGGTCATGAAAATTGTATAGGTGTGGGAGTATAAGCTCCATTTTTATATACATCATAATAGGTTCATTTTTTATATATATCAACAGCTATGACAAGGTTTGCTTTTGAATGAGGTTAAAAAAATGTCTGAAAATTAAATTTCGCACAAAAAAGTTTACCATAAGTATAAAAAATATTTGCTCTTGGGATTTTCTTTGTTGGAAAAATCTTTCTAGCCACTCTTTTTTCTTCTTTCAACTCTTTTTTTTTTTGAACTCTGCTGGACTATTACCAATGCAATACAGCAATACTCTACAGATGACAGGAGGTGTTTTATTAAAAGTAGGGTTGTTGTCAGCTATGAGTCTCTGGGGTGCCCATTTCCAGGTTTTCCCAGCACTCCCAAGGACCATGGTTTCCTTTCTTTTCCAACAGCCTCAGCAGGAGCACTGTGCTGTGCTGGTTTCTTGGGGCATTTGCTTGGGCCAAGAGGGAGTGGAGTCACCCTCGTTTACAGCCCTAGGCAGTGGCTGAGACCGGACCAGCTTGTCCTTGCACTCTCTCTGAGCCAGCCCTTAGTTATGTAAGTAACTGCTCTTCCAGTGCTGTTTGCATAAGGCTTTGCATGTCTTTGATACCAAATTTGAGGAACAGCCCTTTGTTTTTCAAAAGAAGTAAGAGAGCCATTTGCACAGCTCCCAGTGCTGGGCTGGGAGGCTCAGGCTCCATCCCACAGCTCAGCCTCTCAGCCAGAAAGAGCATCCCTACTCCCTGGTCAGGGCTGGCCTAGGTGGGCTCCACTGGACGAGTCCTTTGATATCTTGGTTATGAAGAACATATTAAACCTGCTGAGAGGGAGGGACTGTTTGCTTATAAGTCTGAGGTAAACTTGTTAAGTCTTTTAGTTCACGTGTAAAATACTGAGATGACAGATTTTCACTGGGATTAGATTTAAATCACGTATGTGTGCAAATCCAAACTTTTGCAGTAAGCTCCTGTTGTAATTTTTGATGTCAAAGGTGACTGGCTTGATTACAGTAGGGGAACAATTTTAAATCACCTTTCCTATCCTCAAACAAACAGTAAATAAATTCCCTGAGCCCCAGCTCTTATACAAGTAACAGTGCTGCTTTTTGTCTCAAGATAACATTATAAACTCACTCCAGGGGGGAAGGTGCCCTGTCCATCCAGCTGCTGTGATAGGCTTTCATACCAGGAAAGCTTTGAATGGATGTGGGTGTGGGGCAAGGGGACCTGCCACAGCTGAGTGTGTTACAGTGTGGTTGGAGTCCAGAGGGTGAAAGTCTGAGCAAGTCAAGTTGTTGCTTCCTGGTCTCCATAGCTGGTTTTTCTATTACAAAAATGAAGCCTGTTGGCAGGCACAGGAAATAAATTGTGTGCTGCTTGGTGCCATGCTTTCCCTACCCTGGATCAAGGTGTAAATGTCCCCGAGGCTTCTCACAAAAATGCCACACAGCTGTAAAATGAGCACAAGCATAAAAAATAGCCTGACAATTTTAAGTAGGATACAAAAGAGAGAACAGTTTCATTTTGTTGCTAACCCTTGAGAAGGGAATAAAGACAGATCAGAATGGACCTGCTTAGGCTGCCATTTCCGTTTAGCTAAGTGTAATTTGGCATACCTCAACCTCTGAAAGGTTTGTAAGTAGTTGTAACAGAACAGTGATACAGCACTGAACACACATGCACTCACAGAGCAGTTCCCCATACGTGTACCTTAAATACAACTCCCTGAGCTACTCCATTCATGGTCCTGAAGCCTGAAATTGGAGTAATTGGATATAAGGTTATGTGCTTGTCAGTCTGGCCTCCCACAGCTGAGCCTTACAGTAAATACATTGGATTTCTCTACATTTGTGAATTCCAGGAGTGAGACTACCAGCCGCCAGCTGTAAGTGTAGGAAACTGCTTATCCCTAAGATGGTAACAAGACAAATTGGCACATTTTTTTTTACTAGCAGGATTATCTACCCTCATCAATCACATTTCATACTTGAAAACTAAATTAACAGTTTTCCATGTCAACTGAGTTTTTGTTGCCCAAATTCAACTGTGATTGCAAAGACACAATGGAAATGTTTGCACATATAAACACCAGGCACCTAGGAAACAAAATAGAGGAACATGGCCTGCTTGTGCAGAATGTGAAACCAGCTACTGCAGCAGGGGGAGAGACATGGTGGAGCAGCTAAGTCACTAGAACACACAGAGTCAAGGGTAGGCATTACTCGGAAATGGAAGTGTAATCAAAGTGATGTTCATGGCTGTCAATAAACTTCAGGGATCCGAGAGTGGAAGGAGCAAGAGATGTTATCGCTAATAGAAAGTTCATTTTGGTCCAAATAGTTTTGGGGAAGGAAGTAAAACCTCTATTGGAATAACACTGAGAACTTGTTAAAGCATTTCCTTTCCTCTCTCAGCCATCACTTAACTAAACTTGCAGCCTTAAAGCTTCCTTAGCCACCACGCCTTCTCCTTTCTCTTCTCTTGCTGCTCCATGAATCTCCACCTGAACTCATCTTTTCAGGACTCTTCCTGGATTTCTCCATGCCTTTCACTGGCCAGACTGAGTAGCTTCTCATTACAGCCTGCAGCTTCACTCTTTGTTTGCAAAATGTTTGAGCCCTCTGGCAGCATGTACATTTCCTTTAGTCAGTATAATTGCCAGTTTGTTAAAAAATAGGCCCAACCTTTATATTTCAGGAAGGCAAATCTTTGGAAGCAGCTCTAGAGAGAACAAGATGTCATCTCAGCCGAATATAAAACATTTTCCTTCTGAGAACAGCAAAACCTGGCTCTTACAGGAGGGCCTTAGTTCCACCTTCCCTATGACCCTCTATGTACTCATCCTTCTCCATGGTATTGCCAGAACTGGTGTGGGGTCTCATCATGCCTGGCCAGATGTGCCTCATGCCCTAAGGGGGAGCATCCTGCAAGGGCTACCACAGAAAGTCCGTACAAATACCTTTTTTGATTTAGATTATATTGCTGTAATTGAAGGTTCGAGATTTAAAAGAAAAATGGTCCAAATACTTTATTAATCTAATATTAGAGAACATAAAACTTCTAGGAGTTAAGCCAGGAGGCCAGTAAGAAGCAATGAGTACTGTATGTTTTCAAGAATAGTAATGCGCTTAAGTGTCTATATGATACAGGGCAAATGAGTGGGTTTAAAATGTCTTAGTATAGATTGAATTGAGATGAATCACCTTAATTTTCGAGGACAGCCTGTCTCTGGCATGGAAAAAGCCAGCCAGGACATGCAAAAACATGAATGTAGGTGCTTGTATATTCAATTCTTCACTCCGCTGGGAGCCCCTCTGCCCGATGCCTTTTATGTCTCAGATGTAGGGATGAAATGGAATTAAAAGGTCAAAATATTCATCAGTTTCATGAATAACAGCCCAGTGCTTGTCTTTCTTGCAGTGGCCTCATGGAGAGCTTCCGAACTCAGCCTTCAGGTAGCAGACTGAGGAGTTTGAGAAGATGGGTAAAACATCAGGTACTTAGGTTGTGCTAAGCTGCGTGCTTCTCTGGCTATGCTGCTACCAGGATCTGCTGTATTTTGGATATGGAAGTGTGAGGGGAACTGGAGGCTGCAGGGTGCGTTCATTAAGAAGAAAGAGATAACTGTGAACCCCTTGGTCTATTAGATGTCTAGATGTCTACAGAAGCATGCTTAAGCAACCACCATCTTGGCTTCTACTTAAAATGTCTTGATGAGTTTCTAATCGTTCTCTTGCCTCAGCACAAGGCTTCCTGCTTGAGAGAGGCTATGAAGCCACAGCAGCACTGCTGTGGGCTCAACTGCTGCTTCTGTCCTCCTGCAATCACATTAAGGACTCAGAGGTGTTACTGCTCTCTGAGCAGTTCTTCTTGCTACAAATGATGGATTAAGTCAAAATGACATTGCTAACTTTACTTCATCTACCAACAGCTCTGAATGGAGCTGAGCAGAGAGTCACAGTTTCTCTACTGACAGGATCTGGCAAGAATTGATCATTAGTTTAGTTTTTCCCTTGTCAGTAAACTTAGAGGTGCATCCCACCAGACCTGCTCTGTCACTGCTTCTGCTGAGTGTTTACATGGCAGCTGTGGTTTGGCTGCTGTGCCATCAGTGTGCTGGTGACATTCTGCTCTGTGACTTTTTTTTCAGCAGATCCAAATGGTATAATTTTCCTTTTTTCCCTGAACCTGGCCAAGACAGATGGCTGGATGAGAATCAGCTGGCAGACAACCTGGCAAGAGGAGGTGTGAGGTGCAAAGTGCAAAGAGATGGGCAAGACAAGCAATCCAAGATGTGGTTGCAGGTGGTGACTGCACTGTCACAGCCCAGCTGTGACTATGATTGCCAATGAGTGGCCACTTTTTAGTATTTCCCAGAATCTGCTGGCTTTTGGATTCCCAGTTAATGAACTTTCCAGGCAGTATGTTCATATACAACACCTCAAGCAACAGGAGGGACTCTTACTTCTCCTTGATTTCACTTTCAGGTTAGAATATTGCAAGGTGCTGACCTGATAGCTGTCTGTGACAAGCCTGGTGAGGCTTCATCTAGGACATAATCTAGGGTCTGCCAGGCCATACCAAGGGCATCAGGAATATCTCACTTAATTCAAGCTGCTTCTGGAATCTCTTCTACCTATTCTACCTCACCAACTTTGTTATGGCATTTGGGCAACTCCCAGTAACAATTTGAAGCACTCACCAATCCAAGTCTGGGACACGGAAACAACCATAGCAGACTTTCCACTTTATCTGTGGAAAGCTTGGATTTGGCACCACCACCTGATTTCGTAATTTTTGTTTGTTTGGGTTTGAGTATTTTTTGCACCCTCTCCCATTTTTTTTTTTTTATTTAATTGCCTAACTTTTGTTTTGGGGAAGAAAGAATGAAAATAAATGCTTGGAAATTCAGAGTCTCTGCTTAAACATTCCAAAAGTAGGTTGTATTGATTTTTGTGTTTGTAGAGATCTTATCTGAAGATGATAACTGGCAAAAAACAACAAACTATTGATTTTGATATGAAATTATGTATCCATATATACAGTTTTGATAGATAAACAAAGTTAGGCTTTTCTGACCTGCTAGTAATCCTGAGCAAACAGGCATTTGAATGAAAAGTTGAGTGATGTACAGCATAAGTCAGCTGAGATGGTGATTAACAAACACCTCCAGTGTGAGGGGATGTTCATATTGTCTAGCTTACATGTTCTGAATTGCATAAATGCATACCTGAAGTACCTTGAAGGAGCCCTCAGTGAGCATTTCCAAGAGCCACTGGTAGAATCTTTAATTTCAGAGTAATACCTTAATCTGTACCTTTTTCTGGTGGAGCACTTCAGTTTACCTTATGAAGACAGGTATTTTAGATCATACTTTTGATTTATTGTTGATGAACACTAGCTAGTAGGTTAGATAAATGTATAAGGAGGAGTTTGCTGCATTGGGGCTTAACAAGATGGTGTAGGGCAATCTATTATTCAATTTATAGTGGTAGAAACACACACTGTAGCTACTGGCTTGTTCTTACTATAAATAATATGTAGTTGTCACTTTCAGCACTGAGGGAACCTGAGCAACAGGAACCTCTATTTATTTGCAGTTGTAGCTTCCTTCATGCATCACTGGTAGTGGAAATGAAACACACACAAAAAAAGTTGAAAACTCTGCCGTAAGCTTCAGTGGAACTTTAACGTATTGCAAGAAATTCCTGCAGGGATTTTCCATCTGCCTTTATCTACTGGGTTTACAGGAGATTATCCACCCATAGCAGCCACAAAGAAATGTTTTCAAGATGTAAAAGCTTTCCTGAGCATTAGACCCTGCTAGAGGTATCCTTTATCAAAACATTTTAGAATTTGGGATGTTTGGTTTCCTACCTTGCAATCTGAATAAATTTTTTTGATTTTCTTTGTATTGTTTCCTCTCCCTCCCATCAGTAAAAAGCAGGGAATGATTTTCACGACTATTTAAGAATGGATGCAATGCAATGTGCTATAAATTCTGCATTTCTAAATAGTACATTTTGTGGCAAAGAGGTTTTTCTCTCTTCTCTTCCCCATTTTTGGACTGGTGAGTGGTTATGCTTTACTGCTGCTTGAAAGTTTCCTTCACCATGCCTTTTCCATCATGAATTCTGTTTCAGCTGGCCTTTGTGCAGCACCATCTTACAAAGTATATTTCTTTATAAACCTCCAATGAGCTGGAGATGTGTAAATGAGCACTTCTGGTGCATGCTCAGAGGGTGCTTTTATGGTTTGGGAAACCACAGCCTGCAGATTAAAGTCCCAAAAGGTGTATTTCCAGAGTATCCTGGTGTTTGTAGATTGATGGTAGAAGGAACAGAGATGTTTAATAAGATAGAGATGCATGGGACTTTGAAGCAAGCGTACTCATTGTGAGGATGAGGGGCAGAAAAGGGCCTGTGCCATATTTGTAGCTTTTTTCATGCAAAACTGCTGACACTCTGCAAAGAGGCAAATTTCTTCCATGTAACTCTGCTGATTGATTGATTTCCAAGATCTGTGGTTTCAGGAACTCCTGCTAAATTCATATAGTCACGCAGGAAAGATTTTAAAATTAGCAATATAAACGTTGGCAAATAGTTGTAGATGAAATCAACTATTGCTCTCTGTAATAGTCTCCCAGGCTCTATCTCCATGGCCTCCACAGTGCAATGCCCCACAGAGATGTACATGCCAGCACTGCATATATACTGCTCATAAAACTAGGGTGGGAAGCGTGACTGAAATGACCCTCATGTTGCTTTGCATGTCCATTTATGAACCTAAAATGTTCACAACAAACTTTGTTAGCATTTTGTCTCTTCTTACCCTAGCCAGATGTTTCTGTAATGTGGTTTGCTGCTGTGAGAGATGGGGGGAGGGGGGGCAAGTGGGAATTCTCAGTGCTAGTGTCAACTGGAGATTGGCATCACTCATTATTGCATAGTCGTGCACTTTCATGAGAAGCCAGTCAGCTTTGCTGACAGCTGATCTGGAGCCAAGACACCAAAAGGTTAAGTCACATCTTCTCCGTGACTGCTGCTGCTCAGTTTCCCATGGCATGGGAAGGGATGATCCTGTGGTTCCAGTTTACCCTCTTGAGTCCTTACTGAGCATTCACTTGGCTGCAGTGCTCTACCATATTAGGAGTGTATGGAGCAAAGCCCAGGAGCTGGATCAGGAATTCTCCTGTCAATCTGAAGAGCTACTGCTATATTTAGTAACAGGCACATGAGAATAGCAGCTTAAATGTGGGAGGGGGCTGCTGGAATGCTGAAATGCGTTTGAATCCAATTGACTCTTGATGGAAACTCTCAGATTGTACTATCTTTAGAGGGTCTTGTACAGAAATAAGTTACATTTCCCTATTTTTTTCAATAAAAAGAAAAACAATTCAGCTCTCGTATACCTCGACCACAATAGTTTTGATGAACAGCAATTACTGCAGATCAAAATAAAACCCTCGTTAAGTGTTTCTTTACCCTCTTGTTTCAGTCACATGCAAACTAATCAGCAAAAGTGTATTACATTCAAATGCAATTATGGGAGCCATTATAATGTGAACAACTTAGGTGTGGTGGTTATTTTTTCTTTTTTCTTATTTTCATTTAATGTTACTTGAAAATCAGCAAAAGATCCACCTTGTGTTTGAAATGCCCAAATAGGAAAGTGAAAAAGTACTGTTAGGAGCAGGAGGATTTTCATTTGCAATTAGCACACAGATTCCTCTCTATAAACAAACAACCCCCCTTACATCTAGTGACCATAAAACAAGAAGAAGCCTCCTAAATTATTAAATTCATAAAGAATTTAGTGTGGTAGCAGTCAGATACATCTGATGAACCACACTTTAGCAGAAATTTACAACTATTCTTTATCCAGAAAAGCAGGTTTACTGGTTTTTAGCAAGAGCAGTTTTTTGTGGTTTTTTTTCCATTTTCCACCTAGGCTGAGTGCTCTCTTTTGAAGGTCGAGTGAGTCCTACACAATCTGGTACTGAGTCAATAGCCAAACACAAATCCAGGATTCCCCTAGGTCCCACTCATCTACATAATCTCTAGGGAAAGCACGTGGGGCTAAATGATCATCAGGAAGGCTGAGGTGGGAAATTCAGTTAAATCCCTTTGTAGAGATTTATTTCCTCAATACATCCAGGGAAAGGTAGAAGTTTGGCACTAATGACCCATGGAGAGGGTAATTTTTATTTTTTTGTTTTGCTGAACAGGATAAAAGGAGGGTCTAGAGAGCCCTGCTCTGGGTTTTGAATGCCTGAACCCACTTCCCCGCCTCTCTGCAGCACTGCAGTATCATACTCATTCTGCCATAGCTTCACCCTCCAGCCCCGTAGGCAGTGAGCATGGCAGAGGTTGGAAAATCTAATGCAGCTCAAGGCAAATATTATTCCTTGTTTTTCTTCTGAGGCTGTTCAGCTTCTCTCTACATGTGAATATGACTGGACATTTTTTCCCTAAAAAAGAAATTTTGGGGAAAATTTCTACCTTTGTTTAGCATTTGCCTAGTGCTATCCAATCCTCCAGGTATACAAGATATGCCTAGTGGATACATAGAGATGTATATGTGTATATATCTTGAGCTATACACATCCATACACATATTTACTTTCTTTAAAGCCACTAGTGCTCTTTGGTAAGATTTGCCTATTTTTGTATTTTCTTCATTCTTTGGTAACAAGAAATACCTCTTAATTAACCTGTGATTTGCAAACAATATTGTCCTAGCAGTATTTCTGTGATGACATTGTGAGCCAAGCCTGGAGTGCCAGGAAGTTCTCCTGCTCAGCCTCCTGCAGGCAGAAACATATAGCCCAGGTTAGGTAACACATGAAAACCTCCCTCCTCCTGAGGCATACACAATTACGGTAATTTGGAAATGACTGGAAATGGTGGTACTTCCCATCCACTCTTGTAAGTGCAATAATTAACTCCTGGGTCCAGAACCACCATGGGAAAAGTTCCTGCTTTTTTAATTAGACTCTCTCTCTCTCTCTGTAGTTATGACAATGCTCCAGCTTTATGGTAGATACTGTTTTTTCTAATGTAAATTCCTTTCTCTGGTTTCCTCTGTTATTTGCCTGACATTTCATGTACATCCTGCTGCTTATCAACATGGAGTTTTTCTGAAAATGCACAGGTAAATATGGCAAAGCAATGAGGAGACACCATAGTTTCAAAAACAGTTATCTCAATTGCTGGCCTTTGACTTGGCATAAATCAGTCTCTAAGGAGTTTCATTAATGTTTCATTTTCCTTATGAGATCCGTTGTCCACTTTCTGTGTGAACTGCTGCTGGGTAAAACAGCAAAGAAAATTATGCTTTGTTGCATTAATTAGGGGTGTTTTTTCCAAATCACACAGCACTCTGTAAATAACCAGATGCATATTGTGTGTATAGATAAACAATCATCAGTGCAGCTTGTATATATGCAATATATACCCAGAATGTGTCCTGAAATTTTTCTTACTGCTGTCAGCTGAGCACATCTCTGTCTGGAAAAAGAACAGCATTGACTGACATGTGAAATCTGGGGGCCCGGACTGCCCTGCCTCAAAATGGAAGCTGTGATGCACTCAAGCACTCGGTAAATGCTGCTCTCTCCATCCACAGGTCTCCAACACATGCATCATGGTAGGGAAGTGGGTGTTTAAGCTTTGGCTTATGGTAATTTAGCAAGTATCAAATGCAGTTGTTAACAGTCAGACCTCTAGAATGAATGTACGGCAGGGGTAGGAAGTGGGTGCACACAGATGGTTAGTCATGACAAAAGCTTGCAGCCTGGGTCTTTGAGGTCTAGAAATAATTAGCAGCTCTTGCCCATGTGTGTGTATCACAGAGATGCACTTGCACACTCTGTGACAGGGTCACCGCTGTTCAAGAGCCCCCTTACCCCAGTGGGGGCTCACCCTTCAGTGTCACCACATCTGGAGAGATGCCTCATTGTACTTCACAGCTCAGTTGATTAGAGCATGAGTAGAGCTAATAAAACCAAGGTTGTGGGTTTGATCCCTGTATGGGCCATTGACTTAAGAGTTGGACTTGATGATCTTTGGGGGTACCTTACAACTCAGAATATTCTGTGAAGACTGTGAATCTCTAAGATGGATGGGCCCTGAGTAAGCCCTCTGTGACGGAGCATAGTGCCTCTTAGAGGAGTAGAGCAGCTATAGTCAGAGCAGTGAAAGGCAGATACATAGGTGCAGCCCCTTCTCTTCACCTCCTCTGTACGGGAGGTAATTTTGAAAACAATGTCTGTTATGCACTATAAGAGCAAATGCTTAAAATAAACTATAAGCAAGTAGCAAATCACTTTGTGTAAGAGATCACTATGGGTAAGCATCTTTCTGTTTTCCTGTGACAGGTCACTGCTTAGCTCATTGCCAGTTGGTGGTCCATATCTGTTGATTGCCTGTAACTGGAAACACAAACTGATAGAATGATGAACACTTTCTAGCAGTCTAGAAAATCTAACCATCATGTTAAGCTGACTTTCAAAATAATTGTTGACCTATCCAACTGAACAGAGTCATAACAATTTCCTGAGCAGGAAAACCCTTAAGTTGGCACAGAGATCTTGATCAGTGGGATATAAAAGAGAAGTTAGGGAGGGATGTATCAGAGAGGTTAGAAATGTTTCCTTTGTCACTCTTCAGCTGTCCTTTTCCTTGGAGTATTGACTCAAAAGATCAGGAATTGCACTGTTCATAGGCGTTTGCTTGTGTCGGGCAACCAGATGTGCTTCTGATCTCTGTCTGTATCTCTCTGGGTTCCTGTATCACTTCTATTGATATTATCCCTGCAGGTAAATGAACAAATGCAATAAAATCTACAATTCCTTCCTTTGTCTGATGACTGCAACCAGAAGAACTGTTGGAACTGGTCATCCCAGACAATGCTCACTTCCCGTTCAGGCAGGGATGCTTCTTAGCTCTGAGAGAATAGCACATCACTGTTCTCCTCTGCGACTCTTCTCAATTGATGTTAGTCTTACTTTGCTCAAGATGGCTCAGGATCCTTAAAAACAGTCTTCATCTAATACATTGTATTGTATTTGTGACTGGGAAGATAGATAATGGAAATGTTTTCTGAGAAAACAGGAGCCTTTGAGATATTACTCTTGGCCATTTATTTTAGAAAAACTGTGAGAACAAGGGAAAGTTATTATTTCCGGTGGCCTTCAGATATAGCTGAAAGTGTCATACTGAAAAACATGGGTTTTTCCCCCTCTGTATCCAGAACTGATCTGAGGAGAAAAATACAATAATCCTGTAAACATACCTCCCATCACCAGCTAAGAGGGCACTCAAGGTTCATCATCCCTTGTTTCAATTATGAATGATGCCTCTGACAATCAGTCCCAGAGAATGTGAAGAATAAAGCAAGCAAATCCAGCTGCTCTAGCAGGCACAAGAATTCATAAGGTCTAGGTAAGGCCCTATAAACATTTTTCTGTGTTTTCCTATGTAGGGTTCTCCATTCCTGAACAATCACTTTTCTTTACAGTGGCAGTGAGGGATGTCCTCACCCATGTCCTCTATATCAGTCTTCCTCATGCCTGGATTGGCATTGCTCCTGGCACTCGCCTCTGCTTTGGCACCCTGACAGAGTCTCCTTTTCTTGAAGTCCTGTTCCAGCTGTTCTGGGGTTTCTGGGGCAAGCCTGAAGCCTTGAGTCCACAGACATCTTGTTTGGCAGCCTGCACCTCTGTTGTTTCCCCTACTGCAGTTAAACTAAGCCTGTTCGCAGGTCTTGCATGTAAAAGTATGATAAACACTCAATAGCTCTTCTGTGTTTGTCTTTTGTCAAGTTAAATAATCTCTTTGACAGCATCCCATGGGCTTTCCTTGAGACCAATCATCCCCACTGCTGCCCTTGCAGAGTGACACAGGCATGAGCTCACAAAACCATCAGTGAAAATTTTCTCCAACTGCCAGCAAAAACCGCCTTACCTGGAAATTGGTCTGGCTCCAGTCTGGTGTTTCATGTGCTTCAGCCACAGGCTGCTTGTCTTACTTTGAGCAGCAACATGTTTAAAAGTCAAATTAGTGGGGAAAATTCAAACTGACGAGTATTAAGGTGGGTCTGGGCTCCCTACCAGAATTAAGAACTTTGAGAAACTAGTGATCTGGAAAACATGGAGGTTGAGAACAAGCGGGAGAGAAGTAGGACTTGCCAGAGAATATAGGTCATTTCATGTGTACTTGAGTGGATGAGAACTGTTCAGTTTCAGAGATCATGAATGAGGCTAAAAAATTTGTTGTTTCCTATGGAGGTTACATTAGTTTTCACCAGGAGTCTTCAATTCCCTGCATGTTCAGAAGGAAAAGTTTAGGATTGAAAGTGTAGAGGGATCGTGCCAGGGGAAAGGTCTTTTTTTGCAAGGCACAATTGATAGTTGAAATCCTGGGAACCACAGTCATCTATTTGTAGAAAGCTTCCCCAGAGCACACACAGCTAGATTTTTGCCTTCATAAATATTGTCCTTTCAGGACATATTTCCTAAATCATGTCCAGTTCACTATCATTTGCCAGCCTCGTTTAACTTCATTAGTGCTCTGGCCCGGTTCATATTGTTTAAAATGCATAGGGTTTCTTGGAAATGGCACATATGAAATTATGCAAACTGTTTAGAATAGCTCCACCTCAAGCATTCAGCATGGGTAAGTTAAAAGGAATTTGAGAGAACTGCGTTGTACTGACATGTTACATTATCATCAGTAATTAAGTAACGTGTGTGCACTAATACATGTGTTTGACAGTAGCAAGCACCCTGACTCCCAGTGGTGTGTAGCCATGTAGGACCATATTCCTCACTGCAGTGCTGCCTGCTTTGGTAGAGTTAGAGCAGAGCTGCCCCTTTTTGTTTCCTGTAGTGATGGCAGACATATATGCTTATGCTGAGCACATAGCCATACTGCAACATTGCACAACCATCTACAGTATGGGCAAAATCAGCAAGGCCATATCTGTTGATCTGAGATTTGATCCACCCAAATAGTCAAGAGATGTTTCATATTAACACTGGGGGGGAGAGGTGGTGTATACTTACTTTTTATTTTTCCAAACCGATATTGCCCCCTCCCTAGCAATATCAGAATGGTACTGATAAAATGTATCCATTTTACCAATGCAAAGGAAACAGAATTTATGAAAAAAAGTGTATGCAAAAAGTGTATACCAGCCTGTAAGTTTGATAGACCCTGTGGGTGTTGCCCTTTGCTGCACAGAGAAGACTGGCTGTTCTAGGATATCCCTGAAAACAGTCAGGGCTGGAGTGGAGCTCAGGCCAAATGAATGGCATTACCTGGCTCTTACCCACTTCTGGGCACAAGGAATAAATGTTGTGATGGTCTATTCCCTTCCCTGAGGTTACAAATACATTAGCGGATGGTGTGTGGCTTTCAAACGCTGCAAGTGCCTCTTTGTCCCTAGTGAGGTGCAGATCATACCATCGTTCTGTGAGGTGCAATGCCTTCTGAGTCAGTGGCTTCTACTGAACCTGCTAATTGTTAATATCTGTAATTACCTTCTAACCTCTTCCTCGCTCCCCCTCCCCCCCCCCCCCGCATTCCTTTAGCACAGTCTTTGCTACTGTTTACTAATCCAGGCACCTGCCTGCATGGGAGTGACTCAGTTTGCTCCTGGATTGAGTTTCTCCCTATAACTTGCATTAAGTGGTTCAGAAAGGTAAGGCTTACAGTAAGAGACTGTATTCTTCCAGTATGGGTGTGTTTTAGGTCAAAGGATAAGCATACTGTTGTAAAGACTGTTGAATAGTGTTTAAAAACATTGGGAAATTAACTGTTTATTCAATGAAGTGGAAGGCTGTGCTGAATCCCCTGGCAACAGACCAAGGCACTGTGGTGTGATGTAATTGCTCTCTTTCCCCTAAAGCCTAAACGCCAACCAGGGCCATGGTGTGAGACTGTCCCAGGCTCCCATAGACATAGCAGGATGGATTGCCTGCACCAAATGATGGACTCTTGCGATGAGGTGGGAAGTGCAATAGCACACCCAGGCTGTTTTGCCATTCCGAGACGTTTCCTCCCTAGGAAACCCCTGGCTGAAACAGCATGATTCCCTCTGCAAAGCTGTACCAGCTGACGTTCCAAGTAGGGGACTTCCATTCCTCAGAGTTCAGCCTAGCCTTGAATAATGTCATATTCCATGAACTTTCCCTACCTTTCCCATTTTTTATTAAATGCTCTGATTCTGTGAGTTTCAGCTGGGGAGGTGCTGGTGACTGGAATAAATTTTGCAGTTAACCACTTTTATTCATCCCATTGTATTTAGGAAGATACTGAAAGTTCTGGTCAAAAGGCCCCATTTAAATTTCAGTCATCTGCTGACACATTAAATGTTTTGGATGCCTTCTGCTGGTGATTTACAAAGAAATAAATGAAATAAAACTAAAGAAGGAAACGTCATAAATGCCCATTCCACATCTCTCTCTCAGCTGTCTTTCACACTTTATTGGTATAATTATAGCTCATCTCCCCATGTTCCCTTAGCAACAGATGAGGAGATGGATGGCTGCTTTCTGCACCACTTCCTTGCTCGGAGGACTTGGCAAGTGGTGCTGCTCTACCTTCTGCCCCGAGGTGGGATGCTGACAGGAGGAGAGCTCCTGCGGGGCGACCCACAACCGTAAGTACCCAGAGATGCTGTTTTGAAGTACCAGAAGGGACTCAGACAGGTTTTTCAGTTGATACACTGAAATTCTCTCGGTGATTTTATTTGAGTTTTATAAGACACATGCAGACAATGTTGCCAGATCTTGCACACTTTATTGTATAACTATGTCCTTGATCAGAACAATTTGCCACCTCTAGTACAAGGTCAACTGGAGAAAGGCCAGCTTTCCTACACCTCTTCTCAACAGAAAGTAGTAGCTGAACTCACTTCTTGGGCCTCCTAGGCTACCAAAAGAAAGTGATTCCATTTCCAGTTCCTCAGACACCTTCTTCCTGGCAGGTGCTGGTCTGAGACTGGAGCTTCTTGCCTCTGCTGCATCCCTACATGTTAGGACTTCTGGGATCACTAAGACGGAATTGTCTCACTGCTTTTGTAGTATAATGAATATTGTCATGCAGGAGACAATTAAAAAACTCAATGGCAGTGCCCACCTGTATTTCTTAAAGTCTCACCTGAAGTGCTTCCCCAGAAGTCCTGGCAGAGCATGACATGGATCACTTCTTTGGTACGGATAGCCAAGAAAATTGTGAATTAACAGTTTTAATTTTCCAAATCACACGTGTAAGCTGTCCATACAAAAGGGAGACAGAAAAAGGCTAGCAGAGCAGGCCATTTTATCACCTTCCTAAGCCCCTTGCCTGCATGTCTCTGTCCATCTGTTGTCATCTCTGGGGGAGGAGCTCGGTCACTACAGCTGCACTGTCATAGCTGCATCCACTCTTAAGATGTGACGGTCAGGGAGAAAGCTGTTAGGCTCAGGAGTAGAAAACAGATGGGGAACATCATACCCAAACTGTGCAATCCATAGGTGTTATTGTGTGGACTAAACAGACACAGAATCAGAAGTGTTCCTGCCCTAGATGAAAAGCTTCTTACAGGGGACCCCCTTTCTCAAAACATCTTAAATACAGTTGATATCATATCATACATGTCAATCCCTGGAGCTAAAGCCCAGCATCTGCCTGTGGCTGATTCCTGCTCAGAGTAGAAGAGGAAGAGTCACCTGAGGGTCTGTGTCTCCATTATGGCTGTGGTCTGCATTGCCTGCAGGCCCCATGGCAGCTGAGAGGAAAGGAACAGTGGCTTTGTCTTGCAGGTCCCATCCTCCCCCCAAGCCCTGGATGCTCCTGGCAGGTGGGATGTCAGGAGATTTCCAACTGGCTGGCTAGAGCCAAAATCTGGCTTCTCCGCAGCTCCACCAGGCTGGGCTGAGGCTTGCCCACTCTCCGACTGGTATCCCCTTGGCTAGAGCTCCTGTATTTACTTGCAGAACAAAGCTTCTTGTTAGGCAAGGAAGCACAATAGAAATAAAGGCCCAGATGTTCTAGAAAACCCTAGTTCGAGTGTTGTCAGTCTTAATCTGTTAAGTTTAGCAATATAAAGCCACTGGTATTGAAAAGAACCTTGTCAAATTAAATTGAACCTATTCCTCTCTGTGTGGAAATGAACCACCCGAGTTTAGACTGGAAAAATTGCACATGCTGCCTGAGACCTACTTCTTGTTTCCCTCTCAGATTTTAAGGCACTCATACAGCCAAAGCAAGCTGCAGCTGTCTGCTGTGTAATTCCATGCAAACTGCAGACTTGGGCTTCATTCCTGCCTGTACAAGGACTTGTTAGAGATGCAAGAATTTGGGAGATGCAGAGCTGAAGGGAGAAGACCAGATTTCAAATGGACAGGTCTCTAACTAAAAGGAGTTTAAAATTACTCTGAAAAGTGCTTTGTCTTTTTCAGAAATGTCTGAATAGTTCTTGGTTTTGCATGATTGAGCATCAGCTCTTCTTTCCCATAGCATGGCAGCATGTGGAGCAATAGTGGGGCATGCCTTTTCTGTATGGAGTGTGTCTCCAGGTGCCCAAAATGGGAAAGTTTCCTGTTCTTGAGAAGGTAACATATTACTGTGGGAGGCTAGAGGAAGGGTTTTCAAACTTCTTCCATGGGCAAAGTGACCTTAGTACAAAGTCTTGTCATTTTATAACACAGGGCATGCTGCAGTGCTACTCCGTCCACATTTCTTCTCTGAGTCTGCTCAGCATCGTTACTGCCAGCTAAAGCCAACACAGAATCACAGGGAGGGAGTAGCCTTCACCTGTGGACCAGGGTGGAAAGAAAGGGAAAAGTTCAGTCAGACCTTTTGTTTCTGTTTTACCCATTGAGGTGAAATTTAGAGGACTTAAATTATGCTGAGCTTTGCACGCATGAACAAACAAGCTCTAAGTACAGGTCCTGAAAACAGGACAAGGCTCGAGGTGGATGTCCCTGGGGAAGCACCAAGTGGTTGTTTTCTGGGAAGAGAGGTGCACATAAGGAAGATTCATTTCCTGGTTGGTTTGGAAACAGGTTTCTCCTCTCTTCAAAGGCTTGTGGGCAGAACTGAACCCCTGCTTGAGAGTCCACCAAAGTCAGACTAAGGCAAGTACAGACCCAAAATAGACCAGCTCTGGCAGCTTATTGGCTGTGAACAGAAATCACCAGCTGTTGACAGTATAAAGACTATTAAAAAATCCATGCTGCCAGATGCAACTTGGCTCCTTCCATCCACTATGAGTGACAGCTCTAGAGAAGTTTTTGGAGAGGCCGAGCATGCTTTTCCCATTTCCAGAAGTAGAACATGCCTTGGCTGACCCTGGCTGAGGGCTACATTGGTTTATAAGCCTAATGCTCTGAGATGGCATAAAAATATACAGTATTATCTATGATAAACTGTGGAAACAAGTATCTTCTTTCTCCTTCAGCTCTTTCAAGAGACATGTCAAGTGTGTCCATTCATCTTCCTACCTTCTCACCACCAGTTCTTCTAGACTCAACACCAGTCGATGTCACTAGTTCTGAGTAACTAGATCCCGTACAGTCACACTGAGTGACATAAACATCATGGAGCTTTCTTCCTTTGGAAAAACCTCCCCATTCCCCAGGGAGGTTCAGAGACCCAATGAGAGGTATTGTGGGTTTACACTGGCCAGCTGTGCTGACAGAGGAGCCAGTTTGCAGACTTGGAGATGTGTCAAAATCAAGTGATCTCCCAGAGAGCTGGATCATCTTCGTCTTGATGCTAAGTAGCCTCACACTCCACTTTTTGTGCTACATGGGCACAAAATGACAGTCCTCTACACTGTTTCTCTACATTTTGAGAGATAAAATATTTCCTCAGCCATAATTCTTCCCACCCTCGGGTCTTCTGAGAGACTGGGACCATAGATTTAGGAAGTATTTGAATATGTCTTTTTAATTAATCTAAGTGCTAACAGAATCTGCTTCAGGGACTTAATTTGGGTGTAGTGTAAAATCCTATGGTAACCCCAACCCTGAAGTCAGTTAAGAGAGTAAATTGTAGTGAAATGTAGATATTTCCATACCTGCACAATTGTGCTCAGCTTTTCAGAATAACATTGATCTCTTAGACATCTCAAATACAGTGCAACACTGCAAATTTTGGTGCTCCAATTTTAAACCTCATATTGGCTCAGGAAATGGCTACCTGCTTAGGCTGAAAGATATTTTAGAAAAGGATCACTCTGGCCGAGCTGGTTTTTAAACTCTTTTCTAAACATTCATAAACAACCAGTCCTGGACATAACCTCTGGGTCTGATGCACTTTGCACTTTTCTGCTGTTATCTTCTTACCCACATTTATTCAAAGTCACTGACCTGGCTTATGCTGAATAAACTGTCTCAATAGGATTTTATACAGCATCAGACAGACCTAATTTGACTAAATAAAGTACATGCTGGCCCATAGTTATCTCTGTCAGCAGTGCCTGAAGCAACATCTATTGGATCAAGGGTTGGTCTTTATCTCTGAGATCTTTTCCAACCTGGTTGATTCCATGATTCTGTGATTCTATTCTCAATATGGTAATGACAGAAGTACCATGACCAATCCAAATTACAGACCACACAAGGAGGCAGGAGAAAACCTGAGAGTGACATTCTTCTGCACAAGGAAGCCTTAATAAACCCTTAATTGAGCCCCTTCTTGTAAACTACATCCCACCACAGAGCAAGTGGATCTAAAGTAGTCTCTTTTGACCTCTGCTGATACATGTACATACTTATGCATTGTGCAAGCAACAAAAGAAATGCATGTTATTTTCTAATCCCCATCTGTATGTGTCAATATCTGTAGAACTTTATTGATGATCTGGATGAGGAGACTGAGTCCACCATCAGCAGATTTGCTCATTTGCTGACGCTCTCCCCTGAGAGCTGACGCAGAGTGTCAATCTGCTGGAGGGTGGGAGGGCTCTGCAGAGGGACCTGGACAGTCTGGATAAATGGGCTGAATCCAACAGTATGATGTTTAACAAGACTAAGTGCTGGGTCCTGCACTTTGACCACAACCCCCTGCAGCACTACAGGCTGGGCACAGAGTGGCTGGAGAGCAGCCAGACAGAAAAGGACCTGAGAGTTTGGATTGACAGGAAGCTGAACATGAGCCAGCAGTGTGCCCAGGTGGCCAAGAAGGCCAATGGCATCCTGGCCTGGATCAGAAACAGTGTGACCAGCAGGACCAGGGAGGTCATTCTGCCCCTGTACTCAGCACCAGTTAGGCTGCACCTTGAGTACTATGTCCAGTTCTGGGCCCCTCAGTTCAGGAAGGATGTCGAGGTGCTGCAGAGTGTCCAAAGAAGGGCAACAAGGCTGGTGAAGGGACTGGAGCACAGGCCCTGTGAGGAGAGGCTGAGGGAGCTGGTGCTGTTTCGCCTGGAGAAGAGGAGGCTCAGGGGAGACCTCATCACTCTCTACAGCTCCCTGAAAGGAGGTTGTAGCCAGGTGGTGGTCGATCTCTTCTCCCAGGCAACCCGCAGCAGGACAAGAGGGCACGGCCTTAAGCTCTGCCAGGGGAGGTTTGGTTAAACATTAGAAAGAAATTCTTTAGAGAGAGATTGATCAGACATTGCAATGGACTGCCCAGAGAAGTGGTGGAGTCACTGTCCCTGGATGTATTTAAGAAGAAACTGGATGTGGCACTTAGTGCCATGGTGTAGTTGACAGGGTGGTGTTAGGTCATGGATTGGACTCAATGATCTCAGAGGTCTTTTCCAACGTGGTTGATTCTGTGAACTGATGAAATAGTTAAGATTTCAGAATATAAATTGATGGACACTGTTGGCATTAGGGGAATTAGTGGGGGGTAGATTCCATGGCCAACTTACAGTCTTTTGTGAATCAAGGATTTCTCCTTTTTTTCCTTGAAATATTGGCACAATTAATATTCTACTCTACTCTACTATTAATAAATCTCTCCAAAATCAAGCCTAGATTATCTGCAGAGTTGTGCACTGCACATAACAGTTTGTGTTTGTGTATTAACTATACATCTGTGTATACTTCCATGTGTTATATCTTCCTACTAGCAATGGTATGCTGTAATTAGCCTCCCTGGGAGTCTTAATTCCAGAAGCAAAGTTAGTAATTTCAACTTATCTCTTTTCCAGTGTATATACACATGTCCAAACACATACACAAACACAATGTTCAGCTGCCAGAACTATGTGTCTGAGTTGAGAACTGTTTTGAGAGCATTTCTCATAAAGGATACTGTAACCATTAAGTTCAGGAGCAAGATCAACTAGTATTTCTGAGGTGCTCTTTAACTTCTCACTCTGTAATTTATTCTAGTAATTTTTAAAATTATCATAGTGTGTGTCTGTCTCGCTAAGGTTATATGGGATTTCTCATGCTTACCAGGGTATAAGCAGCTATTTGTCCTGGTCAATGTGAATTTCTTCAGAGCAGCTATGGAATCCTCATGTACCCAGCAAGGGTTGATGCACTCTGGATAATGGATTTCTCCCTACCAAACTGGTAGCTTTTAAATTCAGGCTGCATGTGATGAAACACATGCTCCGTCCTGTCTTTGAGCTTAATTCCCTCTTCAAACTACTTACTCAGTCTATACTTGTGAGAGATCAATTTTCCCGGTGCCTTCTGGCAGATTAGAACTCTGTGATTAGTATGTAAATTATTTTTGTTCTTTTTATTAGCTTTATGTGAATTATGTTTAACCTATTGGCATCCTCCATATTTTCAAACATGTCATACTCATCCATTTCAAGGATACAGGATATTTGCTGACAGAATAATCAAATCCATACCACTAGTGTAATAAGAGTAAGTGAAGGCAAGGGTGGGATTATGTGACCAGGGTGAGCTATAATGCCTTCAGTCTTGCAGAAGTGTTCTCCTAGATTTGACAGTGCAATGCAAGGTTTTCCTTTTCATTTCCCAAGCAGCCCTTGAGAAGTAGCCCACTGTTGTCATTGCAGCTGTTTCGTGGATAATTCCAGTTGTTCCATTATTTATTTTGTAATCTCTTCCCCAACAGTCAAGGTAGCGTAGGGAGATGAACATGACAAATCTAGGGAAAAACATAAGGTAGACATTGGTAGCTTGTTTCTTCTCCACTGTTCCACTCACCATCTCCTCTGCCTCTCATTTTATCTAATTCTGTCTCCACCAAAACCATTTTTCTGTTAAGCAGAGAATGATCAGGTAGCAGATGCTGTGTTTTTGTCATGAGTCCATGCTTAAGCTCCCTGCCTAGGAGCCATCCAAAAGATAGGAATGACCCTTCTGCGTCAAACCAAAGGGACCCCTACCCAAGACCGGGGATTTTCACAGCAGCAGACACCAACAGAGAGAAATAACCACATCCAGTATAGGTGTTCCCATCAGAGTTAGTGATTTAGGTTCCCTCTGGAGAAAAACTGCTGCCCATGTGAATGTTTGATTTATCTACCCTAAAGCAAATGCTTAAAATAGAGCTAATGAATAGCCCCCTAAAATGTGCCTTTTTCTCTCACTGGAGCATGAAGGAGCTGGGTTGAGAAGGTCAGCTGTCCAAAATGCTGATTATCAGTGTCTGAAGTCAGGCAAAATAAGTCCAACTCACACAATGTTTTAAGGCAAAACCTTAGGTTTTCTCAGGGCTCGATCAAGAGGGAGGGAGTAAATGAAGGAAAACCAGACTGTTATTTGAGTGAAAATAGTAAATGCGTGAAAAATTTTGAAATTAACATTGTTGCTATGACTGTGCTGATTATTCTACTTACACTCTCTGCAATCCTCTGAAATCTGAATTTGTCTTTCTTAAGTATTTAAGGTGTAGGTTTTGGAGGCATGGGCTGCATACTGCTATGTCTATGCACTGACAGCCAACAGTGGTTCATTTTTATTGGTCTTGTTTTAGAGCTCATGGAATGTGTATATTTTCATTCCAGCAAGCTACTCTACAGAGAGTGTTGTTATCCAATAAACAAACATAGCCTGAAAGAAATAAGGCTTTCCAATGATGATTCTCTGCTGAAGGTGTTTTTAGACATTCTAGTCTATGCACAGAAAATATATAATGGCCTATCTCTATTTTAGACACTTCATGATGAAAGGCAGGAGCGATAATTCAAGCCTGGTGTCTGGTTTCTATTATTCGAATTAAAAATAATGAGCTAAAATACTGTTTTCTACCAGCTCTCCCTGAAGCATCAGTCCACATATGCATAGCTATCTAGGTACTGAAGTTCAGAAATACACACAGAAGAAAAAAAAAAGGGAAAAAAAAGGGGAAAAAAAAGAAGAAAGAAGAATTTAAAACTTTTTATTTAATCCAAGTTGTTTTGGTTTTTTTAGCAAATTTCCATGAGAAAATACATAGGATGGGATATTCAGGGGATATTTTAGTTTTAGGAGGGGAATTCTGAATTTCCGCTTCTGTATTACTGGCCTAAGCTGGAGAAGACAAGGTGCTTCTGCTACAAGTAAGTAGGAGGTGATGTAGAATTTATGTGGGAAAGCTTCTTCTAATCCTGGTTTTAGCTCTGAAACAAGTCTTTCATGAAAACAGTGGGCAACAACTTTGAAGGATAATTCTTTGTTGTTCCTTGTTAATCTCTTTTTCTCGTGTACAAGAGGACAGGACAAACTGAAAACCACAGGCCACGATGAGAGCCACTGCAACACTTAAACCACCATGCTATTACAACTAATATAAAAAATAGGAAGTTCATATTATTTTCATTGTATTTGAGTATGAGTCAGCAGTGCCTTGACAGTCAGGAGGGCCAACCATATCTTGAGGTGCATCAGGCAAAGCATCACCAGTCCGTCAAGGGAGGAGATTGTCCTGCTCTGCTCTGCACTAGTGTGGCCTCACCTTGAATATTGTGTGCAGTTTTGGGCACCAAATTGTAAAGACATTGAGCTATTCGAGAGTGTCCAAAGGAGGGTCACAAGGATGGTGAAGGGTCTGTCTGGAGTGGAAGCCGTGTGAGAAGTGGTTGAGGTCACTTGGTCTGTTCAACCTGGAAAAGAGAAGACAGAGGGGAGACCTCATTGCAGTCTACAACTGCCTCGTGAGGAGATGAGGAGGGGCAACCACTGATTTCTTCACTCTCATGACCAGTGACAGGACTTGAGGAAACAGCAGGAAGCTGAGTCAGGGGAGGTTTAGGTTGGATATCAGGAAAAGATTCTTCACCCAGAGGGTGGTTGAGCACTGGAACAGGCTCCCCAAGGAAGTGGTCAGAGGACCAAGCCTGACAGAGTTCAAGAAGCATTTGGACAATGCTCTCAGGCACATTGTGTGATTCTTGGGGTTTCCTGTGGAGAGCTAGGAGCTGGATTCAATGATCCTGATGAGTTCTTTCCAACTCAGCATATTCTATAATTCTATGATTTTACGATTTTTCATCTCCTGTCAATTATTTTTCCCTTAGAGTAATCTTGGAATATGAAAGGCACATTTCAGTTTATCAGTTCTGGCAAAGATCTGGGAAACAAATTATGAAAATCAAAGAAATCAAGTATGACTTGGAAGACATGGTCTGTCTGGCTTCCCTGCAGAAGTGTTTTGCAGCAGCCACCTCTGAGGTGTGTTTGACACAGTGTGTAAAATACAGCAGCTTTGTCGCAATTCCACAAAGTAGACATAGGGAAAAGTACTCATCGACAACATTTTACAGACCAATCAATAAAAAAAGAGAATCAGTCCTTGGAATGTGTTACGAGAAGAGAGTTCTATGGCTGAGGATTTTTATAGTAACTTGCTCCAAGACAGCAAAGCCAAGTATTTGCTCTTACATCTAGCTTCCTGAATTAATGATCACCAGAGGCTTTTGAAAGAGCATGAGTCAATGGTTGCACTTGAGTTCACCAGATACATTCAAAGTAGAAATGAAGGGAAACTCTTTTAATATGCTTTGGGGATAAATACAAACTAAAAGGAAAATTCATGCTCATCCAACCATCAGCTTCAAAATGAAATGTAAACAAGAAATGTCAGCCTTCACACTCTTCAACTTTATTCCAAATCTTCAATATTAACATGGTCTTTACAGTTATGTCTGTACAGGCATGCACATATAAATAACAAATATATAAAATGCGCTCCTCTTGTATATATGTGTATGCATGTGTGCGAAAATTGGGAGTCTCAAACTGTGTTGAGCTTACTTATAAATAATTTGTGCTAACTTATAAATATTCCTCACTGAGTCTACCAGGATTCCACCTAAAGCATTTGTCATGTTTCCTTTAAATCAGCATAAGGAGGCCTGGAAATCCAAAAGAGCAAATGGTCACTTGCCAGTAAATGACGCCACCCTTGTGATCTATGACAACTGGCTAAAACTAATGTAAGACCAAAGAACCATTAATTCAGATGAAAATAAAAAAAGCTTCATGGACACTGCAGGCTGCTTAATCAGAGTGTTGCTCCTAAAATCTGTCTGCACTTTTATAAAATAATCCTATTAGTACAGCACATCTGGAATACATCTTCCAGGACTTTAGGCTAATGCAATCAGAGATAGAAACAGTATTTCATTCAGCTCAAATCTCTAAATCTGCTTGTTGTCTAGAAAGGTTTGAATGCCACATAATATTTATGATCTATGCCACACTAGTAACAAGAGTTAGTTATATCTTATTATTGCAGAGTGGTGAACCTTTTCATTGTGATAAAATATTGAGCAAGCTATTAAAAAGGAAATAATGGCTTATAGAAATCTTATGTACTTCAGTGTTTTGCAGTGGCTATAAAGCTATCCACCTTCCATTTATCAGTGAGCTTGGTGATTACTTATCAATAGCAATTGAGGTGTGAAACTCTTTCTGGGGATTAATAAAAACCTGCAGAGACCCAATGATCCACATCAGCCTATTTACTGCGGTCAGCCGATGGGTTTTCAGACACAGAGCTCACCGTAGCCAACACTGGTTACAAGAAGAGAAAAGGGAGAAAGATAGGTGCAGGAATGTGTGCCACATAGACAACAGTTTTTAAGCTCCAGTCAATATTGAGTCAATGCTATTTAGGCCTCCATTTGACAAGGAACTTAAGCATGTGCTTAACTTCAAGCAAATGAGTAGCTTCAGCCCAACACATGATGCTATTAGAAAGCCCCATAAGCATCTGAGTATTCACGGTCATCTTGGCAGAATTCCTTTACATTTTCTGTATTTTCTCTATGTATACTTTTTTTACACAATCTTTATCTCTTAAATGTAGGTAAGTGTTTTGGGAAACCAAGACCTCTGCAGCTGGATGTCCCCATGCACTAATTACTGCTAATTTGTCAGCCTAATGAATTCTTTTGTTGACACTCAACACACACTTGAATTTACAGTCCTGTTCCAGCTTTTAGGAAAATCTGGGTAGCCTTTTTCTTCCTTTTGTTGAAACATATTCTCTCTTTATATGTAAGCATATATAGTTTCATAAATTCTTCTCTTCAGTTGTTTAATAGAAACTTTTTTATATACTTCAAAATTTCAGATGTTAAAGCCTGAGGGAAATTGCCCAGTGAAGACAAGTATATTTTTGACCTGCTTGTTTTTGAAGATGCTGGTTGTCTGCTCTGACAATGGTTCCTGGGCATCATTATGAGTCACACTTTCAAGTCAGTAATGATTTCCTAAATTAATCTGATACGAATAAATTCTCCATTACTGTTAGCCTGAGTATCTCTTTTTCACATGATTGGGTCTGTAAGGAGAGAAAGTTTCCATTATAAAGTTACCACCACAAAAAATATCCATCTGTGAGAATTGCCATGTCTTTCTATTCTTATAATCAATGCTGTGTGATACTACTCCTAGTCGTGCCTCATTTTGGAATAACAAGCCTCCAGTGAATACAAGAATAAGGATGGCTGATAGAAATACTCCTTTGCCATCCCTCTTTTGCTTCCCTGCATGGCTGTGGGCAAAGGCAGCTATGAGAAGGGCCAGTGCAGGGCAATGAAAAAGCAGAGAGCAAAGCAGAGACCTGGGGAATAACCAGTGCTGTGGAGGTCCCTCCCTGTGACATCAGAACAGCATGGACATCTTCTTTTCCTAGCACAAATGGTTGGGTGGTGAGTGTGTGTGTGTTGCTGGCACTGGCTCCATATGTATCTTCATATATCTAGAGATTTGCAGTTTCACCTGTCCTTCAGGAAAGATGTGTGTTGGTTGCCTTGGTAGTTTCCTAAATAAAACCATGGCTTGCAGGTACAGGGAAGAGATCACAGCTCTGCCCTCCATGACCAGCCCGGGAGCCCAAGATGCAGAAGGAGAGGACAAAGGCAAGTAAACCAGAGGCACAGTCCAAGGAAGCTCAAAAATCACAAACAGATAATAAACTGGTAACTTTGTCACTATAATCAGATACCCTTGATTTACACAGGTACCACCTTTCCAGGGTTCTGGTTGCCAGGGTACTCAGAAACTGGATTAATTGAAAGTAAATGAAAACTCTAAATGGAAAATGTATTTTTTAAAAAAATTACACTCGTATGGATGCATTTGGTAACATTTATTACAAGTGATTAAGCAAAGTATATATATTTTTTTTGCAAATACCCAACATATTCTCTGTTGCATATAAAATTTCATTCCATATTTTTTGCAAGAAGAATGGAAAAATAATATTTCTTTCGTTTGTTTCTTTCCTACAGCAAAATAGCTCCCCTTTTCTCTCCTTCTTTCTGTTGTAGGCAGAGTCTCACTCCCCAGAGGATGTAAAAGCAAAGATACCATAATGAATTTGTTATAAATTCCACCCTAGAATATGTTCCACTTCTAGAAAAGAAGTTAAATTAGAAGTGTTTCTTCAAATAAAGGTTTGTGTCATTTCATTTAAAGGACCCTACAGGTCCCTGTGGGTGTGGGTAGGGAAACATTTGCCAGAAAACAGCTGAGAAACTTAGGATACCCAGAGTTGCCTGACAGTGTCCAAGGCCACCACACATTCAGGCCACCTCCATGGAGGTGGCAGCTGATACATGTGCAAATCAGATATATATACCTGATGTGAGTAGGCAGCCCTGGAGGGGTTGCTCAAATACCCACCCAGAAGCTGTGGCACGTCAGGATGATTCCCTGCTCTTGAGTAAAGTATTTGGACTAGTGACTCCCTGCTTGTGCCCCAGCCATGTAACTGCATGTGGGGGTGTCATCTATAAGGGGAGGGGGTAAAAATAGAGTGTACTGCCTGAATAGGCACCTGCTATTAAAAGTAATAGCTTTGATTCCATTAATGATGACAGTTTCTTTGGTAGAAGTTGTTATATAACTATTCATTAGGATCTCTCTTCCCCCGACTTGATTCCTGGAGGGACGATAAAAGGAGAGTGATTACAACATCCACATGGTCTTTTACTGTGTCCTGATAAACTCCCTTACCAGGATCTACATTCCTCCCTTGACACCAGGAAGGAGCCCTGGAAGGGTCATATATGCAACTGTTGTCAAACCTAAGAATAAAAGCAGTTTAGAGGAGCTTTAGTAATACGTCTCTTGTTCCTGATGAAGACAGAGGAATGGGTTGGGAGGAGAACTTAACTTTCAGATGAGCAAAACCTATCTTTTAATTTTGGTACCCCATTTATACCTTAACATGAGGCTTTCATAGGCAGAGATCCAATGCTGAACTCAAGCAAAAATAAAGGCACTTAACAATATCCCAATATGTACCAACAAATGAGAAGGGAGAGCCCCAGCTCCAGGAGATGTGCAGAATAAATAGATGAGACAGTGTAATGCTGGCAGGGAAACCATAGCAGGCAGGGAAGGATTTGCTCAATATCACAAACAGGGCAGGTCCTTAGCAGGGCAAGTGCACTGACCCAACTCCAAGGCCATGCCCAGTAAAATGTACTTCCCAAAACAGGCTTACCAGCATTTCTTCTTCATTTCTACCTTATCTTCATTTGACTTCATTTAAAATAAAAAAAAAATATTTAAAAAAATTCTTTTAAAGTAGTGCTAGACACTGGAGGCTGGACCCACCACTACTTATGGACCATAGCACAGCATTTCAGGCATAGAAATGGAAATCCTCAAAAGTATCTGAGTAAGAGCAAAAAGTTATCCAGCTTTATCTGCCTATCTTGGTGTCAGTTGTATAAATTATAATTCCTATTTCTTAAAGGGAAAATAATGGTAGTGAAGAAAAGCATTCATGCACTTGGCTTCAATTTCTAATGAATGTATTTTGATGGGAAAATTGTTTACTGCTTTGGAGTATGTTCACTTGAAAGAACAATGGGACGGCTTCTGTGATGGCTTTCTTGAATGGCACAGTTGAGAACATGAATCATTCATGATTTATCATCTGCAATTGATGTCTTATTTATTCCCTGCTTTTAATTTAATTTACTTGTATGTATGGGAGATTAAATCACACTTTTCCTGCTGAGGCAAAACATAATATGAATGAAAACCTAATCAAAGAGATGGCAGCAGCCTAAAGCTGTTGTGCTGGGTAAAACACAAACAGGCAAGGTGTAAAAATAAAGAGACCTGGTAGAAATGATAACACCCACAGAAAATGGGTGGTAGGTTTATTTTGGGTAACAGTAGTTCTCGGCTCAGTTGGGCTGGATGCTGAGCTGCCTTGACAAGAGGTTTCTTAAGGAATGCTCAGATAAAAGCATGGTCTTGATATCACTATCTTTAAGTATATCCAGAACTTAAGAAATTGCTTAATGGTCTGCTTATTGCTGTCTGGGTTATTTGCCAGAAAACAAAGGCTCAAAATATTTAGTTGATCTGGGGTCATTCTGCAGTAGACTCCATGAGGATGGTGGTTCTCAAGAAATGCTCTCTCCATGGGTTTTGGTACCTCCCATTTTAACACTTAGTCACCCTTTCTTGGGCACGTCTCATTTCCAACCCTCTAGGTTCTCCACAGCCTTCTCTGCCATTCAGTAATCACCACTCTCTTTGGCCTTGGCAAACTCAGCAACTGAAGCCAGGGGAAGAGCTCCTTGCTATTTCTCAGCCAGCTCCAGCTACTCCCAAACTACTGTTAGTCCCTTACTTCAACCCTTTTAAAAAGACCCTGCACTTGAGCTATGCCCAGGACTTACTTCCTCCTACCCTCACACAAATGCCAAAACAGCTGAGAACTGGATGAAGGGAGAGAAGGGAAGATGGGGGGAGGACAATCAAAGACAGCTACCATCCTTCCCCAGGTAGGAGCTACCTGTCTCCAGAAAGAGATTCACTACTCCAAAGGGATCCAGACCTGGAAAAAATATGGCTTCTGGTATGTAGTTAAAGGACAGACTTATCTGCACTTATTTGGAACAGAAGTAATTTTTTTTCTGGTATTTATAACTAGGTAGGATGTAGTTGCAACTGGTTTTTCCTTGTCTAGCTCCTGCTTTCACGTGGGCTTGTGTTGTACTAAAAACGATCCAGACGTGGTTTCTGAATGTCAGCCTGTTCGTCTGAGGAGTTTTAATTTCCCAACCAAGATAAGAAGCTTGAAAACTGATATCCCAGAGGGAAATTGGCTGAAATGCTGTAAACTACAGACTGTGCTAAAAGAAAGCCACCTACAGAGAAATATATCAGCACTGAGCACATGTTTAAAATTGACTTTTAAAATAGATGTAACTGGGGATTAACTACTATCACTCTACTGGCAACTCAGCACCAGTGTCTGCAAAGAGAGCATGGGGATTTTAATCAACTCATTCATTCATGTCAAATCTTTGTAGCTTATGTAAAAAAAAAAAAAAGAAAAAAAAAAGACTCTTCTGTATGTCCCTAAATGCCCCTGACAGCTGACTATGATTTGATGAAAACACCTCTTTTTCTGAGTGCAACTTTCTCTTCCTTTGAAAATGAACAGTTTTAATGCATCAGACCTCTTCTAACCTACTTTCATTGCCTTTTTAAAGGAAAAGTGTAACTTGAATATTGATGCTCTGGCTGAAGACAATTTTTCTTTGGTGCTTTATTACCTATTAGACTCTCCATCGGTAAGGAAAGAATTTATTACAAACAGAACCTACTCAATCAACTGTTCCGGACTTTTGACACTCGGTGGAAAACACTCACAGAATCACCAATTAGTCCTTTTGCATGAGCACTGAATATTCAGGGGGAGACAACTGGGTCAGATTCGGGGCAAAAGAACATTCATTGCAAGCAGGATTTCCAAAGGAATGAAAAGGAACCAATAGGTGTCTGGCAAATTCAGCTCACAGAAAAAGAAAAAGAAAAAAAAAAGATATTTGGAGGAAATGCTATTTCTGGTTATGTGGATTTAGCCCCCCCCCCAGTCATAGGAACAGCTAAGGAGCCCAGGTCTTGTACCTGCAGGAGTTTTGCCAGTTCAGCTGTGCATGGCTGGAGTCACATCGAGCACAGGTGAGAGACTGGCATAAGCCTTATGTATCCCTCCAGCCTGCCCATGCAGAGACCACCAATCCAGTTACACTACAGACTAAAACACTGCTCTAGGAAAGGGTTCTTATTGATCTGTGTAATGTATTTTAGGCAAGACAGTTCCTTAAATAGCTTTCTGTTGTAAAAAGGAAACCACCTCAGTTTACTCACTGTAGAGAGGAGAGAGGTAGGTACCTCTGATCATATAGGTGCTTGAAAATATATGTATGTGGCTTTACTATCCTCATCTGGAGGGAAGTGAAGAAACCAATATGATTCTCTTACTTGTAATACTAATGATGCTCCAAAGAATGCATGACCAAGTGAGACATGCATGGCATGCCAAGTTCTGAGATACAGCACTTAGAAATAAAGCAATCAAATTGCCAGAACATCAGTCTGCACAGGCAGCATAATGTCTCAATCCCAGTGATTAGGGTCTTTTACTACAAGAAGTACAATATTTGGTGCCTAATACATTCCTCTGCTTTTGTTATGCTTGCCAACATTGATTGTGACTCACAGTAAAACAAAGGTAACTTTTGACATCCTTCACAAACTCCCACTCATCAATTAGAGGCCGTAAAGCTTCGATGTTTTGAAGTTTTCAGTAAATTTGAATGCAGGCTTGCCATGGCTAATGCTTATCCTTCAGCACATAATCGGCTGAGTGTTAATGAGCTAGAAGGGCTCAGATGTGGCCAATCAAGCTCAGGCAGCAGCTTATTCTAGAAAGCTTCTATTTTTGGAGCAGCTGAACCAAGACTTAACAGGTTATTCCAGATAAGTCTCATTACTGCATTTCCCATGGATGGTGGTTGTGCAGAAGGACAGCAAGAAGTTTGAGCAACCTGGTCTAGTGGAAGGCGTCCCTGCCCATGGCAGGGGAGCTGAAACTAGATGATCTTTCAGGACCTTTCCAAACCAAAGCACTCTATGATATCATGACTATAAGACCACACCAAAGCTGGCCACAATGATTTGGGAAATCTCTGTCTTCATAACTCCTGCATGGAAGCTGAAGTGGTGAAGCAGCATTGCCATGCCCTGCCTCAGTATAGACTGAATTGTCTGCACACTATCAGAATGGCATATATGTTGCTCTGAGGAAGGCTGATGGGGAGTGGTTAAACTGTGCTGACTCTCCTTTCAAAGGAGACCTGGGCATAGCAAACCAGGCAGATCACAGGTGACAAATGTTTTCAAATGTTTTCCTCATGTCCTCTGCAAGGTGAGGAAGTATAAAAGGTGAGAAATCTGGGCTCAGGAGAAGAAGAAGTATCTTAAACTTGCAAGATGCGATTTAAGAGAAGAAGCGAAGAGCAGGGGAACAGGGGCAGAGCATATGTGTTTGTAGCTCAGTGAAGAGCCTGGTTTAACTGTTGAACAATCAAGAATTCAGGCCAGCATCTACAAATGAGGCAGAGAGATGCTCTGCCTCCAAAAAGAAACCTCGTGGGTGCCTGCTGCTGCATAGGTGGCAGTGTCCCAAGCTCCCATGTCCATCAAGCCTGGATATGCTCAAGAGCACTGACAGACCATTTCAGCACCGATCCAGCCACCTTGGTGGTGACTTCTGGTGTGGGCACACAGCTCATGGAGCTGCCTTGCGTTACCTGGCATGTACTGAGTCAGATCCTATGTGTGCACATGAAGTTTTTGCTCTGCAGCAGCTGGAAGCAGGGCAGAGGGGTGTTTCTACGCTTGTGGCATGGATGTATGCAAGAACATTTCTCATGCTTAGCAGTGGCCCAGCAGATGCTGTGCCTGTAGTGACACAAGCCATGCTGGCAGAGGAGCTGAGGCTAAAAGTCAGTGTCCATCTATGTGGGATCTCAAATGAGAAGCTCAACTCCGTGGAGTAGTCATGGTTGCCTTTGTGCTCTCCTGTCTGCTGGCTGTGTCTGAGAGGAAAAGCAAGTTTATACAGGAAACCAATACCAAAATCTGGCTGCATCACTGCCAGGCACTTGGGGATTGCCTTTACCCCACCTGTAGGACTCTTTGCATAGCCCAGCACTGTGTCTTGCTCATGACCCCTGATAATCAGTATAGCATTGGCAAATGGAGCTGCTGGATGGAGCCAACTGTGAGGGCATGGAAAAGCAGCTGAGAGCCTGGCAGGCCTCAGAAACACATACAGGGATGTGCCTGCTGAGGTGAAACTGCTGCTTATTCTCACGGGAGGGAAATCTCATGAGTTGCCTCTACAGAGTGATGCCTCAGAGCTTTATTTGGATTTTTTAATTTTTATAGATTTGAGAAGTAATTGTGTAATAAATTTAGATTTTAATGAAGCCGTATTATATCCCTTACCCTGTAGCATAATGTTTACACATACTCAACCCTACTACCCCATTTCATATCAATCAATCCCTCTAAAATTCTGTTAGCGTGTTCAGTCTTCTTTTCAAGGTAGAATTGTAGAAAAATACCTTAAGGCCTGGACCAAAAGATATCACACAGACACAGCGACCTTCAAGCCCAGAACTCTGGAGGAACTCCAAGGACTGTATGTGCTTTGAAGAAGATGAAGATGAGGAAGAAGGGATCCCAAACGCCCTCAGACCCAATTCTCAAATGGGCGTGTCGGGGGGCAGAACAGGGCAGAACCCGTGGGGGGGGGTGGTGGGCAAATTGGGATTGGGTGGACCTTACTATAAAATCATAGAACCACTGTCTGAGCGCACACTTGGTATGTATTCTTCTAGCTCTACGGACTCATTAAAGGACCTGCTCTCTTATCTTATCTTATACACTAAATTTGCCTGGAGTCTTTTTTCTCTGTGGTCTTTTAGGCAACAGAGAGAATTGCACACAGTGGCATGGCTTCTTTCATGTCAGTGCAACCAGGTGACATCCCCTGTAATCCCCTGGGGTCATGGTTCTGATCCTTGCCTCCAGGCTCCAGTTCTGCCACTCTGAGAGAAAAGTCTCCACACTAGCATTATGCCTTCTTGCCCTCTCCTCCCTCTTTCCTTGCTGTACCCAAGCCTCTCTGCTGGGCAGCTTGAGCATGGCACAATGAGGCACACAGTCAGCCCAGGCAAATGAGCAAACACCATAAACCTCTGACTGTTGTTTGCCCAAAATACTTCTGTTGTGCTTCTGAATAGGATTCATTGGTGATGTACTGCTGCACAAGAAACCCTCCACTGCAGGATCAACAAGTATTACTTGAGCAGGAAGAAAGCTTGCGCCACCTTACAATGCCTCTCACTTAAGATGAAGGAAGACGCTGTCATTAAAATGCTTCTGGTTCCATCAGGAGATTTCTCTCTTCATCCTGCCTTCCAGTTATGAACTTGTTTCAATAAAAACTGAACCACTGGCCATGTTTTCCAAGAAAAGCAGGATGTGAAGCCACAAATAATGGAGCTGCTGAGGTTTCCCAGGATAACATTTCTTTTACAGTCTTTATCCTGCTGTGTCTATTCCTTCAACTGAATGAAGGAATCACTGATTTCATTGGAAGTACAGAAGGAAGATCTTCCAGCCTGTCATTTGTGCTAGATGCAGACGAGTTTTGCCCTTTCTCTGGTCAAAGGCTACTGTGGAGCACCACACTGTATTTTCATCTTCCCAGTCTTCTCTGGATAAAGTCTGGCTCTTTACTCTTAAGCCAACTTTTATTAATGCTCTTCCCAGCTTTTCAGCTCCTCCCCAAGCAGCTGCCAGCTGCCTCTTTTGTTGTTGTTCTTCCTTACCCTACTTGTCCAAAAATCCATAATGACTAGCTAAATTTCTAAGAGGATATTTGAAAAGCTAGTCTTAATAGTTTGTTTTCATTTCACATACCCTTCACTCAGCAGTGGATAAATCCAAAGTATAAAGACATGCTTTACAGAGCAGCTACAAGTAATTGGTGCTGTACAGCTATTTTTGAATGTACCCATGCAAAAGTCACCTGGTTTCAATTTTCATTATAAAATTTATAAACTTTGAGTGAAACTCTGTTTAGTTGTGAGTTAGAAGTTTGGGTTATGCTTTTTTTTTGTTTGAAGGGACCTGAAAAAGTTCAGCACTTTCATATGGTTTTGACGTGAGATCAGGCAACTCTTTCAAACCAATAGTTTCAAAGCAGTTGCAGTTTGAGGTTTTGAAGCTGCAAAAAATGTCTATACCAACTGGCAATAGATTTCTGGAAGTGTGAAGTGTGTAAACTGAAACAAGAAAAGTCTGAGGTTCATCAGCTGCACCGGAGAGCTGATGGCAGGCTGCACTGTGCTGCCTTGCTGTCTGCTTGGCCTTGTGGGTCCCAGCTGAGCAGGAGGAGAGGAGGGTCTGGTCTGGCATAGTGGTGGTGTGTGGCAGGAGAGGAGGTGTCAGCAAACTTCACACCTGTGGACTACATCAGTAATCTGCTGCTCTGATGTCCCAAGTGGCATTCTGGGGGTCAAATAATCCAAGCCCCCCCCAGCGTCTTTGTCTTGGAGTTCATTTAGAAGCTGCACAGGAACAGCAAGGGTGGGCAGGCAGGGGTGAAGCCTTAGGACAGACTGGAGTGTGCAGTTCCCTCCAGGGGCTGCATGTGCCCTGAAGCAAAGCCAGAGCTAGTAGTGTCAGAGCTGTGTCTCCTTTTCCTCGTGCAGACACGTCCCAGTGTACCTGCAGAGTCTTGCCATTGCTGGGTGGCTGTGCATGGGGAACAGAGACACAGGGAAAAGAGGCTTTTCTTGCTCTGAATACCAGCTAAATGCTTGGTACCTGCACTTCTTTGTTCACTGCCATCATCAAGTCACTGAAAACCAGTGTGCTGTGCAGTGAGAAGTTATCTGTGCCACAACAGTTCCCTCCCAGGGCATGTGAGAAGGAGATTTTAATTGGGAGTGGTGTGCTTTTCCCTCTTGGATTGCTACTAGCCATATTCAGCAAGACCTGGGCAATATAGGAAAGTTACTTTGTGTATATGGGATCAGCTATGTTTAATTTAGGTGCATAACTTTGTCTTCCACCATCATTTCTCTTGTTTATCAGCATACATTGGAGGCAAAATAAGAATAGAATTAAATAAAGATAGATTAATTGAACATGACAACTGGAAGCACCTTAAAGCACGTGCCAAAAAGTCTTCCCATGTTGACCCTATTGCAACATAGCTCCAGCTGTGTGTCATGACCACAGCAGTACCACAACTTGCCCATCAACTGCTGTGGGTTCTCCTCTTTCTCACCAGCATCCTGTAAACAAAGCAGAGGGATGCTGAAAACCTGAGGCACCAGCAGCAAGCAGCTCCTGTCTACCATGGCCACTTGTGTTTGTGTTTAAGGAGCGAAACTTTAACCTGAAAATCTACCAGAAAGGGACTGCTATCAAAGTGGAAAGGAAGAGTGAGGAGAGAAATACATAACAAAAGAAATAAGGGGAATGGAAGTGTAAAAGAGGAATAAGTAGATGAATAAAAAGGAAAAGCAAGACAGAACAAAAAATTAGTCACTGTAGAAGCAAAATTCCTTTCTTTATTTCATCTGTGCTCAGTCCAGTTCCAGTGTAAGAGTTCTCAGAGGGTGATCTCTTGTATTTAAGTGGGTTGTAAATTTTAACAGTAGAAAAAAAGCAGTATAACATCTCTTCTTTGCGAGGAGAGGTGTGAGACATCAGTCCTGGAACCAGGATACCTCTCCTCCAGTGGCAGGTCCAAGCTGAGATGTGTCTGTAGGTGGAGTAGGCAAAAGGGTTGACACTTTCTGTGCATGAAATATGAGTAAATAAACTTGCCCTTTTTTCAGTTTGAGAGGTTTCAAGGTCCCCCTGATGTAGTACCTTTGCTATGCAGTATCAGGAAGATGTTTATCTGTTATGGTTTCGGGACATGTGCAAATGATACATTGGGCTCCAAGTTTCAAGCCTGAGCAGGACTGGAAGCAGTATGTGGTCCTGAAATGCTCACTGTGGGGCAGAGATATCTGGGCTTCGCCTTTGTTCATCACTGAATAGCAGCCTGAGAGGAAGCTGGGTTGGGCTGGATTCTTCAAAGGTGAGTGACTTTCATGTTTTACATAATACACAGTTCCAACAGAAATGCCCTTGGGGTTGGACTGATACCACCTTCCATGAAAAGCCCCTGGAAAAATTGCTGTGGCTCAGCAGGGAAAGACCATATTGGATACTGTCAGCATGTTAAAACCTCCCGATGTGGAGGCAAGAGGGAGAACACTTGGCAAAGCTGTTGCTTATTTCAGCTAAGGAACTTGGTAAACAAGGCTCTGAATAATTGCACTTCTGAAAAGGGATTTGAGATGAAAATATGAGGAGCTTCATCAACAGAGAAACAAAGTTTATTTGCATGAGAAGAAATACATTCAACTTTACCAAGATGAAGGTCTGGGCTGCATGGCACATTGTTTTAAGCCTTGTCAGAAGAGATTACATGTTTCACAAAATAATCATAACTAGCATCCTAATGGATTAAAAATACCTCTTTCACCTCCACAATAGGAATTTCTTTTTTGATGAACCTGATTTGCTCTGGAATAACTCAACCTAGGGCCCTCGTGTTGCTCTGTCAGACATGCAACACAGCCTTCAAGGGGCAAAACCAGCCCCTGCCTCCTATCTCCAAGAATGATTAAACAAAATTAACACAGTTTTTAAGAGAGAGGACTGAAACAAAGCAGCTCTTTGAAATATCTGCCAACTCAGACATCAGCTCTCCAAACAAGTTACTATAAATGAGTGAGTGTGAGTAGGCAGTGCGATAGCTGGGGCAAATTCCAAGCACGATGCTCATCAGGAATATAATGCTGTTGAAAGTAAAGCTGACATACCTGTAGACCAAGGTTAAGGAGATTCAATGTGTGCCTCCCAAAAGTGCTGTCACACTTCCCCTCAGTGTCATAAATTTTTTTCCAATGGATATGTCTGGTGCCATGTTCATATTGTAGATTTAGCAAAGTGAAAAATAAATGCAAATTTGATATGGAAATTAGAGCCAGGCATAAGCTAATAATTCACTGTGTTCCAGACATTATTATTAGTAGTAATGCATCGCACTTCTTATTGTATGACATGGAACAAAAGCCTCCCTTTTTTTTTTTCCCCACTGAGGTTGCTGTAAGACCTGCAGAGCTGTGCTGCTTTTAAAAGGTATTTTTTGTCCCCAAAAAATAGCTAGTGAGATCTTGGAATCGCAGCCCTTCCAGGTCATCCAGACAGAAAGAGCTGTGCTACAGCCAAAGGGCCTGTGGGTATCTGTCTGCTGGCGTAGAGTTATTTGAAATCAGTTGGTTTACTGTACAGAAAGGCTCACACTAGGCATTATGATGAGCTTCAGTACTGGCACTGGCTGCTCAGGCTTCTTGGCTCAACATCACTGCTGGACGACACAGAACCACACTTCACATGTGACCCAGATGCCCAGCGTTCCTGCCTCCTGTGCTGCAAAGCTGCACTGATCCCTCTGATGGAGGCAGAGAAAAGGTAATGTCTGCACAAATAAAATGGATAAACATGTATTTCTGAATTGCATTCTGTTGTATTCATATTTCTGTATCCATCTCTCCCTCATGTTCTGTTTGGCATGATTTTGGTGATGTTTACTGTCCTCTCATGTCAGCTTTTCAAACAGAGCCAATCAATTTTATTGCTCTGCAGAGGGATATCTAGTGTACCTGCAGCTGCTTATAATAGGTTTACTTTTCCGCAAGCTGCATTCTTTGGTGTCTGGCCAGAGGGTTCTACATCAGCTGCACACAGACTTTGGGAAGGCACCTGGTGGGATTTTCTGCTGGAGAGCACCTGGGAAAGCAGAGTTCAACTCAGGAGAGAAATGGCACACATGAGGTTCAGCGTCCCCAGGCCAATTGTCTAACTAGGAATATGCTTCATTTTTCACCAGTTCACATCTGCAACAATTTTGATTTCAGTCTTGAAACTTCAGGTTTCTTCCTCTAAGAAAAAAATGGCTATATAACATAAAAGATTTTGAGTGATAACACAAGGAAATGCTTCTGTTGTAATTTCCTCAGTCTGGTTGGGCTTTGTCTCATGTTAAACAAGGGTAAAAAAACCCCCATGTAGTTCAAAGCCTGATTTCAAGGAGAGATTTTGAGGTGCTCTGGCACAGGCTTTAAATACTACTTTTGTCCTTGGAATGAGTTTATATTGTGGATATGCAAAAGACTCCGTGGTTGTGAGTTTCATAATGTTTAAAATGTCCTCCTGGTACAATAATGTCCCAAGCCTAGAGCTGACAGACTGCAAATATAGATGAGCTCAACAGATTAATACTGCTCACTGTTCTGAGGGCACATGAAGAACTCTTTTTATGTTTATGCACTTGGCATGTGGCACTCTTTAGGCCAGAAAATGGGTTTAGAGCTGCACAGTTTAGTTTTGAAAATGCATTTGTGTGTTTGACTGTTCGATTCGTGCATACAACTGTATCAGCAGTGCAGCATAAGCCTGTTTGAAATTTGTCCCTGGCAGTCAACTGGGCATTTCTAATCAAGCCTGACTCTGGAGCTACTTTCATACTCCAAAGGGATTACACTATCACAAATCACTGGATACCATTTTCAAATGGTGTAATTGCTGAACAGCAGCTGGAGGAAATGCTGCCTGCTTCCTAATTTATAAAGACTGAAAATTCATTTGTTTAAATAAGAATTAGCTCTTTATCATCTGGAAAAACAAAGTATTATATGTCAATCTAAATATGTCAGAGAAGTAGTGTGTCAACATGAAGCAAGGCAGAAAATGCTATAAATCTGAGAAGGCTTACATGAATTTTCAGTTTCGTACAGATTTCTTGTGGGTCCTAGAACAAAACTGCTCCCTCTGGTTTGCCATCTATAAAATGCCTATGATTTTATAATTTTATCTCCAAGGTCTATTGGAAAGATTTATCCTTTAGTGTTTGCAAAATATTTTGAGATTCCCTATGGATTCCATCAATGTAAAATATGCACTATTGCTCCCCTTTTTAAAATTGAATTCTGACTTAAGGAGCAAGAGATTACCTTGCAAGCAAAATGCAGCTAAAATGAACAAACTAATACTTATGCTTTTCACAAGAATGAAAAACCTGAGGGAATATTTTCTTTTGCTGAGTTTTTGGTTTTTTTAAGGTCCAGTTAATTTGGATTTCTCAGAAATCAGTCTACACTCTACTCTGGATGAGCTAGCTACACTGGATATAGATTCAACAGTGTGGATATTTGCCTGATCAATTTGGTATTTGACTTACCTGGAAGCATGTTAGCCCAGATTAATACATTCAGCTGACTTCAAGCAGCTCTTTGCAGGGCCAGCTGAGATATCTCTGCACAGTAATCCCACTCTATTCTGCAAACTGTTTTTTTGCATGGAGCCAGCTCAGGTCTGGAAGGAAGGTCAAATTCATTGTCACTCTGCCTTGGCTCTGTGTGCTCCAAGCTAGCTACTGCTGTCTTCTGCACATCAGTCTCAGAGAGGCTTATCAGCCCAGGTACAGCACGGTGCTGTAGGAGTATCGAATGTGGCTCTGCACATAAATAAACAAGCCAGGCTAGAGCTTGCTCTGTCGGGTCTGTAATTTAGAGACACTCCAGCATTGCTGCTGGAAACAGTCTGTAGCTGCCAGGATTACTGGCTCCTCGCCATCTGCGCTGGACTGGTACTTTCTTGGGGCTGTGCTCACTCATGTCTCCCCTTGCCCTGTACAGCCAGAATGTACTATCCCCGGACACTGGCTAGTGGAGAGCTGACACCATTGTCCAAAATTACAGAAGATCAAATTCTTAGCTGCTGTGAACTGAGGCAACACCTTTGAGGCCAGCTCAAACTACAACAGTTTGCATCAAGCAGAGACTAGCACAATGCCTAGATGTCACAAGACCTTCAGTAAACTTTCACTGGTCCTAGGAAGAAAGAAAGGGTAAGAAAGCAACAAGCTGGTTATTCATTTTCTCACTGGTAATGGCTCACTACTCTGGAAAAGAGAGCAAAGCTGCCACCCCACAGGCAGCTTTAAAATAATTTATAGATTAGTGGCTGAGAAATTCATCATGCCATAGGTCTTGCTTAACTTGGCAGCATTACAAGTTTATCTTTTCACACACAGTTGTTTTTTAATGTCCTCACAGGCAGGCTATAGCAGCCCAGTGCTTGCCCTCCCAGCTGCCAGCCCATGTTAGATATTCAGGTGCTGTTCTTGACAGGGGACCAGGACTGGAAGAATAGACAGCTCCTTTCTCTCCAGGAGATGCTTCCCCCCCAGCACCAAATCCTGTCTTTCATCTAAAAGGCAACTCAATCCTTCTTCCTAAAAAGGCTATAAAAAGGAGAAGGTGTACAAATAGGGCCAGGAGCAGCTGCAAGCACTTTGAAGACAAGCCTTGGACTTCAATATGAGCATGACAAATGGGAGAAATGGTCTGGAAAGGTCGGAAGCAATTCTCTAAGAAGTGCAAAGTCAGGTGTCAGCAATGGTTATGGAGAGGTGAGATGACTTGGGCCTACAGGGATGTCTAAGTGATGTACCAGTGTCCTGCACAGGTCCTTGTTTTCAGTAAGAAGATATTTTAGAATGGCAAAAACAAAGGAAATGAAAAAGCAGTATGCAAAGTTCAGTGCTTGCCTAAGCTGTCTGATCCTAGCAACTGCAATTAATCTCTTTCAGTACACCTAGTAATATTGTCTAAAATTAGAGAAAATTTTAAGACACACAGTGAAGTGTATCCTGCACTATTTGAAAGTCACTTAATTTTGCCACATAAATCCACGCAAAATTTGGCCCAAAGCACTTAGCATGGATTAACTTCAACTGCAAGAACCAACAGAAAATCCAAGTATAGAGAACAAAAGATGCAACAGTTTTGCTCAATATTTTTGAGTAAAAGATGAAGAAATTAGGAAATTATTAAAGTAAGATTCTGTAAAGTGCAGTTCCTTTTTCTGGACCAATTCTATACTTTAAAAATAGATTAGGCAAGTAAAGTCAGAGAAAAAAAATGACCAAGCTTTCTCCCCTGCTGCACCTACAATGTATAAAGGACCATTTTCATGATTATTCATGGTGGAAGGATGCAGACTTGTACAGCTGAGATTGAGAAGAGGAGGAGGGTGTGCCAGGTGCTGTGCAGACCCTTCTTAGGATGGTCCTGCCCCTGCCCTATTACAGTTGATGCAGAAGATAGAGACAAGCAGGCAGGTATGAAAATGAGCCTGCCTGAGGGCAAGGCTGGAAACATTAGCCAGGCCTCCAGACCCTTTGTCTATTGCTTCACCCATTGATGGATCACTTTGGACTAGTGGAGGCTTCCACTGTCATTTAATTCAGTGCACACTTGGTACATAGGTGCCTACAGCACTGAAAACTCTACTAACTGGTGCTACAGGTGCAATAATCACAGAAAGACCCACGAAATTATCATATAGGAATAGCACATGTCCACTCACAAAATAATGGGATACAGCTCACACACCATTGTCCCAGGCTTACTGGTTCAGCAACTCATTGTTGCTGTGCACAGGGCCAGCACAGGGCCCATGATGTTCCAGGGAACCAACTCCTTCTTGGGCACTGAACTGACTTGCAGATGGTTTCTGATACCCTGCATTTTCTTAGCTTAATTCTAGCTTGTAGAATTAAATGCAACATAACAAATTACATTGTCAAAGCAGACTGAGAAGAAATGAATCTTTCTAGGCTCATTCAGTTTGTACAGAATAAATAATGTGATATTTCTCAGTCCATTGCACAGGGAACAGACAATGCCAACTGATTCCTTCTCCCTAATTGAGATGAAATGGTCAGTTAATGCAGCTGTGAGAGAAATGGAGCGGTCTGGCCTTTCCAGTGCTGCAGATGAAAGTCTCTGAAAACTCTTTTGCTTGGCAAAGTGTCAGAAAGCATTGTCTTTTGAGTGCAGCAAAAAGAGGACATTTCTAAGCAGACCTTAGATTTTTACATGTTTATATTTCTATATTTATATGTTATTCTGATTGACCACAGCAAAGGAGAGCAGCCTAGGTGTCAGAGCAGACCAGTTGATCACTGGGGTTAATTAGTCTCCTGGAGTCATGAATGGCCACAGGTGCCACATTACTCTTCTCATTCCACTGAGAAAGGGATTGAGCACATCACTTGCAGAGGAATATGTGTGTTTTGTATTTTCCTTCACCACTGACTGCAATAGTAAATTAAAATACAGCCTGGCTACAAATGTCCACGGGACTGGAAGTACTGGCTGCCTTGAGTGGACTGATGATATTCTGCCTGCTAAATATCTGCTCCTCTCCTGATTGCTGTTAGCTATGAGTGCTTTCAAAATGGTTTTATTTCTTAGGGTCCAGTTATAGTAGCTCTCTGTGCTGCCCCCTTCTGCTATTGATGTTGGGAGGCAGGAGCCAGGAGAGCTGCAGATGTTGCTGCCCTACCCCTTGCTGCTGCGTCGGTACCTCTGGGAAAGATGGCCAGGAGGATGCCCAAGAGCAGTGCCATCCAAACAGCATCCCATATAGGCCTGAGAACAGGCTTTCCACTTATAATGGACAACCATTGCACAGCTCTTCTACCTTCGTTGTAAGGACCATATACCACATCTTCTCTGATGCTACTTTTATACTGTGGCTTGCTGCAGAGTAAAAGAATGATAGCCTAACATTAAAGGTGTGTCTTGCTGACCACGTGTGCCTTTGTAAGAGACATGACATTGCAATGCTGTTATTTCACAGTTCTTTGGAATTATAGAGTTCTGTGATAGAAATGAAATCTACAGCCTTCTTTTTCCCAGGGTTTACCAAGGTGGAAATATAATAAGTCCAGGATACTACCTCTATGGTCCTGTAATTTCAAGAAATAAGAGATAAGGACAACATGCCTGAAATACACTTTTTTTTTCCCCAGTGAACTGGATTATTAATGAAAATGAAAGTTGTTGGAACTTAAGAAGAGCTTTTAGCTACTGATAGGCACAAACATCTGTGGAAAGGATTATTAACAATGTACAGTATGGGTGTATTGGAGACAGAAATGTAGAATAAATCCTGTGCCAATACTGTGCTGCTCAGCGGAGTTCTCTATCCCAGTGTGCTAGTGCTTGTGTTCTCACAGCTAGCAAAAACACTTTAAAAGTGGTTCATAGTGGGAAGGAATGTGCATCTGTAAGTATAAGTAACTGGTGCACCCTGTCATCATGTTCCTGGGGTTTGTCTTCTGCTGAGCTACAGTTCATGCAAGGCCAAAAATGGGAGGAGGAGGCTCTCATTTCACCTCATGTTGCCAGAACTCAGGCTAATCTGATCCTTATATTAAAAATAACCTGTGGCTATCTCCAGCTTGTGTCTGCTATCTCAAGAGTCTGTTTTGGAAGGAGGGCTTTGAATGCACCTGCAGGGCCAGTGCTCTTCTTCCCTGTGGTACAGTGTCAGTGTTTGCCATGGGGGTGATCTAAAGTCTGGCCAATGTTAGGGCTTTCAACAATTAGGAATACAAGTGTGGCCATCACATCAAGATCACTACAGCTAAAGAACACGGATCATATAAATCTAACCTGTTGAGTTTCGGCTGCTCTACTCCTTGCATGTTTTCTGAAGGCATACACTTCAAGGACATACGTTAAGTAGGGTTCATGGTGCCTGAGCTGCACTGCCATGGTGTGCATCTGCCTGACCAGTACCAGCCCACTATGTATCACTAGGCACAGTGGTGTGTGTTGGTAAAGCGTCAGTACGAGGCACTCAGCACAGGTGGAAATGTGCCCATCTGAAACAAATTCCTTGACTTAAATGAATGCACTGATAAATGACTGTTTTGCCTGTCTCTGGCAGAGGGGCATAATTGACCCATGCCAGCTTTAATATCACTATATTATGTCTTACTTTTATTGTGTCCGAAACCCACTAATCTCTCTTCACCCTTCCACTTCTCTCCCTAAATTTATGATATTCAGATAGGTTATGGACTGTCCACCCGTTGCCTGTAACTGCCTTTACAAAACAAGATCCTGCCTCAGGGGGCATTTCTATGTGCTGTGAGATGGGTATGGGCTGTGATGGAGTGTAATGAGTAATGAGACTGCCTGATGGCAGCTTCCACTAGCCACGACCTCCAGCTGAGCCGGGTGGTGCTCCAGCCCTCCTGGGTACCTCAGGGGAAACCTGACTGACTGGTTCTGCCAGCATTGCTGCTCTCTGGGAAAAAGCCTTTTTGACAAAAACATTGTTTATTGTTTTATTCACATCCTATTCACAAAATCATACTGATTTTGAAAAATAGCCCATGAAAACATTTGGTTTTTAAATGAAAAATAACATATGTAAAGGAAAAAAAGAAATTTAATTTCAAACTATTTTTATGTTGTTGTGGCTTCTCCTTGCAGCCAAATGTAAGGCTTTGTATTGCTATTTCTATATTATTTAGTGATATCAGAATTACTGGTACATAATCCAATATTCTATTAGGTTGTAATAACTAAGTCAAACTATCTGGATAATTTACTGATGACTTCAATTATTTAGAAATTATTATAATCAACTGTTTCTTTACATGGATTAAAACAACTTACTTTACATAACATAGTGGTTTCCAATACATAGAGACAACATGAAAATTCTATGAAAATTTGACTAATAAGAATGAATTATTTGCATTCTTTCTTTCAAATGTTTTTTAGTTTTAACACGTATGAAACATTTAATATAGAAAATTAAATAAAACATTCCACTTAGAACTAATTAGAAGTTATCCATAAAGACTTTTTTAAAAAAGTCTTGCACATTAATAAACCATCTCCATTTTACAGAACATATAAAAATTTCATTAGAAGGTTAAAAAGTTTATATGTCTATGTATGTTTTTCAAAAGGAAAATTTCAATTTGAAATAATTCTAAATCTTTCAGAGACGCTCTTACATTGAACGGACTATTTTTAAGGCTTTCTGTTCCAGGGGAAATGTTCAAATTATCCACAGTTATTCCATGGTAGAATAAGCCCAGAGTTAAGGTCCCGGGGCTCCCTACAATGCCAAGCTCTGGAGCTCTGAAGTGCGCCCATGAGAGACCTTGGACGCAGAGCTATGACCTGCACCTTTCCCTGGCAGTGAGGATGTCCACTGGACAGAGGGGAGCCTTACTGGGAGCTTCCTATTTGTGCTGCTTGGCCTGGGGGTCTCAGCACCCCAGCATGCTGTGGGTGAGCCTTTTGGAGGTAAGCACTGAACTGCACAAAGTGCTGTTGTAAAGCCTTTGCTGTTGTCCTTGCAGTCCATCAGTGGCTGATGGCCAGCTAGACAGAGGTGTCCCTGCCACCAAGACGGCTGTTGGCCCCTCTTCCCAGGGCACTCCCAGCTTACTGGAGCTGCTCCTCGCCTCCTGTGCAAACCCCAGCTTGTGGCAGCTGTGAGATTTCCAGTGTGTGTTTGTATTCCCAATTGCATTACCAATTGCATTTCCCAATGCCAAATTCCCAGTGTCCAGAATTTATTTTCTTGCATTTCAAGCTGAACGCTACTATAAACAGCTAAATTAGAGAGTGAGGCAGGTATACCCCAAGGGAGTGTTAAAGGAATTTGGCAGACCTCTCAGGTGTATTTTGTTAATAAGCACAAAATGCAGATGAAGGCAAAATAGAAAGTGAATGCTGAACACCTGCTCTTGGTAGGAAAACCAGATCCAGCAAAAACACAAATGCTGTTCATACCCATCTTCGAGACCCTGTTCTCTTAAAAAAACCTACATCTTATAAAAAATTTATTGAGTCGGTTCAGGAAGGTAACATTTGAAATATGGTCCCTCTTCTTCAAAATTAAACTGTTTAATAATTGATTAGAAAAAAATACAGTGGCCAGCTTTGAGAAGTTCACTTCTCTTACAGTCATAATTAAGGATGATATTACTTTGGCTTAACACTGGACTTGTAAATGCATGTGCAAGTGTGTGCTTGTTTATCTGGCTTTAACATAGAGGTAGAAGAGAACACGTCTTACAGGCTTACAGTGCATTAGAGGCCTATGTTTTGTGCACCAAACGCCATGAAACCAAAAACATAATATTGGTCAGACCTAAGTAATACAATAAAGGGGAAAGGAGAAAACAAAGTTGGTTATGAAGTCAAGTTCAGAACACTCCACAGAACAGGTCACTTAAGAAAACGTTTGAAGTGATGCTAAGTCAAACTTGATGCCCTTCAATCTATCTGGAAAGGATACTCTAGAAAACAGGCATGGAAAGCAAAGATAAATTATGTAGCAATCCTTTTTGTTATATGAAAGAAAAGAAAAAATATCAGCAAGCTGTCATTATTTGCAAGGCATTAAATGTTTTAAGGGCGAATACGAACCCCAGAAAAATGAAAGATGAAGCCATCTTTTATCAAAATATGTTTTCAGTTCTATGAAGTAACTAATCAATTAGTAATTTTGTGTGCTGATGAAGAAACATTCATGGTTTTGACATAAAATTATAAGAAACTCACATTTGATGGTTTGAAACAGGCTTTCTCATGCCCATAAAATTCAAACAAAATGTATTGAGTACACCCTAGATTAATCAAAAGGCCTCTAATTCAGATGTATTTTCTTCATCTGGTGTCATATAATTCTCACTATTCCTTGGTATTTATGACCAATCTAACAAAAAGTTGTATTGTGCAAAATGTAGAAAATCTGCAAAGCAGTGAGAACCATAGGCTCACTTGTGTTCCCAGGATGACAGCTTCTTTGTCCTGTCTCATGCTGCAAGTCACAAGTTCTGCCCATGCAGAAACACTGAGCTTTTCTCAGGAACATTGTCTTCTCATCGCTCCAGTTTTCTCTCATACCTCCTTTTTGCTCTGCCTGCACCTTAACTAAAGCCCATGGGAAAATCATGTCAGCACAGAAAAAAAGCTCCCCATAACTGCAACTCTGACTCCAATAGTGGCCAGTAAAAGGGCTATGTTAGGAAGCACGCCAGCAATTGGAGAGGAGAGGGCTACAGCCTCCCCTCTGCGTGCTCTGTCATCACCTCTCTGTCACCAACAGCTCCTGCCAGTCTTGCTGAGTTTACTGTGACCTTGATGAACTTCCTTCTTTGACTTCATGTAACTACTTTTAATATCTGAAACATCCTATGGCAATTGCTCTATGATTAAAATTAAACTCAACAAGGAGATGTTATTCGCATTTCTTCTTGGGGGAACAAGAAGCGGTGCTTAAGTATTTCCCAGTTTCAAAAATAAATTACCAAAATCCCAAACTATAGAATGTTCATCTCCCAAGCAGCTTTTCCAGGTGGAGAGGTGATTTTCCAGGTGGAGAGCCAATCAGAAAGTAAAACTTTCATGAGAAGTTGCAGTCATCCCTACCATAACAATGTCATTGTAGGTGTATACACTGCCATAGTCAGATGGATTTTTCTGAGCTTAAGCTCACTATTCTAGCTTAGATGACAGAGAAGATTGTGTGTGCTCTGACTCTTCATGTGAGGTTCTTAATATACAGTAGCACAGTATACTGAAGAGCAAATTTTAACACCCATTAACCGGCTGACCACTGTGAAGCGGTTTGTATATTCCTCGTGATTATAAATTACACTGAAACTGAAAGCAGAAAAATCAAACCAGCAACATGTGAAAGCTTTGCAGAGATATGAAGGGCAAAAGCGCTTGTGAGGTCTAATTTATTTTCTGTGTCGCTTTGAAAAAATCCTGAGCAAATGATACAGCAGAGTTGTCTGAGGAAACTGGCTACCAGAAGAGGTCTCTTGTTCAGTCTTTTACAATTAAACTTCTGCCTGTCTCTTCTCTTCACTATATCCAGTTAAACAAATATAAAATGGACAGATGAAGACATTAAGTCAAATGGTGATTTAGAGAGACCATGCAAGAAGACCAGAAGAGGGTTTACCACAAGAATATGCCCTTGATGTTTTTTCCCAAAGTGAGGCATCATGGTGGAGCAGGCACTCTTTTTTGCAGGCTTAAAATTCAAGTTGGGATGTTTCAGTTTTATCTAGGCTGTAATTGCATCTGTAATTACATACCGTCTAATCCCAAGAAAAGGCACCATCAGTGACAGATAAAACTTACTTTTAGCCAAAGTAACCACAGGTTTTGCATTAATGCTTTTACTTTTGCCATCCTTTTCTCCCATGTGGCCACAGACTGTAGTGTCCCACTTCCATTGGATCCAGGGCAGCAGTGTGTCCTCTGCAGAGGAGCTTAGTGCAGAGTTGAACCTATGGGGTGGCAGGACATCTCTTCCAGCCCTGCACAACATGGGAGTTCTACAGCCTTTTGCCCAAGGAAGTCGAGTGCTCTGTAACTGCAGGCAGGACAGCACAAGTGAAGGATTTTGGTCAAGTTACAAAAGAGTTTGTTAAGAAGTCTTCATGTCCTATGCCTGGAACCTGAAGCCAAAGAGCTTCTGCTGCATTTCATCTGTGAAATTTGGGATTTAAAGAGATAGGTGTGCAGATGTGCTCTAAGAAAGAGCTAGCTCTATCAGATCATGGCAAACAGGTAGAAAAGTTCAGCTGAAGCAAAGAGAGCTGCCTCTCTCATGGATACTTTGACCAGATCTTCCTAAGGTATCATTTGTAGATCACTTTAATTAACTGGGCTGTCACACAGAAGCAGGTATATTTTAACGCAGGCAGGCTCTGAGAATTAATATAGTGACAAGTGTTTCAGAGTGATCAAGCCACTGATCTAAATTCAGCTACAAGACTGGGTGAGTTGTCTGCAGGCAAGAGGTTAATGTCAGCACAGTTCTTAGGAAAGGCTGACTCTTAAAATATCATATCTGAATGTATGGTCTTCTCAAGCTACAAAAATCTGTCAGGCCCACTGCCAAGAGGAATTGGGTTGCACATGCTTCAAATTTGTTTCCTTGGTGCTCCGGTAGGATGATCTGCACACATATACATTTCCAAATCCAGGACAACCCTTTTATCTTTAAATGGCAGCGGGTGCCAAGGCATTTTCCTCCAGCAATTGTACACCCTCTGGATGAACATGTTGTATTCCATGGGAGTCAAACATCGAGAAGGAAAATTCCTGATTAATAAAAGCCACAGCTTGCTCTGCTATCTCCTCTGCACAGCAGCCTGCAAAGGTGTTCCATCTAAATGCTTGTTCTGCAAGACTTCAGACTCACTGCACCTCTATTTGTAAGTTAGTTTTGTGTGATTTGAAGACTAAACTCTTGGTATGTACCTTCAGGGAGTTGGCTGAGGAACCTGATGCAGCAGCAACATCTGCCTTGGGTTCCTCTGTGGCAAGGAAAGAGCAGACCCACTAGGTGCTGACTGGGATCCCATTTGCACAACAAGGAAAAATGTGTGTGTGTTTCTGTGGGTGTGCAGAGAGGTGTATGTAAGTGTATTCACATCCTTACAGTTTTACAGGACAATTTTATGCTGTCTGAAAATGCAGGCTAAAGTATTTAAAAGCAAAGAGAATAATCTATAGAGAGGAATACAGTGTCCTGCTAAAAATGTTATATGTCTAGTCTGGGAATACTTACGTTGTAAGTGGGCTATAAATGAATAGTTAACCACTTTAGTGCTGTGAAGTGATGACCCTCACGTGGCCTTGGGACATGTGCATGGTCTCCTTTAGCTGCCACTCACTGAAAATAATGAGAGCGTGCATAACAGAGCCAGCCTGGAGCGAAGAATTGCCTCCAGGAACTACCAGACTGTCCTCTGTCTGATATAATGCACTGATGATTTCAAAACACTGTCATTCTGCTATCCTAAATGCAATAAATGCTATTTATGAATTCCAAATTGAAAGCACATCTAAGCTGAGCCTCACATTTTAATACCTGGAATAGTACTGCTGTTGCTATACAAACCATAAACCATTTCATAAGAAAGAGAGAAATATAGACCACTTAGTACATAGATCATTTTAGGGTAGTAACATTGTGTGGCATAAAAAAACCCTATCTAATATAAAATTTTAACCAAAAAAGTGCAAGGTTTAGCTATTCCAATTCGTTATATTTCTTATTGGAACTATTAGGACAATCTCTGCACATTTGTTTTGCCCTTGTGAGCATTACTAATTTTAGCATGAATGATCATTCATCTAAGAATTCATGCCTGAAATGTAATGATTCACCATTTGTACCATTTGTTATTCTCTTCCAATAAATGTTTGTCACTCAATCACAGCAAGGAAAGCAGAGTGATTGTGCAGCTCACCACACAGCACAAATAGTTAGTAGTAGCAAGAAGCATTGAGTCAATTTTGGAGATTAACTAAATCAGTTCAAAGTAATATTAGATATAAATCCCTCTTCATTCCCTTCATGGTCCACCAGAGAAACAGTCATCCCTAACTCAGCACAGTTCAGTTCTTCATTCTTCCCACTGCTGAGCTTACTGGAGCTGGTGGTAGGATAAGACATCAATCAGTCAGACTCTCCCCAGCCAGAGGGGCACTTTGAGCTGTCCTGTTCTGCTTGTATTCCAGTGTCCCTGTACTTCCCTTGACTGGTCATCTGCCATTGGTGTTGGCTTGCATCTTCCACCCAACACCAAAGGAAATTCAAACACAGAAAGATATGAAAACCAAATAAGGGATATTAATGAAGGTCCAGGTAGGCACAATCAAGACTGTGTTCCAGGATAGACTAAAACAAAGCACCACAGCCAGGTCTTTGTGTTCCCCAGTAGTGCTCCAGCACTGTTTTCCATCAAAGAGTACCTGGGATGACACCTTCTTATCCTTTTTAGTTCAGCAAATCTGACAGTGACAGTGTCCCATTATCATGAGAGGTTTCAGAAACCTGGATTCATAGTATCCTGTGTAATCTATTATATTACTGATTAGCTTCACCACCACAAGAACAAGTGCAAAGCAGAGGTCAGTCTGCAGCCAAAAAAATGGAGTAGTTGGGAAAAATGTGTTTATAACACAAATAGCTCAGCTCAAATCAGCTGAGCTCTGGTTCCTAGAACATTTGGCATGAAGGACATTTTCTATATCTGATATATTGAGCACACCGTTTTTCTCCCAGCATAAAATAATTTGTCCGGACCCTGTTGAGCAAACTGTGCATGCATGTCTAGTATAGAACAGGACTAGTACAGCCAAAAAAGGCCAAAGAAAAGTGTAAAAAATTCACAGGTTAAAAAAAGACCCTGGATTCCAAAGTCCCTAAGTTTGGAAAAAAGGTATATTCATGTGTTGAATGAGAAATAAACAACAGCAGGAAGGAATGATTCAGTATTTAAGTGCAGTATTGTAATAATTGTTAATTCTGCTACCCAAAAAACCCCTTACCTGTAATTAAAGGTGAATGAAGGCAGGGAAGACATAGCTCAATCTGTGGTCGACACTGCGGCAGCCCAGTCCTCTGATCTTGGCTGGAACCTTCCATGCTATGTAAATAATGATACACTCAAATGGCCTTTATGACCGAAGCTTTAAAGGTACTCACAACAACAGGGGTTGCTTTCAATGCAGGTAGTTCTGCTCCTTTAGAGCTATGGTTGGGATGACTACTGATTTTCAAGTTCCTCTGCTGCCATGTGAGGCTGCTGGGTAAGTGCTCCCTTGTGGCATTATTTCCAAGCAGGCGGGTGATGCTTGAGTATCTTGCTCCTACATTGAGTATCACTGGATAGGACCTCCTCTTTACTCTCCCTACTCCTATGTTGTGCACCACTATGATGCCTTCCCTCTCCTTCTGCTTCATCTCCATGAAGAAAGGAGAAAACGTTTCTCCTTTATATTAAGGTGAAGTGAATATCCCATGATTGGTCTTTAAGGCACTTTGCAAAGGGCACAAAGCATCAAAAAACTTTGCTAACTAAATTTTGATAGCTTTGGGCTTTGCTTTATTAGAGTATTTCCCAGGCTTGTAAGCACATCTTACTCCCATATGCTGATCAGTTCTGCTCAGCCAATTTCTCTCCTCAGTGCATTAATCTTGGTTTTTTGGTTCATGGTTGACTTACACCTGCTTTGATTAATTTGTGTGCTAATCATTAGCTTTCCCTGATAAAGGTGTATTTTTGCTAACTATCCCCTCTCCTTCTTTTCAACACTACGTCCTTCTAATTGCATCTCCTGCCAAAGGTGACCTGAATTTGTGTGTCCTGCCTTGGAGGGTGCAGTTCAGAGTACAATGGATTACACTGCACAGCATGCGCTGCTCAGCATTTCCATCACTGCATTAGTGCTGTTCCTTTGCATTTGTAAATTTGAAATCAGTAAGATTTTCTCTGTGTTTCAGTGCCTTATGTTAATAGGCCTTAGTGGAAGCCACTTCATTCCAAAATGAAGACAGCAAGTAACAGGCTCAATCGCTTGAAAAGAGCAATTTGTTGAAGAGAGCAGAGCACTCATATTCTTTTGGTCCATCTTTATTGCTTCCAGAAGGCGACACTCTTGGGAAAGTTTTCATGGCCAGATGTTCAGCTTTTTCAGCAGTTGAAATAGTTTTGGAAGGACCATTATTCAAGATAAAACTGTGTGTCACTGGGGATACACTGCAGGAAGAGGGTGGCTGGCTCAAGGACTGGCTCTCCCGACCAGAAGGTTACTGGGAGGTGCATTCTGTGACATCTCTAATTGGACCTGATTACTCAATCTAATGGCCCCACTCAAGTCTGGGTTATTATTCTGGAGTGCAGGACAGCAGAATCAGAGCCTAGCAAGGCCTGGTATTTTGAACCCTGGCAAATCAGCAACTAATTTATGTATTGATCGTTACCATGCCATTAACATCACCATTTCCTAACAAACCGATTGTGATGCTCTGACTGGCATCAAGAAGCACCTTATGCCACAAATGCATTGCCAGAGGTCTCTGATTTTGATCTACAATGTTAAATCGCAGTCCAGCATGATAATATTCTCATCACAGCTTGTGAATGGAGGGAAAGTCAGTTCTTAAGCCCCCTTTACTGCCTCAATACAGGCATTCAGAACCACCGGAAATCTCACCTACCCTCTCATTGCTGCTCCAAGGGTAGAGAGAGGTTTCCTAAAAGTCCTGCCAACCCCATGAAGGTGTTCTAGGTGCTTGAATGGCACCAAGTACTTGTGTATGGGCAGCTGAATCTGCTTCAGGTGGGCAGCCAGCTGAACAAGGCTGGCTGTGGGCTAAGTGGAAGGATTCAGATACATGACCAGAGGCTTCTAGTTCTGCAGTACAAGCCCTGGTCCCCACATGGCAGGGGGCACAGCCCTTGAAGGCCCTCTGTCGCAGCCACTGGCCCCACTGGGAGGTCACTGCACCCTGTGTATTCTAGATGACAACTCCTTCCTGCAGGCAACCAAACCACCCACCTCTGCTAGCTGGAAAGACAGCTTGGACACACAATACTCAGACTTCTACATAACCACCTGCAGGTCCCTTCATTTGGAGTTGAACTGTAGTCCTGGTTTTCCAGAGGCAAGCTGTATTAACTCTTTTGAAGCAGTAATGCTTCTCAGATTGAGCCAAATTAGCATGGGACACAGGAGGTTCTGCAAGGAGCTGTGACTTTAGACATTTAATTAGCCATTGTTAAATGTATCAGTACATAACTGAAAACTGCAACCTTATGGAGGCAATGTACAAAATCTCACCTGATTATAAAATCATTAACTACATTATTTTTTGCCATTTTTTTTTCTGGGAAGTAATAGGCATTTTTTCAGTTAGAAGCAATCGCAAATTAGATTTATACTGAAATAGCACATTGGTAATTGATTAAAATTGTAACTGCTTTTAACTATTCTTTCCTTCCACTGTAATTAGGTGAAGGTAAGTATCCAGCCCAACTAGATTAAGCTCCCACAATGAGCATAAATTGTCTGAAGCGGATGCTGACCCCAAAAGACCTGATTCCAGCTATTTGTGCCCTTTTGTTTCAGCAGCAGTGTCCCTGCATCTGTGGAATGAGATGAGTTAGGAAATTACAATCTGAAAAGGAATTTTGCTGGGTTTTATACCTGGTTACTTCTCATCCAGATGTGGCTCAGCCACGGACTTCATAGAATTTAATGCTGGCACATGAGAGACATAGGAACAAGTGAATATGAGTCAGCTTAAATCTATTATGAAACAACAATCTGGAAAAACATCTAACAAATTTTGAAGTTATGGTCTGGAGCAATAAATACATCTTGCAAAACTTGGACTAGGTGAAAACTATTAATAGCTTAAATGCTAAAACCTTTGTTTTCTCTGCAAAGCAGCAGTGACTGATCAGCAATCACTCTTGCGTGCTGATCTTGCAAGTCTAACAGTCTTTTCCCCACTGCTGAGTGAGTCCCAGATGGTTCATAGAGCTATTTGTCCTACATACTTATAAGGATCCATTCTCTGGATAGCTGACTCTTGCAGCAAAAGATTCTCCAAGCCAGAATATTTTCTCTCAGTGTTTTGTGCTATGGTTTTAAGGCATGCATGCAATATTTTAATTTATATATTTATTGTTTATTACAGAGTCATTCCTTTGAAAAAGACTCCATTGCAAAAAAAAAAAAACACCAAACCAAACACATTTAAGGCTACAACCAGAACATAGTAAGGACTGAAATCATTCCACTGCCACAGGGCCAGAAATCTTGGAGCTGAGATTGTCATAAACCAAGCACTTGCCTAGCTTACTTTTGGATGTTTACACCAGTGATGCTAATCTTGCAGATCTAAAAAGCAGGCTGTGGACCCAATGAAAAAAGGCAGGAGTGTCTGATGGTTTGCAGGGCAGGGAGAGGCTGCAGGGAAAGTTTATGCTTGCACTGAGGAAAAAGTAGAGCTTTTTTATTTTGCAAGTAGTCCAGCAGTTTATATAGCTGATAGCCTTGTCTTTCAGATGTTTTTTGGAAAGACCAGTGGGAACAATAGGATGAGTTTTGCTAAGGCAGAAGCAACTGCTCACTTTAAAAATACTTCTGCAAAGTCACGAGTTACCAGTTTTACCTCCCAGTGCAGTGGCGGGTAGAACATGATGGCAGCAAGGTCAGAAATGTCCTCCTCCAGCAAGACAGCTCACCTCTTCTCGTGTCACCTCACTTCATTCCCCCTAAGCTAGCAGGCAGGCTGAGCTGCCCTACACTGGTCCTTGCAGACCTCTCTTTGCACTCCACATGTGCAGAGTCAGCTGCTTACACAGCTCCCCTCCAAGGGCTCCCCATTCTCAAAATACGCCTTAGATTTGATATTCTTATACTGGTCTACGGACACTTTGAATCTGGATGGATCTGCAAAGGAAAGATAGCACGTGCGCCCAGACTGATTTTCACCCAGGGTTACATTACATGGGTGGGTACAAACTCAGCCAGAGTATCTCTTCCTGCCAGCACAGGACTGCATGCCCTGTTGGCATGACACACAGCCCCACAGGGAACAGCCCCAATGTGCACTAAAGCAGCTTTACAGCATCTTGCCTACAACTGGCTCACACATCTGGCCTGGTTGGACAAGGGCCCAGATGTGCCTGTAACCAACACATCCATGGAATGCAAGCTCCATGGCTTGAGCATCATATATTTCCCAATGCATGTGGAGCACCCGTAGGAAAGCCTGTGTGTTACAGTAGCATAAAATGTAGTAAACAACCTCCATGTAGGATAGATAAACAAGGTGGCATTGCTGAAATTAGGGCCGGTTGCTGTGTTGCCCTGTTCCTTGCAGAGCTGTTTTCACCGTGGCAAAGGGAAGCTCAGACATCATTTGGAAATGTAACACAGTTGTTTTTCACTGTCTGAATCAGAGAAACCTCCATCACCCCATGCAAATGCTTAGAAACAGGCACCATGACCCCTCTGCATGGGCCCAGACAATATGAAAACATTATAAGGAAAAGATGTTACTGCAGCAGGTGCAGCAGTTGCCTAACAATGGATATTTCTTCTCCTTTTCTGAGCATATTCACTGTTTGGTGGACTTTATACTGTCTCTCAGACTACTGGCAGGTTTTCTGGCTTGACACGCCTTTAAATTATACAGAAATTCTGAACTCCCTCTCAAATCCATTTAAACCCCCCATTATAACAGTACTACTGCTTAGAGTAGGTTTTTATGTAAAAAAAAATAAATCAAAACACAAAAACAACAATAAAAATTGAAAATTTGCTTTGGCATGGCCAACAGCTGCCATTGCAGACTCAAAACAAGCCTGTGCTTCCCAGAACTGCTTGGACTCCATCCTTGCTTCTAGTTCCAAAACAAAGACTTAGTTTAAAAAAATACTGGGCTGATTCAGATTGCAGCACTACCAGACAAGCAGATAAAGGAGAAAAGGTGACAAGTAGCTGAGCAAAAATGAGGGTAGTAGAGGGACATAATCTAGTTCCTAAGGAGAAAAGAAGACAGCATGTTGATAGATACTAGGCTAAGAGAAGGGAGTAGCTCTTCAGGAAATATTTTAGTGATAGTGTTGGTGTACACGAAATCTATATGGAATAAGATGCTTCTGGCAACAAGACATTAAGACAGTCCTAGACTATCAGGTCTTTCTTAACATCAGCATGAGAAGTGGATTAGGAGCAGTACCAAGCCCCTTTGTAACATATTCAGATGGCTCAGGACCTGGTCCTGCTGGAGGAGGACTACAGCCGCTCAAAATTCATCTCTTTGTTGAACTTGGGACATACTGAAAAGAGACTAGTTCAGCACATTCAAGAAGACTGTCCCAGGCCTAATGTTTGTGAGGAGTTAATTTTACTGGATTATTTCCTTGATTTGAATTTTAAATGCTCTGGTTAGAACTTGCCTGTGAGGCACAATGGAGTCAACAGCAACCCTAGTTAACTTCAGGATGTTTTTGTCATTGCTGCTGTAGAAGAGGCTACTAGCAGCAGCTTGGCTTGAGGTGGCAGAGTACTTTTGTCATGTACAGATTTGGGTTTTTTTCTTATCTTGATTGAGGACTCAAAGACTAAAATATCTACATTTAGTCATCTTCATGTGAGCTGGGTACCTACAGTCCCCATAATGGACATTTTATCAGTACAATCAGTGCCTATCCATGCCATTAAGAGCCTAGTTCTTGGCAAACCAAATTATTTTCTGGAATCTTTTGATTGTATTGGGAAGTTACACAGCCTTGAACATGGCCAGGTTGCTGACAGGTGCTGAATGCCGAACTAGGTGCTTCAGGGCATTATTCCAGGTTTTGATGTGCTGCACTGGGATGTCCTGTGTTGCATCTGTCACCTCCTTGTAGATGTCTCAGATCCTGTAGCATATCAGGCAATATGAGAAGTCTCTGTGGAGGCAACTGAATCACCCTCTGAGCTTAGGTGTTGACCCCTCTGTGCAAACACTTCAGTGCAGGTACTCTAGTCTTGAGCTGAATCTTATATAACACATCTGTGTGGCAAATAAGACAGCCAGTCTGCACAACAAGGCTTTGCTGCACCTCTCCATACTTGTGTGGGGTGGGACAGCCATCCCCCACAGCACTATGCTCAGCCTGCAGCTCAGCATTTTTGTCCCTACATCCTTTCTGCTCGGGATGTTTTTCCTCTTTTGGTCTGTGCAAGAATCTTGCCCAAGGAGTTCTGGGCCTTTCTGCTGGTCAAGATGAGTGGAATTTGTTGTAGATCACTCCAGACTAGCCTTGCATACTGGACTGATTTGCTCTTTAGTGGTGTTCATGTTAGTGATGCTATTAAGCGTTGTGACCTTTGGTAGGAAATGGAAATGTTTTTCCTGTAGTTGACAGTGGTCTCACTGCTGATATTGCAACTCTATGCTGTGACTGTTGTACCAAAAATGCTTGGGCCCCTACCACACTCCTTCAGTCCCCTCCCTTCCTCCTGCAGCTCTGTACTGACAGCATTTTCTGAAAATGTCTGCACCCAGCATCCCTCCAAAAGTGGACTTTCCCGAGACAAAAGGGAAACCACAGCAGGAACATCTGCTCAGGACTGGTCAGAAAAAAGTATAGCTCTTAAAATCTCCTCTCCCCTCATCCCTCATTCACACCATTGGGCACTGTTTCATTCAATGAAATATTAGGAAAAATGTATTGTAATTGGAATCTTTTAGAAGAAAAAAATGGGCAAGTATGTAAGAATATAACCCATTTTGAATAAGGAGGCTGTTGAATAATTACATTCCTGAAAGATTTCAGCTAAATTCTAGGTAAAACTCCAGCACCAGAGAGCAGGTATAAACGTGAATGGGATTGGTGACCATCTTTTTAATAAATTTATAAAAGTGAGTGGTTAACAAACAACCATCAAATCTCCAGGTTTTTGCCAACCATCATGTAAGCTCACTATGATACCTTTTCTCTTTTTCTGAAAATCTTTTTTAAAGTCATGTGTAAACATGTAAACAGCTGCCAGCTGCCTCCTGTAATTTCTCAGGCAATAGGTGGACTGTGGCTCAAGAGCCAGCAGTGCCAGCAAGCTCAATCCCTGTGGATGGCTGAAGTGACGATGTTTCAGCACCCACAACACACACTGGGCTTAAGTCCTGCACAGTGCTGGTACAGGAGGTGAGCACTGCTCACTCTCCACACCAGGAAGAGTGTCACATGGGGCAGAGTCACTCCTTCCTCTACTCTGCTGAGGCAGGCAAGTGCCTCGTGGCAGACCAAAATGTCCTGGCAGATTTTGCACCCACGTGAGTCACATCACTCTGGCACTTGTACTCTCTGCATGGAATAACGCAGGCTGGGATGCTTCCTCCACCGACACACAAATACCCTGCATTAATAGCACATTCTTCCATTTTATTTCGTCACAGAACTTCTCAGAGTATTTTCTGTTTGGTTTTGTTTTCATTGATTTAAAATGCATAAAAAGGAAAGGAAAGTAGATTTTTCTCAGCAACAGCCCAGATGAAGTAACCAAGCTATGGCTTATCATTCAGAATGAGACAAAATACATAAAATATATAATTATTGCAATATGTAACTGGTTTTTGTAACCTGAATAAAATAAAATACAAAATAAAAGGCTTGCTTCATTGTTGCTTTCCAGTTGACTGCCCACAAGTCTGTAGTGCTTGAAGCAGATGTCAAAACATCTGAGCTGGATGGGAATTTTTCAATTAAATGTTTTTCACCAGAAAATGCTTTTTCATTGAAACCAAAACTGTTCAAGGAAATATATCTGTAATTGAAACTTTTGTTAGTAATGTTTTGGGGTTCAGAATTATATTTCTGATTAAAAGGAGAAAGAAACAGACAGATAATCTTAATGCTCAAGACTGAGCATTGCCTGAGTTTGATTGCCCTCATTAGGTGAGTGGACACATCACTGTCTTAATAAATGCTTTCTCTCTTTTCCCTCATTTTTTTTCCTGACAAATTTCAACAGCCTTTTGATCATCGGTGTAACTAAAATAAATGCTGACATCTCAAAATGTTTTGCAAGTTAGAGTTCTCATTTCTAGTGAGTCCAACTAATAGCCAAATGTATGAGTCTTCTTGATATGCCTGTTCAGCTCCAGTTCCAGAAAGCTTTAAGCCTATGAGAGATTAAAATAAAAACATGCACTAGAGAAATTACCACAAAGAACATCAATAGAAGTTCTTGAAACAGGTCTGTGTGACTCAGAGTAACTAAACACTGTTATCCTTCATTTTCGAAAGTGTCCAAAACTGACCTTCGTCAGACCTGACCCAACAGCTGGTTTTGGGTAGGCAATCCAAAGTAATCTCTTCAGGGCATTCAAGTATGAGGTATACCAGACTTAGGAGTCAGAAAGTATCCATTGTAGCACAGAAGTTGTTAGCAAGCAGACTCAGGGGGATCTTTGTGATCCTAGGAAGAAAGCATCACTGATGGGAGCTGGGTATTATAGAATCATAGAATATGCTGAGTTGGAAGGGACCCACCAGGATCATTGAGTCCAACTCCTGGCCCTGCACAGGACACCCCAAGAATCACATCATGTGCCTGAGAGCATTGTTCAAATGCTTCTTGAACTCTGTCAGGCTTGGCGCTGTGACCGCTTCTTTGGGGAGCCTGTTCCAATGCTCAGCCACCCTTTGAGTGAAAAACCTTTTCTTGATATCTTACCTAAGCCTCCCCGACTCAGCATCCAGTCACTAGAGCCTGGGGCCCTTAGACATGAAAGCCATCCCACCACTACCACATTCATTTTAAAAGAGTGTGGTGTTACATTTGTCTGCGCATCTTCCCTCGTTAGCTTTATAGGTTGTGCTTTCTGTATTCTCTCTTCCTAAAGAAATAAAATGAGAAAGCACACACAACAAAGCAGGAGGTTTAAGATACCAAAGACTTGTATAATACTTAAGCCAGTTACTTGTAGTTTCACAGTCTGACAAATCTCTTTTCCCACACTGAGAATCCTGACTTAGGAAATGCTGTGATTGGGATGATACGGGTTTTGAAGACCACTGGAGAACAAGTCTGACTCTTACAAACAGTTTGTAAGTTACATATTTTCAGGAACTCTAATGGTTTTGTCTGTTATCAAAACAACATAGCTTTGTTTAACTTCAGCCAAATTTCTCTTGTTTACATTTGCAAGGAAGTTGCATTTTCTGCAGTGGGTGTGACAAAGTTTGACCCAATGCTCCCATGTTACCTTTGGTCAGGTCTTGTGTAAGAAAAGCAAAATGGCACATATGTGCAGAACTCGGGTCATGAAGGATCGGTATCCAGGAAATTAACAGTCAGTTTAATGCAAGCCCCTTATGGCTTGCCATTGGAGGTAGACAGGTAAGTAGAATATCATGACTGATGATCACAATGGCTGGTGATAGACTGGCGAGACCTAACACTGACATCTATCATCAGGCTATTATCCATCACAGCTCTGACTTCTGTCTTCTGATTACTAGGGGGCTGAATTATTGAGCAGACCTAATTCATGGCAAGTTGCCACTTGTTTTCCTGGGAAGGGCGAATATAATAAGAAATGAATGCCTAAAACTACAATTTTGTATTGTCTCAAAGTGTCTCCCACTGTGCTTCCCTACTGGGTAAAAAAAAAGCAGAGGGGGAAGATTTAACCGAATGCCAAATGTTTTTGCATGGCCACGACAGGTATTCAGAGGCAGCAAGACTTCCTGTCACCAAAGAACCAGCATCAAAAAAATGATAAACCAGAGGAAAGGCAGCACCTTTGAAAAGGAGAAGGCTTACTTCTAAATTTGGCAGGATCAAACTCTCTATTACAGGCCTCTCTTCACCCCCAAAACCCCTCAGACAATGAACATGAACTTCTGGGACTGTAACTGAATGTAAAACCATCAGCAAAAGCACGCTCCAGTCGCATAATTTATTTGCATGTGCATCAGTGTAGAAACTGGCACTTGCCCCATCTATGTTCATAGTCCAACTTCTCTGCCACAGAGAGCCAGGATCTGTGGTTTTCAGTCTGAGGGTGTTTCTGGCATTTCAACATTCGTTTTCACCACAAAATCAAAATGAAAAATTCAGGTTTTCAAGGTGTCACCCCTAGAGGATCATGGCTCAATAGCAAGGTAAGGTGAACAAGATAATGCCGGCGGTGGAAGATGCAGCTGCCTATAGGACACGAAGTGCTTGCCTCCAGCTCTAAGCCACATGCCAGGCACTACCACCATGCGAGGGACCCTGAGGAGGATGGAACTGCAAACTCAGTGCCAGGAAAGCACAGCCCTGTTGCACCCTACCACGGCCTGGCTCCAGACTTTTGGGCCTTTTCCAGTTAAATGAATCAAGCATGATCAGGAGTAAATGTGATCAAATAACTGATTCATAAATATTGACCTGATCTTTTAAGAGAGGGTGAAGTAACACTCTGGGTTTTTCTGTGTAAGTTAACTACAAGTGGGGTAATACCATCTCTGAGTCAGCACTGAAATAAATAATTATCTCAATTATTTCTTGCTATAAAATTGACTTTATTCTGATTCCTTTTTATGAAAATTGCCTATAAATTTGCTTTGCATAAGAAAAGAAGCAAGAACAAAACCAGCTACACATTATGAAGTAATACTTTTGTATCAAAAATAGATTCTAATGGAAAATCCCTTTTCCTTCTAATCAGAGATGTTTTCAATTATCTTCAAAAATGAGATCCTTGAATGGTGCAAACTCTATCCTCAGCAATGTTGATACAGTGCCACTAAAGTCAATGAGGTTACATGTTTATGATGGTAGAATACAGCCCTGCATGTTTATTGCAAAGGCATTTGTCAAACACATTCAAAAGGATAAAAAGTGCATAAATAAATGCAGTCTCTGTAAATATCAGCATTTTTACTGAATGAATGTATATGATTTTAAATAAGTTCATACAAAGAGAAGTGGATTTCTGTCTGTTTCCTTCAAGTGACCTTCCTCCCTTTGTAAATTTGCCTATCCAGGCCTTATCTCCCATTCCTCCACCTGTAACTTCAGCAAAATACATGAAGAAAACCCCTAGAAAATTTCAGTGATACAACTGTCACATTAACTGTGTATACATTTCTATTTTGAGAAGAAAAGTGCTTTGTATTTTGATTAATTGTCTTTGACAGACTAATCTAGGAGCATGAATAGATTCTATTATAGACTATTAACTCCCTAACAGTCCTGGGGCTGGGAATGTTTCCAGGAGGCAGGTCTCCTTTTGATCCTACCAGACCTTAGTGATACTGTTTGTATTAATATTAGCAGTGGCATTTTTAAAAATTCAGTATTAATTGAATCCTTATTTCTTCACTATTTCCCATATACCGTGCTTTTCCATGAGAACCATGACTCATGACAACAAATGCCTAGGGAAATATCTTCACCTTGTAAGCTGCAAAATACTTTCTATCATCCTGTTAATTTATGGCAGCAATTTGGAAATCTGCTGAGCTGGACATGGCTAGTTGGCAATCAGTGTTATCAAATCTGAGCAACATGTGACAGTAATCTCATTAATTTTTGAGAGAAAATGCATGCAAATTGCAATAATCTAAAATAAAGAAATTAAAGAAAAAGATGCAATAGGTATTTGCAAAAGTTCATTTTTGTGGTAGTTTTATACACATTAATTGGTTATTCCTTATTTTATTAAGTGATTGAAGCAGAGATGACATGAGTAGAGACTGACTACTGAATGTACCAGAGCAAAAGTCCTCGGCTTGGAGCTGACCAGAGGGGCTGGATAACCCTGATGACAACTCCATTTAGCAGAAACACCTTCAAGGAGCTGAGGTAGACTGTTGAATCACAGGTGTCACTTTGTGAGGCTGCTAACTCATGCAAAAACCCACGAACTGTAAGGTTTTCTGTGCGTCATTCTTTTGAATGCATCAGCATGTGCACTGCAAAATGTTGATAAGAGCTGCACATCATACAGCCCAAGCCTGAACAGTTGGAAACATCAAATGGTACCTTAAAACCTGTATGGGTACCAGTGTGGAGATAGGCTGTGTGGGATGTGGTTTTCTTCAATGCTGGTTGTTGGGGACTGGGCACCTGCCAGGCAGGTGTTGTTTTTAATTTACAGAAATCCATAACACATACTCAGAGGAAAGGTGTGTTTTCCTGTGAAAAGTACCTGTGGTGGGTTGGCCTTGCCTGGACATCACATGCCCACCCAGCTGCTCTATCACTCCCCTTCCAAGCCAGACAGGGGCGAGAGTAAGGTGGAAAACAACTTGTGGGTTGGGATAAGGCACTTTATTTAAAGTAAAAGCAAAGCAGAAGCGTGCCCGTGCAAAAGATAGCATGGTTTATTCTCTACTTCCCATCAGCAGCGATGGTCGGCCACTCCCAAGAAGCAGGGCTTCAGCACACGTGACGGTTCCTCAGCAGGCAGCCACTGGAGACAATGAATGCCTGCCTTCCTGCTCCTTGCCTGAGCTTTGATATCTGAGCTGATGTCATATGGTATGGAATATCCCTTTGGTCAGTTTGGGTCAGCTTTGGTCTACTTGTGTCCCCTCCCACGATCTTGCCCTCGACTGAGGGAGGAATGTTACAGTGCTGATGCTGTGCTGAGCAGTAGCCAAAACACTGGTGTGTTATCAACACCCTATTAGCTACCAATGCAAAGCACAGCACTGTGAGGGCTGCTATGGGGAAATGAACTCCAGTTCAGCCAGACTCAATACAGTACCATGGCCAGTTACTGTAAATTATTGGTTTTCCAGCTGTTCCCCAGCATCTACAATGCACGAACTTTTTCCTGGACACTGTATCCTCTGTGCAAACTAAATACAGCCAGTGAGGAAGAGAAATTGCCTATAAAATGCTGCATATTCTGCAAACTCTTACTTCACGGCCCCTGCCCTGTGCTACTGCGGCATTGGAGGGTGATGAGAAGAGCATCCTGGGTGTCTTGGTAGTTCAGGCTTATGGACTTCCATGTCCAGCTCATCCTGTTCACATGCAAAATGTGGGCTTGTCCCTATTTTTTGGGCTGCCTAGCCCACAGGCAATTTGCAGATATCTGGAATCACCATAGATTTTACCCTAACCTGTGCCACTGTGTGCTTCTGCAGTCTGCCCTGTGTGAGTGTTGGCCTGTCGCTTATCCTAAGCAGCTCTGGGCAGACATGTTTGAGAATGTGTGAAATGGTTTGGGATAAAGAAAGGACAAGTAAACCCAGCTCACTCCATGTAGCTGCTTGAGATAAACGCTCTGGTTGCTTAAGATGTGCTGGCATATTGGTCTGCAGACAGAGAAGACTTTGTTTATGGAATTAATAACAACAAATTATTTACTATTGCCATTATTTATTGACTAAATATAAACTGACTATCTCCATGGGCTGATCTTCACTCCTCAGAGCCTGCTCTGATAAGAGGTGTGTATAACTTCCATTGTCTAAAGGTCACTTGGGGGCATTCTGCCTAGGAGGTCCCTCCCTGACTCTTCATTCCTGATGTTCCCTTGCTTCAAAAGGAGCTGTTTTCCTCCTAATCTGTATCCAAGAGTCAGTTATGACCTTCTCGCACATTATCTGCATTTGCCGGTGAGCTGTGAAAACAACACATTCCCATGCTCCCCATCAGGCAGAGTGCATAGTGCGTGTCCCAGTCTCTGCGCAAATCTCTTATGGAGAAATGTGGTTCATTTGTACTAGGCATCAGGTTTGGTGACAATTTCAAGCTCAGAGAAACACAGAGAGGACACAGAGAGGATAAATAACCGCCTGCAATGGGACCAGAAACCAACCTGTTGCTTCTGTGCTCACATGCACAGTACCAGTGTGGGGACCACAGATTTCCTCCTGCCCAGGAATGGAGGATGGAGCTCTCTGTGCAGAGCCCCAAGTTATCCTCTCTTTTGGCTTCTTTCAGCACACAGAGCTTACAATATCCCATCAGGAACAATTTATGTCAGCAGAGAAAGGACAGAACAAAGCACTGACGTGGTTTGTTGAAAGTCAGGGAAGCCTCAGTTACAAAGCGCTGTATTTTTGTCATCTTCGTAATTTTAAAATTAAAGACTGTTTTTCACCATAAAGTATGTCAGGCATAGCTCCTGCTCTACTCCAAAGTTCACTTTTCCAGGGGAACAAAGCTTACATCTATCCCATTGGTCAGTTTCTCACTTTTGGTCTCACAGTAATTTCAGCACTCATGGTTAATTTTATCCAGATTTGAAGGGAGGACTGAGCCTTCCATGAAACACAGGGGCTTGGAAGAGAAGAGAAACACTATTAGGTACCACCTGAGAGGAGTTGGGTATCAGGGAGAGCAATGCTGGCCACCAGGCTTAACTAGTAGTGCTGCTGGTGTGAAATGGCCAGGTATTTCTTATCCAGCTTGCCTGGCAGGTACCTCGCAGCCTAGCAGGCATTTCACTTTTCTCCCAACCCAGCCCTGTAATGTGAGCAGTCATAAAGGTGGTTAGAAGGGGAAAATCACTGAAGAAGAAATCATCTGCTGAAAAATACAGACAGAGAAAGGGCAGCCTGGGACTGCTGATGAATGGGATCCCCCCTAAGACTTGTGAACTAGGAGCATCCTTGGAAAGTGCAGCAAGGATATCTAGAAACTGGAGACATCCTGAAATACCATAGATAAGCAGAAAAGCAAAGGACTGTAAAAGCAACTTATCACGTGAGAAGGTGGAAAACAGTCCTTGAAAACAAAATTGCTCTTAAAGAACAGAAAACATCATAACGTATTGGCTGTTATAGGTGAAACCAGACCCTAACAGCATCCATTCACTGCTTGAAGTAGGTTGTCCTACGCCCTCTTATGTCCATATGTTATACAGAAAAAATAAATTTTTTATCCAAAACTGAGCCCCTGTCTCACTCAGAGCTTCCCAGTTGAATCCCATACAAACTTTCTACAGGATCTTGGACTCTCACCATAGATGCCTGGATGACCCTCTCAAGTGAGACTCTCTCTGTTATCTTTCTGTCATCTGTTGTCTTTCTCTGTTATCAGTCTGTCATCCCCTCCTTTGGGGGTGGCTGGGTCACCCACCTCAGACTGGTTTGTCCCCCCCTTTTGAGATTTTCTTCTGAAATCTGATTTGCTTCATATTAACATTATATATTAATTATTTTGCTAATGACAAGTTGTAATTGGTAAAAGTACATATCTAGTTGGTTGCAATTGCTACTGATTGTACTACAGTACTAATTGGTGTGATCATTGATTGATACCACACTATTGATTGAGACTGTAATTGACTGATGCTAGTAATATGTAATAGCTTGATATATATATATATTCATTCATATTCACTTTATTAATTGTAGGTATATTTGCTAGTGGTGATTTTTGTGGTATATGTGGTAATCAGTAATTAAGTAGAGAGATTAAGAGGAAAAAGGCCTCCATGTCCTCGAGTGTTATGGAATCCTATGGACCCATGGTCACGATCTCTACACTTGGGTCAAGACACCTCATCAGGACCCCATGTTCTCTCACTGCAGAGGGAAGCGACTGTCCAGCAGGTGATGTTTTTCTAAGGGCAAAAACACACTGCATGGTGAGGCAGAGAGAAATGTCTATTTTCAAGTCTTTTAAAATATGTTCTCTTTTTAAGTGATAGCAGTGGTGGACATAAATTAAACAAACTCTGTGATATGCTGCAGATGATGCATCATCCTCTGAAATACACCTGCTTGATGAGCACTGCTTGACACACAACAATTTGATTCCCTTCGGGTGCTATAGGAATCTACCTATTAATTATTTTTTCCCTAGACTTTCATTGCAGCTTCCTAAGGTTACGAATGGCTGGGGAGCTTTGTCCCTGAAATCCCCAAGCAGAGGCACTGGATTTCTGTGCGCAGGAGACCAGCATGCTCCATGCAGAAGCATGGGTGAGCCAGGCTCTGCTTTCACCGCTTGCTTTTCGGATCACCTCTTGCAGCACTACTGTGAAAATGTCATAAGGCAGAGAAAGTGTGTGGGGGTTTTCTTGTCTGTGCTCAGTCCTTTCATGAATCTTGCTACTTGACAACTGTAGTGTGCAAACATTGAAGCCAATGACATGGCAAGTGGGTATTTTTTCCCCCCAGTTTACTCTATTCACATGATTTTCACAGGAATTCAGAAACCTTTCTTGCATGAGCACATACGATGGTCTGTAGTGGGATCATCAAGGCTAGACGCACTCTGATGTAAAACAGAGTGATGGAGTCCTGTACTGTGGGAGGTCTTTTGGCTTTGGACTACATGATAGGGACAGAGTGGCTGCTGAAGAGCCAATGGCTTTGTGCTCCCTAGGCTTGTGCCAGAAGGGCAGTGGGGGCCTGGCACTGGAAATATGGCACTGTGGCAAGAGGGGATGAAACCACAGTCCCTTTGAAGCATCACACTAGAGCTAACTCACTTTCACAGCACCTCGGGACAACGATCCATCTCCAACCTTTCAAGATGCACCAAAGTACAGTTGTGAGCAGGACAGACAAGCAGCTTGGAGAGCTGGTGCCTGACGTTGGGATGGCTGCTACAGCACATGGGGCTTTGGGAACCTCCAACATGTACCTTCAATCTGATCAGAAAGATCTGAACCCATGTCTGAATAGAAAGAGGACTTCTGTGAGGAAGCTGTTGTGGTTTAGGAATGGTATTTCCCAATTTAGTGCTCTCACTGTGCTGACACTCACTTCCCCATGAAGCAAAAAAGGCAAGCATTATGGGTTAAGAACAATTTACTGGAAACAGCAACGAGATAAGGAGACAAACAGTAACAGCAACAATACTAATTAAAAAAGTGTACAAAGAGAGAGGGTGACTTACATGCACAATGCTCACGAAGCCTGGGGCAATGAAAAACAATGGTGGACAGATCTCTGTCTGCCACACTTTCCTTACAACTGGGAAGGAAGGCCTTTCTTCCCCGAAGGAAAAGTAAGTCCCTTTGCCTCACCCTTGGCAATGAAGTAGCATGGTATAAAACAACATAGGGTCTTGGCTTAGCCCACATGGCTCCAGGCTCCACCCCCTCAAAGCTACTGTGAAAAATTAACCCTATCCTTGACCAAAACCAGGATAGAAACACAGAGGAAAACAGCCTTGGGACATCATTTGCAGAGGCTGAAGAGAAGCTGCAAAGATCTATGCCAGGCTTTCAACTCTGCTCTCTCCTGTCTTTTCCCACTTTTCTCCACTCCTCCACCACACTTCCTCTTCTTTTCATCCCTGTGATTTGAAATAGCAATGTTCTTTTTCTTGCTTTGTTTCATAGACTTTTATGTATATTTTAATCAATATAAATGAAACTTATCTCTATATATCATTTCATATTGATAATACAATAAGGGCAATGTGTATATGTCAAATAAGATATGCATGATACATATCATATTTATGTTAAGTAAATAGCATACTGATATATATTATATATCAGTATATATATTCTAGGTGTATATAAATGTGTGTGCATATCTTTTTATACATATGTACTTAAATTTTTTTAAGGCCCACAGCTTTACTAGCTTTGATTGGAAAGCCTAATGAAACAGATAATTCTTTCTATCATTGGTTTCACTGGAATTTATTAACACTGATTACTACTGGTAAGTTAAATAAGAGGCTGATGTAACTAGGGCAAGGCTCCCATTAGATTTTTACTTGCATTTTCTACCCTGTTAAGCATCACAGCTGCAGTTAAATCAATTGGCACCATCTGTCAGGATGCCTATTTTCAGTTGCCTATTGGTAGAACCTAATCTCAGTTATGTTTCAGTTCATGCTCTAACTTTTCTGCCAGTGGCTGCATAAAGGATTCCCAGTTCTTTTATCAAAATGTAAGCATGAAACAAAAACTGAACAGGGATCTCCAACAACAGTATTTTTTTCTCCTTAAAGAAGCAACAGCAGTGGAGCAGACCTGCGCTCTGTGAGATGTTCCAGATGCCCTCTGGAGCTGTGTGTAGCAAGAGCTGACTGTATACTCCCTTGGGTATGCAAGCTCTTCTCTTGGGGTACAATGGTCAGGGCAGGTCAGTGAGGCAAGATGGAGAACAGGAGTTAAATTTTCCATATGATGGAAGTAAAAGCGAATTTTACATTACGTGTAAGACAGCCAAAATATTATGCGTGATTTGTTTTTCCAGAGGTACCAAACACTGACGTCAGGGGAGGTGAAGGCACAAAGAACTTCAGCAAATGAGGCCCAAAGGGCATCATCACAGAGAAAACATCTGTGCCACCCAGCTGCCACCCAGCACTAACCATCTTCCAGCCCCATGCAAAAGAGCACCTTGTGTTTATTCCAAGATGCCACGGGAAGGCTGCTTCCCATCCAGCCCAGATCAAGTATGTCCACAAAGCTCTCACAGTCTTGAATAAGCAGCACATGCTTGTGTCCTCAGCTCCCTACCTGCACAGAGACCTTGCAGTCACCTGTGCACCACCAGCAGAATACATTCCACCAGGGTGTGCCCTGCCCCAGTGTGCTAACAGGGCATTAAATCCACAGCTGACCTCCAGCTTTGCGCTTACTGCAATCCCTGGGAGCAGCTTTGCTTAATGCCACATTTGAAGAACCATTTGAAGACTGAGGCCTCTCTTGAAGCAGTGTGGGAACCTTCTGCCACCTTGTACCTGTCCCTCTCATGGCTTTTTTCTCCTGCAGACCCCTCAGGGCAGGACGCAACCACTTCTGTCTTTGCACAGCAACCTGCACAGGGGCACCTGGGGCAGCCCTAAGGGTTCCTCTGGCTGTTGTCAGCCGGGTAACAACAACTTTGTACAATGTAACTGATTTCAGAAAATGGATTGGGTATACAGTGTTAGGAAAAGCCTTGGGTGGAAGGAAAAGGGCTGATCCTTGGTGCCTGGCTGCCTGGTGGTGCTTTGGTGAGCAGTCTGAAAGCACTTCCTGTTTTTTATACAGGTTTCCCCCATGTTTTGCACAGAAAGTCTGTTTTTCTACAAAATGAAAGGCAAATAAAAGTGTTACTAACTCAAAATGCAAGTCTTCATTTTTACAGTGATCTTCCTGAGAAACACACAAGAATTGAATCAAACTGAAGCAAAACATCTTCTCCATGGCCCTGAGAACAAATGATAGAAATCACTAGTTCCAGCTGAAGGTGAGCAGAATTGATTTGCAACCAGAAGAAACTGCTTAGCTGTGCGTGAAAGGCTCAGTTCTGCTGTGCTGACTCAGGAAAATCTGCTGCTTAAACACAAAGCCCAGCGCTTCAGATAAGGTGTTTTTCCAATGCTCAAAATCTCTGTTCAAAATCAGAGCAATGACTCTGCGCTCTGCACATACCAACATGTGCACATGTGTGCACACATCTCCATGGTGGAGCATAAGTGGGCTTCTCACAACTGTGGGAGAGCAGGCAGTCTGACTTTTTAAAGGTATGTGTCTGCAATAATATTCATCATGCTCAATTCAAACATAACCACTGGGCTTTTCAAACTGCCTGGAAAATCAAAGTCAGCTATTTCACCCCTGTGAGCTAGGTCACACCATAGAGTAAGGCAACCCAGACACTACCCTCAAAACCCATATCATCATGCTAAAATATTGGTCTCCCAGAATTTCAGAACCTGGGGGCAGGAGGCAGAGTGATTATTTTTCCTAATGGATAAAGACCATTAGGAAATGTCCTATCTGTGGGACCCTACAGATGTTTACTAGGACTCCCATTGTTTCTGAAATGTAGAGTGACCCGGAAAGGGAAGTGGGGAGTGTGTGGAAAAAGTTGCAGATGACACCTGTGGTAGGGGGAAACAGTTTTTCCCCTGCAGTTATAAATGGTAAAACCCCAGGGGGGTGGTGACCCTGGAAGTTTTGAAGTTTTAACCAATGAGCGCTTCTGCGAAATATAAACATACCGCAAGCAAACGGAAGAGAAGCTTAGTTGTAGTTTGGTGGTAGGAGAACCAGCCATGTTGTAAAGCCACGAGGAGTGAGGGCAAGAGACCCCCTGGGGGGCTCTGGCCCCCCCCCCCCCAGACCCTGGCTGGGGCTGCAGAGACTTGGAACAGTATTAGGCTGGGCTAAGTATCTGCAGCTAGAAAGCTGGGAGTTTTTCTCCACTGTGAGTGAGCAGCAGAAGCAGTGGCAGAACAGCACTGGCCGGAGCGGTGGCAGAGAGCCAAGAGAGATAACACTGAGCAGCGACAACAACATGCAGCTGAGTGAGGAAGACACAGAGATGTCTAATGAAGAGAGAGAGTTGGGGTAAGAACTGAGATATAAAACCCCAAACTCCTTTTGTGACCTTTCTTAAGTGGAAAGGATGGACTCCTACTGAATGGAAGTCCTAAAACTGCAGCAGCACTGCAGAAAGGAGCTAAAAAGCTCTGAGAAGAATGCAGAGGGGGGTGACCTTGGCTCCCCTGCTGCTTGAGGCAGAGCACAGGAGCTCTGCAAAGGGGCTTAAATCCCCTGAAGATAAGGACTGTCACAGAGACCCTGGAGCTTCGTGATATGACGTAGTGAAGTGACCCTTGTCTTGGTGAACACAGCCTACGGAAGAAGACCCTCGCTTGAATGACGAGTGGCCGAGGGGCTTGGATTCCCCCTCGTGTGTGCTGGCAGAAGTCCAGCTATCAGCTGCTGCACGTGAAGAGGACAGATGACTGCTGCCCTAGAGAAACTGCTGCTCTGAGACTGGAAAGGATCTTTCCTTCTTCCCTCCTGGACTTTTATTTGGAGGGGAGAAGAGATCTGATCCATTGTAAATACTTATGTCATGGTAGAGATAGCTAAGACTATGTATATGATGTATTATAATATTTATTTGTACAGTCATTGTAATATATTCCCTTTCCCCATTTTGAGTCTCGTGTGGTTGTCTGGAAAAAACCATCTCACATTGAGTTGAGATGTGGAAGGGGGTTTGAAGACAGGGAGTTAGATTTTTGAAGCTCTCAAACCATGACACACCAAATTATTCAGGATGCTTAAACCTGAAGCTGACTTCAGAGACCTGCAAAACTACTTCATGGTGTTGAGTGACATGGCAATAAACAAAAAACCTGATAAGCACTAAAAAGGGCTGATAAACACCAAACAATATATTTAGGACAAAAACGATGTACAAAATGATGGACCTTCCTTGGTTCTGCTCAGGAAAGTGTCATCACTGTGAAAAATTCTGTGAACACTCAGAAGCTTTTAAAAGGCAAATTGAATGTTAGGTCTTCTTAGTAAATGTAGAACACAAAAAAGGCTCATCATTGTGCCAATAAATAAGTCCTTGTTGTATATGTACCTTAAAATCTTTATGCAGGTCTGATTATGTCAGCTCAGACACAAAAAAAAAAAAAAAAAAAGGATGACTGGAAGGATCCTATGAAGATATGAAGATAAGGAGTGGCTTCCACTGATGAAGAGCTAAAGCCTCAGAGCATCCTGAGTCTGGAAAAACAGCCACAACAGAAGTCTGTGGACATGAGAGATGCAAAACAAGGGACAGGGTTTTTATCCCTGCCACTGGGTTCTGCAGGAGCCATGAGTGCAAAGGTGCCACTCTGGGGTGAGACAAATTCATGGAGTTTTGACTCTGTATGTGATTGCCAGGGTGCAGCTCCCTGACTGCTGGAGATTGAATGAGATTTTTGTATCCTTTCCCTATTTTTGCACTCTATTTTGTACCTTTGTTGATGGCCATTTCCACAGGCAAGACACACTCCAGATGGACCCTTGAGTTGACATTCCCTTCTTTTCTTCCATTACACATTCTTGCATTGAGTGTATCTGGACAGAGAAAGTTGTCGAGATGTATAGAGGTAATATAGTAGAGTTTAAGCAAACTAAAGACAAATCTTGCTTGTGCTCTCTTAACCTAAATGTATCCACTGAAGGTAATCCTGTTTCCTCAAGGATTCATCACACACCTTAGAGATTTGTACTGATTTATTGGCCATGATTTATTCATGATCTAAGAAGTGGTTGATATAGTCATTGTTTGCAAAACCATTAGAGAAGCCTCACTTTGATGGCTTCTTTCTGGCCAGAATTCAAGTTTAAATAGAATATAAATTATTATATTGTGCCTCTATTTTGATTTTTAGCTTTTCCTTTTCACAGTCTTGAGGGGCAACGAGCTTGTAGCAGTGTGTGAATAAAGGTGTAACAGTGCAGTCTTTGATGACTTTTGTATGCAGTCTCAGCAGCAGACTGTACTATTTTCCCTAAAATAATTTTTATTATTACATTGTGTAATTTAAAAGCTCATGGAGACCTATTTCTATCCTTATTAATGGTTATTGGTGTCTTTATTCAGAAGTGAAGAAACATGAGACACTCTGACACTTATGGAGTGTGGAAGTCCATCACTTCAGCACTTTGGGGCAGAATCTGCCCTGATCCGTAGGGGCACAAAAGTCATGTTTCTCAGCTCCTGTTGGAACCTGCCAGTTTTTTACTCCTCAGGTAATCTGTCTCCCTCTGACAGTGTAGAGGGATAGTCAAATCTGGTCTTGAACTGGGCTTTTTTCAGAAATTCTTACTGATTGGACGTATGATGTCCCATTGAAAGCAACTGAGCTACCCTTGGGTCATCATCACAGCCTGGTAGAACACCTGTTGGTGGATAAAATTGTTGTCTGCTTATTTAACCAACTCATTGTTGCCATTGGATTTTGTTTGAAATTTGTTTTGCTTATTTGAAATAATAGCATGGATGCCCATAAGATTGTCACCATTTTGTGTTAGAAAGATACATCATTATTTTTTGTTCCCCTAATATATTAGGAGAGCATTTTTAATCCTGAGGGTTTCAATAAAATGTATAAATACAGCTGACAATAAAACAGCTCTGCTGGTTTCATTTTTTATTGATGGTGCTAGTTCATCCCTATTGAAGTCCATAGATTTCTAGCAGAACAAGCAGCAAAGAGGTCATCACAGCAGAAACTACCCCCATGTGAAACTGGGTACTGAAAGCTGTACAGCATCCTCAACACATGCTCCTAGATTGACTGTAGGCAGCTATTTTTAAGAAAGATTACTCATGGCTTTTTACTGTGTAAAAACCATGTGAATTTGGAGTGGTTAATGAGTGGAAGATAATATGTAGGGATGGGGCAAGCTCAGCTCATAATTTGACACAGGGTTTTATGCGAGTAGAGCATCAAGTGTGGTGCAGTATTCTTAAGAATGAACTGGGGCCAGCAGAGGTTTCTCGCTTTAACCCTCTTGCTTTTGGTGTACAAAGTGCCTGCAGGTTTACTCACCGCAGCTTTTAGAAACCATCTCTCACACCTTCCTACCACTGTATCCTTGTTTTACCAAATGCTTCAATACCCCTTTCCCACTCTTGACCAGGCATTAAGCAAAAAACTTATTGGTGCATGTGGTAACAGCTTACTCACAGGAAAATGCCAGTAAGCTGAGGAAACACACACAATATTAAAAAGTGGAAAGATGACGGAAGGGGTGTGAGCAATCCCCCACGTCACACTGCCTCTCCTCGTCACGGGAGAAGAAAGATGTTTCAAAGAAGATCATATGTCTCCAAAGGGCTCTGCAATGTGCAAAGTAAAGGCTGTTTCAAGAAATACTTTTTTCATTCTCTGCCTTGGGGCTGGTGGAAAGACTGATACAAAAGCCATGGGGCCTGGGACAAGGGAGGGTGGAGGGGGCGGGTGAAGGGGCTGTGGTGGGAAATGCACCAAGTGTGCATCCCTCAGCCCACAAATCCAGGGAGGGGACTCCATCAGAAAAACTCCAAGGGCTTTGTTACTCTCATCATACCCGTAACCACAAAAAAGTTTTGCTAGAAACTTCATGCAGTGACTCACCCCGCTGACATGCACTTTACCCATGTGCCAGTGGGTGACATGGAGAGCCTGAGCTGGTCAAACCAGATCACTGTGTGCACCCTGACAGAAAGTAGTGGCTTGAGATGGTGTGCAAAGTCAACAGTCCCTGTTTGCTGTGCCAGGCAGGGGAATCTCTGCTGCCTCCATAGCACCTCTCATGGCACCTACCACCCACTTACTACCACCTACTTCCCTATGGCATGGCATAGTAGTCTGGCAGGGCATGGGCATTCCCAATAGGCACAACTGCCCCCTGGACACACCACTGGCATCTGATCTGCATGCCCTGCCCCAGTTCCAGGATCAGCCCCTGCCTGCCCTCCTGAAGCAGCCTGCAGGGATTCAGCTAATACCTGTGCTGCACATGGCAACTGCTCAGACACAGGATGCTGCAATGTCACCAGCTGCCTAATGGCAACCTCCGCTATCCTTCAAGGGCACTAATACTCTAGATATTTGATGTAGAGAAAGCAGGGAGGGAAAACAGTGTTTGTGGAGGAAAAAGAGGACAGTCAAACAGATGTGCTGCTCCCACGTATGGTGGATGTGTTGCCCTGTGATGAAGGCAGCAGAAAGCACAGATGCCAAGAGCAGCAGAGAAATGTTGAGTAGAGGAGCTCTGTGAGCACTGATGAGGGAGTCAGACCCAGCATCCTGGGACAGAAGTGGAAACGGCCCCCAGAGGCCATCAGTCCACCCCACCATCATGGCCATACCCAGCCCCAGGTTTGTGTCATGGCTTAGTGAGAGTGGCATTTAAGAAAGGACCAAGTACTGCAGATGTTGGAATAGAGATGATCTCCCCTTCCTAAGCACCAAGGCTGGCACCAATGCACACAGGCAGGTACCTAGGGTCGCAGGGCTTGTGCCCAGCCAGCAAAAACACTAAGGAGCAGCACAGCGTCACCAGCTCCACCAGCTTCCAGATGTCTCTCCAAATATGTTAGCTAGAGTGTTTCTGGAAACTAAAACCTGAACTTGGATTGAAGCCAGGATGTTGCTCTTCTGCTTTCTGTGCTTTTGAAAGAGGACTTTTCATTAATTTTGTTCTTGAGCTGCTAAATGACAAGGTGATTTTGTCATGATATTCCAATTTACTCAACTGCCCGCCCATTTATTTAGCTATGCTTTGAATTTCAAACTGTGACCACAAGAGGACAAACAGAGGGAGGACTGTAGCCAGTACAGCACCTTTGGTGTACATGTACGCTTTGCAGGGCCATAATCACTGCCCAGCTCCTCTTGTGAGGTGACATCTGCCAGGGTGATTAAGGCAAGTCTGTGCTTCGCAACCGGCAGCTCTGCCTCACCGCCCGTCTGCTCCAGATAATGAACTTGCCTGAGCTGTTAAGAGACATGCTTTCCTACCATGCCATCAAGAATTGATGGGGAAGAAATTAGCGTTTCCTAGCTGATACTAGAGAAAGAAATGGTATTTTCCCATTTCATCAGTCAAGGATTCTCTGCTGAGTGTAAAGATACCAAGGCAGTGCTAATGTTGACACTGCAAAAAGCTACCTACCAGGTGTCTTGCAAAACAGCAGTGTTAAGGGAAATGCCTGATCCTAATTCTACATTCCCAGGCTGCATTTACATCAAGAGAAGCCTCTGATGGGGATAGATGAGAATTTCCTCTTGGAATGATTTCTCTCCAAATATGCAGCTTTGTTTTATAAGCTATCAGAGAAATTAAAATAGAAGCACCGTCTGCTGCACTGCACATCCCAGGGGCTGTTTCTGACCTGGCATGGACAATCTCTCCCAGGCTCTCTTCCCCATGGCAGCATGGCATCCCCAGGTTTTAGGGAGAGGAAGCAGATTGCTCTGTGTGGGCAGGGTGGAGGGGACACGAAAGCAGTCCAACATTTGTGAGAAAGCTAGCCCTACTGCTCAGGTCCCCATGCAGAGATTTGGCTGCCAGCCAACTCTGCCCCTCTAGCAATGAGTTTGGGAGGTGGTGGCAAGCCCAGCAGTCCAAAAGTTGAGCAAACTGGAAAAGGGGCAGCTGCTCCTTCCTCTCCTTGCACTGATGTTGCTCCTGATGGCCAGCTGCCCAGACATGTGCCTTTCTAAATGAGAAATTCTTCTTTATGTTTTGGTTTAATCCCACTTAAAGAACCTCACAGAAATGAGATTTTGAGCTTTCACCAGTTTGAGTGTTTTGGTTTGCAACATGCCTTGAAAAGAAGGGAGGAAAACACACATAGCTATTTTCATCTTACTCCAGTTCAGTTTTGCTGCTGATTTGGAGCAAAAGCTGGAGTCATTCACTTCACCCTAAGCTGCTGATCTGCCAAAATACCACAGAAAGTCCAACAGCACTGCCGAAAGCAGGAAGTAGCAGAAATTTCTGGAGCAAGATTGTTCTCGTGACCATTCCGTGGCAGTTCTACAGATCCAAAAGTACAAAGTTCACACACAGTTCAAGTATTTCTTGAACATTTTATTGGAGTGAAACTCCTTAGCATTTGCCATTTACTCACTGCTAAGTCTCTATAGCTCAAGGGGTGTTGGCTGCCTCTTTCTCTTGTGTTCCTCAGTTATTCCCACCCTATGTCATTAGCCTAGATTGGTGCTCACATTTACAAGGACATCAAGTCCCAAAAGGTCAGAAAGTCAAGGGACCAAGCACATAGCAGATCTCTCAGGCTCATCTTAAGTACATTCCTCAGCACAGTAAGGATACTCTGGTCCTCAACAACCCCTAAGGTAATAGCTGGTAGGAGGGATGGAAATATGCAGACTATGGAGTTTGGTATGCTCAAGTCCTCACTGTATAGGTCTCTTCCCTATTTTTCTCACCATTTGCAATAAGGAGTTTCTAAACACTAACTCTTGCAAATACCTGTTGAGAGGCTCTTGTCCAAGAAATGCAGAAAGGAGGTAGGAGAAATGCCTCAATGAAAAAGAAACCTGTTCAGAAAAATGCTGACTGAGTGTGGTCAGCTAACTCCGGGTGCTCGTGAAGTTGAAGTGCAGTGTTGTGCATAGCCATTTGCCTGGCAGTTCATGCTCCCATTCCCAGCCCATAGCCCAGGAGGCTGATTGCTGGAGCACATCAGGAATAGGCAGCACTGAGGAACTTAGGGTTTGATGCTCTTTTCCATGGTCCTTGGCATTGACCAATCCACTTTGAGCCTTGCAGCATCTAAGGGCATGAGCAGGTTAGTGACATTCATCTGGCTTTGGAGAAGTTGGGTTAAACTGAGCATTCACATGGACTGTCTCCAAGCATGGACACATGCAGATTATGTCTGGATTCCTTGCTCATTCTTGATGGCAGCCAGCTGTATCTTCATTTGTGATAAACTGATACTTCTTCCCCTGTTACAGCTATAATTTTCCTGGGTGGGATGCTTGCCTTGTGATCTGTGTTCTTGGATGTTTTGGCTAATGTGATTGGTTCATACTAAAAATAAGGTCAGGAAAAATATTCCCTGCTTTGCCATTGCAAAATAAAAAAATCAGTGTTTCTTCAACAAATTCTGCTGTCTTTTGATTTGCAATTGAGACTGAAAGTTGTGACTTGAATCTCAACCTAGGGAGAGTTCTTGTATAAAAGCAGTCATTGCATTAAAAATATCCCAGAAAAATTTAAAGGTTGTGTAGTCCATCAATCAGATGTTAGAAAAGGCCAGGTTTTAGGTTTTCTGTTAGTTTTATTCTTTGAAATTCTCTCCCTTCTTCTCCCTTCAGCACATCACACATAGCATTATCCTTAATTACAGTACTGCATACTATTTTTTTTTCACTCCCTGTGGAGTTGCTTAAGAAAATTTACTGCTGATCTGGTAGCTAATTCCAGGAAATAAATTCCACAAACTCATCTATATCTTTGTGTCTAAGACAACACAATAAGCAGGGAGGAATCATTTGAAGTCCCTGTGCATTGTTTCCATTCAGAGGACAAGAGGATTACAGTTGCATATCTTAGATGCACCTTGCCCAAAACACAGGAGGAGGTAACTCTTTTCCAACCAGCACTTAGTCCAAAAGATATCTTTTTGGGCTTTCCTCTGTGCCACCCTCTTGGCCACAGGGGTGGTGTGTCATGCTGCCTTTTCTCCTGCTTCTGAAGGGTTTTGCCTTCTCCCTCTTTCCCAGGCAGTGATAGCTTTTCATCCATCCTGTTCAAATCATGAGTGGCTTTGCCTGCCCAGTTGGCTTTGGGAAGCGACCTTTTTCTCTCTTAAGTTTTGGAGATCAGGTTTGCAGCAGTACATAGCTTTCTCTTGCAGTTCATGAGGCTGTTATGATGGTGATTATACGATTAAGAACACTGTTGCACACTGGACATCTTTGTTCCAAGACTACCTTTGCAATGAACTGCTATGTATTTTCCTTATCCTTTCAAGTCTTCATTTGTCACTGTAGTAGTTGCTGCCTACATGTCCATTTGGTTCTTGTATGCTTGGTAAAACAATCAGGGAAGATGTTAAATGTATGAATAAGAATATTTTGAACAAGTTCTGTGTTGTTTTTCTTTCATCCTTCTACCGTTAAGGTAAATTATTTCTGCCTTAGGAAAAAAGCCTTAACGATAGCTCTGGGGACTGGAAGAGGAACTCAAACAAAAAAAAAATAAAAAAAAATGCAGGCAACTGCAAGAAGTAAAACCAAGAACAGAACATCGATAGAACACTGAAAACATATTTTATCACAAGAGGGCAGTACATATTAACAAGTGAGGAAATAATCCACGTTTCAAAGGAGGCTAATCCCTTTCTTTTAAAAATGTCCAAAAACTCTGTTGACAGAGCTAAAGGAAAAAAAAGGCAGAAAGTCTTAGCATGCAATAGGAAACAGTGCCTTGTGAAGTTTATTGTTCACTGGGACTGAAGGAATCTGTGCCTGGTACTGGGTGTTGTGATTTTGTAAGAGAAGTGTGAAAGCTCTGGGTGGCACAGGAGGCACTGGTTACCCCCATTTTCCCATTTCCTTGGCAGATAGCCATGCTGGTGAACTGTCATTTATTTTGCTCATGTATCATAACACCATCAGAATTACCAATGTCACATCAGATGTATTTATCCTGGCAACAAAGAAAGAAATGGAGATGGTGTCATACAATTAATTGTGTTTCATCAAAGGTTCTGCACCTTTGTCTCTCTGATCTCTGTCTTAACTATGTAAATTTGAAATGTGCAGCGTGAGTTAGACTTTCATAGAGCTGCATAGCCTCCTCTGTGCTACACTGTCTGTTGGTGTTTCAGATGACTTGTAAGCCATCCAAGTGGTGCCTGCTCAGAAGTCACATCTCTTCATGGATGAGGAAATCCATATAGTGTTTCTTAATGTGTGAGGAAATCCATATAGTGTTTCTGGGGAGAGAAGAGCAGGTTTCAAGGAACTACAGAAAAACATAGGTTAACTTTGCCAGCATCTGTTTAAAGGTCAGACAACTCTAATACTGACTCTTTACAGACAGTTACCTCTACTTGCCTAGAAACAACAAACTTCTATAGAGAAGAACTCAGTACTTGAGAAGGGTGAAAAGTTACTCCTATTTTTCACACTGACGTAGAAGGCACCATCACAAGGCATACACCCAGTGCCACTGCCAGCCACATCTGGGACCTGAGAGCCTGCAGCTGTGCAGGACTCAATTAACTGGCCCACTTAAACCCCTCTGATTGTGTATTTTGGAGCTTTTCTGTATTTGTTTGTGAAACAGTCTGGGTGCAGTACAAAGTGGTATGCTTAGTCCAGCATGGAAAATCCACAGACTTGCACAAAACAGGCAATTTCTCATCTCTTTATCATCAGGAAAACAGAAATACAAACTCAAGAGCAGATTTAAAGGCTTTCCTTAGAAAGACGGGGTGTCCATTAAAGATGGTTGTGTAAGTGAAGTCTGAGAGGCCAGAACATATATATTAATCCATTCAAAGGTTGTTCTCTTACTTAATCTAATACAGCGCAGTTCAGCATCAAGACTCAAAAGGTAACTGTATGCCATGGGACCATGCAGTGCTACCAGCTTCTGGCTGATGAGTAGCATTGCCCTCTTTTGAGGAATGAACATCTGGCATCAGTGGCATGTTGCAGTGCAGACAGCTAAAATATCCTCATGGCTTCCACTGGTCTAAACCAATTTTTACTGGACTCTATTTTAAAGGTGACGTTCCTGATAATGTAATTCATGTCTAAATCATATCTCAAAATATTTCAGATATTTACAGGCTCAGCAATGCAGTAATGTTCCTCTAAGGACCACTAAGAAATAAAGCATGTATTTGTCAAACAGAGAAAGGAAACCATGTAGCAGTCGATACAAACTACAGCTATTGAAATTTAGAGAATAAGGGAAGCTAAAGAGAAGTCTATAGCACAAAAAAGGGATAACTATTAATATGAAATCAAGCAATGTATTTGATGCAGAGAGTAAAGTGTTTAGAAATTATACAGAAAAGGAAAATCTCAGCAAATATTTCTGACATATTTCATTAGGGAAGAGATGGTACACTTGACTACATGAGGATGACGAAGCATTTTTCAGTCCATAAATACCTAAGGAAGCAAAAAGGAGTTGTCTGAAAGGCAGGAGGGCTCTGCAGAGGGATCTGGATAGACTTGAGAGATGGGCTGATTCCAATGGGATGAAGTTCAATAAAGCCAAGTGCCGGGTCCTGCACTTTGGCCACAACAACCCCCTGCAGCGCTACAGGCTGGGGACAGAGTGACTGGAGAGCAGCCAGGCAGAAAGGGACCTGGGGGTACTAATTGACAGGAAGCTGAACATGAGCCAGCAGTGTGCCCAGGTGGCCAAGAAGGCCAATGGGATCTTGTCCTGTATCAAAAATAGCGTGGCCAGCAGGACCAGGGAAGTGATCCTTCCCCTGTACTCTGCGTTAGTGAGGCCACACCTTGAGTATTGTGTCCAGTTCTGGGCCCCTCAGTTCAGAAAGGATATTGAGGTGCTGGAGCAGGTCCAGAGAAGAGCAACAAGGTTGGTGAAGGGACTGGAGCATAAGTCCTATGGGGAGAGGCTGAGGGAGCTGGGGTTGTTCAGCCTGGAGAAGAGGAGGCTCAGGGGAGACCTCGTCACCATCTATAACTACCTGAAGGGAAGTTCTAGCCAGGTGGGGGTTGGTCTCTTCTCTCAGCACTCAGCAATAGGACAAGGGGGCACGGGCTTAAGCTCTGCCAGGGGAAATTTAAGTTGGATATCAGGAGAAAATTCTTAACAGAGAGAGTAATCAGGCATTGGAATGGGCTACCCAGAGAGGTGGTGGATTCACCATCCCTGGAGATTTTTAAACGCAGATTGGACGTGGCACTGAGTGCCATGATCTAGTAAATGGACTGGATTTGGACCAAGGGTTGGACTCAATGATCTCGGAGGTCTTTTCCAACCCAAACGATTCTATGATTCTATGAAAAAACATCTGTGCCACTGACAAAAATTTTTGAGAAATACTGTAGTCCTCTAGTAAATTACAATAGGACACTGGTGAAGTGTAAATATTGTGCTAATACTGAAAAAGAAACAGAGACTGATCTATGAGGTTATTGGCTGAACCTTCCTGAACTTCCTATCACTCTTTCTGAACAAAATAATTGAAAAGCTCATAAGGGAGTCAAAAAATATAACCTTAAAAATGAGAATGAGATTAATTCCTGTCAGTTTATGGAGGGTAGAACCTACTAAGCAAATCATAGGTTTTTTACTTAGTAACACTTGCTATTTAAAATAAAAAAATAGCTTAATTATATACTAATAAATTGCACTGACTGGAAAGACAACTGGCTTAAAATATGATTGTTCCTAAGGAATTTTCTTCTAAAGGAGATGCTAAAGCGGTTCTATGCACAGACAACTATTCAGACTAAATTCAGGCACACATATATAAAGCAGATTTTAATAATTGAGGCCTATTTAAGTCAGATGCATTTTAATACAACCAGTGTAAAACTCTACATCTAAACTAGGGAATTCAGACCTACAGAGAAATGACTGAATGTTGGAAAGTGATAACTAAAACCAGTGAAGTCCACAGAGTGAAATTTCCGCTGTGATAATATGGAGAGAAAATCATATTACAGTCCTCAGATTTTCTAAAAATAAAATTAGCAAGAAAATGAAAGGAAGTGACTTTATTTCCTGATGAGGTGTCAATAACAATTAACATAGTGACTGCAATTTTGGTATGGATAAATTGAAAAGAACCATGACAGATACTCAGAATGTTGATAGAAGATCTTTGAGTAAGAGAATGAGAGTAAAAAAATCTGCTTAGATCATCAGAGTAAAATTGAGAAGTGACTCTATAAAAGATTAATAAGGAACTTGTCAGAGGAAAAAAAGGGTAATTAAGGCCTTGTTTACATAGAAGGTAGTCAAGAGAAACAGTCCAAAGGTTTATCTGGTGTTAAGAGTCTCTGAATATATAACTTTCAAACTTCTGTGGCAGAATCTGATCCTTTTCATTGCAGCTATTTTTTGCCAAGTTACATGTAGACACTGATCTCTTCTTTGTGGTGACCAGCAACAGAACCCAAGGGAGTGGCCTGAAGTTGTTTCAGGGCAGATTTAGGTTGGATAGTAGGAAAGGTTCTTCACCCAGAGGGTGGCTGGACACTGGAACCGGCTCCCCAGGGAAGGGGTCACAGCACCAAGCCTGACAGAGTTCAAGAAGTGTTTGGAGGATACTCTTGGGCACATGGTGTGGCTCTTGGGAATGGTTGTGTGCAGGGTCAGGAGTTGAACTTGATGATCCTTGTGAGTCCCTTCCAACTCAGCTTTATCTGTGATTTTGTGATTCTGTAATGTCTACTCTTAGATCTTCAGATTCCTGTACAATTAGTACCTAAGTTTCCATAACAGACTATTAATTTCCCCTCTTAGACATATGTTATAGGACAGGATGAATCACCACTGTAGATTGCTCTATAATGTACAATACTGTAGTTTCATTGCAGATTCATTGTGTATTCAGCATAAATTCATCTACACTGTGGAAGGCCAACACTGGTGAGTCATGGCCTCATGCAATGTCAGCAACACTTGAGGACAGCCACTGCATAGAGCAGGGCTGGCTCCAAAGGATACCACGGGATTTGAAGAACTCTTCTAAGAAGGCACAACAAAAATGACTGACCAGCCCTCATGGGCAGGGCAGCCAGATGATATCTGTAAAGTACAGAAGCATTTTTACTCCACTGACTTGATGATCGTTCGTTTAGTACATCTGAGAGTAAAGCAGAAGGGGCAAAATATGGTGGGAAAAAAATTTTCTAGAAATCATAGGAACATCTCTGAAAGTGACTGGTAATTATAGATGTCTCAGCCTTTAGGCAGCCAAGTCTGATATGTATCCTAGGAAATCATACCATAGAAGTCATAACCTTGGGTAGACAAAACACCACTGTATAGACTAGCCACCAAAAAATCAGTTGAGTCAAATCTCTCCCTGTCTGGGGAACCAAAGAGTATCTATTGATTTGGTTCTATTCCTTTTCCAACATTAATGTGACTGAGGGATTATTTTACTAATAATTACTTTGATGATTAAATAATATGACTCTGCTATCTGGATTTGAGAGATTGCATATGCTCTGGGTGACAACAATTCTAATGTTGACACTTGTGAAGGTCTTTAGACCACACATTGCTTTGTGCTGTAGTGCAGTATAAAAGAGGAGTTTGTTTTAGAAAAACCTGTGTTTCCTATGTATGCATGCTGAGTATTCCCTCCTAGCAATTTGTTTATTTGCAGAAAACAAAGTCTTTGCACTACTGATCAGACTTTTCAGTTGCTAATTATTATAGAGGTTCTTTCCAAGAGAAGGACAGAAAAGGAGACAGGCCTTCCCCATCTCTGCTCTACATTAGAGACTTCTGCATTTGTAATATTGAACTTATCTAATTGCTGCTTCTCCTTACATAGCTCAAAGGAAATGCTAATACTTGTTAGATTACTTTACTATGTGATTTCTTCTCTAAATAAGATGAGCACATGCTTCCTAAACTGAGCTTTTTCCTAAAAAATTTGCAGAGATTCCATGCACTGAGTGTTTGCTAGTGTTTTGTATTTTCAGAATATGAAGATATTCAGATACCATTGTGATCGGGTGGATGATAAAACCCTGAAACATCTGGAAGAGAAAGATAGTGTTCTTACACAGGACATGGTTTTGTGAAGTGTGGTTATTTATTGTATAAAAAAAATAATAATTGACCTGATTTAATTAAGTGTAGGTTGAAGTTCAACATTTGAAAATTGTTTACTTAGAAATTATACTGCTTTAAAAACACCACTACAAAACAACCATTTTTGTTATCTGTTATCAAAGTAAGAGAATAGATCATGCCACTCAAATGTGTACTGTATTTCCTTAAAGGTAGCAATGCTGAATGTGCAGGTGTTTTAATACTGCAGTTTAACCAGAAGGTGTTATTTATGTGTCACTTATACCAAGACAGTGAATGTCTCTCTGAAGCAGGTGACATTTGAGCATGGTTTCATTCTTCATGGGTAAATTCTCCTTTCATGACTACTGTAGCTGGTAAGAGAAAGTGATGATTTGGATCTTTATTTTACAAAACTCAGCTTGAAAATCGTGGTTGTATACAGCTTTAGCTGACAGCATTAGTTAATGAAATGCATTAGAAACACATCCTAATACGTGCAAGTAACTTCCACCATGAGATCTACCTGTTACTGATCATAAGATACAACCCTAGAATGAAAATGCAGCATGTTCTGATCATTACCAGTGTGAGTCAGGTCTTAACTAACAACCACTCTATACCTGCTGCTATGCTGACAATGATCAAAAGTTGTAAGCAGCAACAGGAGACTGGTGGTCTTTATTAAGGACAGAAATAATGAGTCTGTTCATGACCTTTTTCCCTCTAAGTGGTGACATTACATGTCAGTCTTGACTCTGAGGACTGGGAGAGTATGAAATGGGCCTTGAGATGTTTCTGAACCTGTTATGGTCACAACAGTTGACTCCAACTGCTGATCTGTTCTTTTTGTCTCTGCACTGATTACCAGAGAAAGGCCTGGTAATTAGAGATTTCATAACACGTGCACTATTTCTTTCTCTAAATCATAGGACCCTTGTTTCAAACACAGATAATCACAGACTTAGTAGGCAACAGGGTAAGGCACCCATTTACAAAAAATGAAGTGGGATAACTGGGTAAGCATATGAAGAACAACTGGGTCCACAACCTGACAAGGTTGTTATTACCACTCGGATGCGTTTTTCCTCCAGGGATTTCCATTCTTGAGTAGCAGAAAGAGTGAAAGTCATATGTGTTGGTACAGCTATGGCACACATTGGAAACTTTTGTGAATATTTGACCAGTGCATTTTTTCAAAAACTCACAGCTCCCTGAATCCATTTACCCATGATGTCTGACTCAACAACTTACTACTGTTGGGATGGCAGTAAATTCTGCTTATCTGTAAAGTCCCAATTTTTTTATTATTTCTTTTGGAGCAATCTCATATTTAATAATGTTCCCAAAACACACCTGTTCTGATCAATTGAATGGATTGGCTGGATGCTAAATGACATGTTCTCTGTGGACTTATAGTACTTCCTACCATGCCTTGGCACTGATTTTTGGAATCGGAGTTGCTAAACGCATGTATTTTTTCCAAAGGTTTAGAAAGCACCAAGAACCAATTTTATGCCCAGAACCTTATGTCAGTTCTAAACACTGACACGAGAAAAATTGCTGGATTATGCTGGAAGAAGTGAGCTATTGATGGGACAGATCACCACACAAGAAGAAAGAAAATTCCTACTTCGCAGACATTTTGAAATAATTGAATTTTTTTGGGCTTGGTAAATCTGAAATGATAGCAATTTTAAGAGTTTTTGAGAAAACAAAAACAGTGTTTACCAGGAAATACTAAATATATCTTATAAAAAAATAATGGAATCTAAGAGTTATATAGTATTTATCCTTATGTGGGTATGGCTAAAATATCTAAGCCTAACTCATCATTCTCATGTTAGTCTGATGTAACTTTATCAGGAAATTCTTATGAATTAAACTTGCCCTGCAACTTAAGCTCCATCATGGGGTGCTGGTCCAATTTTACCAAAGTTTGAGTGTTAGCTCATTGAAGGACATTCAATGAGATGATGAATATCAAAGGTTTATTTTATGGTGATGGGATTTGGTCTCCCATAGAACAAGACCTTCTTCAGGTCATCTCCCTTTCTGACTCCTTCCTGAAATCTTTGAAGGATCAGGGAGAGTTTCTAAAAAAATAAAAGGGTTTATTTCTTGTTGCTCGTGGTCAGGCCTGCACATGAAAAGAGCAGGAAGAAATGGCAAGACCCTTTAAAACACATTAGATACTTTCTCTGAAAATTTAAAGCAGTTCACTGTTGCCTCACATTCATCACTTTCTCTAGATGCCATCATGTGTCACTGAATTCTGAATCGTTAAGTTTTGAAGACTTGGCCAGTTGCTTCCCTAAAGTTGCTCTTTTATACCTATGGACTAACTCTACCCTCCATCAAACCAGTAAGTCTTCATAGTACCAGTTGTATTTTCCTTTTACATAGTTACTAAACACAGACCATGTCATTATAAGAAACAATGTCATATCTCTTATCTACCATAGCAAATGCAATTTGAAACCCCACTTTACATGTGGGTAGAATGAGAAGCTTTTCTGTAAGTCTGCAGTAGACTAATATAGCTTAAGAGAAAAGCTCATTTAAGATAAAGTCCAAATGCAGTTTCAAGATAAGAATCTTAGTGAAATAAGACTGCCACAAAAAACATGCCAGTATTAGATCAAAAGTAACTGCTTACTCATTTTTGAAAGCTTATTTCTAATCACAGACACATAAGACACTTTCCTGTCTGTCTCTCGACTGAAACAACACAGAGTGAGGTGTATTTGTAATCAGCAGGTTTCAGAAGGTGTAGAACTGTATACATGCCAGAATAATCTGACAAGAATAGTTGTATTTGGTCATATTAAACAAACTCCAATTTGTAATAAATTAACCTCACAGTGACACACAAACACCACTTTGTTTTCATGTCCTCTCCATTTTTTAAGGTCTATTAACAAACCTAAATCATGAGGACGTCTGCACTTACATTAGTTCCTATATCTGTGCATGTTCTGTTTTTCTTTTTCATCTCTACTAGGTGCATTTAACTACAGTGGCACTTTGAAACTTTCGTATGGTTTAGGAGCCAAAAATAGAAATGTTATTTATCGCAAGAGGGCAATGCTTTGCAAAGGTGCAAAGATGGTAATTCTGCAGTTGTAACTTTGATGTACAGAGCTTCTGGATTTGTAGAATCACAGAATCATCAAGGTTGGAAGAGACCTTTAAGATCATCAAGTCCAACCATCAGCCCTGCACTATCACTGTAATCCCTAAACCACTAAACCATATCACCCAGCAACAGACCCTGACACCTCTTAAGCACCTCCAAGGGCTGGTGACTCCACCAGCTCCCTGGGCAACCTATTCCAATGCCTGACCACTCTGACAGAGAAATTGTTTTTCTAATATCTAATCAGAATCTCCCCTGTCTCATCTTAAGGTCATTTCCTCTGGTCGTCTCACTGTAGGCACAGTAGAAGAGATCTGTTCCCACCTCACTGCAACCTCCTTTCAGGTAGAGAAGTGATAAGGTCCCCCCTGAGCCTACTCTTCTCGAGACTAAACAAACCCAGTTCCCTCAGCTATTCCTAAGAAGGCATGTTTTCTAGACCTTTCACGAATCTCACTGCTCTCGCTGGACACGCTCCAGCACCTCAATGTTCTTTTTAAAATGAGAGGCCCTGTCATGGTTTATGTTGCCGTGGGAGTTAGGTGCTGAAAAAATCTCCCGGAGCAGTTAATTAGGGGTGAGATAAGAAAGGGTTTATTATGGCAAGGCAAAGATGTTACAAGACGTTCTCAGGCTGTGCCTGAGATGCTACATTTTATAATACCATCCATCCAATCCCAGATGTGTCCACCCTGTGGCCTTTACTCTGGACCACCCCAGGTCCACCCCCTGAAAACGGGTCTGGGGTGCATTTAGGGACCCTCTGTTCATCCCATCTTCATCTTCATCAGAGCACAAAGGGTACATAGTCACCCAGTTTTTGACCATGTTCTGTGGTTTAGGCCAAGATACAAGCATTCTCCAAACAATCTGGGCTGGCCTTGTCTTGACAAAAGACTAAACATTTCTGCTGTATTCGGGGGTAGGAGTGATATAGGGAGCACAGAATGGGGTAAGAGGGTTAAGGAATGTGTAAACTAAGGGTGCTAGAGGGAAAGGGACAAGGGAGGAAGGGTTGCTGCTTTTAAAATCTACTTATAAAACTTATAAGGCTTACCAATATTAGAAAAATTAAAAAAAAACATTAGGGGCTTAAGGCATCTTTTAAGACCTCCAAAAATCCAATTCCCGAGTCCAAGCCCCCCTCCCACAACTCATTCCAGTGTGAGAGGGGTTTTCCAGACACAACACAAGACTCAGTATGGGGGGAAGGGAATTATATTACAATCACTACACAAATAAATATTATTATACATTATATACACAATCCTAACTATCTCTCCTATGATAAAGCAGTATTTATGTTGGATCAAATCTCTTTCCCTTCAATAAAAGTCCATAAGGGAAGAAGGAAGGATCCTTTCCACTTTCAGAGCAGCAGTGTCTCTCTTCTTCCATGCAGCAGTCATAGTTGGATTGTTGTAGCTGGAATCTCTCTCCATTACACACAAGGGGGTCTCCTCTCACCCTGCTCAGCCCTTCGACTCCAATCAAAGGTCTCTCTCTCCCGTGGACTGCAATGCAGGGACAAGGTTCGCTTCACCACGTCATATCACGAAGTGCAGGGCATCTTCGTGAAGGTCCCTTTCTCGGGGGATTCAAACTCCCCTGAGTCAGAACGTCTAGGGCAGCTTTCAGTTGAAAGTCTTTGCCTCAAGCGTTCTATCAGAGCTCCTGTGCTCTGTCTCAAAACTGCCAGCCTGGCAGCAGCAGTGGGGGGGGGCGAGGCCGCTTCCCCCCCATTCCGTTCGGCCGTCCTGGACCAGCTTCCAGGACGTCTGAGTTTCTTAGCTCCTCTCTCTCTCTGCTACATGCTGCATTTTAGGGCTTCCATCAAGTAGGAGTCCACCCCCTCCTCCTAGGAGGGGCCTCAAAGGGGTTTGAGGGGTTTTTGATTCAGTTCTTACCCCAAAACTGTCTCTGTTGAGCTTTCTCTGCTCTGTTGCTGGCTCTCTCTCCTTGCAGGACATCTCTCTGCATTCCTCAGCCTGGTTATGTGCCATGTTGCTAGTTGCTGGCTATTTTTTTGGCTTTCAGCCATAGCTTTCCACTCAGCACTGCCTCTGCTGCTGCTTTTCTGTCTTCTGCTTCCCACTGACAGTGGAGAAACTCCTCCACCTTTCTAGCCGTAGAACTCGGTCCAGTTTAACACTGTTTCCAAGTTTCTACGACCCCAGCCGGGGGGGGCTGGGGGGCCATAGCCCCCAGTGGGGCTCCTGCCCCTTCTCCCCTCATGGCCTAAAACATGGCCACTTCTTCTCCAACTACATCATCTTCCTTCTTTTCTGGTCTGGTGTGATATATTTAAATTTTGCAGTGGTGCTGATTGGATCAACATCAAGACACCACCCCCTTGGGAGTTACCTTTTTTTTTTTTTAATTCCAGGGGGAAGAACACTTTTTTTCCCCACCACAGGCCCAAAACTGAGCACAGCACTTGAGGTGCAGTCTCATCAATGCCAAGTACAAGGAGATGATCACTTCCCTCGTCCTGCTGGCTACACTGTTCTTGATACAGGCCAAGATGCCATTGGCCTTCTGGGCCACCCGGGCACGCTGACAGCTCATATTGTGCCAGCTGTCAAACAGCCCCCCCAAATGCCTTTCTGCTGAACAGTTCTCAAGCCACTCCTCCCCAACACTGTAGCTCTGCATGGGGTTGCTGCGACCCAAGTGCAGGATCTGGCACTTTGCCTTATGGAACCTCATGCAGTTGTCCTTAACCCATTGATCAAGTCTGTTCAGGTCTCTCTGTAAGGCCTTCCTACCCTTGAGCAGATCTAGACTCCCATCCAACTTAGTGTCATCTGCAAATTTACTGAGGGTGCATTCAATCCCCACAGATCGTGAATAAGGATGTTACACAGGACTGGCCAATTCAATGACCAGTGTAATTCAAATGGGACAAGCATTAAGATAACAAATTCCCATTACAGATCTTGGGGCCCTTCCAGGACATGCAACATCTCAAGCTTGTCCTGTGATGAGGGCATGGAGAGGGCAACCACTGACTCCTCATTTTAGGGCCCAAGCTGAATAGCTGCATAGGTGCATCCCTCCTCTGTGCCCCCACAACCACCTCCTTCTCCTCCCCAAATGATGATGGTGCTCCCCAAGCTCAGCTCACTCAAGCACCAGCCCAGCTCACAGGAACAGAAGGACTCCCTCCAGTGCTGCTTTCCTTGAGTTCCTTACAAATTACAGCCACATAGAGGACACTCATGAAAGCCAACTATGAAATCAGTACCCAGCAAGTGACCTGGTGGCCACAGGAGTAGAGACAGAGTGGATGAATAAGGGAGTCAGTTTGGTCTTGCTAAGAAACACAGAAATAGCTGGGCTAGATATTTTGTGGTTGTGCTAAATTTCTTTTAAAAGTATGCTTATTGTACTGTGTTATTTGAATATGTGGTTCTTACTGCAGGTGTGAGTGTTTGTGTACATAAACATATACATATACATGTGTGTGCACAAACACACACATCTCTATGACAAGACTGCTTAACTGCCAATTTTTTAATTTGATTTTACTGGCAAAGATAAAGTTTGTCTTTTTTATAAGGGTTTTGTCCTTTGACAGATCCTAGTAAGGTGGAAACCGTTTAAGCAGGAGGCATAGACAGAGCCCTTTCCAACTGGTTGTAAGACTGTCAGAGGGCAAAAACCTGAAATATCCCACATTGTCCAGAGAATTTATGTCAAGAAGAAAACCTATTTCTTGTCACTTTCTCCTGGTTTTATGAAGTTGAACTTGGTTGCTCCTTCTCATGTGAATTTGGTTTGAACGGTATCAGTCACCACACAGAGGCTTTGTTTTTCACTATTTTTCTTTGCTCCTCTTCTGCCTAGGTGCAGTAGATTTTTCTTGTGGTACTTTACCTGTAGATGGATAAGATTTCACTCTTGACCATCGTGGCTGGTGTTACTACACTTTCCTTTGTCAGCGTATACATAACAAACAGAACTCTGCTGTTAGCTAACCCTTAAACAAAACCTGTGACCATCTTTGTACAATAAATTACTTAACCAGGACATTTTCCACCTGACTGACTTTTCGGTTGAAAGAAGTAATTTTAACCTTTCTTTGTCCCTTCTCCCTTCAAATACATTTTGTGAGATCTTTTCCACTCCCTCAGTGAGTCCAAACAGGTTCCAGGGAGATTATTAACTTCTGTAGGCCAAAATATCAGGTAATTAATAACTACTTCTTCAAAACTTCATATCTGTTTAGTTCAGAGGCCCTTCCTCTGGAGGTGCCACAGTGTCAGACAGACAGTAAGCCTTCCACCTCCTCTGTCAGAGCAGGCACAGATCCATTTCTGACCAGCCAGCTCCCACAGCCAGCTCCACACTTGCACATCCCATTGCACACATGCACTGCTGTTCTGCACTGGAATGATAGAATAGGATAGAATAATTTCAATTGTAAGGGATGTACAACAATCATCTAGTCCAACTGCCTGACTACTTCAGGGATGACTACACAGGGATGACTATTAATTCCTGTGTCATGGAGTGCCAGCACACGCTGGGTGGGATGGGAAGGTCCTTCAGAGAGACAGGATAAATGCAATGGACTGCAGTGGCACACTGCCTCTCAGGCAGCTCACTGTGGAGTAGAGGAGTTATAAGGGCTACTGGTTTGGAGACTATCATGCCACACAAGGTCTGGTTAAGAAATTTCTCTCCCACCAGAGGATGTGGTTGAAGTTCCCTAGTCCCCACTCCATCTTTTCAAGATAGAAAAGACAAGAAGGCTTTGCATATTAAATAACTTAGTCTTTTCCATTGTCTTTAGCAAAGCAAATCTTTTAATCTCTATAATTATAATGCATTATAATGAATACCAAGAATCTGTGTGAATTACTGTCTGAAAACTCCCCCATATATTTTTCTCGATGGTTGGATGGAAAATCCATATTAAGGTTTTAGTTAGTTGAAACTTGATTTCAGCTGGGGAGCATTTGCTGAAGCAAGAAGTCACCTCTGAAAGATGTTTTGTATCATAGAAAGTAGAACATTACTAAGATCTTAAAGATAAAAACGCTGCACAAAATTTGCTCAACATCAAAGCCAAGATTTGCTTCCATACTTTACTGTGATTTCTGCATTTCATTCAGCAGGAGTATCGGCTCTAAACAATTTTTCAGCCAGGGGTAGTTTTTAAACAGACAAAAGTGCTCCAAGATTGGCAGTATTTTGATTTATGTAAAACATTTCTATTTTGAAAGTATCATGCATGAAAACCACATTGCTTTAGATAACTGGTTGCATATGTTGCCTCATCAAACATTTCAGCAGCGCTGTTCTTATTGCCAAATGCACCCTGTAGCAGAGTGAAATACTGAAGAATATGCAAAAATAGTGTTGAAGCAATTCATAAAACATCAAACTTTAATTTTTGATAAAACAATTTTAAGTATTTATATTCTGACTAAAGCAAGTTGAAATTCTGGGCAGAGGAAGGAGTCAGGACTCAATTTTTTTAGCCAACTTCTGCATATACCCTCTAGTTACTTTATAGTGGTCAGGGAGATGATTGAAGCCCACATTAGAAACAAAGCTGTATTTACACCTTGTTGGGATAGAGAAAACAGTCCTCAACATTTCTGAACAGTTTTACACTAAAGTAAGGTATCACAGATTTCTAGGAAAGCAACTCATCTCCAGTTTATTAGGGTTGAGGGGTTTGACCTGAAGAAGCCTTTCAGTTCAACCACCATTTGCAGTTATATGCACCCATAGTTCTTGCTATAAAGGGACCATCATTTGCTCTGCACTGATCTACAGGCCTTTCTGATATCAATAAACAAATTCCAGATTGTTTTCCTCCTACGTGGGGAACTACAGTAGTCTTTTCCCAGTTGCCTTACCAGATAAAGGCTATCACAGAATCACAGAACATGCTGAGTTGAAAGGGACCAACAAGGATCATCAAGTCCAAGTCTTAATCCTGTACAGAACCATCCCCAAGAGTCACACCATGTGCCCAAGTTTATCTTCCAAATGCTTCTTGAATTCTGTCAGGCTTGATGCTGTGATTACTTCCCTGAGGAGCCTGTTCCAACGCCCAACCACCCTCTGGGTGAAGAACCTGTTCCTAATATCCAACCTAAACCTCCCCTGAGACAACTTTGAGCTGCTCCTCACATGGCTTCCTCTCAAGGCCCTTCACCATCTTCGTTGCCCTCCTTTGGACACTCTCTAATGACTTAAAATCTTTCTTATATTGTGGTGCCCAAAAATGCACACAATATTCCGGGTGAGGCCGCACCAGTGCAGAGCAGAGCAGGACAGTCCCCTCCCTTGACCAGCTGGTGATGCTTTGCCTGATGCCCCCAGGACACGGTTGGCCCTCCTGGCTGCCAGGGCACTGCTGACTCATCTTCAACTTGCCATCGACCAGGACCCCTGGGTTCCTTTCTGTGACACTGCTTTCCAGCATCTCATTCCCTGTCTTGTACATACATCCAGGGTTGCCCCATCCCGAGTGCAGAATATGGCACTTCCCCTTGTTGAACTTTATAAGATTGGTGACTGCCCAGTCCTCTAATTTTTCAAGATCTCTCTGCAGGGCCTCCCTGCCTTCAAGGGAGTCAAGACCCTTCTAGTGGGTTGCAGCCTGTTTTTCAGATCAGTGATGCTAAAAGTAGTTTTGGCTCATCACATCTCCAGTTACCCCAGAAAAAAGAGCTCTCTGTGCCTCTATGGGGTCTCAAAATTTCCTGGGTTTTGTACAAAACTGGATTAGATAGTGGTACAAGCTTCCCAGTACAGGAAAGAATGGGCCATACTAATTTTGTGACTGGGATTCCTATGGATCACATATTGCTTGTAAACTGCTTGAAGAGAAAATAAAGAAAAGCTTTGTTTGAGATATTGGATGCCATGCAAGTTGCCTTAGCAGTTTTATCTTATTGATTTAATGGTTTATTTCTTACTTTTGAAAGAGAAATATTTTTTCATTATTCTGTCTAAAATTTGCCATGGTGATTTTGAAGATTTCTGCTGTGTATAGATGCAAATAATATCTAGAACTTGCGTAAGTTTTTTAATTGACCAACATACTACCAGGAAAAAAATATCGTAAAAATAGGAACATACTGAAAATGACAGCAGGGGGACAAACCATACAAGCAAAATGGAAAATGAAAATGGGTGTTGGGAAATATTTGCAATATTAATCATCTCAGGATTTAATATTTCCTGTTTAAGTAATCCTCTGCTTTACAAGTAGTACCAAACCTGTGGAATCTATATTTTAGAAGACTTAAAGCAAAACTTGTATATACCAAGTGACAAAGTTTAATTTTAACTCAATATTTTTAACCCCAGGGTATATTATTTTAATTTTTAAATGTATTTCACATGTTTTATGAAAAAGGTTAAGATCTTTGTCTCACATGAACACACAGACTCATCACAACCTGCTCAAAAATCCCCAACTTTAAGAAACTGCGTATCAAGCAGAACCCAAGTAAAGGTTAGAAATTTTCATTTCTTCAAAGAACAGATAACAGCTATTTCTAGGTGTCTTGTACTTCTTTTCTTATCATATATACAGGTGTAGTGCTGGTAGTTTCCAAATTATTACTTTCAATGTAAACAAAAAAGTCAGATGCCAAACAGATTGGTTGTCATAAGGTTCCAGCTCCCAGTAAAGTAATATTATTAAACTCTCTTCACATTTTTATGCAGAAATAACATGTGCCACAAAGGTGCTACACTTAAGGCAGAGTAGGTTATACTACCTAATGTTTATATTGCTGGACTCTTCCCAATGGAAGACTTTTTTTTTAATGGTTTATAACCCTGTTAGACACAAACTGTTCAGTTTTTCCATGCTAGTAGTCCAATCCAGGGTGATTATTTATTTTTTCTTATTTCACCAAAAACTATTTAATCAATTCCAAGAAAATGTTAGAGGGAAGAAAACCCTGGTCTGTTGGTTTTAACAGAACCAGCTGATCTTTCTGATAGCTGTTATGCTTCTCTGCCAGATGAAACATAGTAGTGGGTGCACTGTGTGTCAAGATTCCTTTCTTCTGCTGCTTTGGGAGCTGAACCAACCATAGCCAATGCATAAACACTTCAAGAAACTGTAGTTTTATAATGGTTAAGAAAGTGCTGTTTCTTTCAGTTTAGGAAACTTCTATATCTTCGTGGTCTTTCTGTCCACCAAGCACTCTGCAACCTCTTGTTTCTTCCAGCTCTAAGCAAGCCATAAATGTACCACTCTTGCAGGTGGTGGGACTGGAGATGCACCATTCTCACAGAGCAGCTATGTTTCTCCTGGTTACAGCTCAAAAGGATTTTTCTTGTAACAGTTCTTTCCATCTCCTCCAAGCAAGGACAAAGCTCAAGAATAAAAGTTTCCCCAGCTGGTAGTCTGAGTTCATTGGAAATAGACTAGAGAAACAAGCAGTTTTGTCAGAAATGTTTCAAATTTTCAAGTTAAAATGATTTGAAGAAACTATTCAAATTCAGCACATTTCAGGGGAACACAGAGGAGATTCCAACAGGAATGAGTTGACATGCTCACTAGAGATCTGCCAACTTCCCTGCACCCACCACTCCCATGCTGTGCCCTCATTCACAGCCACAAAGTGAGGATCCCTGTAGGTTGCTCTGCTCTCCAGTCTTAGAGAATGCAAACATCTCCACTTCCAAGTGCTCTGGGCTGAGGCTGGTCCTGTCTCTAATGAACTACACCTCAGATTTACATGGTACTGGAGATTCTAAATCTCATGGTAAATGATGACTAAAGTTCATTCCTCTCTTTGTAATCTTGTTGTTTCTCACTATTGACAAAATTGAGTAGATTCTAATGTGACAAGATCCCTGTCACTGGTTCTGCTGCAGCCAACCAGGGTTAGATTTGTTTTGGGAACAGCAGCACAGGGAGCCCTGAAATGTGTTCTTGCAGAACTTCTATTTGGTCAGTACTGTCATGTTCTTGGCTCTCGGTTCTGATGGAAAATTAATTTTTATCGACATTACAGAGCAGTTGTGAGGATTTTTTAGTTTGTTATTTTGTATGTGTCAGATGCCCCAAGTGATGCAGCAGCAAATAAAAAGACTGGAAGCAATGCTGGGGTCTGACATGGCAGGATGTATTGTGCCAGGGGGAGGGAAGTGAATGCTGATGGCTGTTCTTGGCATGAGCTTTGCACTGGGCCGGGAGAAAGTGTGCCAGACCCAGACACGCTGAGATCGGGGGATGAGGGGATAGCTGCCCACCCAGCACAGTGTCTCACTGCCTGGGGCTCACCAAGAAGTTTCTATCAGTTCCCTGGTTCTCTCTTTCCTGGGACCTCGTGTTTGCCTATCATGTGGTATGGGCCCGTGGGCGTCATAGCACCTAACTCTGCCCCAGGGAAGCAATGGGAGGGGAGAGCTTCACAGACCTACCCAAAACTCAGCAGGGGGTTTTGATGAAAAAAGGAAAAATATCAACCAATCTCCTTTTCCTCTGATTCAGAATCAGGTAATAATGATTTGAGTCATATGGGTAATAATGAGTTTGAGTCATATGGGAAAGCACATCTGCCACTTGCTTTTAACAGCTCATAGTCCAGTTTGCAATGGTTTTGGTATCTTCACTACCTAAGCACTACTTACTGACAGACATAATTTCTAACATCTGTCCATACACTAGTTTTACCAAAAAACACCGTGAAGGTTTATCTTCTTCCTAGTCCTATTTTCCATGGCAAGGTTATACCTTACGCACAAAGTAGTCCACCGTTTCTGAAGGATTTAAGGACTCCTACATCAAAGAGAAGTATTTAGGAAATATTTCTCATTCTGCATGTTAAGGAAACTTTCCTGTCTGACCACCAAGGGGCCACTCCGGCAGTCACTCTCATACCACCTGAGCTGCGACCAAAGCCCCTTCACGGCTACACACATCGCAATCGCACAGTCAGGCCAGGTTTCCTCACTGGCTCAACCCCAGGTTTCCCATAGCAGAGGCTCAGGCATTCAGATTCTTAAAATTATTTAATCATGGTGCAATAACTAAATAACAAAATAACAGCTCGAGCTGGTGCCTCCTCGAACAAAAGAACCCTTGGGCTGTCATACCCTTACAATCTAAGCGCAGCAAAGTCTGAGGGTCCTCGGCTCCCACCGTGGTTCTGAGTGTCCGGTCCCCTGCCTGAGCCATAGGTCCTTGTGCCCTTTGTTATGCAAAGAGCTGTCAGTTCACGGCCTCTTGCCTCGGGCTCCCAGCCAGAGCTCAGTCTGCAGCTGGCACTGCAGCTGCACACCAGCTACCTGCACTGAATGTATTCCTCAATAGAGGATTATTTGTAATGGGCAGTGGTAGTGCATCACAGCATGTTACTTTTAGGTTATGTCTTAACCAGAGGTTCCCTTGAGCCAAAGGAATTAGTGCAGGGTCCAGCAGTAGGCCTCCTGCAGCAGACCAGGTGGGCTGCAGCAGTGATTTTGTCACCCTTAAAAACTTGCTATGGGCAAACAGGAAATTATTTTATGTGTAAAGATGAGAATTTATTGTTAATGTAATTGAAATCTTAACAGCTAATTAAGGCATCTGTATTACCACAGATCTGATTATTATGGGAAAAGAGAGAAAAAGTAAATGAAGAATTCTTTTACAGAGGAAAAGTTTCAATAAAGCCTATACACTTAAAATTCCTATACACACACCCCCTGGCTATTACCCCTTTCTTTGGAGTTGTACTCAGCCCTCCACACACGTTGGTGGCTTCACTCTAGGAAGAGGGGAGGGATATGGCAAGTTTCCACAGTCCAAGTCTAGAGTAGAGAGAAACATGGTGCTGATGTCAATGGCTTCTTCTTCCCCACTCTAGGATTTGCTTCGAATTGTTTTCGTGTTCTACATGTTGCTCTTTCTTCATGGGTCTGCAAGTCCATACTAAATCTGATTTTGTTACACATGGTGTGTTTTACATGTGTTAGTCACTTTTTCTTGTTCTTCTTCTTGCCTTAGTTATCCCTAAATTCAATTTTTCTCAACTCCAGGTCTGTATTTCTTTATCTGACCATTGGTGAGTTGCTTATGGCTGTGGGGTCTCCAGTGCCAGGTGTTATTGCCCAGTCTTGTACTCCTTAGCACCTCATCCTGTGTACCCACTTCCCCGACTTTGAACACCATCAGGGATGAGGTATGCACACCACCACTGGGCAACCTGTTCCAGTGCCTCATCAGCCTTAACGTAAAAAAATGTCTTCCATATGTCCGACCTAAGTTTACCCTCTTTTATTTACCCCTTGTGCTATCACTACAGACCCTAATAAAAAATCTTTCTCTGTCTTTCTTATAAGCTTTATAAATTGAAAGGCCACAACAAGGCCACCCCAGAGCCCTGTCTTCTCCAGGCTGAAAAATGCCAGCTCCCTCAGCCTTTCCTCATAGGAGAGGTACTCCAGCTCCTCAGATCATTTTCGTGGCCCTTCTCTGGACTTGGTCTAATAAGTCTATGCTTTTTTATGCTGGGGGATCCAGAGCTGGACACAGTGCTTCAGGTGGGATTTCATGACAGCAGAGTAGGAGGGAAGAATCACCTCCCTTGTCTCACTAGCCATACTTCTTATGCAGCCTAGGGTATGATTGGCTTTCTCAGCTTTGAGACCAAATTCCCAGCTCATGCCCAATTTTTTATCCACCGGTATGTCCAAGCCCCTTTTTGCATGGCTAGTCTCATTTAATTCTTCTTCTATTCTGTACTGATACCTCATCAGGTGTAAGACCTTGCAGTTGGACCAGGTTAAACTTCTTCAGGTTCACATGAGCCCCCTCCTCAAGCCTCTCAATGTGCCTTTGGATGGCATCCCTTCCCTCTAGCCTGTCAACTCTGCCACTCCTCTTGGTGTCATCTGCAGACTTGCTGAGAGTGTGCTCAAAGCCCCTGTCCATGTCATTGATAAAGAAATTGAATAGTAACCGTCCCAGTATACACTCCTGAGGAACACCACTTGTCATTGGTCTCATTTGGACATTGAGCCATTGACTGCAAATCTTTGGATGCAACCATCCAGACAACTCCTTACGCACCAAATAGTTCATCTGTCTAACCAAATGTCTCCAGTTTAGCAGCAAGAATATTATGTGGGACCATGTCAAGGGCTATACAGAAGTCCATGTATGTGACATTAGTAGCTCTTTCCTTGTTTACTGACACAGTCACTCCACCATAGAAGACCTTCAGATTAGCCAAGCATGATTTGCCCCTGGTGAAGCCATGTTGGCTGTGTTTAATCGCCTCCCTGTCACCCATATGCCTTGATATCTCATCCAGGTCTATCTGTTCCATGCTCTTACTTAGCACAGAGGTGAGGCTGACTGATATTTCCCAAGGTTACCATTTTTACCCTTTCAAACAAAATGGGTGTATGTTTCCCTTTTTTCAGTGACCAGGGACTTCACTTGACTGCCACGACTTTTCAAACGCGATGAAAAGCAGCTTAGCTACTACATCTGCCAGTTCACTCAGGATCCTGGGTTACATCTTTTCCAGTTACTCGGATGGTCTCAAATCTGATCTTCTTTTATAGCGGGTGGGTCTTTATTGTCCCCATTCATGCCTTGAGATTCAGGGTCTCGAGACATGTTGAAGAACAATTGCCATTGAAAACTGAGGCAAAACAAAATTGTAGCATATGTGACCCCCGTGATCAGAAAAAATTGCTGTTTCAGATAAAGCAAGTGAATATGAAACTTCAGGCATGTTAAGACAAGTTCAGGTAAAGCAAGGCCTGAGGTTTTGTAAACTCAGTGCAAATTCTGTGGTCTGTTTCTAGGAGTGGCAATATTGTATATACAAGGCTGCAGGGTCACACTGAAACAGGGGTCTGTGTAACTGAATCAGTCCAAAAGTGTTTCTCCATGTAATCATGAATGTACTGAGAGCCTTTTTGGTGTTGCTACCTTGCCTGAGAAGATTCAGTTCTTACACATCTCACATATCCGCTTGGAAGGCCCACTGAATTCAGTAGGAAAAATAGCCATGAGTTTCGGCCTATTAATTTTTGCACAGTTTTTGATTCTTGGTGTACTAATGCCATCAGAGTCAGAAGAGAATATTCAGGCAATGAATGGGCCTCCTGCACGCAAGATGCCTCCATGTCCCTACAGATAAAAGGTTGTACAAGAAGTTAGAAAGCAGTGCTGTCCACGGGGCACATCATGCCCCTATTAAAAGCAAAACAGGAGAATTCAGGCAGAGTCATTTAAAAATAACAACAATAAAGGTGGTGACAACAACAGGAACTATCAGTATATTTTCGGTTTGCAGTAAACTACTGTCTTTCTGCAAAGATGACTTCTGCATCTGCTAACCTGTGGGCAGCTTTGGTCCAAAGCCTTTGAATTTATGGTGAGTAATTTTATTATGATGATGAGGCAGGAACTAGTTTTCAGTGAAACAGATGATGAGTAAGCTGAAACAAGGTAGTTTTCAAGGAAACACCTCAGTCAAACATGACCCAGTGCAGCCGCAGAGGTATAAATGACTTTGCTGGGCTTCTCAACAAAGAGAAATGTATAACCACAGGAAGCGAGCACCCCATTTCATGTTAAGAGTTTCCTTCTGCTCCTGAGCAACTCTACAAAGAAGGGATGCACAAGGGAAACCAGGGGGTTTTCAGACTTTTCAGTAGGTTTTCTTTTACAGTAAAGAAGAAATAAGAAATCCCAACCCAGAAGAATGGTCATGGAAGGCACAGCCCCTGCCTTTGTGTCCTCAGCTTGGTTCAGCTTCTTGCTTATTCCTCTGCTATTGTTTTAACAGAAGTGAAAGCATTTGACAATACACAGACCAGCAACATGAGAAAGTTGTAGAAGGAAAATATTTTTAACCCCCACATTTTTGCACTGTTATTGTTTTTTTTAAGGAAAATATGGTCGTTGTCCATTTTAAGCTTGCCTGTGCTTGGCTCTCTGCACACCCAAGCTCTGCACCTGCAGAACACTGATCAATGGCATTGAAGCAGTTCCTTCAAAGCTTTTTCACATATTTCTAGATGAATTTCCCTCTGCACTTATCTTTAGCAGTTCAGTTTAAAAGCAGCTTTTAATCTGTTCCTCTTCCCTAAGATACCCTCTATAAAATCATATGAGAAAAATCTCCCCCAAAGCCTTGTGAAATTTTGCAGAAGCAAATAACACCTGGCAGCAGGAAGAGATCTCTTCACTTGTTTTCCTTCTGGAGGAGCCAGAGAGCTTAAAATGAAAGTGATGCAGCAGGTGGGATACTTTTCCAGTTTCCTCTTCCTCTCCTAAAGAGGGAGCTAGAAAACTGGATGGGGGTTTTTAGTTTTTTGTTTGTTTGTTCGTTTCATTGGTTGGTTTTTTATATTGAGGTTTAGGGTTTTTTCAACTAATCTCATAATTAGCTGCAAACCATTAATTCAATTAATTTTCTAATATTTTTTTAACAGGAACCACTTGCATCCAGTGGTTCCTTTAATCAAATTTTAGGTTGTCAGAAAAAAAATGTGAGTGGCAAAGTGCTAACAGAAAAAACCTAATTAATAGATGTTTGCTTTGTCTCTGGTTTTGACTTAAATGTGGCATATGTGGTTTACTGTAGCTATTTTTAATGTATTTTATATCTTAAAAATAGTAAATAGAAACAAGGGAAGTTTTCCTAAATGCCATACCACTATTCCCACAATGACATTGAAGGTCAGATGCTGTATTTCTGCAGTAATGTCACTGCTTCCCCACACCTCAATAACTCTGAGTCTCTGAGGTGTCAGCTTATATATTATTATATACACATATACATACATATATATAAACATATACATTATAATTATATCATTATTAACACTATATACAGTTTGGATCATGTAATTCTGAGAAAGGTATATTGAAATTGACCGATCCAATGGCTTTCTATGATGGACTGACTACAGCTGTGGACAAGGGAAGGGCTACAAATGCTGTATATCTGGACTTCTGTAAAGCCTTTGACACGGTCCCCCACAACATCCTTCTCTCTAAATCGGAGAGAAGTGGACTCAATATGTGGACTGTTAGATGGATATGAAAGTGGTTAGACAGTCACATCCAGTGGTCAACAGCTCAGAGTCCCAATGCACATCAGTGACAAGTGGTGTCCCTCGGGGGACCAGTGTTATTTAGTATCTTCATTAATGACATAGAGGAAGGGATCAAGCGCACCCACAGCAAGTTTGCAAGTGACACCAAGCTGAGTGGTGCTGTTGACACACCTGGAGGATGGAATGCCATCCAGAGGGACCTGGACAAGCTTGAGAAGTGGGCCCATGGGAATCTCAAGAGGTTTTACAAGGTCAAGTGCAAGGTGTTGCACCTGGGTCAGGGTAACTTCTGGTTGCCTACAGGCTGGGGGATGAACAGATCGAGAGCAGCCCTGCTGAGAGAGACTTGGGGGTGTTGGTGGATGAGAGGCTGGATATAAGCCAGCAACATGCACTTGCAGCCCAGAAAGCCAGTCATGTCCTGGGCTGCATCAAAAGCAGTGTGGCCAACAGGTTGAGTGAGGGAATTCTGCCCCTCTGCTCTTGTGAGATCCCACTTGGAGCACTACATCCAGCTCTGGGGTCCCCAACATCGACTTGTTGGAGTGAGTCCAGGTGATGGCCACCAAGCTGATTAGAGGAATGGAGCACCTCTTCTACATGAAAAGGATGAGAGAATTGGGTTTGGTCAACCTGGAAAAGAGAAGGTTTTTGGGTGACATAATTGTGGCCTTCCAGGACCTGAAGGGAGCCTACAAGAAAGATGCAGAAAAACTTTTTATAAGGACATTCAGTGACAGGACAAGAGGGCTTCAAACTGAAAAAGAGTAGGTTTTGATTAGATTAGGAAAAAATTCTTTACTGTGAGGGTGGTGAGACACTGGAATGGGTTGCCCAGACAAGTTATGGATGCCCCATGCCTGGAAGTATACAAGACCTGCTTGGATGGAGCTCTCACCTGGTCTAGTGAAATGCGTCCCTGTCCACAGCAGGGGAATTGGAACTAGATGATCTCTAAGGTCCCTCTCAACCCAGGCCATTCTATGATTCTATGAAATTGGAATATGATCAGAGAACAACAATCTACATACATTGCTTATTGTATGTGAAAAATATTATTTAAGGTAAGGAAAGTCCTAGATGAATAGATGAATAGGAATTGTCTTTAAATGTACCTACATTAAAAATTACTCCTAAAAATTAGAGCAGCCTCAAGGTGAAGAGGAAAGACAAGAACAACATTACTTCAAAAATCAAATAGCATTTTGTATGAAGAAGATATGTGTGGTTTCTACCACAAAAAAGGCTATAGATAAAATCACATCAGAGATCCCTTCTAATTCCTGTTTCTCAAAAGAAAGTGACAGCACTGGGACAAACAAAAGGATCATTTCCAAGAGATTTGACTCTGATGTGTACAGGTATCTTTTTAATTGTAGGCAGAAGACTGGTGGTAGCAGTACATGCCAGAGTTGAACCCACCTTGGCCTTCTAGGATGAACTTAATAGACTTTCAGTTCTTCCCTTAATTTGAAATTGAGCTTCTTAAAAAATAATATGAAGCCAATTCGTTTACTAGTATTATACATCTGTATCCTGAACAATTAATTTTCTTCTGCTATTCTGGTGGAGATCTTGGTTTTCATTAATATAGACATCTAACTGAGGGTAAAAGCTGAAGAAGGCTAATAAAAATATTATCAATATTTATTGTGATGGTGGTAACATCAGCAAACCTGCTCACTTGCTCTGTGTTTTCCTCTATGATTTTTGCCAATTATCTAATATTTTTTTCTTTTCATATCTTCTTCTAAAGACAAAAGTAATAGTCCCTACCATCTCCTGTAAAATGCTGTGAAACCTGGCAAATCAAACTGCAGTGTTTGGATGAGAAGTTTCTATATCCTAGAGTATATCTGTTAAAGGAAATCCCATATGTAAGGTGCTGAAGATTTAGCATCTGGTAAAGAATGGTCAAAAGTCTCTGGAATTTTATTGTGGTTCACCTTGAAAGAAATGAATTGGCAGTAGAATCAACCACACTTTTAGGTTTCTTGAATAAGGCAGTCGTACACTTCCTCTTTCAGGGATGAACTATGAACCTACTAGACTCTCTATGAGAATCTTCACACCTTCTTCTGAAAAAAAGATAGGCTTCAGATGCTTACCTTTCCTGTTGAAATCACCTGATTTATGCAAGTGTTGATCAAGCCTATAGTCATTCACGATGACTTTTAGACAATTTCCTATTAGTCTGTTGTGGTTTTGCATGCTGCAAAATCAGCTGGGGAGTTTTAAAAAAGGTTTGAAAGGAGGTTATGGGAGTTGAGTGCCCTGTCACAAGTGGAATTTGTATACTTTACATATATGTCTGGAATTACGGTGTTATGGAGAATTATTGAAAAAGTATTATGAAACACTGGCAATAATCTGAGAAATATACTTGAAGTCTTGATTTGTCTGGCAGGGTTTGCTCTCTGTAAACCTATGGTTTGTGCTGTTAAGATTTTATTTACATTTGATTCACTACAGAGTATATTTCTCTCATGAAAGTGAAATCCTAACAAGAAAACAACACATTGCTCAAAACCATATTGCTTTACCTGACTGGAGAGGAGCAATTTGTAAATCTGGGTATGAAGTTTATTACACTCTATGTCTGTAACACAAGTAACACATCTTTTAAATTTAAAAATAAGAAGTCAATTTCTTTTCCATTTTACTGTCTTAAAGTCACTGTTGCATCTCCATTCTGGCCATGATTCAAACTTCACTAAAGTAAAGGATTGCTATCCACTGAAATCAGGAAATATTGGATCGGTCTCTAGTACATTTAACAGAGATATAAAACTTTTTTATAATGTTTAGCAAACCTAAGTAGCTGCCATATATGCCTTTTTGTGGTTAATGAGCACATACTCTTGCTGCCACAAAGGTTGCTGGAGGTAAAGTCTTGGGGTTTTTACTCTCTTTGACAAATGAGTTCCTGTATTGTATCTTGAAACTCTACCTGAAGATACGGGATGAGGTTTTCCTGCCACAGTTTACTTGCCCATAGCAGCCAAAGAACACAGGAAGTTTCCTCCTGTGGTTGAGAAATTATCCCTCATTTGCAACTGAACTGCTTTGCTCCAATGAAGCATAAATATTATATGTATAGTACATATGTATAGTAAACGGTGAGAAAAAAACTCAGTTGCTGGTTCCACTATTTGACCATTTGAAAAGGCAAAGTAATTGCATTCCAATTCTTTCTGTGTATATGAGCTGTCTCAAATGGCTTTATTTTTTTACATTTGTGGGCTTTTATATATTTACATTTAGATATATTCAGGTATTCAGTAGACAGCAATGCTAAAGTCACTTGCAAAGTAGAAGAAAATCATAAATGATCGAGGAAGATGCCCAAAGACATGGCCATTTTAGAAAATTTCGCTCTTAGCATTTCTTGTCCCCTTTGGCTGTCAAAACCTGTTCTCGTGATCAGGTGGTAGCTGTAGTTTTTGCCAAGGTCAAGCCTGCTGTTGCTCCTCAGCTCATTAAGGCCTTCTTTTCCATGAAGTCAGTGGAAAAATCCTTCAAAAACTTAGTAAGCAAGTGAACTGGATGCCACCCAGACAGATATGGAGATAGGATTGTCAAGAAATCCTGTTTTCCAGAAGGTAGGATGAATTATTGGCACCTTATGGGTAAACAAAGCAGACTAACTTTTATTTGAGAGTTTAGATTCTTGTAGTCTGCAATGGGGCTGCATGAGGCAGCTGCTGGCACCTTGTGGTTGCCTTTGGCTGAAGACTTGATGGTCATTCTTCCGAAAATCCCTCATCTCTATGTTTGCTGGTGGCATCCAGTTGGATCAGGTGTTCTGGCTGACCAAGAATCTGAGATGAAACCTTTCATGCTCCCTCCCTCTACCATTAGTTGGAAAGTCATTTGAGGGGATTTATATCCTGCATGACAGTGCCTGAATTCCCTGGTCTTCTCCTGATGCACTTAGGCACGCTAATTCCTGCCTCTTCAAAAATGGATGTGGAAAGGGGCAGGGACAGGCTGGTTCTCAAATGCAGCTGCTTGGGTCAGTTTTGCAACATCTAGTATCAATTTCATTTGGGAGTAACTTAAGCTAAGTTTTTTTCTATAACATCCTTAACTGGGTTCGGGTGGTTTGTTTGTTTTTTACTTTTCAAACTGAATTAATAATGTTTGCCTTCATAAATATTCTCATCACAAAAATCCCAAAATATTGTTTACTGAGCTCCTGAAGGCAAACACTGCAAAAGTAAGCAAACTAGCAATTTTTAAGGACAAGTAATAGGCGATTTGGTTTTACACCTCATTCCCTCCCAGAGTTTACCGTTAGGAGACTTACATGTTCAGGGTGTTCAGCTTGTACTTTTCACTCCTCTGAAAGCAGCTGGTTACAACCCTGTAGCTCATCTTCACAAACACATGTGACTTTTCTAACTCAGGATCAGGTCTTCAAGGGTCCTGTATAGTTTGTGAGATTTGAAAGCTGGACACACGTGGTCTGCCTATCTCCTCTTTCTGACTCTGTTTATAACAGCAATTTGTATTATTCAAATCACCAAGACCATCATACCAAAACAGTAAGAGAAGTTCTCTACCCCAAAGACTTTCCCTTAGTGTTACTCAGGAAAAACACATGGGGATGGACACAGCCAAATAGGAAAGTGGGCACATATGGACAACATGACCTGGAACACTGACAACTGTGTATCTTTGTATACATATATGTAAGTGGGATGTTGTAATGTTCGTGTCTCCCAAAGGGGCACTTGGAGCTGGGTGAACTCATTTCCCAGTAAAGTAGTCTCACAGGGTTTTTTCATTGTAGCAAGTAGAAGGCCGCTGGAGTAACCTGGCCAATGTACTAATGGGCTTTGTTTCCTGTGGGCTTCCTGCGCCTGTGGGGACACAGCCTGAGCATAGTGTGACACAAGTGAGGGAGGGGTGAGAAGGGAATAATGGATGGGTGAGCCAGAAAAGGGAGAAATGGTCAGGTAGAAGGAGATGGACAGTAGTCACGAAGCAACTACTGAGCAGCCCGTAATAAAATATACACATTACCCTAGGGGTTTGCAACCTTGTGTGACGGGAGAGAGGCCAGAGACCAAAAAACAATAATGAAAGAAATTAATCTGAGGAGCATATGAGAGGACACCAAGCACTTGGCACATATGAAGACAAATAATGTTAGACACAGAAGACGGCGTGAGGGGGAAGAAGTAGCACAAAGAGCATCGGAGTGGTCAAGGGCAGTGTAATTAAGGTTGGAAGAGGGAACCCGTGAAAAAAGAGAGTCATGATGACTCAGCAGTGCTCCTTGTCCTCTTCCACTTGTGGCTGAGGTGGACAGCAGCCAGCCACAGCACTGGCAGAGGAGTGTTTCCACAGCAGAGCAATGGGATTTTCAGCTTCAGTGACCACCTGGAAAGCTTATGCCTGTCCTGAAGAATCAAGAGGACCTCAGTTTAATATCTGCATCCAGTGTTGGCATTATATCCTAAAGTCGGAAAATAGAGTTTTTCTAGCTCTAAGATCTCTGCTTATGGCTTTCGGATGAGGCTCACATGGAAGAGCACTTCTTTGTCCTGCCAGAGGAGAAGGAATGCCCCTGGTTCAGCTTTTTGCTTTGTGTGCTAGTAGTCACACTAGCCCTCAGAGCAGCATGCTATAAGGTAACAAACCGAAAGCTTAATTTTTTTCTGCAGTTTAACTTTTTCCACTATGTCTTTTTCCTTGTGGGAATTTCAGTAGAATGAATGGTGTTCTTTGGAGGTATGGTATACATTTTTTTCTGAGAGTCACAGGCTCAAAAACCTGTGCTAGCATCAGGCAATTTTGTTTCCTGTCATTTATTACCCTGCTAGTACGAACACCTTTTTTTTTTCTGAAGCACATAACTTGTGGTCAGCTGCATCTGGTACTACTAGACAATTACGGTAAATTTACATTTTACCAGTTGAAATTTCCTGTAAACCTTCTGTGGGCTAGAAATATAAAATGAAACTAAGCAAGCATGTTCTAACAAATGAGAAATATTATTTTATTTTATTTATTTTGTTTGTTTTTTCATAACAGTATCTGGACTGACTGCTGTCATACTACAACTTGTGACAGGCACAGGAAAAGCCTATTGCAAATAATAATTTTAAGACATTGTCCTCTGTCACAATAAACCTTGACACTCTGCAGGGACTTATGGATGGGGATATTTCTAGTGAACAGTCTAGGAGCTTGCAAAAGATCTGTTTTACTCTATGTAACATTCTAAGCTGTGCATAAGAACAAGAACATCGTGGTTTCTTACTTGTTATCTCACATTAACGTGTGCAGCTCCTAGAGGTATGGTCCCCAGGGCCAACATGACTTAAATGAAGTGATGAGTGCCATTAAGTATATGTAGTGTAAGGTACCTATAAGTATTAAGCAGTATATATAGCTGAAACTTATTCTGTAAGGCTTCAACTGTGACTAGAGATTTCTTAGTGAGGCACATACAATGAATAATGCTGGTAATGAAAATTATGGGTTTTCTCCTTTCCAAGGGAAAAAAGGAGGTGATCAGAACTAGCAGCATCCATATTTGTGAAATTCTTTCCTATGTCCCCGTTTTCACCATCCAGAAGAGAGGAGGATTCAGTTTGTTCAACTCTTTGCTCTCCATTGACTACAGACACCAGGAAATGTGCAAAATCTTTTTTTCTCAGATGACACGCTTTCCTCAAGTTGATCTTTCACGATCAGGCACTGTGCTGATCCAGGAGGGAGGCAGAGACTACTGAACCTCGCAGTCACTGGGCTAGCCGAGCACTTTGCCTGCCTGGAAGGCTGAATCCAGATACCACTGCCTTGACTCTGTGCTCAGGCTGGCTGATGTAAAGGGATTTGAGGATCCACCATTTGTGCCGTGCTTGGACAAACCGTGTGGTGTGTGCTCGTTCAATAATCACGTGTGGGAGCTTTACCTTGGAATTGCATAGGTAGGTGTAGAAACAAGCTGCATGGTGCTGTATAGTTCCACATCTCTGCTGAACAGTTTGCTTTTGCTTGGAGGAAGTTGCTTCTGCAGTGAAAAAGTATTAGGGAACGCTGCACGTTTTCTTGAAAGGGTGGTGTGTTCTGGACTAGGATAGCAGAAATTTGTGTGGTGAAGGCACTGGTGACCTTTCGAACAGGCTTTCAAGAAGCAAGAAAAACTACTTGCATGTATTTGCTCATGTTTTAGATATCTTTCCAACCTGACCTTTTGAAAACAATCTATTTACACATCCCACACACAGCGAGATCAGCAATGTGAGACAGTGAGGGGTGGGAGTAGATATGCAGAGCTGAGTGGCATATAACCATCACACTTGCACCATGCCAGCCATGCTCATACTCTTCCCAGATGTGTGCCAGGGGCTGACCCAGTTCTGGGATGGGGGGGGGGCTTTATGCACCCTCGTTGGAGCTAGTGTAGAGGCTGTGACCATGTGTGCTGGTTTTGGCTGAGGTAATTTTTTTCACAATTACTAGTATGGGCCTATGTTTTGAATTTGTTCAGTGACAAATTACTTCATCATCTCCCAGGAGTTCCCAGCTGCTAGGTATGACATCTCAGTGTCCCATGCCCTGGGTTAGATCAGTCAGCAAAGGGCTCTTTGCCATAAAGGGTAGCATATGGTGTGCAGCTGTGCCAGGATGAGGTGACTGTGAGACATCCCTGCAGCTCTTCTCCCTGGTGCATAGCACTGCAAGCTTTTCCCTTCCATATGACCTGGAGTGCACACCTTTTCATAGCCATTTTCTGCATCCTAGCTGTATGGGAAACCACAGAAGAGCTCGCTATCTTGATTCCTGATGTTATATTTGCATGTTGTGGGGAACAGATTCATAAAGGGGTGTACCCAAAGGCTTGGTGTTAATTGGTGCCATAGTGCTTTCAATTTAGTCACATGGATTTGGCAGTGCAGTTCCCACAGCAACTGCCCTCCTCGTGCACAGGGGAAAAAGCTTCCCAAGAAAGTGGGTTTCTTCACTGCAGTGTCACAGAAACCATATGCAACAAAGAGATTTTTATGGTAGGAGCCTTATATAGCATAGCTGTAGGGCTAAAATCCCAAAGTCATCATGCAAATATCCATGCACATATGGGCATATATGGGTAGCCCAGACTCATCCCAGACTCTGCAAGTGGGAGATTTTTGGACGTGATTTCAAAATTCCTGACTGTGCTGTGTTCCAGTAACAGTAATGGAGTAAAGCCAAAGTTGTAACCTGGCTTGGGTGAGGATAGATCTGTCTCCAAGGTCTGCCTCAGCTGCAGACTCTTTGCTTTCCTTATCACAGTGTGTGACTTCTCAGTATATAATTAACTTGAAGACTATTATTTTTACTGGGGAGGAGGGAGGAGGCATTTCTAACAAACTCAGTGATAAACTAGGTTAGAGTACTTTCAGAAGGTCATACTGTACATGACAGTATGTCATGTACATACATGAGGCCAGGGGGTCCTGGCCTCAGCAGGTGAAGTAGAAGCAGAGTGGCAGAGTGGTCTGTAAGCAGGAGTGAGAGCTGATAGCTGTCCATTGGCCCCCAAAAGTCAGTGGAGACCATAGAACACCATATAGGGAAGAGTTCAGTGGTCCCTTTTCCAGCATTCGGTACACAAATGTAAAAAGTACTTAGTGAAGTCTGGAGTGCATATGTGATTTGCATTCCACTTTCTCAAGTCTCAAAGAAATGCACAAATGGTTTCATACCACATCAAAACCTTCCACTAAATACAGTTTAGTACTTGGCATTTAATTGGAAAGTACAGCTCTGTAGTTTGCATGTACAACTACAATTTAGAAGAACTTAGTCCAAGGTCAAGTCCTTGTACCACAGGTTAAATGTGCAATTTCAGACTGACCTTTATGGGGAATTAATACATATGAAATCTGACTTCACCTGTTCTGAATTTCAATTACTTTATTCTTCCTGATTTAGCTTTCATTTTCACTCACCTCAGCTGATGCTTATAATCAATTCTTAGATTCTCTTGATCTGATATTTCTTTAGTCATACTTTTCATGTTGTTTCATGCTATATCAGTTACATTCAGGGGTTAATAAACTTGGCCTCAGTTCATCATGAAAAGAGATAATCCTATCCACATATACAACCACCCGTTTGCTTTTAAAATATCCACCTTTCCAAATTATAGATATATCTTTTTCTTCTTGTATTCCACTGCATTAGTGTTCTCAGTCTTTCCTAACTTCACCCTGGCCAGACTCATAATCAGTATATTGATACATGCAACAGTTAACTGCCATTTTTTGTCTCAGTATCTTGACTTTTGTGATACTTCCCTTGCCCTAACCGAAGCATCATCTGTTTGTTTAGGCTGAGGATCTTCCACTGCACTTCACAACTTGTTGCTGTGCTCTCTCTGAATGACTAACACCAACTTCAGTTCAGTATGGTCAAATGGAGTCATACTTCCTTCTAGATCCAGGCTAGCAACCTTTCCTCAGAACTACAAGTCAGGTATCTCTTTCGAGTCAACTGTCTATGACTCCTCATATCCCAGTTGTCACTGAACCTTGCAAGTTCTACAGAATGCACAAATACACTGCCACTAAACACGACACTATTTCCATTGTAGTGAGTTGACCCTGGCTGGATGCCAGGTACTTGCTAAAGCCACTCTATCACTCCCCTCTGCAACTGAATAGAGGAGAGAAAATATAACAAAGAGTTTATGGGTTGACATAAGGAAGGACCTGGAGAGATCACTCACCAATCACCATCATAGGCAAAACAGACTAGAAGTAGAGATATTAATTAAATTTAACAGAATCAGAGCAGGAGAATGAGAAGTAAAATAAACCTTAAAAACATGTTCCTGTCACCCCTTCCCTCCTTTCCAAGTTCTACCTCCTACCCCAGTGGTGCAGAGAGATGGGAATGGGGGTTACAGTCAGTTCATTAGAGGTTGTTCCTGCCACTATTCAGGGAGAGGGGTCCTTCCCCTCTGCTCCAGCATGAGGTGCCTCCCACAGGAGACAGTCCTCCGTGAACTTCCCCAGTGTGAGTCCATCCCACAGGCAACACAAAGTTCTTCACAAACTGCTGCAACATGTGTCACTTTTCCACAGGGTGCAGTCCTTTAGGCACAGGCTGCTCCAGCATAAGTCCCTCACAGGAACACAAGTCCTACCAGAAAACCTGGTCCAGTGTGGGGTGGGCTCTCCCTCCACAGGTCAACAGGTCCCTGCTTGGACCCTGCTCCAGCATGGGAATCCCACGGGATCACAGCCTCCTTTGGGCATCCACCTGCTCTGGCGTGGATCTCCTCCATAAGCTGCAGGGGGACCACAGGATTCAGGGGAACCTCAGCTCCAGCCCCTAGAGCACCTCCTCCTCCTTCTCCACTGACCTTGGTGCCTGCAGAGTAGTTCACACATTCTCACTCCACTCTTCTCTAGCTGCAATTTCAGCTTTTCTGGCTGCAATTTCAACTGCCCAATAACTTTTTTTCACCTATTTTTAAATACGTTATCACAGAGACATTACCATCATTCCTGGTTGGCTCAGCCTTGGACAGTGACCGGTCCGTCCTGGAAACTTCCAGCAGCTTCTCACAGAAGCCACCCCTGTTGCCCCTGGCTACCAAAACCTTGCCATGCAAATCCGATACATCCATCAGCTATAAATTAAAAGCCAGATTTTAGCTGTCTCTTCATTTTCATTCTTATTCTGCTCCAGCACCCTTTTTCTGGCCTTCAGCAATGCATCTTACTGTTTATGTTGCTTCGAGATGTTTCAATCTAAGCATTCTCCATGTGCCACATTAACCAGGTTGCCATTCTCATCGCATCCCTCATCAGATTTCCCTTTCTCCTTTGTGCCAAAATCTACCTGTATGCATTGGCGTGGCCTTTTACCCTCCCTCTCATCTTATCATCTTCTGTGTGCAGTAGAGATGTCTTCTATCCTGAGGCCATTTTACTGCTGCTTCACACATTGAACTGTATCATGGTTATACATAATTTTTAAGAAAATATTTTTAAGAAAATATCCAGGTTGTTTTAGAACCCAGCAGTATCCAGTTTCTAGCAGTATGATGGAGAGCAGTTTCCTCACTCAGCTACACATCTGCTGGCTTGGTACAAATTATCTACAAATAGTGTTTTTACTTTTGGGATAAAAGTCTTACAGGACCACATGTCTGCTTCAAATTGGTATCCTAAACTTGGTGCTACCATGTTTCAGTCAAAAGCTAATGAAACAAACGTATGTACACAAACTGGTGAGACCTACTGGACCTACCAATTTTTATATATTGTCTTGACCTTTTTGATAACAACTCCCTGGATAAAGAGTTCACTTACTTGAGGCAGTTGTGCTGATAATACAAAGTCAGTACTGGCCTGCTTTGAGGCCACAGCTTATTGTATACACAAGACTCAGGAGCAGCCTGTGGTTTCACTAGACACTTTTTGTAGCATAAAACCCTCTCACAGAACTGTAGCCTCTGCTGTGGGGAAATTGGTTAGCCTCATATGGCACACCCTGATCATGTTTCCCAACAGCATAAGGCAGAGGCAAAATACCAAAAGATTTAACAGCTTCTAGCTGAAACGTCCTGTGTCTAAAAGTGGAGAACACAAGGTCAGCCCATTTGCCTCCAGACTCCAAAACCAAATAGACATTTTCTAGCCAACAGAAATAACCGATTTAGTAAATCTGGGGTATTTTCTACAACTTTTGTATTAGCAGGGAAGTGGAGAAATGAAATGCAAATCTCCCAAAGTTCTCATTGTACCTATGAATTTCTCTTGTAAACGATCTTGCAGCCTTGTTCTCTTCACTTTAGGGTAACTACCTTATCTCCCTTGTCTTGAGAGGAATATGAGCGAAATATCAAATATCTAACCTGAATGCATAAGCATCTTGAAACAAAAAGTAAGAAACGAGTTCCCTTTTTATTCTTGTCCTTCCCAAAAATGATCTCAATGAAACATTGTAACACAGGGTTACAGCTGGGAATCTCCAAATTCCATCTTAAACAAAAGTAAATGTTTTACCTTTCTAGGTAAGGTCTGGCACAAAATTTAGCCTTTATAAAATGTAAATTAATAAATTCAAAAATTCTGCAGAAGTAGTGAAATTATTCCTGTAGCCTCTGCAGTTCAGTTTGCCATCTCTTGGGAATCCTGTTTGCTCAGCAAATAGGTTTAATATAGGATGGCATCATTAACACTGCAGGGACAATTGCTGAAGAATATGAACATGAGTCATTTCCACCTGAAGTCATACATACTGTTCCATCTTAATAGCAAATGAGTAAAGCAAAACAGCCTACAAAATACAGAATTAATGAAATTACATACTAAATCCCTTTGTTAGTGTAAGATATCAAACATGGATAAATCAATACATATAGGTCTCCACTTATGGAAAAATGTTATCTCCCCTGGAAAACAGGTGGGGGCAGGAGACGAAGGTTTGAGGAGCTAGATGGAAACATTCAATGAATTCAGCCTGTCCTGAGGTAGCAATGTGGATGCTATATCACTATACACACACACACACACACAACCCCCCATCCTTAGTGGCAGCCTCTGAATCTGTGTTGATTTACCCCTTGGCTCTGGAAATGGTTATTCACCTGAGCATTAAAGGCGATCACAGCTGTGAGGTGAACACTCACAAGCACTTTAAATTAAAACCCATTTAACTCCAGCCACATTTGTCTTCTCATTCTTCAGCTAAGAGAACCTGTTTCCATGATGTTTGATTGCCCTGCCTTTCTGTGTTTGCAATACAGATGTGTCTAAGCAATTTTTAATTACCCTTTTAATATATTATTTTATAATCAGATTTTTAAAGAATATGAACATGAATTTTTTCCTGTAAAACATTATCTGTTATTAGGCGACACAGCCTCCATGTCCTTGTAATAATAATCACCCTTGACTTGACATTAGCCACTCCTCTCTACTGTTTTCTTTACTATATTGGAAAAGTAACCATAAAGTGGTTGTTGTTGCCTGTATTTTTAATTACTTTGTTGTCTCTTTGCTTTTATGAGTCAGCCAGACAACTTGTTCAATAGCCCTATGACTAATTCAGTGCCTTTGTTTCTACAAACAGCTGCACCAAAGAGCACCTAAATAAGATTGTTTCAGTGATGCTTTAATGTGTTGCATTTGAAGTCTTTACTCCTTTGCTGCAAACTGTGCTCATTGCTTAGCTTTGACCACAACTGAGTAAGATCACAGTGGGATTCATTCCTCTTCTTATTAGAAGTTTGTTCACCTCAGAATTGTTACAGTCAGCTAGACCATCTCTGCTTGCAAGGGTTCCAGCAAGAGCAGGTATGTAATGCTATATATTAGACACATTCAGGGAATCCATGGTTCCTTTGAGCAATACTAGCTGTGAGCTATGTAGCAGTTACCCTCCATTTCATGAGGTCTATGATTTGGTTTTCTGTTGGTTTAGCCACCCTACAAGCCAAAGGTGGGTGGGGGCTGGAGGTGAAATGCATGCAGTGCTTCTGGCAGGTGCTTTGCCACTCAGCCCAGAGGTGAATTTCTGTCCATACAGCTCAGTAATTCTTAAAATTGTGTGTCTGGTGAAAAGACAATTTGGCTTGCCTCTGGCACTCAGAGACAGGTGTGGTGATACAAAACCAGGCTATCAGATGGTCATACTGCCTGGGACTTTTTCTCCTGAATTTTGTTGCAGACTTTCCTCTCACCACAGCCTTCTCAAGCACAAGAAAGCTAGTATTTCCTGTTCAACAATTGTATTTAATGATTTAACTTGAGTGTGTACTCCAAGTACTAAGTATAAATTAATAAATTAATAAATTCTGCTGCAGAAAATTATCTTTCTTCTTGGGCTAACTCTCAGTCAGACACTTTTAAACTCCAGACCATCTATTCCCTCTCACTCCTTCTTGGAGGTGAAAAACAGTAACAGTGCTCATGCTGGTATGTCAGAATAGCAAAAGCTACTTTGATGCTGAATTTGTTATACATGTGTTTGCATATTCTTGTGGCTGAAGAGGTACAGAAGGTCTCTTCTAGCTCAAACAGAGACAAACTGAGAATAACTACAAGGAAGAAAACAATAACAGTAAAAAGGAACAAAACCCACACACTTTCCTCTGAAGATTAAACAGATTAGCTACAGGTAAGAAAGAACCAGACAAGAACTAGAACTCCCACACTGATATGTTAGACTCAGTATTTCTTATGTGAGTGGATACCACAAAAGATGAAAGAGACAGAGCATTACAATGTCAGTTCAACTGAATAAGCAACCAATATTTGATAGGAGCTCACAGGGTGCTAATAAGTTTCATAAACTCAGGATGCAGGTGAGTGTGACAAAATAGAGTAAAGAACAGAGAAAAGATTAGGAGGGTCACAATAATGTCAAATAATTGTTTTTAGAAACAGCTAAAGCATGTCCTCCTAAGATATGGAGGGGCTGAAGGTGGAGAAAGGGTGGTTTGGACTTTTCTGATAATAGACATGTATGTATTCGTACAAAAAGACATACATTCATCTGATAGAGATTTCCTTTGTACTCAACCATCATTATTTGGATCACATCTCATGGGAAGCAGTAGGCCCTGAAAGAGATCCATAAGAAAGTATGAATTTGGACCCTATTCATTGACTGAGGAGGGCTGGGCTCTGGGAACGGCCAAACAGGGTAAAAAAATCAGAGAACTTTCCTGGGAGTGGGAGAGAGACAGGTGACCAGAAAGAAAAGTGTCTGGTTACAAAGAAAACACAGGAAAGCAATGGAAAATTGAAACAGAAACAAGGCTGAGGAGAAAGGATAAAACCATTCCAAAGCCTTGCTCATTTTCCTATCTGAACCGCTAAGCGAATGTTCGCCTGTAGCTTATTTACTCTGAATATAAAACCAGAGAAGATACAAGGAAACCCAGGTACCAGGAGGAGACCTATCTATATGGGAAAAGGGTCAGGGCAGATGTGTTTCATATTTTTGTCCCACCCAGAGGAAAGTGCTGACTCAGATCGAGATTCTGACTCAGTATTTCCCAAGATCCCTGCCACATCACTGTGTTGCGTTTTCAGAAATGCCCCTCAGAGAAATACATACAAGCACTCTGCAGTGGAAATGATAGATCACACTCACAAATAAGTAAAAAAGAAGTCTATCCAACATTAAAAGCATCTTCTTGAAAATTCTGCTTCTCTGTTGTCAGTCATCTTCTCACAAGTTCAGAAAGTTTATCAGTAAAGCCCCTTTAAAACAGAAAATGGCCAAGCAAAATTGAGAATCTGTGAATTGATGTTGTACATGGTCTAAGAAAATCTAAAAAATGTGAAATGAGTGCTATATGGATTTAAAAGTGTACCTAGAACTATTAAAAATTGTGGAAGAAGGACAGACCTTCAGATTAGAGCTATTCCTTAAGTTTAGTCAGAGTCTAGAGACCAGATGTCTCTTCTCATATCCTCCAAAAGTGCCTCCGGTTTGAAATGGAGCTTTTAGTGAGTGGCTTCCATGAGAAGTCAAACACCATTTTTGTAAAAAGTGCAAATGGAATTATATTTGCGGTTGTAACTTCTTTTTTTTAAGGTTTGTTTGTTTGTTTGTTTGTTTGTTATAATGGCATGTGACATGCTTATTGGGGAGCAACTTCTATCACTGGACAGAAACTACTTAGCTGAAGTGACTTTTACTCTTCATCTAAGACTTTGTTTTTCTCTGTGCAGGTTAAAAGATATCTATTTTGTCCATCTGTGTGTAGCTTATTTTGGAGATAGAGGTACAAATGCATGAGAATTTCTTCTTTTAATTACTATTCTTTCCCTACAGTGTGTTCATGTAGCATTTGTGCAGTTGGTCTACACGTAATTTTAGAATTCATAAGAACTCTCTGAAAATGAAGAGCTAACTTACTAAGATCAGTTCAAAGTTTTAAAATGAATAATTTTTTCCATTTATATCCTTGCAACTAGCCACCTGTGATAAACACCATCTGAAAACCACATCATTTTTTGCAGCATTCAATAAGCAAATGATTTTTTCAAAGTCTATGGCAAAAAAACCCCCAGTTTTTAGACAGGCAACATGAAGCTCACCAGCTGGACTTTCATCACTGTGTGTTTGCTTCAGATAAAAAATCTCAACAATTTTTTATTCATTCACGATTTTTATTAAACTGTTCTGTTAATCTACAAAGAGAACAAGCACATGAATGACATAGGGTAGTTGACAGCATTTTATGTATTTTCTACAAATCTCTGAAAAGTACTGTATGTATTTTAAATTAATAGTTTACTGGTATTTGATGTAATTTGAGAATTTTGTCATTTATCCATAAATTATGACCTTTCTATAAATTCACAGCCATTTTATTCCAAATGTTCTACTGGGCTAAATGTGGGAAAGGACTTCAGTGCATTTATTTGTAATCAAAACCAAAACAGTTTAGCTTTACAGGGAGTAATCAAATCTTTCCGTCATTGAGTGAAAGGTGTTCCCTGAGTATCTGGAGTGACTAAAAGAGAAGCATGGTTCAGGAACCAAAAACCTGTAAGGCTGGACTATCCAAATTAAGTAGAGCCTATGGTGTGTGGAGGGTTTCTGATGATGTGAAGTAACTCACGTTCTTCATATATCCCAAGGTTGCATATCAGGTTCAAATGTGAAGGAATTTTGAGACCATTTAGGGAAGATAAGAATATTCTCAGCAAATAATGTGAACAGTGGTAGTTGTTTTTTATACAAATTCATGAAAGTGCAGGCTTTATTCTAAATTCTCAACCTTTTCTATGCTTTTTCATTTGTTAGAGTCATTTGTCTGGGCACACCACTCAAGATATGAATTATTTTTTTTTAAAGCACTTTATATTGATATCCAGAATCAAGTTTCCCAATTCAATTCACTTTTAAATCAAAAGCAATCTTTCCATTGACTTTTGTAAATTTTTTAATCAATCAACCTTTAACAAAAACCTCAAGCAGCACCAGCTGCACAAGGAATTACATACTGCAATAAAGAACTGCACATGGTTATTGCAACAAATTGGGTAAGACTGAGTTCTTTAGCATTTCTTTAGCCTGGTATCCAAATTTTCAGTGTAGGTATTTCAAACTCAATTTAGCATCATGGTTCATTGAAATAGTGTAGTCATGTAAATACAGTTCAGGTGGCGAGGAAATAAATTTTAGTTGATTGAACAGCATTATTTGCATAATGTTTCTATTCAGTGGTCCTTCTAAAGGTGAAGCTAAAATGGAAAGTCTAAATTTGTTCTTGTAAGAACATAAATCATTGACATCTACAGTTTTTAAGGATGCAACCAGAAATCTGTGGTGGAGGACACAGGATGATAACGCAGGGAGACACGAAGTGGACTGAGGAGAGTTGTGCATGCCCCAGAGGGAGAGCTGCCAGTGAGCAACATCTGTTGTTTGACCTTCAGGAGCCTATGAGAAAGGTGGGAGGAAGGGGGGGGGAGCGGAATTTCCTTACCTCTAGTGACATTAACAGTCTGAGGATAAAATAAAATTGTGAATTGTGGAATGACTTTCCTTCGGTGTTATTGGCTTTGGGTTTACTGTATATGACGATACACTTCTCAAGAATAGAAGTGGTTATGCATATAGATATATTTTATTGAATCTTATTTGATAACATAAATCCAATCTGTGAAGAAGTACTGAGTGTCACTTATTCCTGTTAAACTCACAACCCTGAGTTGACTTAGGGACCAGGTTTATCTGACTGGTGCCTTTCTGTTTTGTAAGGTCAAGGTCATCTCTGACCAGTGATTTAGGGGGAAATCTCGCAAATTACACATTTCCTTGAGAGGTAGCAGTGAGTATGGAGTGATGTAGGAGGTTCCTTTTCGCTGTGTGTGACAGGAAATGGAGCCCTCTTTGGTTTTAGTTTCCATCTGGATAATGTGACCACCATACAGACATAACTGATTTTGCCATGGATCAAGGGATTACTCTGTTTATTTCTGCAGGTAACTTTTTGCCATACATCTTCCTTATTGCTTGTTAGGAAGACTTTGCTTACTGTGGGTGGACACTTTGGTAAGAAAACAGTAAAAGAAGAAGCCGGAAGACAGTTGGCCTTCTTTTGCTATCTTGCATCAGGGCCAACTGCTACATAACACACCCGGAAGTCATATTTGTTGCTGTTGCTGGGCCATCGTGCTGCTCCTCACCTACTTCAGCAGCCTCCTGAATCCCAGGCATTGCAGAAGTTGCTGTTGTCATTCCATGCCCCACACAAGAAAGCAAAGAGGTGAGAGGTTTTGTATTATTTGCTATTTTGGGCTGAAAATCCTACACTTGTCTGCCAGGTTTAGGTTTTCCCACCTCCAGACCTTTGTAGACTTTTTTATTATTCCGGATTCCCATTGACAAAAAATAATCCCATGGTCACTCCTGGACTAGTGGAGGAAGACAATGGCAAGGACAGATTTAAGCTGACAACCTTCACCCTGGAGTCCTGCAGGACTCAAGGGCAAAACAGACAAAATAGAGACTTTGAGGGGTGCACGATACCACCTGCTCTTGAGTTTGCCCCTACACGAGGGATGCACAGAGTGGGCTTATTGGCTCTTAATTTTCTAAAAGGCCTCAGGGGACCCCCAGAAAACTGCAAACCAGTAATGCTGACATCCCTACCACACAATTCCCAGACAGATTGGGCCCATGGATAAATGTGGTGCAAAAGAAAATAATAAATATGGCATTTGTGACAGGATATACCACACTTTTTTGTTACACAAAAGTTTACTGAAGAGTCAATGAATACAGACAAGGGGGACCCAAAACACTACCATGTCTTTGAAGCTTCAAAAGAGTCTCTGATGAGTCTCACTGTAAAGCTACAAAGAAGTTAAGCTATTACATTATCAGGAATTCCTCACATAAATATGCAACTGGTTAAAATATAAGAAAAAAAGAGCAGTTAATAGTTTTTGCAGTTAAGTGGTTTCAGTCATGAAAGGGCTTGCCTGTGGCCTGTGCCATTGGTCAGGCATCGGAATAGGCTACACAGGATGGTGGGATCACCATCCTTGGAACCTTTCCAAAGGCATGTGGATGTGGCACTTGGGGATATGGTTTAGGGGTGAACACAGTGGTGATGGGTTAACATGTCTTTTCTGTGATTTAAAATGTAGACATCAGCAATTTGAGAAAAAGGGAAAGCTATGAAATAATTAAGGTTGCTGAAGTATTAAGTTAATATTATTCATATTCACAATAAAGTTTGCTGATATTATATATGAGCTATTAATATTCATAACTAAGTTTACTGACGTACTAAGTTATGCAGGATACAGAGAAGAGATCCAGCTGCAAAGAACTATTTAAGGACTTCGAAATATAGAGTGACAAGTTGATAAAATGGCAGATTAAAATCAGTACTGATAATATGGAGGAATAGAGAGTAAGGACAGAATCAATTTGCTGCACAAGTGATGCGTAAAACACAGTGACACGCTCAGACAATTCTCTTTCCTTTTGAATTTTCCCCTTTCTAGTTTTAACTACTAAGTAGGAGATAATATCTTTTCACTCCCTAGTATGTGCATTTATTAACCCTCTCAGATTGCGTAGCTGGAAAATATTGTGCTGACCTTCAGTAAAAAATGTCCAAAGCCTCTGCTGTGTTTTCCCTTGTAAATATTTATGGTAACCGTTAAAATTCTTTTCACACTTAAATTTAGCTTAGCTGCAAGTGCCTTCCTCACTTGGATATAGTGAGGAATGGCACACCAAATGAGATCCAGGACCCTGGTGAAGGTGAGAGAAGAGATGACAAGTTTTCATGTTACAAGTGATTTGCCTAATTTGTATGGTGTACAACTGTATATCATACAGAAAAGGTATGGGATGGGAGGGAAGGGGAGGGCAAGGGACAGGGTAGGGATAGGACGGGGTGGGGTGGGATGGGGAGGGGGGAGGGGATGGGGTTGGGGATGGGGATGGGTTTGGAAAGGGACAGGATAGGATGGGGAGGCAAGGGGAGGATGGGAGGGGAGGGAAGGGGAGGGAATGCAAGGAGAGGGGAGGGGATGGAAAAATGTGGTCTTGTGGAGGTTGATTTTTATGATGTTCTTCTCTAGCACTGTTATCGCAGTAATGGGTCAAAGTGAGAAATGTTCAGCAGTTAATCTTAAGCACCCTGTAGAAATAGGTTGCACAGACTTACACTGGGTAGAGAAAAGTCAGGTCAATATAAGAAACTAATTATTTAGATTTCTTTTCATGATTGGTTGACTGGGGCAGCACTGCTGAATCTGCACTGTCTGGTGTCAGGTTTAACACCAAAGGTTTAAAGATACTTAAAAAAAATTTCAGTTGGAAATAAGGATTCTTTGGAGGAAAAGAAGAAAATATCCAACCAATCAACTAAACAAACAAAAAAAAACCCCAAACCAAAAAACTACTGAAATGAGAGTGTACAAACACATTTTGTCAGCAGTACCAGCTGCCAGTCCACCTCTGCACTGCTCATTCCTTCCCTACTTCTCTACTGCCAAGCACTAGCATGAGAGGAAGCTGGGAAACTGTGTGACTGAGTAATAAACTCCCCCCCAAAACAGTTGTTGTTTTGAGCCAGATTTAATGTGATAACATCAGGAATGCATGGGACAGCAGAGCACAGAAAATGGCACAAGCTTGGGTACAAACAGCTGAGGCAGGATGGATTGGGAAATGTTATTTTTATTTCTTCTGGATGTATAGCAATTACCTTACTTGTTTTTCCACGGACCCCTTTGGCAAGGTGTGGAAGAGCTGTAGACTTTTCATTTTATAGCCTAATAAAGTAGTTCCTAACCAGTTCTGGCTTTAAATTTAAAAAATAGAGGATTAATTTACTTAGGAGTAAACCTGTTAGGTTTTTCATTTTTCTCCCTTCCCTTCCCTTCCCTTCCCTTCCCTTCCCTTCCCTTCCTTTCCCTTCCCTTCCCTTCCCTTCCCTTCCCTTCCCTTCCCTTCCCTTCCCTTCCCTTCCCTTCCCTTCCCTTCCCTTCCCTTCCCTTCCCTTCCCTTCCCTTCCCTTCCCTTCCCTTCCCTTCCCTTCCCTTCCCTTCCCTTCCCTTCCCTTCCCTTCCCTTCCCTTCCCTTCCCTTCCCTGCCCTGCCCTGCCCTGCCCTGCCCTGCCCTGCCCTGCCCTGCCCTGCCCTGCCCAAACCTTCCCTTTCCCTTTCTCTTTCTTGTTTTTCTTTCACTTCTTCTTCATTTTCTTTCTTTTCTTTTTATATTTTTATATTTTTTTTCAACAGAATTTGCTACAGCTGGCTGTGTGTCCCCAGAGGACAGTTAGTCTCTTAATACCTCATGAAAGAGCATGAGCACGGAAGGACACCTTGCTTATGTTAAATGCTTACTGAGGCTTCTCATGGTTAGTCCCGGAACAGGAGAAATCCCACAGAGTTATTTCACTTGCATCTCACATGCATGTCTGTGATGAACATGAACAAGAACAGCTGTTTCCTTCAAAACCAGTTCAAGTCTCCAGGGTTACTGAGTCACTTTGTTACAACTGTCAAATGAGAATATGAATGAAGGTATCTTACAACACTGGAGACAGCTGGGCCCATGGGAGTAAGAAGGGCTGCAACAATTACAACTAAACTTGTTGGACTTACTCTTACTAAACTTGTGCTTGATAGGGTGCTATTTTTGGAATTTGCTGATTCAAGTTCAGGAGGTAGTTGGAAGTCTCATGTTGGCAGGAATGTGAAGGAAAATCTGCCCCATTCCCAGTCAGCCCAGCCAGTCTGCCCCAGATAATTTGCCTGGTAAATCCCTGACGACCTGAGAATTTGGAAGCCTAAACCCAAGCCTGTGAGAGTGGCCAAAGCCCAAGCAGCCCCAGCTTGTACCACTCTCAAAGAGCCCGGCGTATGGGCTGATCTCAGTCTAGGCTCCACACCTTTGACTTGCAGAGAAATTTGGAAATGTCTTTTATTTTACATCAGAGTAGCAACAAATTTCAAATGATCAATGCCTTCTTATAAGCAAAATGATGTTTCCTTATCCAGATACAAGTAAAACTTGGGAATTTGAGACCCTTCTGCCAGATTTCTTTAAAAACATTATCCATTCCCTAATCTTGGACAGGCAGGAGGAAACAAAATGTGCTTTATATATCTGGGCAGGACCATCTTTTTTGACAATGTAGAGCAAGATTAGCATTTTACTTTTCACAGAGATTATGGTGAACAAACATGCAAGCACACTTTAATTATTTATTTATATATATATGTATTTATTCTTTCATTATTTAAAATCCAAATTTCAAGAAGTTTCTATTGAGAAATCCAAAGTTTTTAATAATACTACAGTACAAAAATATAGTCCTTAGGATAAAAACTTCCATACTACTGCCTCCAAATAAATAAAATTACATCAGACACATTTAAATTATTCAGTAAAAAAAAAAAACAAACCAGCAATTTTTTTAATCTGAGAGTTGAAGTTAAATCAGTGCAGTACAGTTAGTCACAATCCCTTGTGGTGTTAAGTAGACTGGCGTCCTGGTAACTTCAGTGCATACCAATAGTAAATACCAGCAATTAACCATCAATACTCTCCTTCAGAAACGTGGGTCAGCATTTGCTTATCTTTAAACATGTTTATTTGCTTGATTTATATTTAGACTTGTTTAGCAGTAAGCAGACATGAATATGTTTGTCTGAGTACAGTAACTTCCCCCTATTGGTGCTTGTGTCTGCATGCCAAATAGACGAATGATAAGACTAATCTTGTAACAACCCTCTCTAAAGACAGCACCAGATGGAAAGCTGGGTACCGTATCACGTCATTTCAAGACTTCCATATGGAAACTGGGTAAATATTGTCTCATTCTGTATTTTCAGGTCAACAAACATATAACAAATAGACAGAATTTTAAGACAAAGTTATTTCTTACATAGTAGTAGGGCATATAAATACTTTGATTGGTATTTCTTTATAAATAATTATTTAAAATACTTAAATATTAATAAATAAATGTATAAAAATTCAATAGAAACCTTAAAATAAAAAAAGGTGTGTCGCAAAAAGATTTGCACAGTAACTCAGTACAAAAGAACATAAGATGGCATTAGCATTTGCACTGCCTCTGAACCAGCCTTCTTTTTCTTCCTGAAGAACTTGTAGTATCCCCCAGTTTTTGTAAGACACTGAACAGCTCATTCACAGCTTTACGTTGAATTGTCGAGTCATTCACCTGTTAAAAGTGAAAAACAAATGGAACAAAAGTTATATCAAGAGCTATAATCATTTACTGATCACATCCCACAGGCTACCCTGCTACCAGAGTAAAACCGATGGACATCTGCAGTTTTCAATTACTCTTCTACCTAATTCCTACAGCAAAGAGCCACTTTGTCACAGATTTTTGTTTTTCACTTTCTGTGCTACCTTGCAACATGCCACAGACCAGCCATATTCTGTGAAACAGAGCTACTCTGTAGTTACAAGCAGCTAACTCCACTGGGGTATTGTCTGCAGACCTCTGCAGAGGTCAGTGGTTTGTGCCATTGGCACTTGCTCAATAAGCTTCCAAAGCCATAGAGCACGCCCTAGCTGGGCACAACTTTCCCACCCAATTTCTAAACCACAAAGGCTCTGTCAATGTCAGCTCTGGCGTGCAGACTGAGTGGAGGTGCTGTCAGCACCTTTGTGCCAAACTCCAGCAAGACTCAGAGGTCTACCCCACACCGTAGATGTGCAGCAGCCCCTGCAGCTGGAAACATTAGGTTTCCCAGTGTGAAGTGAGCTAGACAAGCGTTACCATATGGGTTACTGAAGCACTATTGGCTTGAATCACACTCAAATCACAACTGGAAAATGTAACGTGATGAGCCTTGGAGGCAAAGGAGCCTTCAGGCCTTACCTGAAGCTCTGTCAGGTTCTTGAGATATTCCATCTTCTTTGAGTCATCAGAAAGGCTTGCTTGCAAAGTGTAGAGCTCCTCAGATATGTTCTTGACATGTGCCTTTGACTGGTCAGTGGTTTTAAGGATTTTCAAGTACATGGAAACAATCTGACTCAGGATGATCCTTTTTTCATTTGTCTGTTGAAAAATACAATCAGAAGGAAAGGTCCGTGAGTGCTCATCAGCAGGAAAATGAATGAAAATCAAACATAGCATGCAGGAGTTCTCACTGCCACTTGAAACAAGATGATAAAGAAGACGTTGTAAATCACCCCCTGGGCTTGTCTGTATCTCAGATCATTTCATGGTGCAGTACAAAGCACCTTGACCCTTATGGGAAGCATTTTTATGGGGATTTTTTTCTCATTTCCAAATTACCAAAGGGAACTCTGCTCATGCTCATTCTACCGCAGCTAATTACACTGGTTCTAGGAGCTGCTTTTTACCAAAAGAACCCTGCAAAGTGCCTAAGATGCTTTTTCATATCTGTTTCTGACTCACTTCTGTCCAGTTTGACAATTTCCCCGTAAAGATAGGTCCACCATCACCTACATCTGAACGGCTTGAGTTCTGCAACAAAGAACAAACATATCAGTTATACAAACAGTACTTATCACTAGGCAAATTTCTGTTCTCTAATCAAATAAGCAGTAAAATCCAGATTTTTGTACCACTGGCCTATAGCTAGCACAATGCTTTCACTTCTCTAAGCACCAAATCCCATTGCATGGCTGTCTAGTATCAGAAATGGCATTAGTCTGCTTTTCAATGTTTCTCCTGCTATAGCTCACCTAAATAGAGATGCTGAACACATCTGTTTTCCCAAATGCTTTTGCTATCAACAGATGAAAATAAAAGCTCATAAACACAGCAACTGGCTAGAAAATCATCAGGCCTGAACTTGGCATGTCTTCTGGTAAGTCAAAGTCCAGCAGTATGTAGTCATCTGTGGCCTTAAATTCATCCAGTCTTAGTAAAATCTCATACGAAAAAGAACAAACTAATTTTGCTACAAAACTATAGTTTATAGAACTGGAGAATAGCCCAGTAGCCCACAATCAGGCATGAGTATATGCAAGATTAGTGGGCTACTGAGAAGCTCATAGGGACAGCGTTTAACCATCCCATGTTAGCCACACACTGTCAGATTCTAGGAAACAAAGAGCAATACAATTCTCCTACCAAGGAAAGGCAAATTGAATCACTTCCTCTTCTGCATCTATTCTTTTTTTTCTTTTTGTATACAACAGTGACTATTTCCTTCTTTTGTCTGCTTAGTAATTTAAATACAGTGAGTGCAAAGGGAAAACTTGCAGGCTGACAGAAACCTTCTAGCCTGATTGGCTCCCCATGCTGACCACACTGCCAAACTTTGTTTTGTACTTCTGAAAGGTGGCGAGCACCTGCTGTGAACCAGAGTTTTAATGTCAGTGCAAAAACCTCACCACAGCTCAGGATGTCTTCAACAGAGTTATATATATCCTAGTGAGACTCTCTCTGGTCTATGCTAATAATAAATTTAAGATATTATAAATTTTACATCCACTTTCCGACCAATCTGCAAGCACTGAAGTATCACGCTAGTCTTCACCACTTCAGAGTGGTTCTTTGACTACTGAATTTCAGCTGTCGTTTGCACAAAATTATGACAAAATCAGAGATGAAAATAGCAGCAGACTGTGGCAGTTGCTTTCGTGCATTTAAGGAAAAAAACCAACAAAAATATATGGAGAATAAAAGCTGTTAATTAGAAGTAACTCGGTTATAGATCTGCTATCTCTATGACTAATCCCAGCTGAATTCAACTGTGAACTACTTTAATGCCTCCTAGATGAAGGCTGGTGAATTAACATTACAGTTATCAAGTTACCAAAACTCTACCTGAAAAGAAAGAATATCATACCAGATTACATTCCTATGCCAGATTATAGTCACAGATGTGGAATTGGAATGACTGGAAGATGCAAAAGAATAAGAAGTAGGAACCACCTTTGGGCAATACACTACTGCTACTAATAATAAGTAACAAAAGTGCATTTGTTGAAGCAAAAGTTCATCTCCATTTTTTTATATTGCTAACTAAAATACTAAACTCCCCAATAACATTGCTAACATAAAATTTAAAGTCAGTAAATTACATCTAGTCTGAATTAAAGAAATATTCATACATTCTCCAAACACTGCATTAAGATTTCTTGTTATAAAATATTCCATATAATCAATTATTACCCTCTATTGGGACATACTGAGTATGTCAAGCAGTGCTCAAGTTTAGATGATATGTAAAGCAGAAGGAGAAGAGAAATGCAGTGGAAAACTATACTTACAAAATCAGCTTTCAGTTTGTCTATATCATCTTGAAGTTGAAGCAGATTTAATCTATTTTCAACACGTCCAGAATAAATCATGATGATAGACAGAACAAACAAGCTGTAGGTTTGGAAAGTCATTTTCTTGGTGATGGTTCAGTTAAATGGCTCAGATAAGTTCTGGGAGATGTCAGTTCTAAGAGCAGTGTACTTCAACTTCTAATAGGTTAAGCCTTCTATTAGAAGAAAGTAGACGAATGAACTTCATCTGCCTGTCAGTGGTATTTATACCTGGTCTTGAAATTTTTTTATTTCGTCATCACAGGCCGTGTATATTTAGACAAGATAGTGTTAGATAAGAACCCTTCATTTTTGGCTGAACAAGGGAATCCCTCGAAAGCATCTTTGTTAAAGCATGGTCCTGGAAAAAATTTCAGTGGTTCGTCAATGGGTAACATTTACGTGGCAGATTCTGAAGTTTCTTTTACACGTGGTTGGGGAAAGGGGGGAAATTATGGTACTGACAGAGTAGTATGCATTGTGGCTCAAGCATATTCATACATGCTATCTGAAAAAAAAAATCGTATGTTGTGGTTAAAGGGTCAGTACAACAGTCAACTCATTTCTGGTGTTCTTTAAAGTAACCACTGAGATTGCCATGGCATTCTTCAGAGTCACTTAGAAATTTAAACATTCTTCCTACTGCTGTTCTTTTGGAAACACTGTTTGCATTCTTTCCATGGTCTAAAATGTGTTTCTGCTGCTTTCTCATTCTTCACCTCCAGATTCAAAATAAACTCTAGCATGGATGAAATTATGTGTCATATTAAATTCCTCTATGGTTGTCTACTCTGGGAGAATATTTAGTACTTAAGACATTAATTTCTGCTTGGCAATAGTAAAGTTCCCCACCTTCCCATTCATTTGCACTAATGTGTGTAGGATATGAAAGACACGAAAGAAATAAGCCCAGGTGAAGAAGACAGACAGGATAATCTCCTCGTGCATACAGAACCCTGAAACAACTGTATTAATGATAGCTGAGGAAAATGTTTCCATATGTTTAAATGCTGCTTTGATGGATGTAATCAGATAAGAGCTTACTTTGAAGAGTCTTATGAACAAATCAGATAATTTTAGGGTGTAGTATATTAATGCAGGGTAGGCAGGAGCAGAAAAGGGAAAGAAAGAAGGAGTCTACAGGGAAAAAGAAAAAAAAGTAGACCAGGAAGAGGGCGCTTGCAGGCTCAGTTCATACAGGTGAAGTGAAAGATATCTGTAGTTTGTAAGAAACAGATGAGAATTAAACTGGTCCCCAACAGATATATTTGAACTCTTCAGCACAGCTCTACATGGCTCTTAGGTATTCCTTGCAAGAAACTCTCCTGTTCCCCAGCAACTCCTTCTATTTCAGCAAATGACCACTAATGCCATTAAATATTTTTATCTGCAGTTTTTAAGAGGACTTCCATCTGTGGAAGAGATCTAGGCTACTAGAACCATTGCGAACAGGGAATTGCCATTTTGCAGGGACAAGAAGCAAATTTCACCAACAATCGCAGGCCCAAAAGCTGAATGCTACATCTCTCTGGGAACAGCAGCATAGACAGATGGGACATATCTCACAACAGGTACAGTGGTACTGCACAACAATTAGGGCTGTAATATGCTTGGGATAGTAGCACTATGCAACACACATCTTGTTTTAGTTTAAGAAGTTAAAACTGATTAATAACTTGATTGCTGGAAGTGTTGACATGAAGGTAAGGTGATAATTCAAGGATGCTTCAAAGATCTGTAAATAAATGCAAAGTTAACATGCCCACCCATGGCAGAGGGGTTGAACTAGATGATCTTCAAAAGTCCCTTCCAACCCAAACCATTTTGATTGTATCATTCTATGCTAGAAATCAGAATCATAGAATCATTTAGTTTGGAAAATACCCTTAAATCATTGAGTGCAATTGCTAATCTAGCACTACTAAGTCCATCACTAAACCAAGTTCCCAAGCACCACATCTACATGTCTTTTAAATACCTCCAAGGATGGCTATAGAATGGTGGTCCCACCAAGATTCAAAGTGGACTTACAGGTCAAATTGAACTCACAAACATCAGTACACTGAACAGACCTACAGGTAATGTTGAAACATCTGGATTGCTATGCAAGGCAAGCAGAGTCAAATGACATATTATGGCACAGCTACATGTAGTTTCATACATACAGGAAAATAAAGCATATTTTACAAGAGGGGGCACATACTGAGGTTCAGTGACTGGCCACGAGTCTATAGAGCAATTCTTTGGCAAAGTGTTGGAAGAAATGTTAAGAGGCAGAGGGAAACTGATTCTAGTTACATACGGCACTCTTTATGCTGTCAGAAACACACGGCTAGAAGGGAGACTGGGTCATCAAGCCCAATTTTTGCCTAATTTGGCAAAAAGGGCTTAATTTGAGCAGTGCTTTTCTGTTGAATTACTGGAGAGTGTGTAAAGAAGAGCTGCAAGCAGTGAGTTTGGGAAGAGATTCATTACTCAAACACCTCGATGTTCTTAACATGTTGAGGACAAAAGACAACACAACTGAACGCAATGAATTGCTGTAATTACCCAGCCAGGCAGAAGATTCCAGGAACTGATATATTAAGTCAGTAATACTGCCCTCTACAGAGAACTATTCGCCCAGAGCGACTGTGCTGGATTAGACTGCCTGGCTAAATCTGTCAGACATGCATCTCATCCAGAGCAGGCTGTATCTCTCCAGTGACCCCTCTTTCGTCTGACACTGCTACTAAACTTCTAAGAATAACAGGGGGGTGAAGTATCAGAAAGAAATTATTTTTCCAACTCAGCTTTTGTAGATGCTGAGTTTTGGGGGGTTATATGGCTAATTTGATCACTAAATCTCCTCACATTTCAGGAGGCCACTGCCACGCATCCAATTTTGCAGGTAAGAAAATAGAAGGACAGAGCAATGGTATCATTCATGATCATTCAGCATCTAGAAAAGGCAAATCTAGGAACAAAATAGGGTGTCCCAGTCCCATTCTGGTCCTTTGCCCACTCTGCAGTGCTACAAGTATTATATCATAAACTGAGGCAAGAAATTAAGCAAAGAACAAAGAAACCCATGACATCAAGCTCTGTCACACTATCTTCTGAGTGCAGGTTTGACTTCTAGGTACACTCCTGCCTGTAGAGGCTACATTCAGGCCTTTTACTTATCTCCACATTCAAATTATCACATAAAGTATTGAATGTTCTGTGATAAATCATCAGCTGGACAGAAATGTATTTTAATAGATAAATTTAGGATCCCTTTTCCAAATCCCTTACATTTGAATAAATGGTGTCATGTTAATGTTGACATATTTGTCCCATAAGGTTCTCTCCTGTTGACACACAATAGCACATCTCTGCAAATCGTTTTGAAATTAGGCAACAGCCTAGAGCAGACGGTCAGAACATGAGAGTCCTTGAGTCCTACGGATCCTATGTATCTTCCAACCCTGTTTTGCTACCTATTCCACCCAGAAGTGATAAACCAGGTCACCATTGCCCAGTGTATGTTTTGTTGCCCAAGAACTGTGAAGTGTCAGATTGAAGAGAAGGCCCAGGTTTAGATGGCTCCTCTGCTCTACCTTTCCTGAGAATAAGTGGGGTTACAAACAACACAGGGGAGGATCCTGAAAATATCTGCCCTTTATGACACAAAGCCAAGGGCATAAGAGTTTCCGATATTTTATTTGTGCTCCTTAGCAGATATCTACTGAGTGCATGCTGGAGAGGATTGAACACCCAGCACTAACACAAGCTCTTTGTCTGAGCACTACTCCTAATCCAGCTGAAAGAGATGTCTGAATAGTATTGAAAAGTCCTGTGTTGCATAGAATTGACGTGGTCCTCATGTATGACTTCATGGTCACAGCTGGACCATCATCTCTTCCAAACACAGCATGAAATGAAACTAAGGCATTTTTTCATTTTTCTGCCTGGAAGTCATCTGACTCTTCATGCAAAGCAGAGGTTTCACACCCTTCTGTTCATGCAACACCTTAAACCAAATACCCAATGATGGCCTTGCAAAGTCATGTCAAATTTCACCATGACCACTGATTACAGTTTTTTCCCTTTCATTTTTTGTTTTATGCATACTCCTCAGGGTGCTGACAGAGTGGTTAGTAAGCAACTGCCCATGCTAGTTCAGCAGAACCCCACCAGACTTTATTTCTCTAAAATTTAGTGACTTCCTCTATTACCACTGCCCAAAGGAAGCAGCTCATGGTTGGAAAACCCTCTCTGAGTTGTTCTGACTTTATATCACACTTCACCTCTTAGTCTCCCTTTCTCATAAAGCAACAAACTCCTTTGGTTCCTCCTTCACAGTGCTGGGGAGGAGGGGTGAAGGGCAGGTGTTGGCACACTTGAGGGTGTTAAGCGATGAAAACCTTGCCTACACCTTGTACCAGTGCTATGTAATTACTAAGCATTGTTATTCATGTTACTACTTTCTGCAAAGCCTTGATAATCAGGTTTCATGACTAGGGGGAACTAAGAGGACTTACAAGAAAGCCAGCAAGGGACTTTTTGCAAGAGCATGTAGTCATAGGACAAGGGGAAATGCCTTCAAAGTGACAGAGGGAAGGTTTATACTAGGTATTAGGATGAAATTCTTTACTGTGAGGGTGGTGAGATGCTGTAACATGTGGCCCAGAGAAGTTGTGGATTCCCCATCCCTGGAAATCTTCAAGACCAGGTTAGATGGGTCTCTGAACAATGTGGTCTAGTGTAAGGTTCTCTGCCCATGGCAGAAGGGTTGGAACTAGGTGATCTTTAAGATCCCTTCCAACCCAAATCATTTTATTATTCTATGACTTTGCAACTGATCCTTGCAAACACATTGTAATACTGTCATTTTCCCATTTTTCCTACAGCAAAAAGAAAAAAACAAATGAACAAAAAAACTCCCCCCACAAAAACACAAAACCCCCCCAAAACAATAAAAACAACCCCCACACACACCACTACCAACAACAAAACTAAAACTAAAACTAAAAAAAAAGCAACCCACCACTCTCCTACAAATAATTATATGCTTCATCAGTACTACACATCATGAAGAATGTAGTTATCTATTCCTTGTGACCACTGAATCTCTGTGATTTAAAGCATGTTTCCAATGATCAGTAGGGATAATGTTGGCAGAAAACATCTACTGTGTCTTGTAAGAATGAGCTTCCAGGGCAAAGGGAAGTTCTGAAATGCTCAAAATTACCTGTTTTGACAATTTTCTAAACAAAACACTGTATTTTGCCCATTCCAAGGACTTTTTGGAGATTATATTGTTTTAGAGTATTGAAAAAACAGTTTGTACCACCTGAAATGTGACACGAGGAAGACCCTTTGGTCTCCATTACATACTCCCGTCTGCATGCAACTGGCAATGTGAAAGTGCTTATTAATGATCCCTCTTTCCAGTAACAAAATTGCTCACACACATTAGCTGTTGAGTCTTACAACGAAAGGGAAGAGGAAATAACACTCAGTGATGTTAGACAGATGTCAAGATAGGTAATGAGCTGATGGGTGCAAAGTGATTGGAGTGAAAGTTCAAAATTATTAAAATCATGGTACCTTGACTGACACAAGCCATCTGTTTTGTAGTTCCCTTAAGTTTTTTAATTTGGTAAACTCATGCAGGATGGAAAAAAGTATACAGATTGGGAAAACCTTTCCCCATCAAACATTAATTATTGATTTCTGAATTATCAAGAGGAACTAACTACCTCCCTCATGGTCTGGGTACTCATCCATGCTGTAAGTAGGACTTTAAGCTTTGGCTTTGCTCGAGAACAAGAGGATAGCCATGAATAGCTGTTCTGGGCTGGCCTTTCTCCAACACTATTGTGGACTTTTTGGTAATTCTTAGCTGTATGACTATCAGCTCTATATTGTCTAGAGACTCCAGAAATAGCATATTATGATATTCAGGACACATGTTAAAACAATTTTCTGGAGAGTATAGAGATGATAACAAATATTTTTCTCAGAACATCTGTCCTTATTAATAGCTGTTAATGTCCCTGTTTATAAAATCGGCATAATGCTGTCTTCTATTCCTTTCCTTGAAAGACTGTTCAACTGACATATGAATCTGGAAAGAGGGACCTGTAACATACATTTTCTCATTGCTGATTGTGTATGGAATGCAACATGTAATGGAGACCAAATATTCCTTCTTATTTCTTGTGCCATATTTCAGGTTGGTACAAACCAGTTTTCCAAATCTCAAAAAATACACAGTCTGCATGAATGAATGTTATAGGAACTATAAGCTAATAGTGGGAGCTAACCATGAGAAAGGCAGGTGCAATTCTGAAATACTATTTTTCTTGTAGTAAAGTATGGAAAATAATGATGGCATTGTAGAAGACAGTGGTGGACAAACATGGTGTGTGTTTTTACTCTAGGATTCTACTGTTTAGAATCTTTCCACGTATTCAACTCCTGATTAAAATCTATTGCCCATAAAATAGGATAAAATTCCAAATCTTATTCATATTTAGTTTGAGTCCATATCAATGTAAAAGCAGTACAACTGTTGGCACAGCAGCAACCCGAAGTATGGTTGGTATTATAAAACACACCACCTGTGCTATAACCACAGAGTGTCTACAGGTTTTTCTGCACAAAATCTTCCATTTTCACAAGATCTTCATTTTTCCATGAGGAATAAAATACTATTGATAGTTTTCTCCTTTCAGCACCATAATATCCTTTGAAGGTACTGCTGATTCTGAGCATTTTATCATGGATCTTACAGTATTTGTTTCCACTTTAAAACCTCAGCTTCTTGTCTTAAGTGATTTCATGAATTGCAGGGTTTATTTTAGAGTTTTGGTGTTGGGATTTTTTTCTAATCACTTTTTAATCATCATGGTTGCAGGGAAAATATGGAAAACAAGAACTTCTAAAAGCAGAATAAAGCAAATAGAAAAAGATATGATTTAAACATAATAGTTTCAGTGTTCTTTCATAAGATCTTTGAAATACTTTTTCTAATTTTTCAAAATCTGGATATTCTATGATTCCATAATAGCCCTGCTCTTCATAAGACAAGCATGCTAGTATTTCCATAACCTTTTCCACAAATATTTCCATGAGTTTTAAGGTAATATTTTAATGCACTTTGAGAGAGTTAATTCATTAAGAAAACAATTCCACTGTAACTTCATATGTTGTCTGTGGTTCTGACTTTCTGATGTTTCCTGTGAATATATATGCATATACCTATGTTTGCTGTATATTAATAGATAGAAAAAATATCACATGTATTGCTCACAGTGTCTTTCCCCAATTCCTGCTAAATGAGTGTATATTTTCCTCTATACTTTAGTAACGCTCCATACCGAGACCTCTGGTATTTTCACACAGAGGTCTACTATTCAGTTTCATTTTCAAAGGATCAGATCCACCTTTGAAAGAAGAAAGAAGTCATCTGAACTTCCCTATCCAAGTATGTGTGATAATACCCCATGGCTCTTTTTCAAAAGATTTCTAAAGAGAGAAGACCAAAGGATGCTAATCTTGGATCAGCTGTTGATTTCTGTATGTGCTAGGTCAGTCCATTGACCTCATCAGAGGCCAGCATGCAACTTCATGAAATAGCACAAACTCTGCTGAAAATTCATTGCAAATTGATAACATTGGAAATCATAGCCCTCAATCAACCTAATACTTTGCATACACTGTCAATACTAAATCAAAATGGTACTTTTCAGACCATCAACCTGTCAGTGAGCCAGCCCTGCTCATATTACTCTCATTATGTTTGTAGAATTTTCTCCACTTGTTGGGTTTTGTGATTCATTCCTTCTCCTTACACTGATTTTCTGTGCTGTTGGCTTTTATTTGCATTGGAGCTTTTTGGTCTAGTTTTTAGCAAGGAATTGAAGCACCATTCGAGTTTCCATTTTACAGTTGCATTTGTTTTCACAGTTTAAGTACTTTATCATACAGACATTTATTGTTAGAAATTAATATTTGTATTTAAATTTGGAAGAAAACAGATTTGAAAGCAATGCTGTGATACTTTAATTTCTTATTGAATATTTCAAGTTGAAATGTGATCATGGGGGGGAATCTGATAATTTCCATGTTATTCCCTACAAAATTTATAATAATTATAACATATGTATGTGCAAACACAAGTGTGTGGGTGTGGGTACCTGTTGGTTGTAAGTCAATGATGTGTTTCAAGCATCAGTAAGAAAATATCCATTAAGTGTTTGAAACCAGCCTACAGAGTGGGCATTTTCTGTCACAACCGTTTGGAAACATGCATAGGACATTTCCTAGAAGAAATCTACTGCGTGGTGCAATCTTCTCTTCTAAAACAGTCCAAGAGACAGTTTGGTGGGAATTCCCCTTACCCACCATTCTCTTTAGTGCCATTCATGATTGTGTGACTCAGCAAGCTAGTCATTTTTACTCACAGAAAAAAAGCAAATCAGATCTCAGGTTTGGTCCTACCTGTTTTCGTCCAGCCTCCAGAACACGTACGAGAACACCAGAAAGTCGGGCATACAAGAAATTCATCGACGGATAACATTTTACTTAGAACAGAACTTCATGAGAGGAGTCTGCTTGAGAAGACTTTCCAGTTAGATTCCAAATTTAAAGTGAAAGGAGAAATACGCAAGACCTTTGCTTTTTAGTAGTTAAAAAATGAAGAAGGTCTTCACACCCTAAGAACATTTCCTCTTCATCTCCACAGGAAATAAGGCTGCCTGTAGAAAAGCTACTGTGAGTCAAGTGTAGATGCACTTTATTTTAAAGTTGTGTATCTTCCTTTTTCAAAGGCCTGGACTAACAACTGTGAAGTGCTCTGAAAGAACACCCTCTAATCCTCTTAAGGCAATGTAAAGATTGAACTAGCTAGTAATAACTATTTTTAAATGAAAAAACAAGCAAGCAAACAAAAAACCAAACCAAACCAAAAACACAAAAACAAGAAAGGAGAGAACTACATTTCCGTTGCTTTTTTGAAGAGTCTAATGAGTATCTGACCCCAAACTAAAATAAAGCAAGTTTTTAAAAAGATAGTAAAGCAAACAGATATTTTGTTTCCAAAACTACAAAGACATTATTTTCAAAAATAACAAAATACAATCTCAAGTAGCATACTTTAAAGTAATCAAAATGTAGGTACTGTGGCAGGTTAGGTTGCTAATCTTTTTTCCTAAGGAAATGAGACTTAGGCAGCTTTTTTAGATGTTAATTCCTTCCTCGTCAGTAACTTCTGAGTGAAGTCAGCTGTTTCTTTCGAATTTGAGAGGCTCAAAAGTCTCAGAGCAAGTTAAACTCCTGCCACCTTCATTAAATTTGACAGCTAAGCAACAGCAAGATTGCTCTACTAATGAGGGGCTGTACGAGCATCTGGACAGATAGCACTGGTCACTTGGATGATAAAAGAAGAAAAATAAAATACTGAAGTAAAAACGTTGTGGTCCTGAGCGAGCCGGAGCTAAGAACAGTGCATGTGAAAAGAATGACAAGATCAAGCTGGAAAGCCGCTTGAAGCATGTTCTTTGTGACTGAAGGCAGTCACATGGGCATGTGTGGTATGTGTGGGGATAACAAACACCTGGCCTGGCTTGATAGCTCAGACTCGTATTCTGTATATATATGGGGTAATAAAGTTACAAGTTAGTTCTGCCTGGACAAAGTCTGTCTCAGCATGGATTCATTCACTGCAAAGGGCCATGTGTTCGTATTTTAAATTCTATATGAGTCAGTTACCATAAAGGGGGGAATAGGTTTCCTAGCACCGTTATTTGGTTGTTGTGAAAGAGTATTAATTTTATCTATTGTTTGAGAGTTATTAATATCTAGGAAAGTCTATATGGCAATTACAAAAAACTTCCAAAACTTATAAAAGAGAGTTGTGAAAGGAACTTTCCCCTCCCACTTAAACTAATCTTACTGTTTCATATTAATGTGTAAAGGGCTCTAAACTCTTACTTCATCCTTCTTCTATATCTCTGGTTTGCCACATCAACCTATTCTGTGTATATATGTACAGTAAAATTGAAGGAGAAACTGTATATGTGTCACGACAGCTATTGTTGGTTTATTCTAATCTAGCTAGTGTGGATAGCTGTAGCAGAGGAGCCGTGACACACCAGGTTTTAGCTGTGGTGGTCTACCTCTGTCTCCATGTGCACAGGTAAAGTACAACAGCCCTTTCACAGCTTCGCATAAGTAAATATACAAATTGAGTTTCAACTTCAAAGGGCTCGCAATTCAGGCACACCAGCTCTGGTTTCCATCAGTGCACTTGAACTGCTCTCACCTTTCCATAAGATAATTTCCTTTAGGAAAACCAGAAATTCTGGTACAATAGTTTCTTAAAAAAATTACCAAAGATGTTTCCGACTGGCTTATAATTTTTTTCCTGCCCATATAAGTTAAAATGACATATCAGTGAGACACTCTATGTTAGTATGCCAATTGTTCTACACATGGCAACTTAAAACAAGTCTCCTGATCACCACTCACTGAAATTTGAGTTGCATTTGGGAGCACTCTTGGAGTCTCCAAAAATTAGTTCCTTTCAGATAAAATAAATCTGGTAAATGTTTTCAGAAACTCTCTTGGCGTTCTCCAATTGCTAACATGAGCTCAGGCCACAGGACCAGAGTAGAGCTAGTTCAAAATAATCTCAAACACAATCTGGAAGTTGGGTCCTCAATGCCAATTTTTTTAACTTACTAATCTGCTCCTATAGTATTGCACATTTTGCTAATGAAGACATAAGTTATCTTGCAACAATTCCTAATCTTACCTGAAATGTTTAAGAACCCAACAGGAATGGTCTAAGAAACGGGAAGCATGAAATTAAAATAATGTTTACACTAGATTTTGAATCAGAATAATCAAGTAGACAGACATGTGTACAGAAATAAATATTGATGGAAGAAGCAATGAAATATTTGAAGGAAGTCATAGATCTTCTCATACACAGGTAAACATGGAAAACTATTAAAAAAACTCTAATTTCTGGCATTGCAGCTTGAAATGCACTCAAAGGAGGCTCTGGTGGGATGCATCAGTTCCTCCTCTGCTTCCAAGGAAGTCTTTGCAGGAACTGTCAAGGAGTCAGCAATAAAGAAGTGTTGATTAGGTGAAGAGGAATGCATTCACATTTTCTAGTCACCTCAAATCAGAAGGTTATACTTTACTGATATTCACAGGCTTAGGAAGTCTGTAGGACTTGTAGTAACTCCAGAACTGTTGCTGAAATAATGAAAATGAAATAGGGAAGTAGCAGACATGCCTAAAGTACAGACAAAAAAGTTTTGGAAGAGCAGAAGTAAAAGCTGGGATGATGAAGGAATTTTTATGTCACAGAAAGAACTAAAAGTCAGAATGTCTGAAGGAATATCTTGGAGTAAAAAAAAAAAAATTGGGTCTGGATAAAATATCAGTCCTCTGGAGTCATATAAAATATCCACTATCCAGTCCCCTGGTTGGATAAAGATGAATTATAATAAAATACAGTATGACTGAGAAGGTAAGTATTACTGGGGAAGATGTTATTATGGTAGGTGCTAATTCTCTTAAGACTGGATGTTGTCACGAGTTGTAACTTTTCAGTTAAATAATTATGTTTTAATTTCAAAAAGAAACATTTTGACAAGAGCAGCCAACCCAACCACTTCCTCAAGAACCACAAAAGGATAGAAGGGCCCTGAAGGACAGAGAAGAGGCCTGATCAGCAGTGACAAATGCCTCTCAGGTGTCAAAAAGGGGCGTGAACTAACTTCTCAAATTCACAACAAATCAACCCATGTAAAAACAGAAGTCATCATAATGAAAACAAGAGGAGCATAAGGAAAGAAGTGAGGTTGATGCAGATTAAGAGTGGGTTGGATGTTGTATACATTCAAACCCCAAATAAATAGACAATTCATGTCAATTTTTAATAAGAACAGGGACATTAAGAAGCATTGGTGAATGTAATAGGTGAGAAAGATTATTTTGAGATTTATTGAAATAAAACACAGAAGTAAAGTCAAGATGACTGAAGGCAACAGGAATGGAAACAATCTCCTCTAAGGCAGAAGCATGAGCAGGAAGGTAGAGTTAAAGGTTCTCCCATCAAGGAAACAAACTGAACAAATGGGCACATAAAATTGCAGTTGCATTAGAGAGAAATTTTAATCCATCCATTAAAGATTGGTAGCACTTTCAGATTGGAGAACACGAAGTGTAATAGCTGTCATTAAGAAAGGGAGAAATGACAAGCAAGGCAGAAAAAGATATGTTGTCTGACAAGAGTGGTGTGCAAAGCTTTAGAACAAATTATGAAATAATGAACCACTAAAGACAAGGAGGGGAAAGCGTGGGTTCAATCAAAGGCAAACTGAAGTGAGAAGAATTTGGTTTACTCAAGGATGGAATTAATAAAATAGGGAGATATGTGATTGTGTGTCAGTCAGGGTGTGTGGCTTATAGTCAGAAGAAGCTGGGAGGACACTCTTTGGAGAAGGATAACAATTCCATGGTGCCATCACTCATCCCAGGCACCATCAAGGCAATGCTGCAATAGAAATGGATGCTATGAATGTTAACTGGGCAAGGTGTTTCCAGAAGATTGAGGAAGGGAGCAATGCCAATGTACAGTTTTGTGTTAATCCAGTGCTATAGATTAATTCAAGCTAGAAATGGTCCAGAAAACAAGTAGAAAGCTCCTGTTTTATAAAAGAAGTCTAGAAGAGTTTGCCTTGTTCAACTTCAGATAAATAAAAGCTGAGAAAAAAATCTAATTGTTATCTGAACTACATTAGAGTGGGTAAACGGCAAATTCAGTAAGTGATGTAAGCTAACAGAATAAACTGATATAGAGAAAATGTCTATAAACTGTCTGTGAGAAAATTTAGACCAGAAATTAAAGACTTCTGGCAATGAGTGTGAAGCTTTGCAACAGCCTTTCCAAAGAAACAAAGAAGGGTTCATAGGTACAAAACTTCACGTTATCTCATTCCAACCCTGTGCTCGGTATCTGGAGGATGTAACTTATAAAGAAACTTGGACATTTCTTTTACAGTACTTAAAAGTACAAACTGGTCATTTGTACCAGTTGGTCTGGTGAATGGCTGTCTTATTTCAGCTGGTTAGCTAGTTTCAGGCTAATTGAATTTCCTGATTTTAATACTGAAGAGTATAAAGTTGCTGTGCTTTCTTCTGTCTTACCAAAGAAACATAGTGTATCTTATGAAGTCAATTCTGTAGATGAACTACAATCTGGTTGATTTTTTTATCTTCCCTCTCATGAGTGGGATTGAACTGATCTCTTTAGTGTCTTGTACCAGAGGGCACATTTTCTTATGACTCTTCCTTAAATCCTTTGCAGTATTCCAATGTTTCAAAGAAATGAAAAACTGGAGCAGAATATCAATAGTGAAACCACATGCAGAAATTACTGCATTCTGTTTCTTCTCAGTAGTCGTCACTCATGGGTGAGTTGAGCGCCTATGTTCACTTTATTTGCCATCCTACAACACATGCAGTTTATAACAATCCTTCAGGTTTTTTACACTCAGTGAAACACTTATTCTGGAGTTGAGGTCTGGGAAACTCTTTAATAGATTGCAGTTATCCAGTACATTAGTGTGGCCTCCTCCCTTCCTTCTATAAAACCTCCCGCAAAGAGTCACTTGTTTTTTCTCTATGCAGAAGAATAAGCACCAGAATCTTGCTTCCCATGATCTGAAACCAGATTGTGCTGAACTTATCTATCAGTTGAGTATGATTCATGTCAGAAAGATGTTTGCCTTAATTACCCTTTGGTATCAGCAGACCTTTTCAGGAGTACAGGGCATGCAAGCCCATGTTGCTGGTCTTAGAGAGGCAAATTCACTGACTCAGATTGCAGCTCTGCGCCTGATGCTACACCCCCTTTTTGTGTCCTTTTGCAACCCTGCAATTTTTCCAAACTTTGAATGCTCTTGGCTATGCTTAAGTTGAGTGGGAAATTTTTGTAAAAAAAGCCCCAACGTTTCATAGAGTGAGAAAACACACCCCATTCCCACACAGACCTCAAGCTTGCCCCAAGACTTCAGGAACAGCCTGAAACTAAGAAGCATGGTCATCCTGTTTTTCTTCATGTCATGGCCCTCTTGCACGCAGGAAAGGAAGGAGAGAACAGGGGAGCCTCCGTGGAGCAAGAGCAACACATGGTACCTGCCCAAAAAACTCCAAATTGACGGCTGGTATGGGCTGCCCTTCTCCTTCCCCACCTCAGTTGTCCTCTGGCTTGGGATTCACATCTGCAAGCCCTCATGGGTATCGTTGTATATGAAGCACTCTTTCCCCTACTATGGGTAGAAAAACAAATTTTCTTTTCCACTGACAGCCTGCGGTTTCTCATTCACAAAGAATTTTTTTCCTCACATCTAGGAGGCTCGCTTGTAAATAGTTTTATCAAATGACTAATTTAAGGTACCTGTGGTTTATCTCTGTGAGCTTTCTTCATCACTTGGAAAGTGCTGCTAGTTATTCCTTAATCGCTATACAGGAACAGAGAAAACATTTACACTGACATGACAAAATTTGTCTAGGAGACGTCAGTGGGTTCTTCGCATGTGGTTAGGGACAATGTGCTGGGCTGGCACAAACCACTTCATCTTTCAAGCTGTGAGGGAGAAAACAGGAAATAATTGATGATGCTTTATTAACGATGGACATGGGCTACAAGCTTCACCTAAGACAATAAAACCATCATGGTATATTCTGCTGTTAACTACTGCTCATTGAATCTTTAGGAGAAACAAGCAAACAAAACCCCTCTCTGCACCATGGCTACTTCAAGGAAGTTGTTTCCTTCTCATCAGCTCGGTTGAAAGTATGGCTGAATAAGCAGCAGTGGGAGAAAGTGGAAGGAAAAGTATCTATCAGTTAACATGAAAAAGTGATGCACGCTAATGACCCCAAACTCTGTTATGTCAAGTGTGAAGGTCTTTTTAAGGTCTTAAATAGAAGAAAAATATGATAATTGATTAAAGGGCAGTTTGAAAAGCAAAACCTGTCCACACCTCAATATATTAGTATCTGTAGCACCTACATACATCTCTAGTATCCTTATACAACCTCATTCGTAATCTCTGTTCGAGTTCCATTCTTTTCTCTGCAACTCTAGCTGCTAGAAACTTTACTTTGTGCCATCTTTAAGCAGATTTTTTTTTATGTGCAAAATACAGCAACATGCTGAAGTTACAGATAAGAGTCAAACACCCCAGGCCCCCTACTGACCCATCATCACTCCTCTTCTACACTCTTCTTCCTCTGATTCCCTCTACCTCTATACATCCTCTTTCACTAAACCATATTAAATTTAGATTTTCTCAGGTTTCTACCTCTGACTATTCAAAAATCAGGAAACCACAATCAGATAGCTGATATTACTTAAACATCTTAACATGACATGTTCTTCTGCTGCTATGCCAGTTTGCTGACACAGAAAACTGGTTTTCCCCCACCAGAAGCCAACATATCTCTGAAAAGGGCATCATAACTTAGGGTGAGAATGGAAGGCACTTTGGGGCCATCCAGAGTCAATGGTCAAGGATAAGGGAGATCTGTGTGACCATTTTATGGGCCACACATGAAAAACCTCTCTGGCAATGCCCATACTGCAAGGAGAGGAGCAGGATCAAGATCAGGATTGGGCTGGTTTCCACCCCCAGGGCCTTGGACCAAAAGCCTCAGTATCACTTGCAAGGGACCTGCAACCTTCAGAAATGATTTAACAAAAATGAAGCATCTGTGACTTTTCATCTGTCTTAATTCTATTTTAAAATTCATTCAACCCTTTCCTCTCACAGGATTTGACATTTGCCTGCAGCTTGTCATTCACCTCACACAAACATTTTGTGGCTGGACAGTTGCTCCTAGTTCTCCTTTCTACTATGGACACAAAGCCCCTTGCCCTTCAGCTGTGGCTCCATTCAGCTCTGTAACACTTTACCCTGACCAGAATGATGCAATGGTCCTTCAAAGTCAGCCTTCCGTGGCTCCTATCAGAGATTTTTCAAGATCCAACAATATAAAACCCTGCGCAGCCCGGTCTGATCTCCTGGTGTGCCCTGATTTGAGCAGGAGGTCAGACCAGAAGCCTCCAGAGGCCCTAGTCAGCCTCATTTACCCTGTGGACCCTGTGGCTTTCTAATCATTGCTACCTTTCAAAGATGCATTTCCCTCCAACCAAAGGGCTGAAAAAATGTTATCCATAATGTTTTGCAATTCAAACCTACTTCTCATATTTCACCAGCATCTTTATTCCACAATAGTCTCCACCTTCACTCAATGGTATCATAATTCCATTACCTTCCTTTTCCCTCTGGCAATGCTCCTTGTAGACCTACTAACTGCCTTTACATTTCCAAATCTCTCTTCCAGTAGAGCCAACAGAATATTAATGTCAATCTAAATACTTATTTTTAAATGAAAACTGAATTAAGGTAAAACCGTTCTCTACGCTTGTTCTTGGAGTGAGTTTTCTACAGCTCAGCAGCTCCTAGTAGTTTTTAGGAAGTGATACCCCAGTGGCAGTCATTATTTGCAATATGAAGAAGCTTGGCTAGAGATGGGATACTCTCTAAGGTGACCACTGCAATGGTAAGTCCTGCTGTAACACTTCCATTCCTGTAACAGCACTGCCTGCCCAGGCATCCCTTCTCTTCAGAGTCCCACAATTGCTGCTGGGAAAGATGACTCAAGCAGTACCTGACTACAGGGGGCTATTTGGGAAGCATCTTAATAATAACTAGATCAAAAGTCTGCATGTTTCCCCTTTGGCCATGCATCTTTGCAGTAAAGAGCCTGCTACTGCAGTCTTTAGAAACCGGCCCATGTTGCACAAAGAAACAGGGATGAAATGGCCACATCCAACACAAGTTATATCATTGTCCAAATCCCATTCTTATTTCCAAGTTTTAGGAAAAAGTCTTCCAATCTAATCTTCTAATTCTTCTAATGCTTTCTGAGGGAAGCAGTCCCAATGTTTGTCAGGAGAGGTTTAGGTTGGATATTAGAAAAATTTCTTCTCCAAATAGGGTTATCAAGCACTGTAACAGGCTGCCCAGGGAAGTGGTTGAGTTGTCATCCCTGGAGGTATTTAAAAGACTTGTAGATGTGGCACTTGGGGACATGGTTTAGTGATGGACTTGGCAGTGATGAGTTAATGGTTGGACTCAGTGATCTGAAAGGTCTTTTCCAACTTAAAGTATTCTATGATATTGTAATTCCATGAATCTATGACTACATTATAACACCACCTCAGGACTCCGGCTAAGATCAGGAATTTGCTGTAGGTGGTTAAGGTTACAGCAGAAATTACTTAATAAGTGAAAATCTCTGGTCTGAATATTTTGCACTTCAGAGAAAAAAAAAACAGTTCAGGGAAAGCAGAAAACTGTCTGCTTGTCTATGATGGAAATTGTTGTCTTTGCTGACTGTTCCTGTATTATTTACGTAACACCAAAATTACATGTGCAGCTGCTACTTTCCACTAGATCAGTGTTTTTCAAGAAATCGTGATCTAGTGACAATTTTAACACACGGACAAGTTTCTTATGCTTGCTTTTGCAGTAACAGTCATAAAATACCTTTTTTTTCCGTATACTAAGAATCACTGCTTCAAAAAGACCAAAACACTGTGATAAGACAAGCCACACTAAGCAAAAGTGACAACAAATAACACTACATGGGCATTAATTTCCTTCTAAGGATTTCTGTATGCTAAGCAAAGATAAATTACCTTGGGCTATAAACTGATAGACAATTTTCCCATTTGCCAAAGGAGAACAGTACTTTAATAAAGGAACTCATCTATGGTCAGAATTCTGTAGTAAAACTATAGACTGAATTCATAGCTGGTTTATAAACCCAGTCTTTGGCTATATGCCCATCTTTCTTCCCCTTCCTTTTTAATTTCAATTCTATGTTTGTGGGAATTGAATTTAAATAATTCAATCTTTCTAATCCAACTCTTTCTAATCTCAGTTTCTGTCCAAGGAAACTACCTATGAAATATGCTCTAACACTTTCTTCGTCAACTGAAGTCAGAAGTAAACTGAGACCAACATGAGTCTTGTTTTCGAAGAGTGACACCTAGAGTCTCATCAGTAGAATTAAAATGTGCTCCTTCGCTTGTCCAGTTTTAAAAAGCAAGAAACTTTCTTCCGTACTTATGACTTTGACTTGTCTGTTAAAGGTCTTTAATAGGAATTATTTTCCTATGTTCTTGCGAAGATGTAACACAGTATTTATTGCTGGTAGCCTGCATATGGCATGTGTCACTTATCGCAAGAATTTTATTTTGCAGATGCTATTTTTGCCTTTCATTCGGGAGTGTTTAATTGGTTTGGAAATGTGATTTTCATTACTGCATGAAGGGATGCATCATGTCCAGAAGTGCTCTCATTTTATAGACAAGGCGACTAAGACTGGAAAGTGTCCTAAGCCATATGGAAAACGAGGGCTAAAATACACAAGTCCTGAGCTTTTATGTCATAAAATAACTTGATTTCTTTGTCAGATGAGTGGAGGCAACTGGCCTGAGCCTTGCTGCAGCCTGACCTCAAACCCTGCTGCAGGAGGTCTGCTGATTGCCCATACTCACTGCAGGGCTGACCTCCATGCATGCAGCACAGTGGCGAAGTTGTTACTTGCCCTTTTCAAAGTTCATCTGTCTCTTCGTGTGTCACCCACTGACTGGATGTGGTAGCTCAGCAAAATTTCCACAGGAAAAATCTTTGGCAACCTAAATCACTGGAAACCATTGCTCATGGACCCTCTCAATTAAATGTGGCAGTTTTTCCTGTTTGCAGGAGTCACTGGCTCTCTTCTGTGACAGAGAAGGAGCAGTGCCTTCAGCCATAGGGGCCCCCAGATCCCAGCTACTGCTCACTGACAGTGGCAATGACTGGACAGTGATGTCTGATGAAGGCTGGTGAAACCATACCCATGGTCAATTTTCTCTTCCATACACCAGAGTTTGGACAAAAACCATTAAAACCAAGAGCAGATCTAAACTTCACAAATAAATGGATGAGTTGTGTGAATAAATCCATGAAAAAGGACATTGTGTTGATTGAAAATTAAATTACATGCTCAAAAAAGACCATGACATTAAATGTATAACCTTTATCACTGTCTGTCTAATTAACCATTTTGTTTTCAATCAAAAATAATTATTTTGTGTAGCAATCTCCTTTTATTAGTTAGACATTTACCCTGACATTTGCAAGCCGATGTTGAATATTGACTCGACAGGACAGCGGGACTACAATGTAGTTGCTTGTCTGCAGGACAAACATTTGAAATCATGGAGTTATGCTCTTATAGGTGAGCAAGTGAATATACACTCAGGCAGCCATACCTTCCTTTCCCAGGGTTCCCCTGCTGCCCAGCTCACCATGGAACAACCATCACACCACGGGAAACATTCAGGCTCCTGCTCCAGCCATGTGTGGCCAGGATGGGCCCTTCACTTTAGAGCAGTGGTGTCCTGTATGTGCCAAGGCCTGTCTTGGCAGTCTCCTGTTAATTAAAGCACTGGGCCAGCTTTTACTGTTTCTTCTCCCTGAATGTGCTATTTTGGCAAAAATCGGCTTCATGAATTCTAGAAGAGTGAGTCAGAAATGTGTTTTGGTAAGATGAGACCTCCTAGGTCTCATCTTACTGTGTAAAGGAGAGAATTTCAAATCACCAAAAAAAAGGAAATGCAATAAGATCTAAATAATTTGGAAATGATTCCTCAGAGCCGGGAATGTTATGTTCAGACTTTTGTTTATAGTATAGTTTGTTCAAATAAAATTCAGTTGCCTGGTAAAGTACATCAACAAAACTTAGTGTGCCATATACTGCAACTCCCTCTAGTAATAAAATACAAATAATGAAACAATATAACATCTTATAAAACAGACGAGTAAATCTGTGTCTCATTGCTAAACATGCAAGGCATTCAGTTGGAGCTGGTATTTTTATCTCCTCACCTGTGCCTTTTATATATTAGTCTGTGTATGTTGTGGATTGGCAGGTCCCTCTAAAATTTAAAAATCACTGGAAGGGCAGGACATTATGTTTGTTGTCTCAGGGAGTAAGAACATATATGCATAAGAACATTTTTGTTAGGCATCTCTATTATCCTTCAAAAGGAAAAGGTTTAAATTTTTAGCGCCAGGGAAAAATTTTAGTAGATTATATGTTACTCTTTGGTTGAGTTCCTTTATCTTTTTTCTTTTAATTGTGGGGGTTTTGTGAATTATTTACTGACTAGCTTTTATAGGACAGTTTACAACTGAATTTATTTGACAAAATGTTCTTCTCTTCTACTTCTGCCATGGGCACCTGGCAGTCTATTCCCAAGCTCTGTCCTTTTAAGTCAGTGTCTGAGGAACATGGAGATCAAAGAGGATGTGAAAATCATATAGCTAAAAAAAATATTAACTCTGCATAGAGAAGATTTCAGTCACTATCTGACTCGTTATGTGAGGTGTAACATTGGTTTATTAATGCATCTTATTTCCTTTTGTCTGCATAACTGATTTCCCATCTTCAGAAGAGCAACAACCAATGGAATTTACCTGAGAATTGTCTATATCAGAGATCGTATGATGTATTCCTCCTTTTAGAGTTCTTTGAGTCCTTTTTTTTATGAAACCTGTGAGATATGCATAATCAGGTGAAAACATGGTAAATGAAGAAAATGTTCAACAAACAGAAACTAGCACATATGTACATTTCTTTATATAAGTGTTAGACCAAACCATCTCCAGTGTTTATCCCAATGCATTAACAGGTGCGTCTAGTCAGGTTCCCTGAACTGAGATATTTAATATGTGATGACTGAAATCAACACAGAGACATCAAGGGGCCCCTGCAAAAGATGTGTAGAAGTGCCAGGGCACTGACTGCTGAACTCTGGAATATGCTGAGCACATGAAGTGCACACTGTTTTTGCTTGTCCCAGTACCACAGTCAGTCAGAAAGCATTTCCAAAGAGCATCCACCATGGTACTTTGTCCTATATTTAAACATGTAACTAATATGATTCTTTGACGTTAAAGTAACCTGAAGCAGTTTATGAGGCATCAGAAAGGACAAGTCACACACAGTTTGCAGACAAGGAGAGGTGAGGTGGGGTTGCAAGGAACTGCTAGAATACAGGCTGGTGCCAGAAGCAGGTCATAAGATGGATTTACTCATAGCTTTCCCCTTTCTCTCCTCCAGGGTGCTAGGCAGTGATTTGCCAGTTTAAATAAGAGATGATGTTCTCTCTCCTAAACCCTCACCAGCCACTAACAACTCACGTGAATGAAAATCAACAGCCCATTGGCAGCAGTGGTGGCCCTTTCAGGAGTTAGGAGTGGGAATAGCCAGGCTGTCTCCTACTGCTCTAGCTACCACAGGTGCATCAGCCACAGAGAGTTTCTGAATGGTCCCTGAAGGAATGAAAATGAAGGTGTTGTTATCATAGCCCAGTTAGGGAGCACATTTAATTGGACCTTGGAATCAAAAGACCACCTGTCAGAAATCAGCCAACACCCCTTGGCTGCGGAAGGCCACAGTGCAGAAGAGGAACTGGCTCAGGTTTGTTGATGTCAGCACACTGACATCAACACTCCTTACATAATAGAACTATGAGATTCGGAATTTTGCAGAACCTCAGCCCCATGGAAGTGCCAAACATACAGATTTGGGAATATGTTCATACGCCCGGTAAATATTCAAAATGTGAGAAAATTAGAAATCCATCTTCATTCTGTACTATATGAGAGACATTTTGGAAACCACTACCATCAACTTCCATAAATCTCTCTTAAAACTTTTTACAATCCTAGTCAAACCAATCCATTTATTGTGTTTTCTGCATGTCTGATCTCATGTAGATCATGTGACATCTGAAGGCCGTGCACGAAACCTCAACCAAAGTTTTTACATTAATTGGTGTATGTTTATTAGGGAACAATTGTTATCTTAAATTAATAATAAAGATAAGCAGTATGTAATTATTTTTCTTATTTTTATATAGAATGGCTTGGGTATACTGTTATATATCTACAACAAAAAAAACCCAAAAGAAATATAGCTTAGGGGAGGGATTTTCAAAACTGTTCCTCATTTATTTGAACTGTATTCACGCAGGGTGACACAAGGTATGCCTAGATCATGCCCATGGCACGTCTAGATCATGCCCATGGCACATGGGACATTGTGTCTGACCCCTAGGGTAGCAGATTCTAACTTAAGCTGGTGTGATGTGTTCGGGCACTGCCTGTGTGGCAGCTGGTAGGCAGGCAGGCAGGATGAGAAGGACAGCAGCATGCTGTAGCTGCTCCAGAGGCAGAGCAGGCATAGCTGCTATGCCAGGCTAACTGTGAAAATTCATGAAAATCCCTCTTTATGCTGCTGTGTTACAGAGAATCTCCTTCCATGGGACACAGTTACTGACAGACACATTACACGTCTGACTCTTGATTCATTTTCAGGCCTTTTGGGTAAGGATTTGTTTTTAGCACAGCAGCAGCATGTTGTCTGTCACCTCCTCATTCTTCATACGATGGTTTGTATGTAGGCCTGAATCCAGGGAAGGAGAATGTCCAGCTCATGTATGGCCTTGTAGATTCCCTTATCTCCAAGCTGTTGAGAAGATAAAGGCATTAGAAAAGAAACTACCTACAGCCCTGGAACAGCACAGAGGGGAGCCAGTGCCTCCTCTTCTTACCTTAAAAAACATTCTCCTTAATTTTTTGACTGCAGAAGTTAACCTTGTGGATGGAGCACATGGAAGCTGAAGGATGAAAAGAAATCCAAAGATGCTGATGTAAAGAAATAGTGATGAAGAAGAATCGAACCCACAGTGTGGCACTATAGGGCTACCAGTAAAATGTGTGAACTCAGCATCATTTCCACTTCTCCCTCTACTTCAAATGTATTCTTTTAACTGCATGCTTCCTGCCAAGTTGAGTTCACAACACAAAAAATTGGTAATATGAGCTCCGTGAGTTTTGAAAGAGGAAGATACATTCTTCCAGGGGGAAAAACAGGGAAAAAACAGGTGTTTTCCAATCTACAAACAAAGACAACATGTTTGAAAAAGAAAAAGGCAAAGGTCTTCAACTCATATGGAAGGAGATGACTCCACTGAAATGGATGATCAGACCTTTCTATCTCACACACAGTACTTTAAAAAGGAGCACAGACACTTTCAAGGTACCTTTTGTGCTTCCTAAAGGCATGTCACATGATGAAAGTGAAAATAAAAGCAAACATTTTAAAAAATGTAAATAGAAGTAAATTTTTTAAAATCTTCTAACCAGGACAGTTCTTTCTGACTTGGTTGTTTTTTTCCTTGATTATTTTTTTTAAAGTCTGCTTGTAGGATGCAGATTTCCACAAAAAAAAAAAAAAAAAAAGATTGGTAGCAAAACTGACCTTAAATGACTATGCTGGCTTTAGTGGTGATACATATTACAAACTCTATTCTTCCTGCATAAACAGGTAAATAAGTGAACTAGCAAGTTAGCTTAACTACTGCAAACAATACTCAATATCTGCTCAAGGTCTACAACAATGAAAGAGAAATGATTTAAGATACTGCAGGGAACATATTGTCTTTCTACACTCCACCCAAACATGAGAAAACACTTCCATAATCCACTACTGATGTAGTCACAGAAGTCTGACCTCCAAAGCAACTTCATACTGTTCTCAGCAATGCTGAGTAGGGCACTTGAGCCAAGAGGTTAGTGATGCTACTGGTGGATACTCCCAGTATCCAAGGAAAAATACCTGTTCCCTTTGCCATGTAGTCTTACACTAAATGAAAGAGTCTGATTTCACTGCAGAAAATGGGTTCAGAGATTTTAAAGTCTATGTATTGAACTAGGGCCTCTGTATCACTGGAAAATACTAAAGCTTCTTTGTCCGGACATGTCTAGCAGGGTGAGAATCATAACATTGTAGTATAAAGTATTTGAAAGTGGTTTGGAGACAAATATTGTTAAGATATTTAAATAGCATGCATGTCTCTAGCTGGCTGAATTACAGCCTGAGTTTGTGAGAGTATAGGGTGGATATATATACACAAAGGTACCACTGTTATGCTTAATTACTTAGAGAACTTTATTCTTGAAAGGTAACAAATTCATTACATAAGTATGTTGTCATGGTGGAAATCCCTTCAGATAAAAATCTTATAACTCAACTACATGATAATCATTAAAAAGCTTATGTAGGTGAGTGAATGAGTGCTAATTTATTGAGGAATAATATGATGGAGAAATCTCAAGCTTGGTATTAGCAAAGGATCTAGTACTTTAATTCCATTCACAGTTTCTATTATTCTTTCACATGTTTTTTTTATTGCTGGGTTTAAATTAATATAAATTAATACAAAGAATTCAAGTGTTAGTTTCCAGAAATGAGATGTCTCCTAGAAAATCAAGGCAAACCGTCATTTCTCAAAGACCTACTGCTTTTCTACTACCAGGGGAAGACTTATCTCTCCTACCAGCACTTTCTAAGATTCAGAAACATAAGTTGTTATGTTTAGACTTGTGTTGGGTAAAACACTGGCACTAATTATGAAAAAGAACACAAGAACTCTGAGAAATCTGCATCATTTTGTCTCCATACAGCACAGAAACAAACGTATTACTAAGCTGTCCAGCAAGCTACAGTCATTGGTGGTATTTTAGAATAACTGATATTCTGAATTCAGTCACAGTTGACAGTCTAAATTCCTCAGTGTGTACTGGCACTTGCATGGAGTGTAATTGCTTTTCCAGACAAGAATGAAATCTCTTTAAGTATATTATAGCATCTGGAATTATATTATATTATAGTATTCTGGAGTTATAGTACAACATTATCTGGAATTCTGACAGACACAGATAATCACAGCAGTATGATAAATGCTGTGAATAATGGCTGTAAATCGTAACTGTTTAGCATGGTTTTAAACGTAGAACCTGACAACTGGTAAAGTTTTCTCCCATTGGGATTTGAATCTTTTTACGTTATACAAATATCCCAGTTGGCTTCTGAGCTACAACTCTGCAAAGAGATCTATGAAGCTGTTTGTTCTTGCATAGCAAATATTTGTGTGAGCATAGAATCAATGTCCTTTTCTTTCATGCTACCATAAAATCCAGATTAGACAAAGTTTAAATTCTTTTAATTCATAAACTTCACTAATTCATTGACTTCTCATCCTGGTCTCACTTTTTAAAATCACTATAGACATTTGCCTGGATATCCATGGCTATATTTCACCCTGAGTCATGCTGCACTTTTTGGGACACTGTGACTTGTGAGGATTACAGGTTTAGCGAATTAAAAAAACATCCATAGGATATGTAAGTTGAAGACACACTCTGTTGTTATTGGTCTACCATTAAAAATAAGATGAGAAATGACAGGTATTGGCATCATCTTAGCATCCTACCTAATATGTGTATTTGTGTAGGCAAAAGTGTCTTTTAACTGCACCTGGTCCGCTCTGGGGACATTTTGCCAGTGGGCAGCATCACTTCCTGAAAACCTGCTCTGGGCACAGGGGAACTGCTCCAATGTGCTTCCTAATTGCGGTTCCTGCTTACTCATGAGAGTAAGTTCTTTCACCAGTTCTTTCAAAATTCAGTGTGGAGGAGAAGAGAGGACATATGAGTAAAGGCTGCACACTTCCAGTGAGTACGCTGTTGAAGAAGGAAAACATCACCAGTGTTACATCACGGAAACTTGAGGAGCCACATCTCTCTCTGTGATCACCCTTCCTCTTTGCAGCTTTGGTGATGAGAGGGGGGCACAAGATGATATAATCAGTAGGGAAATGGTTTTCCTCCATGGGATCTCCACCACCTTGACCCCTCCCCACAGGCTCACTCTGGGAAGAAATGAGCAGTGTTAAACTTCCCTGGTCCCAGTGGGGAAGCCCTCGTGAATTTGGGCCTTCTGTGGTGTGGGACACACCATGACTCTGAATCACCTATCTGCTGAAAAACTGAGAGGGAGCCCTTCTCTAACTTTTCAAATGGACAAAGTTAGTTTAGATCTCTGGAATATACTCACACAGGCATCCATGTTCACTTGCAGGACCTGGAAGGCACTAATAATGTTCAACTTGTCTCTTCCTGCCTCAAGACGACTGAAAACGTTTTTCACATAGAAGGAGAGGAGCTGATCTCGAACACTGCAGTTTGTCTGAAAACAAATCAAGTGATGAGTTTCCAAATGAAAACCTCACAAGTCAACTTCAGCTGAAAATTTCAGCCTCACAGAAATATGCATGTTTGGAAAGTGTGCAATGAATAAAACCATTTTTATGTACTGTAGTATCCCCTTGTCCTGCTTCCTTTTTGAGCTACAACTAGCTCAATCTAGTTGTAGTTTCTGAAAGAAAGACAGGAGGGTGTTGTGCTGGCAGGCACAAAAGTATTGGTATGACCAACCATGAACAGAAATGACAGCAACAAATGTACTTAACACACAAAGAATAAATGGGAGATGAATTGAGAAGTTAAGTCAGACCATCTTGTTCAAATTGTAGGAGTCATTGTGGGTATCATCGTTCCATTCCTCCGCATCATGTCCAACGCCATTTGATATGCTGTAGGGTATCCTGCCCACCCCCAACTGCTACTCCAGAAGAGACCAGTCATTCTGTCAACCCCGTGTCACATCTGCCTGGTCTGTGGCTCCTCTTGAAGAGACCAGTCATCCTGTCAACCCTGTGTCACACCTGCCTGGCCCAGCGGTTCTCTTGGGCACCCAAAGTTAATTCAAATTGATACACGCCCTATTTTTTCGGCAATAGAACCAATTATCAGGTGTGAAATTCCCATTAGAAGGGTAATGCAACTGCATATTACACCACCCAAATGCAGATGTCCCACATGTAGGTCCCACAGCCAGGTGAGGAGCCTTCACTCCCAAGGTAATCAGTGAAATCCAAGGGACACTGAAGACCAGTCGGGCTGTACTTAAGGATAAACTGAATCAGTTGGCCCTGCTGACTAGATCTCTGTATGAAGAAAACTAAAATATCTCATACACTTGTAGTCACCTACAATTAGACACCGCAAAGTTTGTTTCTCACTCCCTTGCTGAGTCTTCCTGGGAACTCTGATCTCTCTCTTCCAGTGCACCTGCAGAGATCTAAGCTCAAAGCAGCTCCTTGGGTGCCCTGACTCTCTGCAGCATCCCTGGGCTATCCATGGTACTGCATGCCCTCAAAAGAAAGTACTTCAGCTGCCAGGACAGTGGCTGTGGCCCTGGCCCTCATGTGAATGGGCTGGTGCTGGAGAGCATTGCTGGGGAGGTTGGTGTGCAGCCAGGGTCTCACAGGAGGAGCAAATGCTACCATGAGCACACGCTCCTACCTGACACGACAAATACTCTCACCCCAACTTCCTTGACAGAGCACCACTGCAACTACCTAGAAAGAAGTGCCTCCAGATAGGTTTTCCAAATTCACCTCTTTCTCCCTGTACTGTGATCAACTGTCTCCTCATGTGAAAATATGTGGCATAGAAATAACATTCTTCCTCTAAGCAGAGGACTTCATTAAGCATATGGCTTTCATAAATGTCCATCTAATTACACACAAGCAATTTTTGCATCACTTTTGATGACATATTCCTTTTGATGACATATTCCTGTCTCTATTGATAAAAGGAAAATCAAAATAAGAAACTGGAAAATCAGTATAAATCTTACCATAAACAGCATTTTCGTAGACTTTTTAAGCAGTCTTGTGGTCTTGATGAGATCCTTCTGTAAAATATAATGTGCTAATATTAATTAACCTGAGCAGAAGAAGGGAGACAGAATTTCAAGTCTGGTTTGTACAAAACTTAGTAGTAATAACAATAATCTTCATCATCCTTCATCAGGATGAGGACTCAGTAAATCTGTGTTCCAATCCTAGCCTAGCTACAAACTTCTTCCATGGTAAACTCATCCAGCCTCTCTATGCATCTTCTATGCATCATTTTTTCTCGGCTTTACAAAAGAAGTAGCTACATTACCCTGTCTCTTAGGACTGTAGAGATCATTCAACTTCTTAAAGTTTCCAGGAGTTCAGTAATTAAACTGGTAAAGAAGCATCTATAAATAAAATAAACTTTTTGACTGATGGGATCAACTTACAGGAACAGATGATTTTAAACTAGTTGCCTTGATATACAGGTTCTCTGTCACCTGGGAGAGGAGTTCTTTTCGGCAGGTATGCTTTCCTGTAGGTGACTTTTTGCCTTCCACAGTGAAAAGACAAAGCAGAAATAAAAAATGCCCAGATCTGAAAATAGAACATATTTTCATCTTTGCTCCCAAATCTCCGTGCCTCTACAGTCACAGCAGCATATGTGACACAGCCAAACTCTTAGATGACAGAGGTTAACCTAATTTTGTTAACCCTCAAAGCAGCTTCTGCACCAAGATGCTCACGTAGATAACCTATTGCTCATGTGGTGGCTGATCAGTGCTCTTGCTGTGCTTTTTTATACATCTTGCTCCACTTTCAATAAATTTGACCACAATCATCTATGACGTTTTTCTAAACGGTATCTCCATATTTACCAGCAGCAGGGTCAAGGTTTCCAAGAAAGAAGAACTTCCCTATCATGTGATAAACCTTCTTTCATTTAAGTGGTGGTCAAGTGAGGAAAAGGTAGTTGAGTGTTAGTTTGGTTTCATAACAAAATATACCAAATGCGTGTTTTTGAGGTTTTTTTTTTATTTTCCCACAAAACATTATGGCAGCACTTTTCTGAACGGTAATGGTCCAAAGAGAAAAAAAAAATCTTTGTTAATTTACTCTGAAAAGCATTAGAAAATCTGTTATCTATAAGGAAGCTGGACTGCACTGCCTTTAAAACTTCATTGTTCAGTTTTTGAGAAGCATTTTTTTCAGAGGCACTGCAGGTAATAGCAAGGGTGTTTGCTGCCTGTTTTAACATCTGTAATTAACTTTTTGCCAGGGTAGGATTTGGTCCAGTAGGAGCAGTAGGCTGTTTAATGTGAAAGTGAGGGCTCCAGGGAGGGCTCTGTGCAAGGCCCAGAGCATCCCTGGCTATCAAGTCACTTTAAAAGCCCATTGAGAGACATAGGCACTGGGAAATAATCCCAGTGCAAGATCCCAGCGTACCCATCACAGAGGTGGTAAAAGTAAAACCATAGAATCAGATGATCATTCTTCTACAGAGGTGCTAAACAGAGATTGGACAGTCTATGTCTCTGGTCTGTTTCCAAGATAGCCAAATGCTGAGGGATTCTCAGATATCACTCCAGACATGCAAGAACATCACTTCAAGGATAGACTTGGAAATCACAAAGTAACATCAGCAATGTGAGGTTTTTAAAGCCAAGGAGGATTGTAAGACAAATGTCAAGATCCCCAAAAATGGCTGAGGTTTATACAAGAAGAGGAAGAAAGCAGGTTTTGGTCTAGCACAACAATACTTCCCTGATACCATTTTTTTGGAAGCAAAAACAAGCCCTTGAAATGTTCACCAAGGACAGAGTTTTTTACACCTTTAATGTTTTAAGAGCAACACAGAAGGCCTTAAAGAGATCAGAGAAAATAGTTTGAACTGCAACTGAAATGACTCAAAGGGACCATGATTTGCCAGATCCAGTGGCAGAGCTGTATGTCCCTCTATGGCACCACCGGTGTGCCAGGGACATTGTCAGCTCTGAAAGGAAGAAGGGTGAGACAAGCTGGGTAATGAACTCACCCCAGCCTTGATCCCACTGACCATTTACACAAACAAGCATGCATGCATCCTCCAGGCCAAGTTTGACTCACATTCAGCTTCAAGGATCCCACCTGTAACAGCTCCGGGAAATGCATTTTTCCATAGAACCATCTACACATCATAGTAGCTTCACCAGCACTGAAGTTCTGATGGGGTCAATGGACAAAAAGAACCAACAAGGGGAAGAGAGATTAGACTTTTGGAAAGTGAAGTTGATGGAGATCTGAGGCTCTATGTGCATTTTAGTGCTTGTGTGAACTGTGGTCTGTATTTAAATTCTCTGAATGCCGGTAAGGCTTGCCAGGTGAGGTGCAGTAAACCTCAGCACACATGGTATATGGACAGAAGATTAGCCACTTACTCCTAATTTGTTCATAGAAGAGGATCTTGGGTGAAAACAGTAGAGTTAGAATGCAAAACTGTCTTGGGTTTCCCAAGGTGTGGTACTCCTCAGTCAACAGTTTTCATCTAAATGGAATAAATGGGTCATGTAAACAGTCTGTAATAGCTTTTTATAAGAAAATCAATAATTTTAAACATCTCTGAAACTTCTGATGTTGCTGAAAACCCTTGAGCCCACAAGTTTCATTTTGTCTCTTCTTTGAACTTGTATCACCATGCTCACGTGGCTGGAGCAGTGACACTTACATTGGGCTCTAGACACCTCTGCATGTGAAACACTACATATATTGCTGAATTAGTAAACTTTTCAACTGAGTGGTGTAAAAGGATACAATTGCATGGAGACCTTACTTAAAAAAATTAATAAATAAAAAGGAAATAGGGCTTTCCCATCTTTCCTTTCATAAAAGAATGGTGGCTAGTATTTAATAACCACAATTTTTGATATGCTGATTTAATTTCTAGTCAAAAAATAGCCAATATTCTTCAAATTTTTCATATGTTATTTGTTCAGAACAAAGATGGTCTTGTCTTTCTGGATCTCGTGCAGCATTTTGTACACTGTGTTTTACTGCCACGTAGGCACTCAGACATAGTTATGGTATAAATTATATAGAATACCAAAGAACCCATATTACTCAGTATTTTAAAGTTATAAGAAGCAGAAGAAGAAACAAATTCAGCAATGAAGACAGAAAATACCTCCAAAGTTTTGCATATGCAGTGGAACTGATGTATCCAGAGATAGTCTGAGACAACAGCAAAGCACATCACAAAGCAAGTTGGCTTCCAGGCCTGGGTTGGAAACCACAGGAGTTCAAGGAGCCCGCCCCGGAGAAAATGGGCTCTCTCTCATATGGAAAATTTTAGATGTACAATATCAACAAGTAATTAAGGAACAATTCAATACTGATAACACAAGCAAAGTTCATGTGTTATGTTTATACAAAATCTGTAAAGCTTATAATGATGAGAATGAAAGAGAAAGAAAATAACTAAGAAAAAGAATAAGAAAAATTAACAGAGCAGCCAGCTTATTAAATAAGAAAATCTTGTCTGATTTACCCTGAGTAACGACTAAGTTTCAAAGAAGGCTATGATGACCTATGCTCCACATGACTGCATGAGACCACCAGCTGAAGATCCTTTCTTCACTGTCTTATTGTGAACCATGGAATTGTCTTGATCTACATGACTCCAGTAGATGTTATTAATATTAAATTCTCTTGATTTATGTAGAACGAACAGATACATCTACCACTGCTGCAAAGTTCCATTAGTCCATTTAAGGTAACAATCATATCTGCTGGTTGTTTTGCAACTTAAACGGTTTTCTAATCTCCATACATAAAAAGCCCAGTCTAGTTTCTTACTTACGAATCTTCTCATTTTTCACATTTTATGTTTATTTCATTTCCTGTTAGTATAACTAGGACTAAATTAGTCGTGTACTTCCTATAAATATTACTCATATTTGCTTAGTTGCTGTTAATGTTGTGCTGTCTCTTAAGACTATTCTCTACTATTTGTATTGTTCCCTCATTCTGTTTGATTCACTTTGGTCTTCTGAAAAAAAGAGGTCTACATGAAGAGCTGCAGTATTTGTCTTCAGAAATGTGATTTGATAAGTAAAATATAAGTTTTGTGAGATTTTACAAAAACTGAGCATGACAACACCACTGTTAGGACATAAGAAAATTGAGATACCATAGTGCCTCCGTTGGAGAGAGAAGTTTGGATCAGAGAAGCTCCCAGCATTCAAAACTGATTCTGCAATTTTCTGAATATGGTTGTAATGAATATAGGCATGGAGGTAAGCCTTCCACACCCACCAGTGTTTAACCTCTGTTTCTTGTAACCTTCTATTAGTATAACAGGAACTTTTGGAGCTCCTATAGACTTTGTACAATTACCGAACTATTATAAGCCAATTTTTCAGACAAAGGTTCCTAAATTACCCATGCAAACTCAGCACATAGACACCTGACAATTCACTGCCAGCAGCTTCAATAGTCATAAAAGTCAGAGGAACAACAGAATAACGCAAACAGATGGTATTAGCAGCTCCAGCTTACATATTATACATACACTGCTCTGGTTAGGAAAAAAACCCCATATATATGGAATTGGGACACTGCAAAGAAAACTAAAAACTTTGAATGCCTATGACTGGATGTCAGTCTGGTGCCTTTCCAATCCTCAAACACAAAATCCCTAGGTTTGTTCTCATGACACACCTACATTACATTGTGCCTGTCTAGGTGCTCCTCAACTGCCTTTGCTGAGGAGCAACAAAGGTTTAGGTCGGAAGTGACCTCTGGAGGTCATCTTGTCCAACACTCCTACTCAAGAAGGGTCATCTACAGTTGTTTGCCTGGAAATATGTCCAGTCAGGGTTTGAATACCTCCAAAGATAAGATTCCACAACTTCTCTGGTCAACCTGTGCCAATTTTTGGTCACCTTCACAGCAAAAAACTGTCTTACCATGTTCAGATGGATTTTCATGGATTTTAATTTGTGCCTATTGCCTCTTGTCCTGTCACTGGGCACCACTGAGAGGAGATTGTTTATCTTCTTTACTTTCCATTCTCAGGCATTTATGCATATTGGTAAGATCTCCCTGACTCTACCCCAAGTGGAATTTCTCACTGCCTCACCTCAGATAACAGATAGCCCAGTCCCTTATTTATCTCTGTGCTACTTCACCATCTAATATTTAATTACATATCTAAGGTACTTGGAATTTTTTCACTCTATGCCTTAGACAAGCTTCATAAAAATTTTAAGGTATTAAGTAAAGTAGAAATCAGATTCAAACCCAGATGAAGAAGACAAACCAAACCAACCCATACCAAAGCAAATAAAAAAACCAAAGCCAATTGCATTTCTTCTGGGCATTTGCATTTCTTCGCACTTTATTAATAACAACTTTTTGAGTAAGCTTCAAATGTGAGTTGGTGTAAAACATACTGTCTATCTGCTCTCATCCTCAAGAAGAAGCACAGACTGATTCAAGTGGTGGAACTCCCAGTGCTACTGGCCTGCTGTGTTGTTTCAGTTTGATGATAGGTGGCCAAAAATTGTCTGTCAAGCTACTTTTACTTCAGGTATCTGATAGGAAGGTTCAGTACATTCAGTTTTTTCAGAGGCAGATGACAGAATATACTCAGAGTCCAGTTTGAAAACACCAAGATACTAAAATTTTGCCTCTGTGCACAGAAATAGACAACAGTTCAAGTTCTCTAAGCATTAGTACTTTTTATGGCCAGCAATTAATGGCTTTGAAAGAATGTGCAGCTCTACCTGTATAATTCAAGATACTTTTCAAATGTCCAGTTATGTAGTTAAAAATTAGCCATCACTTCATGGCTAGACAAGGAGATGAATTTGACATAAAACCATTCTGTATATAGCTTTTATTATTCACATTCTTGTAGACTTATATTTGAGAAGAGAGATTATGAAAGAAACAGATATGAAAGTGTTTGAGCATGTTCACATTGTTCCTATTAACCAGTCAAGTGATCTCACTTAGCTACAGTGATTCAGTCCCCAAATTCTTCAGAAAACATTCATCTGCCACCACCAAACTCACTCCCTGTACAGCAGTATTACTACAGAGTGTACAGATGTGTTCAGCAGCAACAGACAGCTCAGCTTACCCAGTGTAGGCAGGTGGTTATTCCAAACTCCAATCTCTTGTGATGTACAGGATGTTCAAGAGTCTGTGACCTGCTTTCTCTTGTGATGTCGTCATGGATTTATAAAAGGGTTGTACTAAAATTAGGAAAGGAAAAAGCCGACCACACAAAAATCTGGGCTCAGTTCTGGGGGAGGAGGATGTCCACATCTGCTAGGCTGGTAGAAGTATGTCAGTTTGCATGGCACCACTCCTATACTGGAAAGTTCTCTCTCCTTCTACCTTTGTGCACCATTTTTTGGGTTTCTCTCTCCTCATTATTTTTTTCAACCTTTCTTGCTTCTCTTTTCAATTTTGTTTAAAGGGTTTTTTTCCCTCTCTGTTCTTTTAACCCAGGACATCTCTGAGCATCTTGGCAATGCCAACACGGGCTGTCCATGCAGCTCTATGAGCAACATCAACTGGGAGACTGTGAAGCTACAGAAACTACAGTCTACATCCTGGAAAGATTTCTTGCTGTTGGAAAAGAACATTATTTAAGACATTAACTGAGCAGACTGTTCAGAGGCAATTGTCTCCTGTAAGAAACAAATTTTGAAATGTAATTTAAAAGAGTAATTTAATAGAATTTCTGGAAAATGTTCAGAAACTACAGTGATACGTTAGGACATACAGAGTAACCTAACCAGACATTGGTGAACAATACTGGCACTGAATCTTTCAGATGACATGACAGGTAACAAATTGAACCGTATTAAGAAAATCATTATAGTTGATCTTTATTGGAAAAAATAGTCTTTCCTCAAAAAAACCCCAAACCAAACCAAAAACTATGCAGAAAAATGTTTGCTTGCAGTGTATTTCCATAGTTTCAGTAAAGAATTGAAGTCATCCATTTGGTTGGAAGCTAAAGCTTTTCTGTTCAGTGAAAGTTGAGTCTTAGCTTTAGCCTTCCAACTTTGAACACCAAAAAAACCTCCTGCACAGGAAAATGTGAAATACTTGCCAAGTCATCTCTCAGGACAGCTTTCTTACAAGTGAGATTTGTACCAAAATCCTGGATGCTGTTGGTCTGACTGCTGCAGAATGGTTGCAGCCTTGATTCTCCAGTGGTAGCACCAAGAACAAAAGCAAGAGAAACAAGAGTGCGGTAGGCAACAAAACGATTTTCCAGAGTATTTTTCCATTGGAAGTGCCATTCTGCTTCCAATGAACTTAAACCCTTTGGCAATAAATGTGTTTCCCTCTGTTATCTTTCCCTCATAAGCAGTCCTTGAGTTCTGAATAGTCAGTGGCCTTCAGTTGAAGATTGCTGCCATGGGGCCACCTCCCCAGCTTTCATTCAATAATGCCTTCATGTCTCCAGATTTCTCCACTTCCCACTATGTATCTTCCTTCTTTGTAAAGTGGGGCTTTCAATGAATCTCATCAGTAGGGGCATTTTGGGGGGAAAAATTATTTAGTTAGTTATCAGATATGGTCACATCACACTTTTTTCCTAGAAATTATATGGGAGCCAAATAATGTTTTACTTATGCGAGACTCCAAAGCATGTTAAATGCTATGGCACAAGCCACTAGAGAAGTACCTGATGGTGCTCTAAAACCTGAGTTTCATGTTTGCAGTATTTATAAAATAGAGATTATATTGTAAAGACTCATAAAAGTAATAGAAAAATAAAATATCACAAAATATAACTAGAAAGAAAGAGCAGATACCTGAGATGTCAAAATATGCATTGAGATTCTCACTTCAGATCAGGAAAATTTTGAGGTTTTTCTACAATTAGAACAATGCGGAAACTTTAGGTTACCATCTAAAAGGCAGCATTGCTTATTATCTTTAGCCTATTTTTAGGGTTTACTTTTCACTTAATTTGTAGCACAATATGCAGAAACATGCACATTTGAAATTATGTAAATGTTTTAAAAAACATCATCTTTTAGAGCTTCCTAAACAAAACAGAAATATTCCATCTCTTAATATTTGTAGATTTAGTAAGGTTTTCAGGGAATTCTTATGTGCAAAACTACAAATAGAGACCTGAGTATTGAGTTTACAAATTCCCATATATGCAATAAATTTTGTAACTGTGATAGAAGTTTAAATCATCTAATATGCTAGTAGGAGTGAAGCAAAACTAATGAGTAAGTTCTTGATGTTCTCCATAAGAAAATAGATACTTTTAATTTTTTTTAAATATAGTTTCCTGTGAACAACCAATGGAAACCTTTTTTTCTTTACAATTTAATAGCAGTACTGGGCTTTTCATTTTTTTGAATTTCCAGGAGAAAATCATACTTACGTAGAAAAGCAGCAAAAACATTAAAAAAAAATCCAGTAAAAAATACCCTTCAGTCTTATTTAAAGTTTCAGAGCTACCATTGCCATAATTTTTCTGATTATTTGTATTCTTGGATCACCAGAAATAGGCTCATTCCATAGGGCACTGTGTGGGCTGGAAAAATCACATGGCAGCCTTGATTTTAATTACTTTTTTCCCATCTCTAAGAAAAACTGTCAATTACTTGTACCCATTTTGGAAGAAGCTTTTATCAGTCTCCAAGTACACTCTTCAGGGGTTGTAAAAAGTTTCCTCAGATTTCCAGGTTTAGATTAGATTATTTGAAAGCAAATTTTTACACATGAGAACTCTTTCTTGAGAAAAGGCACTTTTGTAGCAGATTGCCCTTCATTCAGCTTAGCAGCTCCATAAAAATCACATTTTTTGCCTTGATCTTCAGCCAACATGTTCCAAAACTCTCAGGCAAGCCCTGCAAAGTACCCCAGGTCTGAAATGTTTGCCCAAATCTCTGAATATACTAAAGTTTATTTTTACTAATCTGTCACTTTGGAAAAGCAAACTTTTTACTTATCATATACTCTTGTAACCACAGAGCAAGGAACAGGAGATAATTTACCAATCTGCCACCTCTCTCTTATCTCAGTTCTGATAATGAGGTTACAGCATAAACCTAACCGTGCCAGTCAAAACTTCATACTGCAGGTCTAAGAAATTCTCCAGTTTACTTTTCAGAAGTGCAGAAAAAATGAGTTGCTCCCGTCTTCCTATTTTCAGAGAAACCTCACATGTTCACCTCACCTAAAAAATATTCTCTATTATTTATTCATTTCCAGCATCAGTGGGTCACCAACAGAAAGTGAAGCCCATAATTGCAAGTACCAGTGGAAAACAGCTAAGAAATTAAAATCGAAATCCAACACAGTTACATTCTTACTGCAAAAGGTTTCCGAAGTAAAATGACACAAATCTGCTTGGTTTTACTTCTTTCACTTGCTGGTAGGTTGACCCATGAGCAACATGACAAACACCCTGAAGTCTATGCCTGGAATTTGTAACACCCAACAATAGACCACTTGAAGTTGGATGTCTGAGTCTGTGCTGATTACCCAGGGCCGATGGAGGGAACCAGGCTCTCAGAGAACACCTCCCCTCACCTGCCCAACCTCCTTGTTGGTGGCAGGGCTAAGAGACAGGCTCTATGAGAGCCCGTGGGCAGCACCTCAGCATTTGCTGTCTGGTTTTCTGGCATCAAAGCTGGGGCAGATGACTGATACAGGTTACCATCAAGATGAGGGAAATATGTGGTGTTTTGGCAATTTGCAGGATCAGAGTCCTGGTCACTGGTTTCTCTTCTGTTCCCAATATCTACTCGGAAATCCCTGTCATGTAACAACTGAAGCATTGGTAGATACTAAAATGAGAGCATGATGAATATTTTGAGCAGCTCCCTGTTTAGGAGCTTCAATCTAAAATGTCAAGTTAAACCAGCTATTCCATGTGCAAGTAACTGCCTTGCATTTTCTGAGCCACTCATGGGGCCCGTCAAACCAAGCAAGATACTTTCCTAAACTTAATGGTATCTCTGTTACATGCAGGAGAAATGATCACTGCGTTGCTGTTAACATGTTCATAACTACAAAATAGTTATATATAGTCACAGTCATATTTTTTGCCAAATGTGCTTGACAAAGAGGCATTCTCCATTTTTGAGTTACCAAAGTAAAAAAATGCTTCTAAGTTGGTAATCCCTAAATCTGGGACCATCTACCTAAAACCTCAGCTATCCAATTTTCTTTGGTGATAGAATATGAAAAAGAGAGAATCTGAAATTTCTTCTCCTATTCAAGACTACCAGGAGTCACAGTATAAAGCATAACTAAAGGAGAAGTTGGCCAAACCAGAAATTTTATAGATGTGTTTGATAAAAATTATCAACCTAAGACAAGGCCAGGATAGTTTTACACCAACAATGTTAAAGATCACTGCAATGACAAGCAGCATCTAAACTTTATTTTGGGACCTCTACTTCCCAAATAAGTGTCAGTACAAGAGAATTTATGGAACAAGCCTTTCATCAGAGCAGTGCAATTCATCACTTCCATTTTAGCATCTGTGTTGAAATCTTCAATTTTTTCTTTGTAATATAATTAACTTGATAAGCACATAAACTACAAGGCTGACCTTATACACTTTGAAGTCAATAAGAGTTTTCTCTCTATCTTCTGTGGAGCAGGACCAGATACAGGATAAGCTAGTCCAGTGGAGTGTTCTTACATGCCAAGGTCTAATGCAAAATACAAATCAGAAAGTCAATCTTCATGATTGCACAGCTTTTAGACTTTACCACAGATACAATTACCCCATTCTTTTCACTTCTTAATAACATCATCACCATTCTTTAGATGTGCTATAAGAGTCAGAAGTGATTCTCTTTTGGAAAACTGTAAAATAAAATGAACTTCAAATCGGTGCAATTTTGCAGTTTTTGGAAAACAATATCCCTTTGCATATCACTTTCAGTGACTTGAAACCAGAGTCACAATTTCCATTGAAAAACCTTACTGGTTCTTGCAGAAAATAACTGTACAACAGTTTCAAGACAGATAGTTAAAGACATATTTATTGGTCTGGTTTTTTCAAAATAGTTTGATCTATGCTGCCCTGCACTAAACAGAAAATGTTTTTAGTTTAGATTTGCCCCTTTTTTTAATTCAAATTTTAAGGAGAAAAATGGCCAGATCTTGGAAATATTTAATGCTCTGCCTTAATCTTTCATACTGAAAAAATGTTTATATTTGGGTCTCATGGGTTAATTTGCTGAAGTTAAATGGATGGTACTTCTCAAAATAATTTTTATTTTAATCTTTCCTTAGAGAAGGAAATACGTAGAAATATTTTCTAAGCCATTCGTCAGCAAGTTCCAGATTAAATTATAGAAATTGACATCTGTGAATTTGGCTGGGGATTTGGAATTTAAAGGCTAACAGAGTGATTTCCCAGGCTTCAAAAGAAATCTTTTCACTTACGTAGCTGTTTAACACTTTTATTAGTGGTGAAGTTCATACAGTTAATCTGATAATATCTGCAGCTGTGTGTTAATCAAGAAAAAGGTGTTACAAATGGATTTGTGCTGAGTCATGTTTAGCCCCAGAAATGCCATCAACCTTAGCATAGTTTGTATTTTGTAATTTACCTCATCCAACTACAACTTCCTAACACATTCTTGAATGGCTCAGAATCCTGGTCTGGATCCCCTGAGAGGCTGCATTATTTTCTGCCCTAAATATACAATTTTATGAAATATATCGTTGGGTAGTGGCCTGCCAAAAGTACCCTGGGTTCCATACAACTGCACTGTAGGTTTTTCTTTATTTCCATGCTCATTACATTCTTTCTGGCAGCATCAGATACGAGCCTGGAATTGACTCTAATGTCTCTGCCAATCTTACTTCACTTTAGCAGGCCAGTTCTGCTCCCAATTACACTGACTTTACAAACATCCATAGTGATGATGGCTGCGATTGAGAAGGTTGTCAGGTATTTACTGCTGTTCAGTGCCATCCATACCTTCTCCAGAGCAGCTAATTGTTTAGCTAATTGTGCTGTAAAGCAAAAGCTGACATAATCACACGCCATTGGTTTCTGATCAGGATAGGTTCAGCATTTTACATTGCCTAGAGTACGTCTCCAGTGACAAATTGGAAATATCAACGCTTTATTATTCTAGGTCACTTGGGGAGTATATATTCATACACTGAATATGTAAATCTCATAACTGAATAACACTCCATGCAACATATTTAAGAGATGTTTCTTAAACTGTCACCAATACTTACTCAGCAGGATGTGGCAACTTCTGTTCATGCTTTGGGTTCCTCTCTCTTCACGATATGAAGTTTCAGAGGCAGTTTAAATGTTTTATGATTATCTGTATAGCAAAAAAAGTGCCTGTTCTGGTCACCTAATGTAAAAAAGGGGAGGAAGAGCCAACAAAATGCAAATTTGACAGTAGGGTGGTCTGTCAGTTTTTGCTAGGGAAGAGGTTCTCCAGCCTCTCCAGTGGAGTTGCCCTCGGTGAAGGATGTGGATCAGGTGCTTTCCCCACCAGCGCTAGGTCGAGGACCTCTTGGAATTACAAATAGTTCATGACTGGGAGGTAGAGAATGGAAAGGAAAATAGGGCAATGGAAATTAGAATTGCATGAATAATGGAGTTTCTTTTTGGTGACCCAACTGAAAAATTAAACCAAGAAAATTCATTTTGGGTCAGCCCAAAGCACTTGTTCAACTCAAAATGAAACAGTTCATTTTGCTTTCAAATCTCTTTTCAACCTTTGAAAGAAATGCACATAAAATTCTAAACCAAAACACTATTTATTTAGAAAAATGTCAAAACGAAACATTTCAGCATGATTTTCCTTTTTTGAGCTGTAACTATCAACTGAATTGAAACCCAGCTTTCCTGAAACTATATTTTTATTTTCTTTTAGTCAGTAATTGTTTGTCCCAGATACTTCCCCCTGTTGTAAGGGAAACCTCCTCCGACTTCGACTTCCTTCATCTGTTCAAAACTGACCATCGCCACCACCCTTCACACACCCACAAGTCACACGTACCCTGCAAGAAAACCTATGAAGGAAATTCTGCAAAATTTGCTCTGTGGCATTTCCAGGGCACCAGCTCATGAGGTTTCCGTGGTAGAGTCTTCCAGCTGGTGGTTTTTAGGGTTAGAGAAGTTAATAATTAGTTGACTTCATTTTTACACTTTTGTGGACAAATGGGTTTTCATTTGGGTTTAGCCCAAATGAAGCATTGGAAAACTTGAGAGACTGATTTGGAATTTCTGGGTAGGGCAGCTCAACAAGGAAAATGTAGAAGAGGCCTAGAGGAAGTAGAACAAGGAAATAAGTTATTTATCCATCTGTGAAGCAATTATATCACAGAGTCCATGTGTGGCTCATGATCTAGTCTCTATTTATAATTAAGGAAGAAAACAGGTACTTTTAGGGCAAAGTCATGTTATGCTGTCAAAAATCACAATCTTCATAAGCTTCTAATGTAGACCAGAGGAATGACACCTGAATAATTCCTCTTACCTTCCACTGACTATAAAGAGGGACAGGCATAGTTTGGGGAAAGACAGTGTATTTCAAAGGTCAGTGAAGTGAACTGCTCATTTGATGCCTGAATTCCCTCGCTTTGCTGTCAGCTGACACAAGCTTGAGTGATAAGAGAAAGGATGTTGGCCAATAGCTCTTGACAACATCACTGCATATTCCACAAGAAAGGAAAGATGTATTCTGCTGAATATAGCAAAAGGTTAAACCCCTGACACTGTCATGTCGTACCAAATCATGGCTGGCTGTCTCTGTTGGGTCACTTCTGCCTTGACTGTGAACAGGCACATAAATCATATATTGTGAGATGCAAATGAGAGTGTATGGAGAAAAGTAAACCACGTTGAATGCATCTAATTTGACAGGCATCCATCACTCAAATGGATCATATGCCAGTCTAATATGTGATTTCCTACAAGAAAGTGTTACGATTTCAGTTCACATAAACCTTGTTCAAAATAGGTATGGATGGATGCTTTTAAATGCATCTTTAAATTGCTCTGGCTCAGGAGCAGCAATTTTTAAATGTGGACAGAATATCTGTTGCCCTGATGAATAAATAGTAAGGTCTTACTCAAGAACACTTCAGCAGTTGCTGAAAATCTGCTATTACATATCTCCTCTGGCTTTCTGACTTTTTTAACCTTGGTCCAGTCACCAATTTCTCCAGCTGCACTAGAGCAACTCTTCTGTCTTTGCCCAGGAGACATGGCTGAAGGACATGATAATGACAGATTAAACTGTTCTTCAGTGACTTGGGCTGCTTTCTATCTTGGAGCTTGTGTCATGAGTAGGTACCAAACATTCTCTTCTGAAGGACTTTCAAATTCCTAACGCTGTAGAACACCGTTTGTGCTCAGCGTGCCTATGGATAGATCAGTGAGAATGCAGCATCCTAGAGTTTTCACTAGCAACTGCTTCCTTACTGTCTCCATTTCATCTGACCCAGAGGGACAGTCTGGGGCCTTTCACCAGCAGCTATTCAAGATGGGATCTTTTCTCTGGGCATTCTCAGGCAGAACAATGAACCAAACCAATGACTCTCAGGAGTGATGTTGTTTTTCCCACTGCCCCCTACAAGAAAGGCTGATTGACATGCTCCTCACTAAGCCCTGGCCTGTGATAAGTTGAAATTGCAGCCTTATGGTAAGGAAGCATGTTCCCAAACTGAGGTTGCATGCTTTGTAGATACAAAAGTACAGCCATTAGTCCAGCAACACCACAGGTGTAATGTGTATCATATCCCTTGTGAAAAGAAAAGATAAAAGCTCTGCAAATGGCAATGTTTGAGGACTAAAATATTTATTATAATAAATTAAAGTGCAAGCATTTATAAAATATTCAATTTGCATATAAATATCACACAGCAGTGTTACTTTCATAGTTCACCTAAAACTTTCTGGTACAGTTTCATAAATATATTTCCTTGAACATTTTTCAACTAATCTATATAAATAAAAGTATTGTATAATTATTACTTTAAAATAAGTTACCATTAAATACAAATGACAAAAAAATATTTCTGAATTAGTCTGAAATACCAGCTTTTCAGGCAAAGGTCAGAAGAGGACAACATATTCAAGATAGACTTCCAGGCAAGAGGCTCAAAACTTCCTGACTACCTTTAACTACCTACCTTGATCAAAGCTGATCCATAGGTGTCAAATTTCAGCATATAAAAGACAGAAACAGTTGCCTCATTCCTATGGAGATGGGGAGGACAGGAGCGTGCCTTTGAAAATAACTAATGGCCTGTGTTTAAATGGAGCTGCAGTGTCCTGGAGTTTTCATTTTCAAAGAAGGCAGCAATATGCATCCTGTCTCTGCCCACTTAGTTTGCTAGTTTTGACACAAGTGAAAAACATATTGCATCTGGGGGGAATGGGTGTAGTTGCTGTAACAGCTAATTAGTTTGAGTTATCACAAGAGATTTTCAGAGACATCTCTTCAAGCCTGATCTGAAATTTTCTCAGTTTTTCTCCTTGTTCCCTCCCTTCTTTGTGACACCAGTGCAGGCATTTTCCATGTAGTCAAACAGTAAATCCAATTCTCCAATGGCTTTAGTCTTTCCATTTTCTCCCAACTAGAAAAGAGCAGAATGCAAGTCTTAGCAACTCACGATTTCTCAGAAAATTGAAATTAGGATTGTCACAGAAACTGAATCAAGAACTTAACTTTCCTAATTCTCTCACATAGTTCTGTTAGTCATTATGCCATAAGATATAAACTAGCTTGTTCAAATCTAGACTAGCATATACAGTTCCTGCAACATAACTTTTTAAGGTTTAAATTACCATAACATGTGCAGAGTTACCAGGACAAGTGAAGGAGGGTTGGAAGGGGAAATGTTACTAATCCCCTCCTTAATTCCCCTGCAAGCTTCACCTCCTAAATAATCTCCAGAGTTTGTTTCATAGTCAGGTCAGACTTAATCCAACTAAATGATTAGGGTTTGAAACAGCTCTTTTTAAATGTTTGGAAAAAAATGTACCTGTTCCATTTTGTTCTTCATTTGTTCCAGGTTCTTTTCAATGTGCTCTCTGTTTCCTGAGAATTTCTAAAAAAAGGAAACATCCAGACATAAGATTGACAGCTGTACGCAACAATGTGCTTGATTTTTTTTTTCTTTTTCACACCTTTCTATCAACTCTGAGTTTCATATCTTTGATCTGAGGTTTCCTTTTGTATCACTGCCTTTTGCCACTGTTTGTAACATTCTGAGATTCAGGAGCAGCAACAAGAGTCAACACTCGCAGGGAAAGAAACCCAGTGTTACTCACACATCTGCTCAGCTCCGAGGTCAGGGATGCCAAGAACTGTGCAACCTCCTCAACATATGGGTACTGATTCTTGACCTCAGTGAGGAGAACATCTTTTACCACAATCTCCACAACCCTCTTCATCAGGTAGCAGCGGTTGTTTTCCTATGTGTGAAAACAAGAGATCATGTTAAATCAAAGCAAGAGATCAATGAGTGCTGCAGAGATACGTAAAGAGCAGACTCCTTGAGTAAGGCTTACCTTGATGTTAACATAGAGCTGCTGCCCAATCAATCTGTTATCTGTGTCCTTGTCCGAGGCACTGGCCTGAGAGTAAAAAAAGGAAACGTCAGATGGGGATGGGAACCTTGCCTAAAATTGAATAATAAACCCTAAGGTCTTCATCAGTAATGAAAGTGCAAGTGAAATGAGGGAATGGACGCCACAGGCAGTCTGTTACAGGTAGATAAACCTGGATATTGTGTCTGTTTCTCCCCTCAATTGGATGTGATTTAAAGTCAGTATCACTGGAAAATAAATAAGCAAAAGTCTGAATTCATGTCCCCCTCTTAAACATCCGATGTCGTAGTGGTTACGATGACTAAACCAGATGCTGCAGGTGGCCGACCTCGCGGTGGCCCACAGTGCTGCTGGGAGGTGCTGCAGCCTTCGATGGTGTACACTGTGGGAGACCCACCCATGGCAAGAGCAGCCAAGAAACCCGCCCAAGCAGAGCACTGTAAGATGCCTGAGCATCTGCCTGGCTGTGACTGGAGTCATGGACAAGCCCAGCTCCAAATGGACTGGGCAAATTGAGAAATTTAATCTCATGTTTCACAATTGTCCCGTTTTAGCACCAGCTGCTTGAAGAGAAGGAGCCATGCTGTTCCAGGGGTTTCCTTTCCTTTGGGGACCAGGAGCAGGAGGAGGAGAGGCAACAGCTTCCCCTGCCTACACAACCAGCAGGTAACAGACCCACTCCACACACCCAAGCTCTGCCTTAACTGCAAATGTACATTTTTCCTCTGGAGAAAGGCATGGTAAATAGAGAGCAATGCCAAAGGCTAGAAGCCGGGACAGAGGAGTAAGTCCTCAGATCCCACTATGAAGAATATGTGGGTTACTGTACCATTTTAGCCAAGGTGTAGGTGCGATTCCTAATGTAGGGCTGCTGGAAGTTGATCTTCCTGAGCCTGCAGGCATGATGGGCAGTAGAAGCCCCTTTCAGAGGCAGAGAGCTGGTGAGAAGAAGAGGGAGACAGCAACAGAAGAAAACCCATCCTGGGAAGCTCTTGGACAAGGTCTGCAGGTAGGCCATGGCTCACGGTCCAAGATCGTCCGTTCCAGCAGGCTGCAGCTACAGCACTCAGCACTGATGAGAGAGAGCAGCGTTAGCATCAGGGAGAGTGGGCAAGGCAAAGTGAGAGCAGCACGAAGGCTGCAAGCCTTACCTTTGCTGTGATTCTTGATGCACTCTGCAGGAGGTGACTGCACCTTATATAGGGCCAGCAACATCTCTCTCAGCTTTTTTTCTTTTTTGGGTACTGGTGGTGAAATAAAAATGACATCAGCAAGTCTCTTACTTTCCAGTATCCTCTTCTGAGAACTATCTAACCACCTCAAAACCCACAAATACAACTTCAAAGGGCATCATAATCCTTAGTTTCCTATAAAACAAACCAAATATTAACGTGGGGTAAAGCAGGGGCTTTTACCAGGGTAGGAATCCTGAATTCTTTTTGCATAAAAATATTTGAGAGCTTTATGAGTTTGCGCCTCCTGTCCCAATTGTAACGCACTTATTTGATTGACAATTTGATAGCAGATAATGTAACTTATCTAAACTTTTGTTCATCTTCTGTGGTAAAAGACTGGTGTTTCTCTGCTGCTGACTGGTGTACACAAGTAGTCAGAGACTGCAAAAGACCCAAAGCACTGACCACCTATGGTTCCTACCCTGCAAATACCCTTTCCCACACAGTGGCCCACTGGGTCACTAGCCATCTGCCCATCACTGTGAAATCCTCTCTGAGAGATCAGAAACTGTGTAGGACCAACACCGCATTTTTCACATCCCTGATTTCCAAATTCCTGTGTTTTTTTAAAAAATTATCCATATTCCAGGCTGTAATCATGTGCAATGACCAGACCTGTGGTCATGTCCTTTCTTATCCAGGTGATTTCCATGTTCCTAAGCCTCTTCTGGTAATATTAAGGTAGTTCTGCACCTTCAGTTTGAAATACTATGCACAGTGTTAAAGAGAAACAGTGCTCTTTTTAGAGAGTAAGTTGCAACCCAGCTGTAGACAGCAGTGCATGAGAACACAGAACTGGTACAAATGCCAGCTCCTGGTTGTATAATACCCACAAGGCACATAGGTGACAAAGAGGAGAAATCAGACTTGGAAAACCAATGCTTCAGCTCTGCCTCTGAGAGTGAACATCTGAGAACTCTGAGAGTGGGCATCCCTGTGGCTGGGCTCAAACCTTTGCGGCTGAGGTTCCCAGGACAAAAGCCATAATCAACTTTACCCCATGGTCTGAAATGCCCAGCTCTTTTCCTTAAGAAGCACTTAAAGGCTAGGTGGCACTAGGTTTATTCTTTAGCCTCCTCTGATACATCTGCAGCAGAAATTCATCTTTCCAGGTCTCAGTCCCGCCTCAGTTTCCCTCGGACACCTGCCACATCAGCTCTGCACAGATCTGTGCCCTTGAAACTGCACCCTCTCACCCTGGAGCCACCATCAACCCCTCCCTTTCTGTGCCACTCTCAGGTTCCCATTCCCATGACCAACCTCCAACAGCATCCTGACTGCAGCAGGCAGCAGAAAGCAAGTCTGGACCCAGGATGTCAACAGTCTCATTCACACCCAAATGTACCACAAAGCTATTCAAGAACATATTTCTAAACTCCACATATGTTTCATTTGGAGGCTAATAGTCCTAGTGGTGGTGCAAGTTAATGAGAAGATGAAATGCTGAGTTGTACTTTACTTAGCCAAAAGACAGACATTAAAGACGAAATTGTGAGAAATCCTGACAGATAGGCTGTTTCAAAGGATTGGCCTCCTCTGAAGCGCATTTCCACAAACTCCTCTCCAGGTTTTAAATACAGCCTGATAACCAAAATCTGTTTCTAACTGAGGTTTCTCACACTTCTCCATCAGCTCATCCATCACAACTGAAGTGCCATACCCAGAATAAAATCTGTGAACAGGCATTCAGACCCTCCCTGGTTCAGATTCCCTCTCCTCATCTTTCTGGCACATGCCACCTCTCCATCCCTTTGGCCACTTACTCTTGTCAGACACAGATCTAGCTTGCCTTATGTCTTCTTGTGGCTCCAATCCCACGGAAAGGGTGCATGACCTAGGTAAGTAGGTGCTGTGCCACTCTCATCTCTTCAAACCACTGTGAGGAGCCCTGCTGGTCCCAAGCTTCCCATGCATCCTGATGGACATATAAACAACATCAGGCAGATGAATGAGGAATTAGACGTTGAATCTTTCTTCTGCCCTTTTTTATGCAGTCAATGCAGGATGTCTTTTGTCTGTCTTCTCTATTATTTGAAACCATACACTATGACACACCTATTTTCATAGAAAACCTTGTTAGCCTTGATAAAGCTCTCTTTCTCCCATCTGTATTGTTAGCCATCTCTCTGTCACGCTACTTTTTCGTTGTGTCATGATGTTTTCCTTCTGATACTTTAGAAAAGCTTTGTTTCAGTTGTTTAGTTTACCTTGTTACTTCTGTTATCACCTTTATTTTCCACACACTGAGATGCTGAAGTACATATTGTAAGTTCATTAATTCGTGTTCTGCATGAAATTTTTTTTTATGACATTTCTAAAGCCTTTGCATTATTTAACTTTCTGTTAGTGCTTACTGTGCTTACTCTAGTTTACTGTGAGTATGGTCCAATGCAAAAACAAACAGTCAAAACCTTACTGGACACTAATTTTAGCATGCTCATCAGTCCTTTCCTGGTCTCTTCTCAGCCATCTTCTACCAAATGACTATTGGTCCTGGATGTACCACAGAATTATGGTATAGCCGCAGTCATGGCTGCTGCTATTTCCTGCTACATGTCAAAAGAATTTCTTTGGAAGTGTGGATATGCCTCCCATTCCCGGGGTCTTCTGTTATGAGATTGCATAGAAAGAAAATGTGACTTGTCATGGCTATCACCTCTTTTGACTAGCTCACCACACCCTGCATGGGAGATATGAATCCAGCATTACATCCTATGTAAAGATGGAGCTAAAAACCTGCACTACTACTGGATCATACTCCAGTCCTCAGAAGTCCTAAGAAAGAGGAAAGAATATAAAGATTTTCTGCTAACATTTGAGGAATAATTTCTTTTTCTTCTTGTTTGAGAAGGAAGTACAATCAACTTCTGAAAAATAAGGTCTAAGTGCTAAGCCAGTACTGAATGTGAACTTCAGGGAAATTGCTTCCTGAACAGGCTACTCTGAACTGTAGAGTTGGCAGGAGAGAGACCAGTGGAAGGAAATCTCCCTTTAATTTAAAATGTGGTACTCTGGCTGAAACCATCACTGGTGGGTCTTACTCTGGGGAGAAAGAATATACCGGACAAAATATATCTTAAGAACAAGGGGGAAGTAATTTCCCATTCTAATTTTATTATTTTTTTTCTAGGTTTAATGATATTTTTAATGTTTAAGGCTAGTAGCACCATTTAAAGTACAAAATTCCTACAAGGAAACATACCTGTTATGCTTTCATTTTAATTAAAAACTACCAAAGACATCCCATCTTCTATAAAATACCCTCTTGCGCTGTTTTTTTAAGTATAATTAATAAAAAAATAATTTTGAAAATGTTCACAGGTCATTTTTTTTCCCTGGTACTGTTCCAAGAGTTAAATGTCCTGTCAGTAAACTCACCTATAAACATTTTGTTTCCCAAATTCATTAAGAAACTACAGTGGTAGAATATTCTCGACAATGACTTCTTGACCCACATTGAAAACAGGATTTTTTGAGGATGACTGGAACTCTACATCACATCTGCCTCAAAAGCCACAGACATTTCCTTCTGACTTTGAATGAGGCCACAGGTGAATAACCAACACTGTACTTTGATGTTCAGATGTTGAGTATCAGCAGCAGCACACCGGCACGCAGGAATTTCCTTGAGCTTTAGTACACTTTGAATCAGCCAGGATTATACTGCATTATTTGAAAAGTCAGAATTGGCCACTGGGCTAGAAACACTGCCAAGAGTAGGCATGTGAAAGAGTGAGCCTGTGTATCATCCTGTTGGATCTTCTATTTGGTGATGCAATTCTCCCCCCTTAAACATTTGTGTGAATGGACCACAGGTCACTTAACACCTAAAACTGAACATGCAATTTCAAGTTTCAGGTCACACTCATACACTTATTTTGCTCCACCTCATTTGTGAGCTAGTTGGCTGCATTTTATTTTAGTTCTCCTCAGCTTTTGCCCAGACTTTCAAGCTTGCAAAGATTAAAGCCAACTATAAAAATGTTTCAGCTCAAGCTCCAGTAAAGTCGTATTTTAGTCAGCTCTCTGCCCAGCAATGAAAACATCAGTAATGGAACTTGATTCTTCCTTATAAAACTTGAAAATAAGCTTTTCCATAATCCAGCTATTCATTATGGAAATGTCCTAGTACACAGACAAATGTCTTCTGTGTATGATCACTAGGAATGGTAGAAGGAATTCAATTTCTGTAGAGAAAATTATATCAACACAGAAACTGGGAGAGGACATGTAGCATTTCATCATTATATTTTTGCTTGTTTTTTTTCTTTTTTTTCATACTAGGTTTAATATTAAGAAATTGTGAACCTCTTGGAAGAAGGAGGAATAATACTAAAATTGCTTAGCCTGGGAATATTAGGTGACCAGAAAAGACTCTGGTGTCAGCTCTCAGTAGAAGCACTGCTGACTCAGGACTTTGGAGAGGATGTACAACTTCCTACCTGCCCTGATAGTAACATTTTTGTAACACAGAGTAATACATTTCCTCTGACAGTAACAGTTCAGCTTACATATTTGATATTTCATCAGAGATCTTTGTCTTTGACCTTCACTTGGTTTTATTATATAATTTTTAGGTCTTCTAAGTATAAAATACTATATAGAAAATATCATAAAACTGGTATTTCATACCATAAAACATCCAAGAGGAAAGGAACTAATAGTTCATTGTGGCTTCAGTTTTAAGCTACATCCTGGGACAAAAAAACAAAACACACCATCACCCCCACCCCCCCAAAAAAACCACTACCAAACAAAACCTCCTTGGTTTAAATAACTTTATTCTCACCTCAGAAACATTCATGTAGTGGAGATCCAAGAGAAAGTCATCCAGAAACAACACTATTAATGTGTTGATACAACATTATTACCAGAACCACTGATGTCATAATTTCTATTACAGTGCCAGAAGGATTCAGTGATTAATATGAAAACAAAACCCCAAAGAATAGTGTCAATTAAAGTGCAATAGAAGTTAGTCCGGTGGTCTTGCCTCTTCAGACAACTCCTGCCAATATCAGTAAAGCATAAAGAGAAGAATTTATCAATAGGAGCCATCACTTAGTTGACACAGATGAGAGAAAAGGGAATGCAGCCCATGTCAGTGCACACACCATGCCATGCCACCAAAGGCACCACTACTAACCCTTCCACCAGATGGCTAGTTCTTTGCATTCAGTGTGTAAAGTCACGTACATACTATAAAACTCTGTCACTTTATATAGTGACCTACATCTATCCAGCTATGTCTTGCAAATAGTCAGATCAGGTGAACTGAAACTTCTGTGCTTCCTGTTAATGTGGTGTGGTTGCACAGCCGCGACTCAGTGGCAAAGTGGAATTACTGACATAGCGTTATCTCAGAGAAAACCACTCTAATTGGGAGCAGAATTTTGCAAGCTGGTTTATAATCCAAATTAAGTGACACACAGTTACTCAGATTAAGAAATAGCCCCAGCATTCTGCACCTTGGTTTACCAAGTACCATCAGTTATCATGTAATAAATCAACACCATCTTGTGTAATTAAATAAATCCATCTTGAAAAGAAGCAATGTAATTTAAGGTGAAATATTTGTGCCTGACATTGCCCATACACCAGCACTTTCACCGAGGCTCTGAGCTCATCATCATCGCCTGAGGGTGAGCCCGTGGTTGCTCAGTTATTCTGTATTTCAGAGCCATTAGAGAAGGTGACGGTTCCTGGTTCCCATGTTGCTAACAGTAGTCTTCTAAATAGTGTCCATCTCTAGGAAGCCAACAGTCCATGCCCCAGCCCCTCCCCAGACAGGTTATGCTATTGCCCATCTCCCAAGAGAGTCCTCTGAGCCAGCGAGTTTCCTCTTGGAGCAGAACTATTGTCAAGATTGTGAGATTCATGGGGCCAAAATGAGACTAAACAAAATAGCTACAGCATAGGAATTATAATGCTGTTTTCTGGGGTTATCTGTTTTTAGCCACGTCATGTAAGCTAAAATACAAAAACAGGCTGGAGCCAGCTTCTCACTGGAAACACAGATGTGTGCTCCTCACAAGAGCACTGTTCTGGAAACTCACAGTCCCACTCTAGCTGGGGGGTGCACTGAGTCTCAGCAGGTTTCCCCAGTCCACAGGAGCAAACTTGCAGTGAGGTCTGGACATCCAGCTCTCCAGAACAGGATACATCTGCAGATGGCTGCATATATGTGCTACAAGAATCCAGTGACCAGAAAGGGACCTAGGAAGAGAGAAATCCAGAAGTACAGGCTTTCTGGATCCTGCCAGCCATTCCTATTCTACTTCAAATTTTAAAGTAGGCGCTTTGGAGACAGCCCAGCACACAATAGTATTAAACAAAGACACCATGAATTTAAAGAAATATATATACCTATATATACATATATATATATACTACCTATATATATACCTATATATATATATATATGCACACCCACACTGTCGTGATTTAACGCCAGACAGCAACTAAGCCCCACGCAGCCACTCACTTACTGCTCTCTGGAGGGATGGGAGAGAATTAGAAGAGTAAAAGTGAGAAAACTTGTGGGTTGAGATAAAGGCAGTTTAACAGGTGAAGGAAAAGCTGCACGCAAGCAAAGCAAAACAAGGAATTCATTTACCATTTCCCATGGGCAGGCAAGTGTTCAGTCATCCCCAGGAAAGCAGGCCTCCATCATGTGTAATGGCTACTTGGGAAGATAAGTGCCATCACTCAGAATGTCCCCACACTTCCTTCCTCTTCCCCCAGCTTTATATGCTAAGCATGGCACCACATGATAAGGGATATCCCTTGGGTCAGTTGGGGTCAGCTGTCTTGGTTGTGTCCCCTCCCAACTTGTGCACCCCCAGCCTACATGCTGATGGAGTGGGGTGAGAAGCAGAAAAGGTCTTGACTCTGTATAAGCACTGCTCAGCAATAAGAAAACATCTCTGTATTATCAACATTATTTTTCAGCACAAATCCAAAACAAAGCACCACACTAGCTACTATGAAAAGAAACCCTCTATCCCAGCCAAAACCAGCACACACATATATATATATACATGCACATGCACAGAAACACATACAGTATGTGTGCATATCAGATTTAAACATGGTTAAAAAGTTTTGAGGCCCACTTGAAACCTTTACACTGCCTTAGTTACCTTAGGAAAGGTAAACTGGCAAAAATGTAAATAAGATGCATATAGGAAGCTGACACATTTTACTTGATCAAGACCTCTGATGAAAATGGAGAGCAAAAAGCTTGAGTTGTCCTTTTCCCCCTCCACCAAAGAACTGTCTGCGCTAAGGAGGATCTGCTGCCCTGACTGTACCAACAGACCCTCCCTGCAAGTAGCAATCTCTTTGTAAGTTAGTGCTTTTGCTCTTACACTCTTAATCCAGCTCCATGAACGGAATAAGTGATCCAACAGAGGGGTGAAAGCTGTAAGCACTATCAGGCCTTGCTTGCCTTCTCAAAGGACTATCAGTCTCCAGGTGAATCTTATGTAGTTCTCAGTCCTCCACCCTAACATGACACTGCAAGACCACCAAGAACCATCCTTCAGTTTCCCAGCATGCAAAGTTCAGGCTTGTTCAGTCACTCCATGAGCTTCTCTAGAACACAGACTGAAACAGAAACTTCACAAGGTCAGCTCATATCTGACACAGATGAACTGTATATATACTAATATATTTAGGAAGCTCATTTACATTTTTAACATGTCATGGTTTGAGATAGCCACAAAATCCAATTCCCTAGCTCCATTCCCCCTCCCACATCTCAACCTAATGTGAGATGGGTTTTTCCAGACAAAACACACCAGACTCAAAGTGGGGGAAAGGGAATATATTACAATGACTGTACAGATAAATACCATATCACATTATACACACGATCACAGACTATCTCTACCATGACATATGTATTTACAGTGGATCAGATCTCTTCTCCCCTCCAAATAAAAGTCCAGGAGGGAAAGAAGGACAGATCCCTTCCAGTCCTTAAGCAGCAGCATCTTCTGAGGCAGCAATCTGTCTTCTTCACATGCATGCAGCAGCTGATAGCTGGCTTTCTGCCAGCACTCATGAGGGAGGTATCCAACCTCTCTCGGCCCCATCACCTCACAACCGAGGGGTCTTCCGTGGGCTTCGTAACCCCAGACAAGGTCGTATCACCACGTCATATCACGAAGACACAGGGGGGTCTTCGTGACGGTCTGGTATCTCCAGGAGACTCAGCTCCTTGCAGGGCCTCTGTGCCCTGTCTCTCAGGCTGCCACCGTGGCAGCAGTGCAAGGGGGGGGAGCCAAGGTCAACTCCCCCCGCATTCCTCTGGCCGTCCCGGTCCAGCTCCGGGACATCTTTTGAGCTTCTCAGCTCCTCTCTCTCCGGTGCTGCATGTCTAAAACTCTTCTCCTAAATAGGAGTCCATCTCCCTCTTTTCTCAGAGGGATCTCAAAGGAGTTTTGGGGGGCTGGTACAGTCTTACCCCCAGAACTCTGTCTCTCAGGCTGCTGGCTCTCTTTTTTCCTCAGCTCTCCTTCCAGGAGTCCTTTCTCTGATGCTGCATGTCTCTGTTACTTCTCCGGTTCAGGTCCTTATCTCTCCTGGCTCTCTGCCACCATTTCTCTGGTCAGCGCCGGCTGCTGCTCTGCGCCCATGGAGAAAACATCTCCCAGCTTACTACAAACCACTTAGTCCAGCCTAGCACTGTTCCAGGTCTTTGCAGTCCCCCCCCCAGCCAGGGGCTGGGGGGCCCCAGAGGGCCCAAGGGGCTCAGAGCCCCTTCCTCGTGGCTCTACAACATGGCCACCTCTCCTGCAACCAAAACCTACAACTCCTCTCTTCCGGTGAGCTTGTGGAATGTTGACATTTTTGCAGGAGCGCACACTGGACAGAACTCCAAAACTTCCAGGGGTTTCCACCCCTTGGGGTCTACCAATTTTCTTAGCCTCTGGGGGAAAACAAAGTCCAAACCACTACAACACAGAACTCCAGATGTCCTTCTTCAACACAATAGAAAACTCGGATCAAAAAGCAATCCAAAACTTGGATTTCTATGAAATTGGAGTTTTCTTGTTAGCTACCATCCATTGGCCCCTCTACAAGTTTTGCTTTTGGTGTGATCACTGCTATGTGATCAACACTTTCCCACTGGGTTTCAGATATAACCCAAGAAATGACTGCATCCCAAAGAGTTAACCACAGCTCCACCATCCTACCCTCTCTTCCCGAGGCTCCTGTCTAAAAAGGTTTGAATAACTGCTAGAATTAGGACATTAATTGTTGGTCACTTTCCATTAAAATTACTGTTCAGCTTGTTTTCTTTATCACATATTTGTGTGCATCCAGATAACGAAACAATTTTACTTCAGGCTACAGTAAAAATTGGTCAACAAGGTCATAGCAAAACTTCCACTTGCATAAGATAGTGATGGGGCTCTTTGCTGACAAATTTTACCAGATGCTAAGAACTGCTCTGATACCAGAATGTTAGGTGCCAGCTCAGCCTTGCAGAACAGGAAGATGGAATGAAGCAATATGACATCATGCAAATAAGCACATATTAAATTGTTCAAGCTGTGCTTCCTGCCCCATCTTTTAGTACTACAGATTTGCCCGTCAAGTATTACCGATTTGGAAATCCCTTTTTCCTCCACTGCTATCTGCCAGAAAGCACTGACACCAAGAGTCAGATAGGGAGAACATATTAGTACCTGGACTCCAAAAATCTGTGAGCGAAGGAGAAAGCTGGTGGCTGGTAGCTTCCCTTCACCTTACTGCAACACATTGGGTTTCGGGCTGTGGCCCTTGGGTGCAGAGGGAACTCAGGTTACTTGTAAGACATCGGTGAAGTCAAATGTGTTTTCGGGATGTTGTTACTCACTACATAGAGATCCATCAGCAACAGAGAAGACATGTGGATCTATTCATCAAAAAATGCTGAAAAATCCCTATACAACATACCCGTAAAGACTTAAGTATCACTGGAAAACTTACTGGGTGCCCTTATGACTTAATCCAGACTGTATGTCCCAAAAACAGTCTTGTAGCCTGCACCTTCCTTAAAAGCAATCTACCTCTGATGACTAAAGAAACTTGACTTTTTACATTTATCAGATTAACAACATTTATATACTTCACATTATGTTTCAGAACTCACCTCAGTAAGGCATTAAAATTGGAAAGTAACAAAAAAATATTATTGCAAACCTTATGTGTTTTAGCAGTATTTATTTAATTGGATGGGATTATCCACAGTCCAACATTCTCCCAAACTTGCCTGCAGAGCCAAAAAGCCCCAGTCAACTCTTCTTAAACTGTTCAATCCAGGGGTTTGGAAGTATTTTCACGATTTTGAGAAGGCTGACGCTTCATGAAAGGCACTGAAAACAGAGACTCTGTAAAAGAAATTAAAGCCCAGAGCCATAAAAGGATGCAAGTGCCTAAATACTACCTTGCTGCTACTGTAAGCAACTAGCTAAATTCTCAAAACTCTCCTCATGCCCAGCAGCATCAAAACCTCCCTGGAGGAATTGCGAAAGCACTGACAAAGGTGCTTCATCCCTCCTGCTGAAGTCATTCCAACCTGAGTGATTTGGCCAGAGGGAGGAGAAGGCGAATGCCAGAGTGAGCAGAGCTTTGGGAACAGGGAGGTCTTAGTTCCAACCCCTAGGCCACCAACCACTGCTCTCCTGATTCAGTAGAAGAAATTGAGAGATCACTTTTCTCACAGACAGGCAACAGGCTTATTGTTTGGCAAGACAGTAAATTTTTGAGAAGTGTAGACTGGAATCCAGCCTGCTCTTTGTGGGCTTGCTGAGGGAACACTTTACTGGCAGGAAAGGCCTTTTCCCAGTTGGCAGCAGTCAGTGAGGATGAGATGGCTTATTTACTTGTACGGGTGGTCAAGAGCTGTGAACCCCCCTCAGCGAGATTCACCCGCAGGTATCTACAACTTGGGAACAGCAGCTGAAGACAATTCAACACTTACTGGGTTATACTATGACTGGATCAGTTATTAATGTGCTGGATTTGTAAATCTTGACCTTAAGTTGACAAGCTCCCAAAGCTGTTTATTCCTTAGATACATCTCCTATTGGCAACTGCCTTCATCCCAGTTTATCTTACTTGGTCTCTCCACTTTAAGGCTTGTAAAGTTTTCTTGACAGAAAACAATACGCATTCACTGTACAGCACGCACTTGTAATTACTAATAAAGGGTACGCTTTTGAACCTTTTTTTCTATTTTCAGCTTGCTGGAAAACACAACAGGAAGTATGTTTGCAGGTTGATCTGAAGTATTTAGAAAAACAACAAAACAAAATCTCTCTTGAATAAGATAAACAATAGCAGAAAATAGGCATTAAGAATTTTACATCTGCCTTGAACACTACAGAAAAGCACACTTCAGCAGCTTTGCACTAGCGTTACTCAGTAACTGGTATTTTGTCTACACTTACCTTTAAATACTTCTTCCAAAAGTAAATTCAATTAGAACATTTCAGGCAAAAGGTAAAAGTTTTTTAGATGGGAAATATTGTTCAATGATGTGTGTGAGACACCAGGAATTTCCATTCTCATATCTAAATTGGGTGTGTAACCCCATGCAACAAAACTGTCTCCCTCCTTTACCATGTGTACTTTCTCCTTGGCAGAAATCAAATAAGTAGCATACTGTACACATCTAACAAACTCAGAGCTACCTAGATGTATCAGACTCTTCATGCAATACTGTAAGCAAAACTGGAACATATGGTGTTATAATATCTATAACTTAAAGACCTCAAAATCAGACCTGTACAAACACCCTGACAGAGCTGTCAGATAGCCAGGAAACCCAGGCAAACATAGAAAAACAAAAATAAAACACTAAAAAAGAGGGCACAGTTCATAAAATTCAGGGTACAGGTATCACAGAGAAGTAGTGGATGATGAAAGCTCTTGGCCTGGAAAACAATGAGAACATGTTGAGTATGAATAATGTAGATAGAAGACACCAAAATTAAACCACCCACAACATCACAGCAACATTCCCTCTTAAACAAAAGTACTTCCACTTTCAGCCATTAAGTTTTCCCCTATAAAACTGTATTTATAGAGAAAAACTGGCAATTTTTTTATAAAGGTTGAAGCGTAGAGTTTCCCTTTCAGTAGAAACTTAATGTGTAAGTTATAATTGGTCAGAAAGTGCACGCCACAGAATAATCCCAGAAGTTCTTGAGATAAAATAAAATACCTTGATTTGTTTCCAACGACTCCACCGGTAGGAAGCTACTGCAATGTACCATTTCTGGAAGAAGTGGACGCTGTTTTCTAACATGATCAATGCTAGATAGCACTCATTCATTCACTCTTTAAATTAACACTTTAAATAATTTGTTGGGGACTGACCCTTTGGGCACTGCAGCCTATCCAGCCTGTGTAGCACCGATCTGCTCCAGGTCACCATTTAAAGGGTCTGCAGTCAGTCATGATTTCAGGTATCAACATATCTAGCTTTAATAAATTACTCTTTCCGAAGATTTCTGAGGTAACATCTTGGCTTTCGTAAGTCCACAGATATTCCAGCTGAACAGGTGAAACAGAGAACTAAACAGAGAAGTGCCAATGTAATAAGCCCTGACAAATTATCCAGCATAACTTCCATAAAAACAAATCAAACCATCTTTTTTATTTTCAGCAATATGCATACATAATTGCATACAAAATCAAAATGTAATCAAATGTGTACAAAATTCAAATTGTTCTTGTATAAAATTTCCAAATGAAGTAATACTAAAACTTGAAGCCACACAAGAACCAAACTGCTTGTTAACCACCCATTTCTTCTACTTCATATTAACTTGTCTGCATCACTTGGAAAAATAAAATGAGCTGTCAGCATAAATCACAAACACTTTTCACTGTGACAGTCATAACAGTATCAATCTCTCTGCAACAGGCAACTAGGATGAGAGGTAATTAAAATGTCAAAGTCAAGAAAAAACCATTCTTTTGAAATTACTTTAAGAAATCAACTCCTCCTAAATATCTGAGTCTGAAGAGGGGCTGGGGAACATCACTGGTTAAGGTGGCTGAGTTTGCTTTTTCTAGAGAAGCTGAAATTAACAGTAAACATCTTGTGGTCTCAGTCCACAAGACAAGCATTTAAATCAGTATATCTGACAAACTGCAGTACTGTACACACTGAACTCTAATAGTCTTCCTGGTCAAAAATCTGTGGACAACAAACAAATTCTAATGCTTCATGTCCTTTTCTCAAACTCCTGTACATTCCATGTTTGCATCATTAGGAAATAGGAATCCTTTTGTAACAGGTTAAAGACAGTTAAGTAGCAAAAGTAACTTTTTGTCACAGTACTGTGTTGTGCTGACAATTCATACAGTGACATAAGCAAATATACCATTGTTGCCTTTAAGATAACTAGTTAAAATAATGCAGCTGAGGTATTTGATAAATGATGGTGTTGCCCCTGAATACTGTTCCAGGTCATACTTGCCTGACTGCAGCAGAATACCTTGAAAAGTAACACACAGTTTCCATAAAAAAATAATTATCTCAGTTTCAAGAGGTGCCTCAGTAAAAAAAAAAAAAGCCTCATATGGCTGTAGAGACATAGTGAATTAAGACTGAACTCTCAGATATAAAGGATGTTCATTTTCAACATCAGTTTAAATACTTAATTTTCAATTGGGATGGTAAGCCCTAAAACTTGGGCCATATCAGTGGTTAAGTGAAAGAACGCAGCATTAACGTGATCTACAATCACATTTTTTTTAAATGTACACTACAAACTATAAAAGATAAATCATTTTACAGAACAGTTTCTACACGACAGGTGGGAAGAGACTATGTCTTGCCCCAGAAATCCTTCCTCTTCTGAGCTCGTTCCAGTATCTGAGATGCAAGAGAGCTAGATGCTGCCGAGCGAGCAGAGATCTGAGACAACCTGTCATCTGTGGGGAAAGCAATAAGGGAAAAATAGGAAGATTAAATATACATATCAAAACACAGCTGACATTCTTGGCAGACTTTGAGAGTGTAAATATTTTTATGCCCTCTTTCACAATGAATGTTAAAATAGTACCACAATACACTTCAATGCAATTAGTTGGCATCTGATGTGCTGGAGAAGAACCTCACTAGAAAGCTTCTAGGATGTTAGATAAGTTTAAGAGAGTTACAAGCCCAACTCTTGACAAACTTCAGAATGAGATCCCTAGTGTCACCCAATCCTCCAAGTAATTTTTACATTTACTCTCCTGTGTCAGAAGAGCTCAGGAATTGTTCCTCTGCCACTGAAATCTGTATAGACTAGACTCAGACAATAATATATTCTTAGACAACCTTAGAATAACATGACTAAAATATCAGAACCCCTGTTGCCAAGAGTCCTTCTGTGCCAAATGCAACTTGTGTCACAAGCTGTTGAAAGAAACGTGTATTCTGAAAAAAATTTATCACAAAGACAACAAGAAGTAGGCTTTAGAAATATACTTTGGAAGAGTCTTCCATTTGAATACAAGGTCTACTTCACACACAGTAGAACTCTTAAAATTAATCAATTGCTTGTCTGATAAAGCACACTATAATTCTTTAACAGCATTATTAAAATGTTGCAACAGCTCTGTCAAGATGCTATCTATGAAAAATATCCTTAATTATACTCATTTTCCTCAAATGGATTAAAAAGAACTGTATCACTACCTTCCAGCCCCCTCACCAACAAAATAACCCAAGAAAAAATTCCTCAATAAATCCAAACAGCACCTCTACTTTGTCAGTGTTTGAATTAACTTTTTAGCTGCATTTCTAAATTCTTAAAATACAGTGATCCAAACAGCCCATAATAGGCTCAGACACTATGCATAACAACTATATTCTCATGTATGAGAAAACTGCTAACTGCACTTCTGCAAACACACATGTCACTGGAATAACTCCCAGGTTTGTATGTACATGAACAGATATGAACGTACAAAATATCTGTGAGCTGGCACATTTAATCTGTTTCTGAAAGCTCATACATCATTGCTCAGCTCATAGGGGAAAAAAAATAACACAGCAGTTACAACATTTAATCTGTGTGTGGCAAAGCTTGTGGGAAGCTGCAGAGTACTACAGGATTTTGCATGTTTTATGTATTTACACAGATTCTTGTCTGAGCCATCTGCACAACCCACATATTTTTCAGGCAACTGCAATGAGTAAGATAGAGAATCAGCCTGAAACTTGGTAAAAACCAAGGAGCAAAGGAAGCACAAGGGGTACAGAAAAAAGCTTTTGGTCGTTCTGGGGTATAGCTATAAATAAACTGTAATCAGATATAAGCTTGGTCTGTCCATAATCTCATCTGAACCAAACAAGCACGACTGGCAATAGCACAGCACCAAGCTCAACCTCAGACATCACACTAAGAAAAAGTATATGGCAGCTCAAGCTAATGAGGCTACAGTGCCCTTGGTTGACTCATGCTACTGAAAGAGTTTATTTGTGTCTGCCCACAAAAGGGCCAAGCAGATGCACTGGTGGGCTGTGCATTGGCTGCTCTCCCAGACTAACTTTACACAAAATAGAAAAAAGGCCAAAACAGCAATCAGAATAGCAGGATGCCTTAAGTATCCCTAATACACTGAGCAGAGAACAGGTGTGAAAATTAAAGTCAGGGGGATCATTTTATGCTGCACATCTGGTGCTAAAGTCTCACAAGCAAAACCTTTATCTGAAGGTTTGTGGTATGTTTTAAGTTGCATCCAAAGTTACTGAAGCTGCAATCTGGACTGTGATCATTTTGCAGTTTGCTTCTGTTGCTATCAACACAGAGGCTTAAAATGTGTGGGGAGGAAACAATTTTAGGTATGGAACTAAGCAACCTACAGTAAGCCACATATTGAGCCACAATGGTCTATTTAATGCTCAGTCACATTTAATGGTTTATTCATGCTACACTATATCATCATGTTCAAACTTCAGATTACTAGGATGAACATTTTTAAATTATTTTGATGAAAAAATGCAGTAGTTATTCAAGCAAACACATAAACCAGTATTACTTACTGCTTCAAAAAATCTCTCACACTCATGCAAAAGTTAAAATTAATCTAGATTATATACACATGATATACAATAATACTTTGGGACAAGAAATACCTTCATCATTACAGTTTCTTTCCCGAAGGGGCAATTGGAAAGTTCTCATTTTTGGATTGCCAAGATTCCCTAAGACAAAAAGTCAAAGGCACAATTTTGAATAATTTCAAAACAGATACAGGATAGTAATTAATTTTAGAATATTTAAAAATGTTGCAATGTTATTTCTGAAACAAGAGTCTTATTAATAGCAAAAATACCCAAAAATCCACCAGACTCTAAGCTAAAATAAATTTACTCCATTGTATTCTTCTCAAGACACCTCTTTAGTACATGCTACAAGTTACTTAAGGAACTGCACTCAATGTGCAGAGCTAGAATCCAGCACTGATTCGAACCTCTTTCTGAGGAAATTCTCTGGATTTCATGTTCCCACTTAACTGGACAACTACTTGTTCCATTCTAGAATGGAAATACTACTTTTGAGCTAATCTCTATAATCAAGAGAGCAAGAATTGTGGGACCGTAAGCAGCTATACAAAGTCTTTCTGGAATGAAGACTAAGGGGGGGAGAATTCTTTTCTTAATCTAGTTTACATCCTCAGTACTCTTAAACATCATTAACAATCTTTGAAATGCTCCAGCACAAATTCCTCCTCAGCCAAGAAAAGGCTTTTCTCAATATCCAATAAATCTTCTATAGGTGACTTTTTTATTTCCATATCCTGCAGAAATATTTAAGGAGCTTATCTCTCAGAAATCGAAAACTCTTGCAAAGTAATACTGCACCATAAAGGTCTCAGTTACACATTGATGTTGGCAATTGCAGCTGGAGAAGTGTTACAGCATCCAGTTGTAGCTTAGATACTAAAAATTAGAGGTGCTTATGCTAAACCAAATTATTCTCATGGTAAGTACTTATTGAAACTCATAAGGCAAAATTAGACAGACTACTAGAATGTAATGATATTAGTGGAATCTGAAACTAAGGTGGAGTGTTGTGCACATTTCCTCAGCAAGACTAACCATACAGTAGAAAAGCTTTCGTTTACAAACAACACATTCTTTGTAGAAAGTGTAATGCAGCAAGTTCAGCATTCTCTTGGTCTGAATACTGCAGTGTGGTCATTTCCATCCTGCAGCACTCTAACACAGATGGTTAATACACAAAACCCACCATTATGCTGGAATTCTGGATCCTTGAGAGTCCCTTGAATGCGATGAGAGGGACTCCACCAAGGCACAGAGGAGCTTTTTGCTGACTTGAGCACGGAAGTTGCAGAAGAATGTTCTTGATGGGCTGAAGCAAGAGGAACTTGCTCATCAGCAACCCTGTTAGGAGGCCACGGATCCTGCCTAAGTGGCAGAGGATCCACAGTTCTCAGCCCAGCAGGTGGAGAGTTAAACAGTGAAACAGCTTTCATTTTCACGTCAGGCTACAGAAAGAAGAAAAAAAAGGATCAAAAAAAACACAAAATCCCAGCATCTCATACACAGCCTTACAGTACAGATCTTCACATATGCAGCAAATGTTGGCTTTACAGTTACACTTCCTATAAGAGTAATAAAACAATAAGTATTCCAAACTTGTGAGACAGCCTAAAGAGAATCTGTTGCTAATAATAAGTGTTTAACATGGTCTGAAAGTAATCTAATCAGGTCAAACCAAGAGCTTTTTTTCCTCACAACAAAAAACTGTGTTTTTAGATTTTGAAACAACATAACCAACTTCTCATGTGATTGTATCTGTTTCTATTACAGAACTTACTACAGAGGATGTATGCAGTTGAAAGGCAGCTGTCTCTGTAGAACCCAGACCAAGCACAACTTGACAAAAAGTATCCCAATTTTGAAAATGACAACTAAATGTTTCTATTTTTCTTTTAGTAACTATGCAAGCTGCTAAGTAAAAGCAGCATGAAAGTAAAGGAAAGGAAGAGTGAAACTACTCTGGCACATTAACCTATCTTGCATATAAGCACCCAACCTCTCTCTCTTGACAAGAATTTCTTTCAAGTCAAGCAATCTGGAGCCGTGCCCTATGTCAGTGGCTACAATAATATTAATGGGGAAATCAACAGCTCCAGTAGTCTCAACCCCTTTGCTTGATACCCCCAAAAAATTATTTATTCAGACATGGGCCTTTTTCAGTCACAGATACTGAGAATTTTAGGATAGCAAATGACAACTCAAGAGAAAGATGTATTAAACAAATTATTCACTATTACTTAAACAGCACATTCCTAAAATTCATAATGGTTAAGTGTCTTTTCTGGCTCACCCGGAAGGACCTTCTTTTCGAAGGGTCTGTTCCTAAGTCTCGTTTTCTCTGTGGTGAAGATGAAGACTTGAATTTAGGAGGAGACACTAAAACTGTACCTCCTATTGGAGAAGATGAAAAATACTTTATTACATTAAATAACCTAATAAACTGATTCATATATGTTTTTTATTCTTCAGTTCTTGAAATACTGCTTTGCATTTAAAAGTCTTTTTACCAACAGTTGGGGTAGTGCGATCATGATGAGTCCTCTGAGTTCCACCAAGAGCTCTCAGCTTTGGAGTAGGAAGCCTGCCACCAATCCTTGAGGATATAGAAGAATTTGACACAGTTGCAGAAGTATTCAATTCTAAATTTTCACTGAAAAAAAAAAAAAGAGAAATTATTAAAGGACTAGCTAAGGACTCAGGAGTCTTGCAATCAAGCTTTTTGTTTCTAATCAACTCCTACAAGGAAGCCTAAGGCAAGACAGTTAAGGCCATAAAACCCCAACAGCCTACAGCTAAAACATCTGCTTGAAAAGGGGAGTCCTGGATTCCAGCCCTTGAGCCTCAGTTTGTGTATTTTAATTTTTTTGTGTATTTTAATTTTTTTGTGTAAATGGATAAAATACATAAATGGTCTCAAGCTGCAAATGCAGGCTCCCTCTGTCCCAGTAAACCCTGAATGTATTGCTACACAATACAGAGTCTCAGCAGGAGGGCTGGAAAAGTTATTCACCCAGAAAAACCCTGAATCTGGTTGCCACCTTTGAGATGGAAGTGTGGGTTTGACACTCTTCAGTCAATGCGGTTGAACTGAAATCAAATATCCCCCATGTATGTAATCGCTATAGCCCCCAGGTTATTAAATAAATCAGCACTACCACTTCAGTCTTCTTCCTCCAGGTGCAATTCAAAAGGAGGTGGGCAGCACACCCACACTGGGCAAGGAACCTGATCCTCTCAGTGCATGCTAGGTGCATCTAGGCAAAGAAATCCTCATTTCTAGCTCTCAAGAAGGCTTAGATAACATGCAAGTGTTAAGCTGCTCTGCATGGCCAAGTCTAGCACACATCACAGCACACATAGAACCATATTTCAGGATGAGAGAAAACCTTCAATGTCAATCAGAGGCATAAGTGAGGCAGAGAAACTTAGAGGGGTTTTCCAGATGATAGTTTTGAAAGTCTGCACTTAATTTCTACTTGGGTCTAGCATCTCAATTTTTCTTTGTCTGGGTTTTGCATACCGGGTTTTACTCCCAAAGGAGATTATCACAGCTCCTTACCTTTGATTAGTGCTGCAACACCAAAAATAAAACCAAATGAGGAATATAAAATGCTTAGATTGCATGGTAACGAGAGTCAAAGTTATTGAGATTTAAATATCTATTAAACTAAAATATGGTATAAAAAAAAAAAAGGTATGCAAAACCTGCACAGCAAAAAGCCAGAGACTTCTGTAACTAAATACAATTTGGATCTTTGAACTGTCAAATACAGTACTACACACATGCTGAATTGATCTCTCATCATTTATAAATACCCCTCCAACACCCCTCCACCTTTTTCCAACCTGTGCTCAGTAACATAATGATCAGTGATTAATGGATGCTAATTATTTTTTTCTCCCAAGTCCTTCATCTTTGTTCATGATTTTTTTTTTTAAATAGATGCTTAAGCACAAGATTGGATGATACGCTCAGGCACATGGTGTGACTCTTGGGGATGGTCCTGTGCAGGGCCAGGTGTTGGACTTGATGATCCTTGTGGGTCCCTTCCAACTCTGCTTATTCTGTGAAGATTAGCATGTATCCTATCCTTTCACTCCTATCAATCCTACGTTGTCAACTTGAAGCAAATTGTGAGTTTTAACTTTCACTAAACTTGAACTTGGTTGCTGTGTAATGAATACTCACTTCCAAGAGGCTCGTACTGCAAATTTTATAGTCTTGGAGAAAAACATTAGAATTGCTCATGCATCTACAAACACCTGTCCTGTAAGTTAGAAATCCAGTATTCCTAATGATGGATCCATTTCCATCAACCAGCTCAACGTCTTAAACTTTCTCATTACTTATGATACTGTTAAAAACAAAAGTAGTGTCACACCAACTCACATCAACTTCTGCTCTTAATTAAATCCAGTTTTAAAACATAAATTAGTTAACCTACAAATTTCTGAGTTGTTAAAGGAAAAATATATATATATATATATACACACACATACATATATACATCACTAAAATGTTCCATTTTACCCTTCAATTTTCATATCTTCTTTGGCATCCTTATTGTTTTCTTCTAACTGCTGAGCCACAACTGCACCCTGTTCATCTTGTTTTTCTTCCTCTTCTGTCGATTGACATTTTTCTCTTTCTTCAGTATCTTCTTGTTCATCCCAAACTAAACGTCTTTTGACTGGAACAGTTAAAGCATCTGACATGTCTTTCTTTCCAGTGCTGTTCTGGTGTGGTTGTTCTCTGGAGTCAGGCTGCTGTAGCCCTTGAGGGTTTGGTACAGCCTCTTTTTCAGAAACCCTAGGTAACAAAGAACACAGCATCTCATATCACTGATTTGCACAATATATGTGTTCTATGTAGAACACATTCATCCAGTTCAGTCCTTCGAAAAAAGTACAGCTCAGATATTAAAAGGTAGTACAGTTGACATAATGAATGGTTAAATTGCCACTGAAGTTTCAACTGATGTTTAAGAACAACTCGTTTTCAAACTAGAGTCTATGAAGACTCTTTCTGGATTACCAGTTCCAAAAATGCAATGTAAATTAGTGCTCTATTTTCAATTTAAACAACAAGTTAGATTATCATAAGTGCTTAAAAAATAATTATTTCCGCACAGAGGGACACTCTGATGGCATAATTTTAAAAGCCAAGAAGTTTAGAAGACTCCCCTTGAGGCCCAACTTTTCAAAGAATTAAACTCTCAACTGCTGACAGAAATCAGTGCAAATTAGCCCAGTGCAGAGAAATGAGATCAGCAAAAGGATCTGTATTTCACAGGAAAAGAAAACAAACCAGTAGACCAAAACATTTACACCACATTTAACAAATTACATTGTAATAAATATTATTTTACATGTCATCCCACAACCCTTATTAGAGCTACAGTCATGCAAATGGGTAGATCTCTGACACACAAGTAGTGTGTGTACAGCAGTCTACAGTGGACTACAGAGGCATCCAAGGCTTTGTTCTTAAATATCAAATCTCAGAGAAGACACAAATTACTTTTTTTTTCCCCTCCCTGTTTCAGCTATAGCTGTCTGTACATTTTACTAACATACTAATTCTGAATTTTCCTAGCAAGGGATTTAATATCTGTCAATTCTGATAGCCTTCAAAGAAAGGAGAAAATGGATGTACACCATTCCAGTTCCTAGGTTTTCAGCTCCAAACTAAACAGTGTCTAAGACTCAACCACAAAATTAACCAATCCTGATGATTCCATTTGAGCACACAGCAACTGATAAATGCCCTCATCTCTTCCAGAGACTTTGCATATCACAGAATTGCAGAACAGCCCAGGTGGGAAGGGTCCCCAAAAGACCAACTAGTCCAACCCTCCATGGGGAAAGAGAGCCTAGATGATTACTGGACACGCTGTCCAATTGCATCTTGAATGCAGTCAAACATCCAAGATCGCACATATCTGATGAGCCTATATCCAGCATTTTGCTCTGTTTCAAAGCTGCAGAATAACAGGCAGGAATGATGACCTTACCCAGCAAGATCTAGTGCTCTGATGTTGTTGCTGATCCCTTCTTCTGAACTGGAAGTTGAGGACACATCCCAAAGACTGTTATTATCAGACAGGATCTGATTGAAATGGTATCGGGAGAAGTGTGTTCCCTCTACTCGTTGCCTGTAAGTCTTTGCTCTTTCTCGAAGTTCTCTCACCTATACATCAAAGTTTCATAAGTTGCATGTCTGTTTAAAGTTCACTATTAGCCTACTACAAAGTATTTGCATTAGCTATTGGCAGCTAGAAGAGAAAGGCAAGTTACTCATAATACAGGGCCAGCCACAGCACAAACACTGCATGCTGCAAAAAAGGTAACAAAAGGAAAGCAAAAATAACAAAAGCATATATTCAGTAAGCATGTTTGAGCCATGAAGCCAAAGCAAAATTGTTAATTATTCATTCCATAAGCACAAAAATTTATGCAGTAACTATGAATAAGTTTAATGCTGGATTCTAGTCTTTCCATCAGCGCTCAGACACGGTGCTCTAAACACTGAAAGAGGAATTTCTATGCAACCAACCTCCATATACCACATGGAATTTAGAGTGTTTTGAGATGCCTAAGGAGAAGAATACAGAATTATTTTTAAGTTTCTTATTTTTCTCTCCACATTGTATTGTTACTATCACCCTTGTAACTTTACTTCAGTCTAAGAAATTAAATACGAAAACCCTGCCAACATAGCTCTATGCTGCCTCCCTGAGATTCAATAAAAAGCTCTAAAGCAAATACATCAGCACTGGCATTTCACCAGTTTTCTGCCAAGCTTGAGGAAATCAATTTAGATTCCTAAGCATCAGTAAAATACTAAAAAATACATTCACCACTAATTTATAATTATTTCAAGTTAACAGATCTATGTGCATGTACAATACTGAGTTTGTATGCTGCAAACACTGCAACTGTCTCTAGCTACATTCATCTTAGTGAGAAGCTGATAACTGTTGGAGCTACTGTATGTAAGACATAATATCAAAATTATTCATTCTAGGCTATCAGTAACTGTAAGAATGAGATACAAAACTGTTCAATTTTAGTTTAAATAAAAAAGTGATAACCCCTCTCTTCAGACATCATACACTATAATTTTTATGGTTAAGACTATTTAAACACACATGCTATCTTGTGTCCTTCACCCAAACACAATTAAAGTGCAAGAAGAAAAAGGAAAAACAAAATGTTTATATTTAACTTATTAAAAATAACTTTGTGATATCGTGTGAATTCTGGCTTACTAAAAATGGTACACAGGAAATAAGCATTTTGTAAAATAGCAGGAAAGTAATACTGACACTTTCACTGGCCCATTTTCCTAGCTTTTCTTTTTTATTCTTCTTTCATGATAGATTTCACATCATTCCTCCTTAGTGGGTTAAATTCTGCTAATCCCACTGAAAGTAACTGGATGCAGCAGATGGATATCCAGCTAACATCCACAATTTGACCCACTAAACTTGCAAAGAATAGCTCATTAAAAATATATGCCTGTCATTTTCAGAGGGGAATTTAAAGTTTGATGTGCAAGTGATTTATTGGATTACTCATCTTAAGTAGAAGAATGAAAAATTAATTATGATAGCCACAACAGAAGGAATATAAATCCAGAGCAACAGGGTACTGCAGGGGGAGGAAGAATACTATGTCTCTAGTGAATTGTGAAGAAGTACAAAGGACAACCATCTCCTTCAGTGACTCAGGAGGCAGCATTAACTCAGCAGGACACAGGCCCCAGAGAGCCCTACTGTAATCATTAATTGCCCACATTAATTTTTCAAAAGCATAATTCAAAGTGACTTTTTTTTTCATATGACTGCTGAAAAGAAATGCTTAATAATAAATTGCAGAGAAGCAGTCTAGCAGTAATCACTATGGCTAAGGTCACACCAGGATTCTACTACAGCATTTGCCTGTTTGGACTCAGAACTTCAGAAACTCTGCTTTGGACCCAAAGTTACTCATGTGCGGTCCCAACTAAGGCAGAAACAAGACTGGATCAGTCGGAGCCTATCATCTAAGCACTTATGCTAAGCTAGAGATATTCTGTAGGCACCCTTGGTAAGGGTGAGTGTCAACAACTCACCAGAGGTAGAGTTTAGATACAGTTTTGAAGAACATTTCTCTTCATTAGTATGGGAAAAGGTGTGGAATCATGCAGAAACCAAAAGAACTGTTGGACAACCTGTACTGTAAACGGCCAAAGTACCTTTGTTGCTTTACAACAAAATCAATGGACTTGGCACTGTTTTTCAAGTTATGCAGACTTTCATTAATCTGCTGTTAATATATTTCTAATATGGTTGGATTCTTTCTTACGTCTCGACCATGAATGAATATTTTATTCAGTCCTCTTATCTTACAGAATCATAGAATATCCTGAGTTGGAAGGGACCCACAGGGATCATCGAAGTCCAACTCCTGGCCCTGCACAGGACACCCCCAAGAGCCACACCACATGCCTGAGAGCATTGTCCAAATGCTTCTTGATCTCTGTCAGGCTTGGTACTCTGACCACTTCTCTGGGGAGCCTGTTCCAGTGCCCAACCACCCTCTGGGTAAAGAACCTTTTCCTAACATCTAACCTAAACCTCTCCTGACACAGCTTCATACCATTCCCTCAGGTCCTGTCACTGGCCACCAGAAAGATCAGTGCCCCCCACTCTGCTTCCCCCCGTGAGGAAGTGGTAGATTGTAACGTCTTCCCTCAGTCTCTTCCTCAGCAGTGACTTCAGCTGCTCCTCATACGGCTTTTCCTCCTTGGGACACTCTCTAATAGCTTAATATCTTTCTTATGCTGTGGCAACCAAAACTGCACTCAGCACTCCAGGTGAGGCTGCCCCAGTGCAGAGCAGAGCAGGACAATCTCCTCCCTCGACCAGCTGGCAATGCTGTGCCTGATGCCCCCAGGACACGGTTGGCCCTCCTGGCTGCCAGGGCACTGCTGACTCAGATTCAACTTGCCACCGACCAGGACCCCCAGGACCCTTTTTGCGGCACTGCTTTCCAGCATCTCGTTTCCCAGTCTGTACGAACATCTGGGGTTGCCCCATCCCAGGTGCAGAACCTGGCATTTGTCTTTGTTCAGCTTTATATAGCTAATGATTGCCCAGTCCTGTCATTCGTCGAGGTCTCTCTGCAGGGCCTCCCTGCCTTTGAGGGAGTCAACAGCTCCTCCCAATTTAGTATCATCACCAAACTTACTCAGTATCCCTTCTAGTCCTGCATCCAAGTCATTTATGAAGATGTTGAAGAGTACAGGCCCTGTGGAACCACTAGGGAGAGCTCACCAGTCTGATGTTACCCATTCACTATTACTCTCTGTGCTTGACCCATGAGCCAATTGCTCGCTCACCACATGATGTGTTTATCCAGCTGTGTGCTGGACATTTTGTCCAGAAGGATCCTGTGAGAGACAGTATTGAAAGCTTTACTGAAATCCAAAAAGATTAGTTCAACTGGCTTCCCTTGATCAATCAGATGGGTTACCTTGTCATAAAAGGAAATTAAGTTTGACAAGCAGGACTTTCCCTTCATGAAGCCATGCTGGCTGTGACTAATGACTTCAGGTGTTTCTCAGTACCTCCCAGGATAATCTTCTATATAATTTTACCAGTAACTGAAGTGAGACTGAAAGGCCTATGGTTTCCAGGGTCATCTGACTTGACCTTCTTGAAAACTGGGACATTAGCCAGCTCCAAGTCAATTGCAGTCAACTCTCCAGATTCTCAAGACCATTTGAAAAAGTCATTAAGAGAGGCTTTGCAATGACAATCACCCTTGAGCTGAGTATTCTCGGAGGAACCTCATCAGGTCCCCTAAACTTCCAGGGATCCAGTTCAAGCAGCAGATCCCACACAAGTTCAGGGTCAACTGGCAGTTTATCATTCTCACAGACATGGTCCTTTAGCTCAGGGCACTGGGACCCTTTAGCCCATCACCAGTGTTGAAAGCAGAGGAAAAGAAAGCATTAAAGATCTCTGCCTTGTCTATGCCTTTTTGTGAGGTGACCATCCTCATTCTGTAACAGGTCAGTGTTGTTGCTGCACTGCCTTTTGCTATTAACATATTTAAAAAACCTCTTTTTATTATCCAACACAGTTCTGTTCATCTTCAACTTCAACTGAGCTTCAGCCACACAGATTTTCTCCCTACAGCGGTGAGCAGCATCTCTGGAGTCCTCCCGTGTCACATAACCTTGCTTCCACTGGGCATACAATTTCTATTTTTGCCTTAGCTCCAAAAGAAGATCCCAGCTCGGCCAAGACAGGCTTCTGCCTCATCTGCTTGACTTCCAACATTTTGGAATTGCCATGCTGGATCCCATTTTATCATTCTTAGAACACAAATATTGATGGATCCTACAGAGAGGAGGAAAAAAAAAAGCCTGGCCAAGAATCAGGTCTATCAGGATTTTTATTCTCATGTTAACAGAAGTTTTAAGATTTAAGCTTGTTTTTCTTACAACCAATCCTGAAGACCAGAAAATTACAAGCATTAACCTTCTTCTTTGCTTTCCCTCTACCCACAAAAAGCTTTATTAAGAATTACAACCCTCAATGATACATATGGAAATAATAAGATAATACCAAATTTAAAGAACTCTATATAGAAAATATATTTTTTAAGTCTCACCATCTCTTTTTTTTCTTGTTATGTATTATACTGACTTGTCAGAACCTAACTGTCTTTGTATACTCACCTTAGGGAGCTTGAGTCATTAGCATTACAATCTCAAAACTCTATCTTATAAATACCACAATTCGAAGTTTTTGCATCTAAAAATCAAAATACAAAGCATACTTAGGCTTCAGGTTTTCTAAGAGTACTCACCTGGTTGTGAACTTTACTCCTAATACGAGACCAAGTTCCATCTTTGTAGAAATATTGGGTGGGGGACAAAAATTTTGACCTATATTCAGTGTTCATCTTCCTAAGAAATCAAGAATGAGGAGAGGAAAAAAAAAGACAGAAAGGGTAAAGCTGATATCCAGAATACTCTTTAAGAGCACTTCTAAAGTTACATCAATAAACACACATGTGCTTGCACTTAAATGCCAGTGAGATGTGAAAAACACATGCACAAACAACTCAAACCAACACAACTAGGAAAGCTGTGAAAAAACCCTCATTCAGTTGGTGGCCCTTTAAGTACATATTCATATTGCTTTTTCCTCACAACACTTCTACCTGAAGCTTTTGCTCTGACAGCCAATTCAGGAGAACGTGATACACACATAAGCCTCAATCACTTCAATGCAAAGTGCAGCATCTTGACTCAAATCGCTAATAAAGGTATATTTAAGTAAAAATGCTGGTTTGGCATTAATGTGTCAGAATTTCCTTCTATGAACTCCACTTTAAAGGCAGTCTGCATATGGGTGGGGTGAACTGCTGGGGCTAGAAACATCTGACTTCCAGAACACTGGTCAGTATAATTCAGTTAACTATGTCCTACTGGCTTTGATCTTCAAAAGGCCTCATTACTTGAAAAGATGGGTTCATTTTCTCTTCTGCCACACACATACATACACAGAAAAATTAACATCATCTAACCTATAGCAAGCAACAAGTAGTACTTCAAGTCCTTAAGCACTGAACTGTGGATGTATCAGCTTAAATCTAAAGACATTTTTGGTTTTAATCTTGCTTCAGAACATTACTAACTTTATTTTAATATATTCAGCATTGGGTGAAAAAGCCCTCTTTTTAAATCCTTCTTCAGAAATAGGTCATAAAAGCCTGAAGTCACAGAATAAAAAGCACCTTTTCAAAAGAAAAATACCAAGGTCACAAACCCTTTCTACTCAAAATTTCTTTCAATATGTCTCTTTCTTTAAAACCGATTGAATTTTTTCAGTTTTGGTTGCAAAACTAATGGATTAGCTCAAAAAACACATCACTGCTATGCCTTGATTGCAGTCACTCTGCAATAGCAGGCCATGCAACACAGCTGGCATTCTGTCTGCATGTTGAAAACTTGCACATTTTGACAGCTATTTGCCCAGTGATTTTTTAAGAAAAATCTGTCTTATGCTACCACACTGAAGGTATAAGAGGAAGAAATTTACCCTTAAATGAAAAGAGCCACACCATCTGATCAAGAATTTTACACAGTACTCTGCAAAATTGACTACAATCCATCACATCAGAGTGCTAAGAAAACCAAAGAGTTAAAGATTTTAGCTACACTATATCCGCTTACTTTTTCATAAAGCAATTTTATTTCACAGAATTTTGTAATCAACTCCCAATATCCAACAGCATTAAGACTCAGGTAAGTCTCCTCTCCCATTTTTAATTTAATGCCTTAACCCTGCCAGAAAGAATGAAAGCAATCGCTGGAACATATATTAAGCACAAAGACAAGAGAGATGGTTCATTTTTGCATTTTAAAGCCCACGTCTATTCTTGCCCTTTATTTCTTTTGACATATCTCAGATGTGTATAAAATGGAAATATGAGTTCAATTCCTGCAATGTAGGCATGTGGCAGAAAAAAAAGATACTTTGATAGCGCTCAGTAACATACAATTTCATTTCATTTCCATGCTTGTCAGATTACCCTAAATGGGACAGATCTCTCTACTCCTCTTTACCTCATGTGTCTGCTTTTGTTACTCAGGGACAGAAGGCAGTAGGGACCAGAAAAAGCAGAGATCAAGTACAATTACCACAGTTTAAGGTGTGGAGCAAGCACAGGAGAGCAGTTTGAGAGGTGACTATGACTTCTGAAGGACTTGCTAAAAGTTTAGTAGCAGCACTGCACCAATTTAATTTCATTCACGTTAAATTTATTAGTAATACTATTATTGCATCACAAGGTTCAACTGAACAGGAGTGGCTACAAAGTTTCCACTTCTGTTGACCAGGGAAGAGGCTGGAAATTAACACCAGGTTTAGATGTAGCCACAGGACACTCAATCCCAGAGCTGCAGGGGGGCATTTGCCCCTGCAACTGTAGCATGGTGTGGTTAAAGGTCCACTGTCCATCATTCTAAATATTAGGCTGCTCTACACCTACTCACTAGTCTAGGTTTTCCTATTTTATACATACCCATGACTTGTATGTAAAGAGAGGGGCTTTGGACTGATATGTTGCTTATTTTTTTGTTTAGGATGTTTCTGTTCTGATTTCCCTTGTTTTGCTGCATCTTCTGCTGGTTTTTGAAACGGTTCTTCCCTTTTACTCTAAGGCAAAGATAATTTTAAAAATACCACATTAGCTAACAATCTGAAAACCCTCGTATTTCTTTTTGACATCAAGCTCTTGCAAATAGTTAATTTTATTTTAGTGTTAGCTCTTTTGCATATTTAATACAAACAAAAATATCACGTTCTTTTGTTAATACAAAAATAAACTAACGAAATGCCAAAGCTAAGTCTCTGAGTACAACATTCAGTTAGTTAGATGATCCGTTTTGTACATTTTACAAAATTAACGTGAAATACAGAAATAAAATAATACAGTACCTGCACATTCTAACCTGAGTCCAAAAGGCAAATTTTTTTTATTTCCTGCCATTATGTTTTACAAATTATTAGATTGATTTGTTTGGTTTTTACACAAAAGATTCTTTTTTCCTGAATTATTTTATTCTCTTGGAAATCTCATGCATGAGATTTCTGCTAGATTCTGCTAGCAGAATTCAGATTCTTCTGATTCTGCTAGAGATCCTCACAGATACTGTTCAAATTCAAGGGAAAAAAAATCCACCAAAATCCCCCAAAACTCTTTCAAGATACTAATCAGAGAAGAGATACTGGTATAAACAACCAGGTTTTTAGACACTTTGAACAAAATTCCCTTCTCATGACTTCTCTTACTTCACTGTATTAGCTGTTCTCAAAAAACAACCTGAAATTCCAATATTAAAACCAGACAAATGTTTCCTGAAAGTCTCAGGCTTTTCAAGCTTTCTTTGTATCTGCTAAAAGAGGCAAAAAGGGACATAAAATTCCTCATTCCCAAATGGGATTTAAAGCACTGGGCAGGTCTGAGTTTTATATGACAAAACCTCCAAGCCAACAATCACCTCAGAAGTACCAATGGCTTTAAACTAAGCCACAGGCCCTGCATATGAAGTACACATTTTCCTCAGTAGTCATCCTAGGGAACATGTTGTCTGACAGTGGCCCTTTCTGTTTTCTCAGGAACAGAGATGAGTAGTGAGGAGACTCATTTGTGGTCCTTGTACCTGAAGGATGGCTAGCTAACCTGCAGGAGTTTAGACAACACTATACTTGGCAGCTTGCTACAAAAATAAACATTCGTACATCCCCTTTGCAAAACAGGTTCAGTCATGCACTCTAAATTGCTCTCACCTATTTTTAGAAGGTCCCAGTCTGAAACAATTCCATTTCATTTCATGTATCTTGTAAAAATGACATAGGCATGTTTCCTAAATGTCCACTTAAGTTTGTACAAGTCAACAGCAAGACAAGGAAATGCAAGACAGCCAAATTTTCATAAAAGACATTTTAATATTTAAAATTTACTTTAAAATGTCATTTAAAATTGTTGTTTTAATGTCTTTTAAAAATAGAAATTTAAAAATGTCTTTTACTCTCACAAAAGGTGATAATATTTTGAACTGAGTAACAGAATCTACATAGGCTACATAATGTCCTGTTATAGCCCCATACAATTACTTACCCTTTCAACTTATTAACTCTAACCCTTCCTCCACGTTTCTTCAAATTACAACTATTGGCTGAAAATCAGTTCCAATTGTAACAATTTTCATACATCGACATTATTTTTTATTTACACTATCTCTAATTTATGACATTCAAAAAGTACCAGACCTCCCATTTAGCCCTCCTGCACACCAAGAGACAACACTGGTAGCAATGAGAGTATAAATCAGAGATTTAAACTTCAGAAACTGTCCTAATAACTAAAAACAAAGTTTCAATTGGGAACAAAAGAATTAAATATTTAAAAAAATAAATGAAACCACCTGAAAACTCAGAAATACACACTTAAAATTTCATTGTAAACTGAAAAAAATTAACTACAAAAGAAACTACAAAACCCACTACAGAAACCCCAAAGAGCAGAGCTGTACAGTGTTATTTTCAGTCCTTTATAGCAAAACCACTATTGAGTCCAGTGTCATTAGCAAAGGCTCTACAATGTAACTAAAAAATTTCAAAATAAACCCACCCCATTATAAAATAGATCAAAACTATATAAGTACTACTAAAGCCTTTCATTCAGGGAAAGATTTACTTGTTCACAAACCGGAAATTCTTTCTCTTCTGAAACACCTCTCTCTTGTGGATCCTTAACAGGAGGAGACCCTTTGAAATTTCTCTCATATGCAGTTTCAGAAGTAATTTCAGGAGATTTAACCACAGGTGTGGATTTCCTTGTGTTGTAAATAACCTTGGGGAGAGAAAGAAAATAAAACAAAGAAAAAAGTGAGATTTGTTTACCTTGAGAGTAAATTTTCAAAATCTGTTAACTGATTCACGCCAGTACACTCACGTATGAGCAGAGAGATAGTTGTGGGTACAATACAGCATGTGCAGACTAATGAACTCTTAGGACAAATCCAGGAAAAATTTTAACTGAGGAAAATAAATTTAAAAGTGATCAAGTCAGACACAGTTAAATCTGTGATCAAATGCTGTTCTTATTAAAGTTTACTATCAGAGGTTTTGTTTATTTGGGAAGACAGTTCACCTTCAGAGTTTTATGCAGAATCATGCTTTTTGAAAGGCACGCCATAAAACTTCCCTATGCCTCCTCAGTACATGTCCAGTCTGTAAGTAACAGACAACTGCTCTGAGTTCTAGAGCTGGATGCTTAGAGCTGGGTAAATTAAAAATCCATTATTTTCCAATCAATATAGTACTATAAACCAAGGTAGAGAATTTGCTATGTGGTCATGTATCATCCCTTCATGGAGTGCTGAATTTACACACTATGCCATATGTGACAAGCATACATTTTCCTCAGCTTTGCTATGAGAATTTGGGTCTGACTTGATAACTTTGAGATTTTCACTGAATCTCTTCAAGGGAAAGGTATTGTCATTATTCAGTTTTCAGGTATATTCTCTGTCATATCAACATCAAAAATATCAATTTGTTAATATGTGTCATTTTTATAATGAAATTTTCTCTAAGTTCCATTTATCCACAGATGTATAGTGCCTACAGACTTATTCTCACTGCTTCTTATTCTGTATAAGCTATGAAAAAAACGTTTGCTGTTTTAGATTTCAAAGTGTATCCTCTGAAAAAGGCAGATAAACAAGCATCAATAATGACATTATCAAACTGATTTCACACAGAACCAATCAGAATTCTCTTTGAAATTTTCCATAAGGTGACTTTCTGGGACCTGCCTCTTTCTCAAAGGATTCTTTTACTTCTATACTACCGTCACGCATTTCAAAGAGTTTTCCTTGGATAAGGGACTGCTGGGAAGCATATCTTATAGTAAATCCACCTGCTTGGCACTTCAACGGAAAAAGACAGGACAGTGACTGATCTTAGGTATCAACATTTACTTCCCCTGAAAGCTGTTACTGAACAAATCTGCTGCCTGTGGATAAAAAGAGAGAGCGCACCACCTCTAGTAATCTTACTAACAGAAGACAAAATAAAAGCAAAAGTGCCTATTTTATACTGTAAAAACAGACTCTCAAGTCCCAATCCCAGTAACAATTAACTGAAAACACAAAGTAGTCTCACAATCAGTTACTCTTTGTGGTCTGACTAGAAATAGCATTTTCAACCCTAAAAAACCCCAAAGCTCATGAGATGTAGTAAAATGCCAGAAGAGTGTCTTTAAATTGGAAGACTCCACTTTTAAATATAAGATGTTCTCATAAAAGAAAAAAACACTGCAGAGACGCACTTTAGGGCTTAGAAGTACATGTGCACAGAGATGGAGACTGACAATAAGAAACTGTGACAACACAGGTAAATTAATGCAAACAGAATAAAATACAATCAGGCGTAAGGAGAACAAATAAGTAGACCTGATCACAGTAAAGAATCACATGGAAATAAATTCCATTATAATGCACTTTCATACAGTGAGAGAAAAAAAAAGAAATCACGTAACAACATTAAAGTTTGTTGTTCCCCCACCAAAAAAGGAAAAACCCAAATCTTGGAAGGTAAGCAACTCTGCTGATACATAAAAGGAAGTATTAATTTACTTTTTGGATTCCTTAAAGTTACCTGTTCAGCTGCAAGTATTGGTGACTTTTCATGAGGACTCTTCCAGACAAATTGGCTTTGATATTCAGAATTTCTAGGGAAAGTATTTAAACGTGAAATATTCAAGTCTGCTTTCCTCTGAAGGGCTCTGTGAAGCTGGTAACATAAAGCAAGAAAAAAAATAACAATGATTGTTTCCTTTCCTACAATGTTTTACAAGTCAGACATCTTTCAACACACACTTTCAAACCAGTCGTTGGTGTTTCAGTTTTATGAACAAAATTAATGCAAAGTACATTTTCTCATTACAGTCACCAAGCCCAAATGTTTACATATTATTGGTTAGTTTAATTTAAAATAACAGTGATGACAAAGAAGAGCAAATTCCTCTTGAATTAAGTAGCACCAAAATCTGATCTCAAAAGTACTGCCCTCCCAACAGAAAAGCTACAACACAGAGCACCAAAATACACAAGTAAAGAAAGAGTTAGACAAGAGAGTCTGAGCATGTGCATGAAAACACTGTTAGCAATTTTTATACTGGTCAATTAAAAAAAAATATTCCCTTACCCCATTACCCATTTTTTCTAATTCCTTTTTCGGAGATGAAAATGCTTCATTTTGATTTGGTGGAGCTTCATAGGGTGATTTCTTCATGTTGTTCTCTGCAAGGGCAAGAGCTGTTTCACCGCTAGAATCTACCAAATGTGACCGAACTTTTGGGGGGAGTCTGGGTCCTTCTATTGTTTCAATTTCTTCCTGATTCACATCGTTGTTGTGGTCTGTGTGCAACTCTGCAGCTTCAGGTTCAAGTGGGTCATTCAAATCACAATCTGCTGTCCATTCAAAGGACTTCGAAATCTGTGGATCATAGTAAGGTACCCTTCTCTTGGAAATGAATTTTGGTTCTCTAGTGATTCCTGAAAAAAAACACATTAGGTTTAACAAAAACATTCTACTGAAGACATAATATCATGCTATTACAATAATAAACTGAAAGTTTATCATATAACTGATTATTAGAAAGCACTGTTTTAGTATCTTTGAGCAATGACAGATTACGAACTATGGGCATGGCTGTGAAGTTCTGTGTTCTTTCCTATCTGAAAATGACTTTCCACTAAAAAGACAGGAACATGGTGCTTCAGGACAATATTGGATAAAACCCTATAAAGTAAAACTGTCCACAGGACAATCTTGTGTGAGTTGATTCTGGGAGTTGAACAAAAAGAAAACTAACACAACCAGCAAAAAGAATGTGGCTAACACAGATACAGAACAAACAACCTGCAGCCATAAATTATGCTAGAAGCACTTCTCATTACTTGTGCACAACATACCTTGCTGAACAGGTTCTCAATGACTGTGACAGATCCCCACCCACCTTGCAGTTTAGCACCATCTCAGATACCTGGTGCCTTTTTACAGTATGAACACAAAAACATTTACAAAAATAGAAAAACACTTTGTAAGGAAACCAGGTATCAAGTTATTTTTAAGAATTGCTGGCCTTTACACAGGCAGGTGAAAATAAAGTTACCCCACCATTTTAAGAAGAGTATTGAATGACTGAACATATTCAAAGCAGGAATCCACTTCAAAGTGCTCAACTGTGATGGAAAAGTAAGTGAAAGTCACTTACGCCTTAAAGAAATACTTTCTAGGAGAGAGAGAGACACTCCTATCTCACGAAGAAGCAACCTATGGTGAAAGATATACAGAATGTCTGGATGTCTGACTATACATACAGGGAATAGGAAATAATACCAGTGGCAAAACACTGGAAAAGTAGCAGAAAGGACCTCTGAGCACCTGCAGCTGTAAACTTTCTGCAGTGATGTTCCAAGTGACTCCTAAAACTGCCAACTATGTGTTTCACCAAGAAGAACCATAAGTAAATTATCAATAACAATCTGCAAGTCCTATGAGGTGCCAACAGTGCCATTTAAAGATATGGTGGTTAAATGGTGGGAAAAGAAAATTAACATAAATACATAGAAAAACTAACCAAGCATGCACAAAACCACCACTACAACATCAGAAAGAGGAGAAACTGCTGTATTGCTAACTCATGGGTTTATTGCAAGTCTTGTAAAATTTGCAGTTTAGTTTGACTGGAAAATAGGCATAGATTGCAATTTTAAAAAGATGTTAATGTGTTTGTATGCTTAAGCATTTCAGAATTCATGAAAATTACAGTTCTCAATACAGGTACCCACACACAGACTCGTGTGCTAGGGAAAGCAAGGTTAAAGAAAGATACATTTTGCAGTAATGGAAGAAAGCAGTAATATAAATAATCTTTAACAAGATTAAATTATTTATTAAAATGTCTACCATCTTGACTAAAAAAAACCCTACTCCCAGTATTTGGTTCTTAATTACTAAGCAATAATTTATAGTACTTATCATATTGTAGGAATCCATACATTGTACTCTTAATTACATAGACTGCATAGTGCAGTTGCACTGAACTGCACAATTTATTTTTTTTAATCTGCCTTGTGCCACTAGAATAATTACTATCTTTTACTACTACTTTTCAAAGCATCACAGCTGTCATCACTGTCCAGCTTACTCCTACTCCTCAACTCCCTACAGGCCTCTCAATCCAGATGCTATTTCCTCCGTCTATCTCCACATTTCCCTGCCACGACAATGTCTGCAATCCTTAAATCCCAGACTTAATGATTGTCCTTTTCTTTCAGTTAGCTGTACCTGTTAGTCTTTGGAGCAATTTTATGTTGTATCAAACCTTGCCCCAAGTTAGTCTCATCTGAAATATGGAATTCTACTTACTGTTTCCATAGACCACAGGTAATCCACTATCATTCTCTGCACACCCTGTATGAGTTTACACTGCATCTGTTTGGGCCTTGGCTTATGCCACTAAAAGTCAGAAATTACTTTTTTTCAGGGTATATAAAAATAGCACTAATTAAAAAAAAAGAAAGTTTCAGTGAAGCCAGAAAAAATATGGAGTTCAAAAACATACACTAAATGATGACCCAAGAATATACTTTTAACTGTACAAAATGCATAAACTGCAAATACCACCAGTTACTGTGGCCATGCACTCATCATGGCAAACCTTTCTGGGTTTTGGCTGCAGTCAAGGTGGACAGCTTCCAGAGGCGCTTACCAAACTGGTCCGACCGAAGTCCTGCCCACAAGGATTTCTCTGGGCTACAAAATTCTGGGCTTCTCCATTTGAAGTTTCTCTTATATTCACTCAGTCCCTGCAGCAAACAGAAAGGAGTCTGTCAAGCCACCGGTGCATATCCTGCTCCACTGCTCCTGTTAGTCACAGATCCCCGAGTGGAAGAAACACCAACACGCTGCTGCGGGATGAGCTAAGCTGGCAGGCTGCTCGGCGGCTTCCAAACCCACCCCCATCGGAGAACAAAAACTACTGCATTTCACGCACCAAAATATAAAACATAAAAACAAAACCACAAAACCAAAACAAACGAACAAAGGAACAAAACCTCAACCCTTATTTATATCTTTAAGGGAACAGTTCCAGGAACGAGCACAGCCTGAACCCGCTATCACCTGCACGACCGAACTGTTTATATCTTTATTGGCCAGTGCCCGCGGCGCAGGGGTCTCCCCTTTCCCACAGAATCGGCCGCACTCCCATTCCTGCCGCCCCCTGGGCCCGGTGTCCCCTCCCGCCTCACCCCGAACCGCACGGGCATGGCGAAGCCGCGCCCGCAGCCCCGCCGTTCGCGGCCCCGGCCCCACCGGGCCCGGCTCCCCTCGCGTCTCTTCGCCTCCCCTCGCCGGGCGCCTGCGCAGCAGCGACCGCGCCGCTTCCCTTCCCGGCCCTGCCCTCAAGGCCATGTTGGCCGGCGGCCACCGCCGCTTCCCCTCCCCGCAGTCCTCGGGGCCGTGGTATCCTTATTAAAAGCCTGATCCCCGCCTGTGGCAGGATAATGGCGCTGTACGGCCAGCGCCGTGTGTGTGGGGATGCGCGACGGGGAGGCACCTGGTGCTAACGCAGCGCAAGGCCGGGGGGATGTTGAGCGGCTGGTTACAAGAAAATCACGTGTCCACGCACGCAGCTGTATTTTGGTACAAAAATAGCTTTTGGAGAAAGAATAAAACAAGACTTCTTACCCTTCTGGAGCCTATGCGATGCCGTGCCGGCGGCTCGTCCGCCTTCGCCACCTCACCCGACCCGCCACCCGGTCAGGAGATCCTAATCCACCTTCTTGTTCAGATCTTCCCTTAGGGGTCCCTTTTTTGACTGCCTTCCTCCTTCTAATCTCCATCCTGACTGGCTTTACTGTATCAAAATAAAAAGAAGTGAGAGGGCGGTAAAACAGTGCTCGGATGGACGTACTGACCCAAACCGGTCCAGGCAGTCTGTTTATATCCCGTTGCCCCTGGCTGCTGACCCTCCCCTACGCTCCCTGTTAGCAGAGCCTCTGCTGGTCGCTGATGCCTCTGGAGCTGCGTAAGCTCTTTGAGCAAGGGCTTTGTCACTTCTATCTCTGCAAAGCACCCTGCCAGACAGTGCCAGTCCCACTGACTCAAGCAGAGTTTAGGTCCGGTGGGACTCTCTGTAACTGGTGAGCAACAATTTTTTACTGTCAATGTGAGACAGGAGAAAGCACCAATCTGTAACGAAACGCTTGCGAGCAAAGTAGAATGTTTTTCTGCGATGTGAACGGTAGGGGAGGAACGGAAGAAATTTGTTGTGTTGATAGTGTTTCCAAGTTTCACACATCTTTATTTATGAATTTCAAGATCAAGGCAATATTTTTTTTATAATTTACTTCCTGATTACACTTGAAACTGCTAGGTCCACCAAATAAAGTAGTTTGTTTTGTTATTACAGTGATGGATTTTGTAATGTTCAAGGGGGTCTAGTTCAGTACGTTTGCTAAAGTAATGCACAGACTTGCTACAGAATGTGAAGAGCCAGCTGGCAAACACCTTGTTCAAAATACAGATTCCAGGTTTGCCAGAAATCATCTCTCCTCTTTGATATGTATGGAAATCAGACCAAACATAATTTCAGTATGGTTTTAGGGTGTTTTTCAATTACCAAGCTATAATAATGCTTTTATAGATGGTTTGGGGTTGTCTGAATTTGGAGATTAATTTGATTCTTTAGTGCAGAAACATAATAGTAGGACACATCCCGAAATGCGGATTATTATATGTATTAACAATATCTTTCTCTTTTTTCAAGATGAAACACAATAAGCTATCCTGAAACAATGGAATTCACATTCCTCTCTGTGCAGCGACTGATTTAAATTGTATGTTAAATCTTCTCCTTATAGCTAATAGATAGGAACAGCTTATGCGGGTAAATATGTCAACCACTGAACTATCTGCATCTTTACCTCATGTTCTTTCTCACTGCTGATACACCAGCCACTTCAGGTTCAATGTATATACATTGCTGAATATTCAGTTATTCAAGGTAATATGATGTAAGAATGCTAAGATGCTTAGGCCAGTTACAGTATTTTCATATGAGTGTTGAATAAATAATGAAAGCATAAGAATGGACCCATGTGTAGAAGACGTTACATTGCATTCACAAACTCACAGTCTGGAAAAGAAAGAAAAGATTGTTTCCAGCTTTCTGGAAAATGAACTAGCTACAACTGATGTAAATGTGCCTCCCTGAGTAACTGGTCTGTATCATTTATTGGATCCCATTGTTTTAAAAAAAACCAAGCATTTAAAGCTTATGTTGCTACATAACACATCTAAGTAGTTTTGAGTTCAAGTCACTTCACATTTCTGTAACACTTGAGAGGTTGACCATCTTCCTCCTTTATTTCCTATAAAGCAAATATAAGTATTTTAATTTGCCTTGCTGATACTTACTCCAGATTTAGATCTTCCTGTTGCTATTCTTCAAATGAATCAAGAGATGTGGTTTCTTTTGGTAAACCACATATGAAAATTCTTTTGATTTTTTATATGTATAATTTCAAATGAGTAATTTGTGAGCTATAAATTTTTCTTTTCATGTTGTTTGTTTGCCCATTAGCTTCACTACATCTTGCTGCATTTCCAGACCTTTATCTTTGACCCTTTCTGGCTCTTGACCCCAGCATTCTTGAGTCCTGACTTCAAGTGCTTGAGCAGCTTTCACCTGAACTTCAGCTTGTGGATAGCTAATTAGTGTATCTAACTAGAGAGAGACCTTCCTGTGACCTGTTTGTGTTGCTGCTCATAAACTCGTATACCACAGGCAACCCTGCCTTAAAGAGTTGATAACCTGAAGTCTCTTTCTTTTCTTTTCATTTAACATTGGTGGTCTCTCCTGCCAAAACTCAGAGCATGATGTATCAGCAACTCTCCCTCCAGCCAAAGAAGACTTGATGCAGCTTGCTGTGAAGCCTGACAACTCCACTCCATGTGTCAGCCTGAGGGAAGCAAATGAGAGCAATGAAACTTGTTTTCTACCACCAGAGTCTGTAGCCTCTGGCACCCACTAGTAGGAGGAGCAGTAGCACAGCTGGCCTGGCACAGGTCCCACGGTTTTACGCTTAATAGCAAATGTTTCTTGTGCAAACTTGTCCTAGCTTATTTTACAACTCATTTAGAAACTGCAGTGTTAAAACTACTTTAATTTTAGAACTCATTTTAATCCCTTTTTCAAGTGACTGAGCTGATGCAGCAGTCATTAAAGGGCAGTGTTTTGTTGCCTACAGAGGTCTGGATTTGAAGATATCTTGGCTTCACGTCCTCGAGCTTGGCAAAAGTATAAACTCTTATCATCCTAAACTAGTCTGTCTCTCTGGTACAATTTCATTCTGAATTGTAGAGAAGCCCATGTAGTTGTTCTTTATAACTGTAAAAGAACTCATAAAATGAACATGAAATATGGATAGACAGGTCCAACTCTCAATCCAGCATCTACTTATTTGTGCATAGTATGCTATCTCTTAGGGCAAAACACTGCCAAAAGTGATGGCTGCCTTTGAGAACTTAATTTTTAACCCTCAGGGCCAGACACATACAGCAGGGCTTTCCATAACCAAGGGCTGCCAACCTCTATGGCAACCCAGAGTGATCTTGCAACTCTAAAATGTCTCAAATCAGACCACTTTTGAAACCAGCATCCTTAGACTGTGATTCCTTCCTCTTTAAAGTGAGAATGAGATTCCTAACCATAGTTTGGTATCTCCTCATAATGAGCTTATTTTTTATATAAAAGCACAAGGTAATTTTTAAAAAGTGGTTCAGGTTCAAAAGCAGAACAGTGTGTGTTCTGCTACGTCAGATATGTGTAGCTGATGCAAGGGCAACAGTTGCTAACTTCATTTTTTATATTAGAAGAAAAAGGAAAGTAGGAGAGGATGTGTCATTTTGATGTAATTCTGGTCTAACGTTTGCCTGAAGAACACAGTGAAACCACAGCTGCTCATTCTTTAGCAAAGAAGCTTGCACCCAGCTCGTAGATATAATCAGTGCTCTCTGTTTCTGTAGGAAGCATAGGGCATTACTTCGTGATGTCTGTGCAGTTCTATGCACTCAGTCATTACCAGTCCAAGTGGCTGTTCATACTGTAGAAATAATCTCCCTTCTGTTTTTAAAGGTGCATAAGATTTGCACAGTGCAATAGCAAAATTGTGCAGTGCTGGCATAAATAATCTGTTCTGACAACCCCTCAGGGAGTAACTCCTGTTGGCAAGATGTGTGTGTGTAATCCCAGGATGGTCTGATGCCCTGGTAACTGCACCGTAACAATGGAAACAGGAGCTGGGCCTCAAGTACCTCATGGATTTGGTGGGCAGGCTCAGCTGGATTGGTGAGGTAATGCAGCTCAACTTCAAAAGGGAAAGCAAAGAAGCTAGAAGTCGCTGCAGAGAGCCATCTGCTAGACAGCCAAAACTCTCTATGATGTATTAAGAAAACATTTTGTAAGAGATGTGCTGAACTTCCTGTTGAATGAAACTTGTGTCATTTCTCTTTTCATTTCTTACTTTGCTCTACATGCCATTTGTAACAGTAACCTGTCATCACACATGCATACATCAGTAAGAAATTACACTTCCGTGATGCTGACTCATAGCCATTTAGAAGGGAAGACGTATTAAGGGAGTGGGAATTAGCCACACTATCCGAAGGAGATTATCCTTTCCATTTTGGAATTCAGATGTGAGCAGCTCTCCGTCTTCCCTGCTGCTCTGGGCAGCCTCCTTCAGGAGGTAGACAGACAGAAGTCTATTTCCACAGCCCTGTAGGACAGAATGAAAATGTTCAAACAAGTTCAGGTTTTGTATGTCTAGGTCAACAGAGTTCATCTGGCAGCACCGTGGTAAAGGAACATCTAAAAATTGTTCTTGCTTTGGTAATAGTGTCTGTCAGTGCAATTTGCCACAGTGTCTGTCATTTGTGCTGATATCTGTATCTATTCTCTACAAAAAAGATGGTAATACAATAGAGTAACATTATGTACTGCTGTGGTTTATAGTACAGAAAATTGAAAGACACATTATTCATAGCTTGAAATACACTGTACCAGTAGCTATAACAGTCTTGAGGACAGACTGGTAAGGAGATAACCAAAGAAGAAAGAACTTCGGCACCCAGCTGCAGGAAAAGCCAGTGGCATTTTCATAGATCATATATTCTCCCTCCTTATCAGGAACTCATTCACTGTATATAGCAGGGGTAGCTAGCTCCTCACAGATAGCTTGTTACACCCTTTACCTTACTGGTGGCATCTGGAGAAGTTACATATTCCACTGTAGGATGCATTTCTTGGGTCACTGCAGCAGCTTATGGTGAGGGTTTTCTATCACAGAGACACATAATTATTTTTATGAAGGGGCAGTAGTTCTCAAGATCCTGAACCATATCAACTTTTTTATCTGTCATTTTATCCATTAATCCTCTACTAACTGTGATGCAAGTCTCCTTGTTCTTGTTTTCCTTTTTTGTTAAGTAAAGTGTCAGCGGAGGGCAAGCATTAGTGGTACTGCTTGCTCATATAGCTGCACTAAACACAGATCAGACTTTGATTCTTCTTTTTCAATGTTTGCCTCTTCCCTCCTGAATCCTACCAGCCCATAGGATTAATAATGCTCCAGCAGTTACATATGCAAACCTACCTTTATCCACAAACTACAAAAGCTGTTAGATATTACCGTGCCAGCTACATCATATATAGGAAAACTAGATGTGATGTACACAATTACTTGACTAGATCCAATGCCTTCTAATAAGGTGACTTGAAGGCATTGATTGAAGTACCATAGCAGATGTTCCCAAATTGTGTTCTTGCATTCCCCTCAAGTATGTATAATTTGCAGACAGGTATGTGACCTGTTGTCACCAGCACTGCTGCCACTGGTGTCCCTGCCAGTATCTGACTTTAAAAGTTTATGAAAGCCAAATTTAGAAAGTTGTCTCCCCTCAAAGAGTGCCAGTAAATATAGATAAGCAAGACATCTGAGTGCACCCTGCTCTAGCTGCCCTTAGTTGATAGCCAAATACAAATCTGCAAGAAGGCAGGATCTTGTAGTCCTGGACTGCCACCTGCCGAATGAGCTCCTTGTTCTCCTGGACTTTGTCTGCACTAGGTCCACACACATCAGCTGGTGTACACATTTCTTAACTGTATTTAGGTTGCAAGGAATCTGAGTGTGTACCTGGTTCTGACACATGGTTCTGGCTGTTCCTGAGGATGAGAACTTCTCAACATCCTGTATAAGCCTTTGGTTACCACAGCTCAGCTCTACAGTTGGAATCATGTTAGGCAATACACAAGAATATTTTAGGACCCTAAATGGTGCACCAAAACACTGCAGCCTTATGGTGCAAAGTGCTGCAGGCACGTGATTTGAATGTGCTAAAAAAGTGTTCCGGTTTTTATTGGTTTGAGTATATTCTATCCATACCACGCCAGTTTTATGCCTGACTAGGTATTGCCAGTTTCCCGCAGACAATATAAAGCCGGTATAAATAACGATCTCTGTACTCTGCATAATTCACCAGAAGTGCCATCATGTGCTCCTGCCCCATTCATTTGGACTGGTAGATGATCCAGTGCTGCACAAATCAAATCTTAATAATCTTGTCAGCATGTCCTTACTAAAGCTGAAATTTCATAATTGTCTGAGCTTCACCGGCATCTGACATATATACAAGCACAAAGAAATCTCAATATTTACCAGCACAGCTGTTTTCTACCTCCTTCCCCATCTGCAGCCCTCCAGGACACCATTCTAATAGCATCTTGTGTAAACAGCAGTTGGCAAAAATCTGGAAGTCCCTTCTATGGCAGATATGACATCACTGTGACACACATATCTCAAGTTTCTTAAAAAAATTATCTCCTCCATAATGCCCACCGGGGAAACTGAACAAGCTGAGGGTGTTCCTGGAGTGCCTTATTCATCTCTGTCTGAAGACAGCATCAGTCTTTGTGTTGGCTGCAGGGAACGCAAGTGTGGAGTTACAGGCTGAGCCTGGCTCTACCCCTGGTGGTTCCAGGGAGAGGCCCAGTGGTCCCTGTTGCTCTTTGTGGACTTGCTAATGGGATTTGCTGAATGCAAGACCCATGCAGTTGTTCCTGACTCCACACTTTACCAGCTAAAAGAAAATGACCATATGGGGATGGGCTGAGGCCAGGCATGGCACTGTCTCTCAGGTGAAGACTGGACTGGAAGCAGCTCCCCCAGGACAGGGCTGGGTCCCAGCTGTAACCTCCCTGTGGCACTGCCTGGGGACCTCTGCCTTGGCTGCACTGACTCTGCATTGTCCCTAAGCCCTGGCAGCCAGACCTCCTGCTGTGGGGGGCTCTCAGGACCTTTATAACATGGGCACAGGTTTTACAGCTGCTCTGCACAAACATGGTGCATGGTGCTTTCTAGTATTTTCTTTCAATCTGTATCAAAATCTAAAGTTACAAATACTGTTGGAAATGAAAATGCCACCTAACCAGCAGTCTGGTCCTTATCACACCTGCTGAATCTCAGTACCAAAAAGTCAAGTTTCAAATTAATTAACTCTTGGATGCCTTTTCAACTTCAGATAAACCAAAGCTTTCAGTACTTAGCAGCTTTTCGAAAATATATGCAATTAAATATGATACTTTGGATCCATTTCAAAATACCTGACTTGCTGTGGTGCACTTCCAAAGATAATTTCATTAGGGTTTTTCTTTCTGTGACACTACTTGGAACAAAATCCTACAATGTACTTCTCATGAGTGTCTCCCACTGAAATCAAGGGCGCAACCTCAAAGGTACAGTCTGCCAAAGGTAGCTCTTTTTCTTCCACAGACTAGATTAACTGCTTTGCAGGCCAAATCTAGACATAGGGCCATTGGCTGATCATCTCTGCTCAGAGATCTAAAAAGGAGTATGCATTATAACCTTTTATGTTCTAGCCAGTGGCTTGAACCTGGCCCATGAGAGCAGTGGTTTGATGTCATTCATGGGACTCCTTCATTCTGTAGTCATGAATTCTAGCGAAGCTTCTTCTCAAGTAGATAGACTGTCCCAGATAAAATTTAAATAAACTTCATTGTTTTTTAATCTGGAATGGCAGCAAAAGGTTTTGTGATTGAAATATATACCTCCCCCACCTGCAGATGTGCTAGGTCTCACCATCATTCGTTGACATGAGCTGTCAAAATCCATCCCTTAATTACAATATTGGGTGAAGAGAGAAAGTTGTAACTATCATGTCCTGAAAGTCCTGCTAATGTAAGGAAGAACATTCCTGATGACCTCAAGAGAAGGAAGAACATCCTGTTCTGAAGAGAAGGATGGTGAAAGCATTAACCTAAAGAGCAATGTCATGGTGAATTAAAATCAACAGTGGTAGTTCTTAATTGTTTTTAAAGGTTAGTTCAGGCAGGTGTTCCACCACTTCTACTTGCACAGCCAAGTTAAAATGCTCTCAGCAGAACAAAGCAGTTCTTCATCCCCACCAGGATGTAAAGTTTCAGGAAAGAAGCCATGTGAGTAGTACATAGATTTTAAAATATATATTTTAAAATGGAAGTATGTAGAAAAGCTCTCATTCTTGTGGCTTACTTATGCTGGAAGTTTCCATTTGAATTTGGATTTGCACATACAAAAAAGAAAAGTTAACATTTTCAGAATATGCCAGTGGTCATAATTTTTTTTTATGGGTAAATACCTCCCTGACACTGCACAGTGTCCAGTGTAGCAGCATAGTAAATGGGCTAATTAACACCCATTTGCAGCAGAAAACTTATATTTGGAAGAAAGGGTCCAGGGCAAAACATTGTCTGCAGTGGGGCATTAACTTCCCACAGAATATTTTCTGTGGTAAATACAATATAATGTGGAAATATTTGAAAATTTAATGTTCCATAGGCGATCACCTGATGAAATAAACCCACCTAAATTTTCCAGCTGAAAGACAGGTCTACTCTGGTCTTATCAGAAATTAGACTTTATAAAAATAATACCAGAAAGAAGTTTGAAAATCTTGACTTGTTAATTGAAGAATTAACTTGACATGTTAATTGAACGCTAGCAACAGGATCCAAGAAGTTAATCCAGTTTGATTGCATTGTGACAGCTAATATGTTGTTCTCTACTTTATAAAATGGGTATTTTTTTGTTTTCTCTCCATTTTGGGTCTCTCCTTTAAGTGTGGGCCATGCTGGCAGCCTCTGTGAAGTCTGTTGCCTTTTCAAACTTAAAAAATTATTTGAGATTTAATGTTTAATTTTTTTTCTGCTCCCGCCCAGACATAGTCATCCTCAAATAAACAATTTGTTGTTAAAGATCTTCTGTTGGTTTCTGTCATAGCACGCTGCATCTGTCCTGATTTTAAATTTTAAATGTAACTCTAATGCAGCAGCTCTTCCAGATTATTTTCCTCCAAATTTACATCTGCATTTGCTCCATCCACCTCTGATGCTCATTAAACACTGATAGCATGGTATTAAGACAGCTTAAAGGAGCCATATTTCTCACAATTCTACTGTCTATAAAATATTTATTCCTCAACAAATGACACTTCTCTAATCCATTTTTTACATTCATTGAGATCCATGTCTCATCTCTCAGACATAGTTCTCATTGTGTTTTGAACTGGGTTATTTAAGGAACAGCAATTAAATCCCTAAAAGCCTTTATTGGCATAGTAGCGTTTCTGTTATACTCAGAAGTTTTATTTTCTTCCTGGGCACTTTGGGTAATTTCAATAGCAGAAAGACTTGTTGGAAGAAGGATGTATGGCAGGGAACAAGACCAGGGACCACACATCACACAGACAGCAGGAGGACACAGACAACTACTGAGGAACCAGAGTAAAAGTTACATATTAACAGGAGCTTTTATCAACAGTTTCTAACATTAGAATTCATTGAGGCTCTCACTATTAATTTAAAGCTAAATCTAACAGTTTCCAGAAAAGAGTGGCAGAAGCACCACATTTTCCTGTGTTCCTGGGAAGTAAAGCAACTTAGGATTTCAGAATTCTTCCTACCTCCTCACCAGGGCAAGTCAAATCTTTGATCTCTGAGTGGAAACAATGCAGATTTTATGACATGACAGTTTCTCTGAAGACTTGAGTGCTGACTTTCTTTTCAGTATTGGCCTAAATCCATTAAACCATACATGAATGCACAATACTAGAAATGTTCCACTGCAGCCTATTCATTAAAACTGCAGTCTGTTCTGTCACTTGATCAGCAGAAAGACTGAAGTAAAAAGTTTCTTCTGTTGTGTTTTGGTCAATAAATCTACTGGTCCAGATTCGTTCCTGGTACAACTCCAATTCGGCAATGTGGATTAATTTAAAATTTACTGCAGGTTTGCTGACAACTGGTTGTTAAGCCAATCTATTCCACGTTAAGTTTAGACAATAATCATAAATCAAAGTGAAAGACAAGATCAGTTAAATAAAGCTACTTAGAAACATTTATTTTCTCAGATATACCTTTCAGGGCTTCTAGGCAATGCACAGACTGTTGACAACTGCGTGATGACTTGGGCAGCTGAAGAAGTGGCAATGGTGAGAACTGCCAGAGTGAAGCACTTCTCCATTCTTCTGTTTTATTACTGCATTGCCTCTGGCTTCAAGACCCTGTCAGAGCCAGAGTGGGCAGGCAAATTTCCAGATGTTAACACATGCTTTTGGCATTTTCTTTCACCAAAGTCCAGGATATCATCTGCAGTCTTCTAAGGGCCAGTGTTCAGTTTGGAGATGAAAAACAAAACTTACAGAGCATCCAGCGTACTGCTTAATAACTTAGGACCTTGTGCTTTTTTATTTGAAAGTATACTTTCGTTATTTTTGTTTTTCATGAAGAGATGTGAAAACTGCTTTATAGTGTGCTGATGGGACTCGGCACGGTGGGACTATCACCACTAGGTGGCACGAACCTGATGCAGCAGAAAACACGTCTCAAAAAATGCTGGAGCACTTAATGGTTTGCTGAATAGCTGCCATCCAGTAAGTGAAAAGACTACTACCACCACCACCACACTAGCCATCAGCACAGGACTCGTTTGAAGAGTCTACTTCATTCTGGTTTGCCCAACAGTCTTCTAGATAATAGGGAAAGGAGGATGTGTTTGGAACAGAACTTCTGTGTTGCCTCCTTCCCCAAAGGCAAAATGAAAATCCATTGCTAATAATATGTTTTTTCTGTATTTCTGCAGCCAGGTATTTAAATCACACATTTTTTTCCCACCTTGGAGCTGCAATGATGTGGACAGCTAGGACTGTCTCAAAAAATTGAGACCAGCTGGCTGCCATGGTGATCACATTCCCTTTGGCTGTGGCTGCACAGCTCACTCAGTGCAACCCTGTGTTTAGGCCTCAAGGCTGTAAATTGAAGTATCCCAGCAGCACTTTGCCTCCAAGTCAGCGCTGACCCTGCACTGCAGATCTGGGGAGAGCTCCTCTCATGGTGTGTCCTCTGAGTGGACTGTCAACCTGGAAGACTCCAAATGATGGGCCCTCCAAGTAGATATTAGAGATCTCAAGATAATTCCAGTTAAAACAAGTGATCCTTAAAATTTCTTTTGGGATAGGTACTCTAGTATACCGCTGATTTCTTATTCAGATTTGCTAGTATCTAATCCATTCCTTTAAGCAGGATTTCTAGACAAATATGGTATTTGATCTCTCCTAAAATACAGGAAGTCTGGCCTTGCTATTTATGACAAAGGAGACTGAGAGCCACAGAAATACATTTTGGTTAGGCTTACAACTCTTAAGCTTTTGTAACAATTTATTTCTACAGCATCACAGATGTGGAAAGCACTTTAAATACATAGAATATGTGCTTTAAATGTGGTATCATATATGCAAGAGGCACTCAAAATAAAGAAAAGGGAAGGTCTTTGTACTAAAGCACCTATGCTTTAAATGAGATTAAGTGCAAGATAAGATGACAATAAACAAAGGGCTGGATGAAAACTGGCAGTGGTGAGCAGTCAGACTTAATAATATGACCATATCTTATTTCCTCCTCAGATTTTTTAATACAGTAAATTTATTGTAATAGGATTTCTGGACAGCATCCACTCTGAAAGCCTGTGCAGAACTTAGCAATAGAAGATTGTTTGGAAAAAAATTGAGGCATGTCAAAAGATTTTAAGGGAGTCTGAGGCTGCAGGAAGAAAAAGATCAGAGACTATTTCTTTAAAAATATTTTTAACAATTCTCATTTCTTACACAGACGGCATGCTTTAATATATTACTTTGATATAAGTTTCTGAGTCATTTGTGTCAAATGTGAATTTGGTTTGGTTTCCTGGAAGTGTGATGCTACACCCAGACTCTACAGTGACGAATGTTATACACATAAAGCCAGTCAGAAACTGTGTGCCGGGGTAAGAAAAAGTTTCCTTACAGGAAACTTGGTTTTTGGCAGAAAACAAAGTAAGTTCTCAATTTTGGCCAATGAGATAAGAACAGGGGGAATACCTTTTCATATATAACGTAGAGGAAAGCAAACTATTTCTGAGAAAAATTTCATTTTGCTAAAACCTGAGTTTTCATCAGTACAAGTTTCAGTCATCAATTCTCAAACATGTTTAAGGCATTTCATGTATTCTCACACTAGAAGGACCCTGCCTGAGAAGGACTACAGTTTCTTTACACTTGCAAATTCTATGCAATTTAGCTACAGATTTAATGTGGACATTTAAAAACACATGATAATAACCACAGAAGCCCTGAAGCTTGCACAGGGGCAGGATTTTGCTCAAGGGTCTTTGCTTGGAGCAAGCTTTCAGGTCAGACAGTGGTGTTTCACCATCCTATTTCCCTGTCTGTGGAGCCAGAGCTTGGTCTCACCCTATTTCCCATAGGCAGTGCTTACCCCTTGTGAGGCACCAGGCTCCCAGGACCCCACAGTAGTGACAGGGGCACAACAGAGGGAGGGAACAGCCCAGGGAGCAAACCTTTAAACAGTACCGGCAGACAGTGAATTACTAGGACTCAGTATTTACCAAAGAAATTAATTTTAAAAAAAAGAGCCTACCAGCTTGCATCAGGGATGCATAATTAAAATTCTGCAAATTCAAAATATCCAGTATTCACACTCTTCCTTTAAGAGAGGCGGAAATTTGGGCTGTTTCACAGACAATTGTTGTGTGCTATTTTAGAGGTCAAAAGAAAGTCAGAGAGGGGCACTCGTTGTGGCTAGATCCTGCAAAGTACAGCCCAGGACTTCCTCATAAAAATCAGCTTTGCCCCTTTCCAGCACCATCCTTCACATGCCCCCACCCAGAATGCAAAAAGATACAGCATTTCTTTTATGCACAGCTTTCCTGAGCAAAATAGTCTGTTTCTTAGTGTTGGTCCCATTACATTTAGATCTGTGTTACAAAGGAACTCATTTTGACCAAATCTTCCAGGGACAATCTCTGGACTTACTAGGTCTTTTTCTCTAACATCTGTTCCAGCTAAAAATCTGTCTAGAGATCAGCAACTGGAAATCTGTAGTACTAGAAGACGCAATTGGATTATTACTATTTTATATAGTATATATATTATATATATATATATTATTTATATTATCCAGTGTTTTCTTATGTCAAAATATTGCATGACAGTGCTGAGGTGCTACACCAAACATCTGCACTTGTTTCCATTAACTGCGAGTAAGCTGGATCAATATTCAGACATGGTCATTTGTTCTCTGTGATACTACCAAGCATCTAAAAACCGTCTCTAAAACCTGGGTGGTTAATGTGAACCAGGCATTTTTAAATAGATCAGCTGGCCCACCCACGATTATAAGCCTGAACATAAGGGAACATGTTTTACAAGGTCAATTCCAATTAAAGCTCCTCTCCCAACCCAAATATCTTTAATCTCCAAAGACTACTTGTATGCATCATTTCACTTATGCAAGCCTGTTTTGTGATTACTTCCAATTACTTCCCTGCCCCCGTAGCTTTCTCACTCTCATCTGTCATGGTTGTGAATGCACACATAGGGATGTGACTGGCCCTAGTGTACTACAGCTGCTTTCCTCAGGTGCTCCTTTTAGGGCAGAGTTCAGGATGTGATTTAATACTTGAGAACAAGGTGGCACATGAGGGAAGGAACTGCTCAGATGATGATGATGCTTAGTAAATCATATTCCTGCTATTTTAGTTACTAGTTTTACTTTTTTACTCTACAGTTTATTCACAAGCATAAAGTTGCAGAGTTGCTAAAGAGAGCACAGGAGAGGATTTTTGATAGCAAAAATAGAATGAGATTCTAGTCTTAAAGATGGTTTAGTGTCAAAACCCCTGATCTATACTGGAGGAAGGCTCAAATGTCAAGGGCAGATCTTGATCTTAATTCTCTGCATGGAAATCTGAAGTATCTCCACACTTTGTCAAATGTTTTGCTGGAAACCTCACTGAGTGCACAGTTTGAATCCGAGTGCTCAATCCAGGACCAAGAATGGAAATTTGTTCCAGCCCATTTTAATTAAAAAATATGTTTTAAAAATGTTAATACTGCAGAGGTCAATGAGGACACAGACTGTAGTATTTGAACAGAGAAGAAAGGCATCTTTCTCCAAACTCTACCAAATTATACTGATTTCTTTCTTATTTTTCAACAGGCATAAGAAACGATGGGCTTTGGCAACTGTTCTATGCCAGGAAAGGGGAGTGATTCCATCTGATTCAATATTTGCTTCCCTGCATTGCCTCAGCCCCACAATACAGAGGGAGGTGGGAAACGGCCAGTCTCCTGAGCTGGTTGCCCTCTCCCTGGGGAGCTCCCGTCCAGCACCAAGCTGCCATGTACCCCTTGGCACATCGGAAGAGGAAAGGCAGGGAGGGAGGTGGCCAAGCCAGTGGTGCTCCATCCATCTGTCGTGCAGTCCAGTGGGACACCCACTCCTCAGGAGAGCAGAGCAGCCTTCAGGGTGTAACTGGTTTTTCCAAGACATCTCTGCTCAGCTCGGGTGTGCCCAAAGATCAGACTCAGTGGAGTTACACCAGTATGCAAGAGAGCAAATTATGGTCCTGGCTCTTTAGTTTCATTGTTTTGTGTTGATGATGCAATATGACCAGTTTGTTAGGAATAATAGTGCTGCACTCAAATATGCCCCTCTCAGAAATAGCTTCTTTGCAGGATTATTAAGGGTGATTGTTTTAGAAAAACAAATGCATTTGCCTTAGTTCCTGAGAGCAAAATCACTTCAAGGTAACAGATACTCCTTTCAAACTATACCATCTTTTTGATGCATCACGCTGCATTTGAATGGTGCTTTTGGACATGCAGTTTCACCACCCCCTCAAAAAACCCCAAGCATCTAAAAACATACTTTTTAACAGATATGGTCTCCTTTTAAACAGATATTCCCTCCAGTAATGAGGCCTGGAGTTTGCTGGTGCAGGAATGTCACTGCACAGCATGTTGGTAGTGCAAATACCTTGAATTAAATGTCTGAATTAAAGAAAGCAAATATTTATCTGAAAAGAGATCCCTAGCATGCACAGTACGTTTCTAATCAGTGTCCATAAATATAACTGATGGTAAAGTAATCTTGCCTTTGAACTGATTGCTCTGATCAGATTTGGTTTTAATTGAGTTCAGATGTAAATAGTTTTTAAAAAGGATGCAGTACTATAGAAGTAATTTGGATTTGTGTGCTTCCAGTTGGGATTGGGGGTGAATTTTGAAATTCTTTTTCTACTTCTCTCTGATGATTGTGTCACATATGTGAATTTCTAGCATATTTTTCTTTCTTTGGCAAAGGAAGATGAGAATCTATATTAGTCCACCTCACCCAAAACACAAGAGGCCAGAAAAGCTTAACACATGAGTGTCCTCCTATAGGTTCAGTCTCCATGATTTCTGCAGGTATAGCAAATCTAGCCCTAAGTGGGTTTCCTAGGAAAAGTGGTGATTGGATGAACACAAGTAAGAATGTCATAAAATGGTAAATGTTCTGGTGCAACATCCACTTGAACATGGAAACATTTTTGGGAATGCCTTAGAAATTTTCCATTGCTCTTATAACAGTTAATCTGAAAACTCTGCCTCACTGCTTCCCCTCATTTTTCAATTTGAAAATTTTGTGAGGTCATATTAGAAAACAAGAGGTACTAGAAAAGACACTCTATTATTTTTTTATATTTATTATATATGCCCAAACAACAAATTTAGGTTTTGAGGAGAAAAAGAACAAGCATACGCATTTGAATGAAGCAATATAGCATATGTTTGTCATCAAAGTTCGCTGCATTAAGCAAATATTTTCTACTTCTTACAAGCAAGTCTGATCTTCACAGAACTTCCTACAATGAGTGGGTCAGCAGGCAAACTGTACCTGAAATGTTACTCTCTATAAGCACACTTGATTGGAGGATATGTCCGTGCTTACTTTCTGCAGGAGCTGCCCACGTCCTGAGGAGTCAGGTGTTATACTTGTTATGGCTAAGGTAGACCTTTGGAGCAGGTGTTTGTATTGATCTGATTTCGAGGACACACATCACTGTGGTGTCCAAGTCACCTTAGGCAGCATATTTCAGGACTATGTATAAAGCATATTGATTTTTGGAAGCCTGTTTCTAAATGAAGAAAATGCAACATTTGCATCTTTCTTCTCTCTGAACTTGCACCTGGTATTTCCAATTCATTCCATGCAGACTAGCTATAAAGTACTTTCTTATATCATTCCCTCTGCACATTTCTAATACTTAATCCTACTGAAGTGAACAGAACCATCTTCATGTGGACAAGATCAAACCTTGAAGATGTAGATTAAGACCAAAGTGGAGGAGAGAGGCATACACCACTTCTGCTTCATGCTTTCATACTGAAAGACCCTTTCCCCCAGTGTATTTTATGTAGTGTAATTGCATATAGTGCTTTGTCCAGATAAAAATACTTCAGAAGAAGCCATGCTCTTGCAAAGAATCAGAGAGCAAACACCTGTCCTTCACACATTACTCGTACGAGCTCATTCCTAATTGATTCTCTGATGAGGAAGTGGGGTATCATCATAGAAATAGAGAACAGAGTGAAACAAAATAATGGTCCTGTGTCAAGAAAGGAAACACCTCACAGTCCAATCACTTAGATCTCAAGGCAGAAACAAAGGTTTATGCTATTATTGGTACTCTTGTCATTTTGGACACCAATATTCAAGAAGGCCTACCTGAAAATTATTTTCTTCACACATTTTTACAAGTGCAACTTGCAAACATGGCCACAGTATAAGCTTAGGTTTAAATTAGCAGTAACTGTTGTGGAGTGGGGACTGTTGTTACGTGCTGGTGCTCAATGACACTTGTGAATCAAGACGGCCACTGCAAGGAGCAGACATTGCACATGGCCTTGTGCAGCACACTGCGCTCTGCTTCTTTGAGCAACATAGGAATGGCCAGACTAAATCAAGTCCAAAGAGGGGGCCCAGCTCACCACACAGAGGCATACTGTATAGTTAAACTTGCATCTCAAATTTTTATCCAGTGTTGAGAACTTTAGACAAGCTGTTCATGTAAGCTATACTGATAGATACAGAGTACTTGCATTAAAATCTTTGCCTCGTTGACAAAATAGGCTATTTAAAAAGTTTTGCATTTCTAGCACTAGAGTTAGATGATATATGACTAAGATGGGTGATTATGGAGAGAGAGAGTCTTTATATTAATTGTTTGGTTATGTTCTCTATTAATGTAGGAACCCATCCACCATGCTTTAGCTAGACATATGGAAGGTTTACAAAGTGCCTTTGGCATTGGGAGCTAATATGAAATATATTGCAACATAAAGATCTTTCAGAAAATCTAACCCTGTTTATCACAGTGACATTAGGAAGTCAGTAGGGATTATTTTTGTGAGCAAAAGGTGCAGAATTTGGCCCAGCTTTTGATATACTACCTGAATGGATCTATGCTATTGCTGCTGCACTTATTTCTGTTTGTAACTAAATGTAAGTTGCTTTCTATGGGAATTTGAATTGTACTCTGTATTATTTACATGTGTTGAAAGAAGCATTGATGTACGATAGGAGCCAGTATAAGACTAGCAGGGGAAGGCTATTAAGACATATATACGCTGAACTCATTAGCTAAATTTATCTTGTACTATTTTTAGTAGAAGTCCAGATGACTGTGTATCCTCATTACATCTCCCTGGGCTTGTAAATGGTCTATTTGTTTAAAATAAATAAATAAATAAATAAAAAGTTTAAATTATCAAATTGTCTTTCTTTCAAAAACAAGTTTCATCCACAATCTAACACAACACTGAGGGGCCAAGGTGGCTGCAGTAGCAAGACCCACATCAAATCCTACCTTCAGGCTGCATATCCTGCCTTCCCAGCTGAGTGCCCTTAATTAAGGCACAGTTACTCTGCATATAAGGAAACCCCTGCAGCAGAGGAGGCAGTGCAATAAAATAAGTTGAAATCTGGTGTCTTGCTGGTCTCCAGCAGAGGATGTGTGGAGTCAAGCATCCTCAGGCAGCAGAAGACATCCAGCCTGGATTCATCACATCTTAGGAATGTTTCTCTTCAGGAGAAAGAAAGGAAGAAGAGATCAGACAGCAAGAAATCCCGAGCAGGGATGTACGTACTACAGAGTCCCTCAGGAGGACAGACTCCTTAGTCCCAGTAGCTTTCATAGCTCTGCTGGCCAAGTACCTTGTTGTCCCTTATATCCATGAAGTGCCATGGCTCAGAGCTGTGACTCCAGTAGATGATAGCTGATAATTCACGAAGCATTTTATCTTGGCCTGTAGCAGGGATTTTTTAGTACAGCAGTGAAAATCAAAACTCATTTCTAATGAGAACACCATTAATATTTACCCAGACCTCCCAGCTGAACAAAGTCCTCTGCACCACTCCTTGCTCCAGCCTGGCATCATACTTCCACACTCATCTTCCCCACCATTCATGTGTGAAGTGCCCTGAGGGTGCCAGCAAGCCATCACTTCTTCCAGCACCCTTTCCTCTTCTCAAATAGTGTTTGCTACATGGCATTCAAAAGTGAAACAGGCAACAAGAGCACCTGACTGATGAAGCTCTATCCCACTGGCTCCTGACATCTTTTCTCTTGGAAAACAATGAGATACTGACTGCGGCTGGGGAAACTCGGACCTGCTGGGTGAGTTATACAGCAATTATATCCATTTCAGGATGATTCAGGCACACCTCATTACTCCTGGTGTACCATTGATTTTACTGCAATTAAATCCTGGAGGTTTCAGACTTGGCTGAAATGTCAAATATCAATTAAACCAAAATCTCAGACATTTATAAAATGGATGCTTCCTGGAGATGCTTTAGCAACACTTCTGCCCTCCCCCACCTTTTGATCACCAGCTCCAATAAACTTCAAACAGAAATTTTCCTTTAATATTATAAAAATGTCAGCCAAAATGGCTGAAAATCACTAATACTTCAACCTTACTGGCTAAATTTATACACATTAGCCAAGGAGAGATAGGTACATGGTGCCAACGCAGGTCAAGGACAACATGGAAATGAGAAAAATAATGTTATCATATGGGAACCATTGCTAGGTAAAATTAAAATACATAACGGGAGATGCTTCTCAGGAGTCAGACAAGTTCTGAAACAGAGAAAAAAATAAAGTAGCACAGCTGATGTGTTTCTGTCCCTCCTTACTCGGGCTCATGTTTTGTGGACTGCTCCATTCGAGGTCTGTGGACCAGCTGTGCTGACTGAGACTTGTCTGTGAAATTAAGATGGGCTAATTACACCAATACGACTATCATGCTCACACAGGAGAATTCGTGTTTGTGTCCAGTGCACAGGTGCAACAAATCCGTCTTGTCCACATCCTAGGAAAGGCTTGTCTCCTTTTTTCATAAATAATGTGTTAAACTTCACTTATTACAGCTTAAGAGATCTAGAAGGTGAACATTTAGAGTATGGTACTTATTTTGTTATACACTGTTTGAAAACCAATTGTTTACTAGCTCTGTTTTGTTTTCTCATTTTATTAGGGACTTAGTTCTATATTCCAGTGTCAACAGAGCCAGCAAATATTTAAATAAGATTGAGATGCTTATTTCCTCATTGCTTTGCTGTTGGTGAAGGAGACATTTTGGTCTCTATCTTTTCATTCAATATTTTATTACAAAGAAACAAAGTGAAGTGATTTCTGTCATCCACGTGTGTTGAAAAGAGGGACAGTAGAAAGCAAAGCAACAGACACTACTTAGGAGGCTTAAACACCTTGTCTCTGCATTATATGGGAGCACAACTGGATTATAGCAAATTGATGCCCTAGGCAAAATACAACACAGAGTTCCCCAAGGCTTTCTCTGCTCCCCCAAGAATACATGGTGTCTCCACTGCTACATGATGGTGCATTGACAGGGGAGTTTTCGTCTCTGGCAGGCAGAGACTTACCTACCAGCCATTCCTGGCACCATACTAGAAGCTAGAGGACCATCCAACAGTATTTTCATGGGCCAGGATAGGGCAACCTGAGATACCATACTCCTTCAGCAACCCTTTCCAGCTGTGGTGCAGTCACTCATGCCTTTTAGGATTTGCACTCTAATTTGCTTTGGGCTAATCTTCAGGTGCCAGTGAGCTCAGGCATCATTGCATCTGTTACACACTCATTACCCTTCAAAGACTTTCTGACCATGAGGTCTAGAAATATGTATGAGTTTCTGTTCAGATGCAATCATGCAGCTCTCAGACAGAGCTTAGACCTAACAGAGCCACCACATCAAGCATGTGGGAGTTGAGAGCATTTGCTGTGGATCCATTTCACAGAGGGTGAGATGTACCCCAGCTATGAACAGAAAGTACAGACAGCAGCACTGGCAGACCCTTCCTTGCAAGGCTGGGCTTTCTTCCTTCATTTCAGCATCCCCTGGCACGATGAAAGATTGGGAATGGAAGACTGCTTCAGATGTAAGGCATCCATTTGTATTTAATAGCTAGCATTGATTTCCAATTTCATATCTGCTGAACAGTAGCCACTGGCCACATTAAAATTCATCATCGTATTCACTGCACCTTCCAATTCAGATTCTACCATCACCTTTAATGAATCAATTCATGTCAGCACACAATATATATGTTTTTAAACTATTCTCAGGGACTTTATGAAGTTAATTCAGCTGGACTCTGAACAGCCTGATTTTAGCTCATGGGGCTACAAGGAAGATGTAAATATAAAACACTCAAGCAGTTCAATGACATGTTCGACCTGTATTGAAAAACTTAGAATTAGACTACTCTCTGTCCTTAAACCACACATTTAATGCATGATAATAGTATTTATCCCTCATCATGTAACTTTATTGCTCCTAAAAGCAACATGGAAAACATTGATCAGCTGCGTTATTCTTTGCCAGTATTTAGGCACAGCTCTCTGTGTGGGTTATCCTATATCCACACCAAGAGCACGCACCAGCACAGTCTGCTCAAGGTCTGGGTATTTTGGAAGGAAGAAGGGATCCTACTTTTTTTGCTTCAACAAAGGGAAACAAGTATTTGATTTCATGGCTCTGTGGCTTGGTAGCCACCAGTAGGGTTTGTTCCTTTCTAAGAGGGTTGCAGACTTTGCTATCCTGTGGCCTTGCTGGTAGCACCAGTGGAAACACTGGAGATATCAGTGATGCAGAAAAGGGAGACCTGAGGCTTTTCCAACCTGCAAACAGAAACGTGGGATCTTCGGCCCAGGGATCAATACAGGCTGCTGCCCACTTTGTTTCGCATGACCTGGAACCACCCTACTTTTTTCACCATGTTACAGGGCAGCACTGGCGCGCATGTCAATGTGTGGCCTCCACAAAGGCCTGTGCAGCCCATGTAAAGAAAAAGGACAAATCTTCAGTGCAAGGGATTGTGAAAGACTCTGACAACTGGCAGCAGCAAACTCACGTGGTTGCCTGGTACCACATGTAGATGGGGGTTTTGTTTGCAGAAGGGCAGCTCTACTTGTATCATGTTCTCCTTCAAGAGATTAATTCTCCCTAGACCTAATGTTAGCACAGCAAGTCCAGTGATTTTACTCATCAATTAAAAATTCAATAAAAATAAGATGTCATTACCATAATCCTTCAGACTGGGAAACGTGGAGTCAAGAGCTGTACCATACTGTCCTGTGACAAAAGCCCCAAAGACTGCCAGCTGTAGTGTTAATTGATTGGTGTCATTTATAAGTAATCTAACAATCCTGAATAATTTATTTTGCAGTGGCATATGCTGAAAATATACAGCTGCACTGATATCTGCACAGCTTCAGAAGAAATGGTGCTAAACAGGGTGTAAGGCAAAGATTAAGATTCAGTGATCTCCTTAGGAGCACTTTATCATATGCTCTGCTCTCCAGTGCTTTTGTTATGGCAGAAGTATATAGATCTGACAATAGGAATGTATAGACCTGGGTGGTCAAGACATACAGACTCAATAGTCTCTTTCACAACAAATTACCCGCAATGAATTTTAAAAGCAAGGAAGGTGGATGCCAAGCAGGAAATACACAGTGCTGAGGGCAGCCTTGCCGAACCACAATAAAAATTGACCGCCGTGTTTCCACAGCGAGGATGCTGATGATGGGAAAAAGTCTAACGATTTAATCTCTCTCCAGCCAAAATGGGATAGAAATTCTTGCCCTTGACTGAGCAGGTTTTCCAGGGGTCACCTAGTGGGAGTGACTCTCATCAACCCACATTGTTTTTACAACTGCGTGAATAGCCCCAGCTGATACGCTTTGAAGTCAAGAGGAACCACCCCAGAGAGCCAGAAGGACTGAAGAAGCTGGCAGTCAAAGCCAAATCTCTTCCCTTACGGGTGCACAAATTAAAAGTTCATGTGAGCTCTTATTTGCTCAGGCAGAGTTGCCACTACAGTCAAATGCTGATGACCTGGGCCTGTTTCAAGTCCACACCACCCCTCACCCAGGGTGAATCCCATCCCCACAGACCAAGCCCGACTCCTTTTTGGTTCTCTGAAGGGCAGAAGGCTTTCCCCTAAACTCCATTTTGCTGGAATCATTAACTGCATTTCTGGGAGTTGCTTTGAAAAATTGTTTATGTGCATTGTAAGTGAAAAGTCTCGTCCCACACAAGTTTGTAAAAGAACATGGAAATCAACCCCTGATTAAAGGATGGGCTCCTTATGGCATCATTTCTGTGCTGACATATCAAATTTAAAAAGTAGAGAATTATATTCTTGAGACCTGATTCATGTGGCTAGCTTAATATTGCATTTGTACAAAATATTTGTATTTTAAGAAGTGTGGCAGGGTGGAGTATTTCTTTCTGAACATTAGTTTTTCAAGTGAAGTGATCATGCGGAAATCCTAACTTTCATTTCACAAAGTTTTTTGTTCTTCAATCTGCCTCTGGAACAGAGCCTAAAAATACAACCAAATATAGCTAAATGCCTCAGAAACTAGAATGGCGGGGGAAAAGCATGCAAATCTTTATTTTAAAACTCTTCTTTTTTCCCCTCCCTCCCATCTTTGACCTTGTTTTGGGCCCTGGAGGGTAACCCTACTAACCCTGAGTACAGTGAACTCTGCCTTCTCCATGGGACTTTTCCATCCACACTGCATTTCCAGAGCTATGCTCATTTGAGGGGAATGCGACTGCAGGCAGAAAATCCAGTCTTGCTCCAGAGAAGTCAACAGTGAGCTCTCCCTGACTTCAGTCAACACTGGATAGCATCCAAAGAGAGTGAGGGCAGGAGGGAATATACTTGTTATCATTATTCATGTTGGTTGTGTAAACAGTGCTCACTTGTGACTGAAAAATATGTGACTTTTTTTCTATCATTTTAAGAAAAAAAACATTTACCAAGAAAATAATCATTACCGCACACTGATTGCACATTTTTTCCATTGCTCTGCACGTCAGAGCATGCATCGGTACAAATACAACTGATCTGGTTAAGTGTTTAAATACACAGGGGAGTAAATTGTTTGGGATGAAAGAAATTCATTATCCACAGTTTGCAGGGCTGAAAATCTGGCTGTTTTAATGTTACTGCTGAGTAAAAAATTCAAAAGTGCATGCTGCGACAAGCTGAATACATCTTTATATTCTCTTCTAGTACAGTAAGCATATTAATTAGATTATTGTTCATTCTTTCAGTAATGCTGAACCCCAACACGGCTAGTAGGATAACTAAAGGTAATCAGCCAAAGAATAGCCAATTTTCCCTAGATTCTTTTCTCATTAATTTAATTCACAATGGGAAAAACTCCAGGTTTCCTCCTGGGACAGGGACAAGCAAAGCCTGAGTGGTAAAGACAGAACATCACAGATGAATCCAAGAGGTAATGTATTTGCACAGGAGGCAGGAGAGTGTCTCAGGCTGTGGACTGCAGCAGCGTATGTGCTCCCACTCCAGGCGAATCAAATTAGAGCCTCTCCCCCTGCAAACAGAGGACTCCTGTATACAGCAAACACAGCCAGGCCTTACACAGACCTTTACTGTTTGGACAAGAGATTCTTCAATAAAACTAAAGGACTTTCTCAACTAGGCTTTTATATCAGCTTCTTTCTATAGGTCCTTTATTTTTGTCCATTCTATCCTCCAACCTGTGCATGATAAAGGAGAGAGAAGATGTATGTATTTAATTGCTTGGTTGTTTGTATTTCACCCTACTGTTACAGAGTTTCATGATTCATAAAACTTACCTTGCAGTCTCTGGAGCAATTCCTCTTCATGTATACCATGGGCGTAGCATCTCAGGAAATGAAATGTTTCCCATGTGGGCTTTTGTATGGGGCTGCTGCCAGATCCCCCTTTGAGCCCTGAGGTAAAGACACTGAAGAGAAATCATTTCCAGTTCATTGAAAAGCTTTATAAGGTGGGATGGCCCATGGTTCAGCATAGAGCTCTTTTTTTATAAAGTTATTAGGTTTGCAAGTGCTGAGTTACTTGGCCTCAAAAGAAATTAACTTCCAGATTTTTTTTAAAATAGCCTCGGTCTTTTATTTTAGAAAATACAGCTAGATTATATGGCTATAAAACTATAGCATTGCTGTGCACAGCTTGCACTAGAGATGACATATGAACTGTAGAATTCCTGTATAAGGTTTTTGACTGCCTTGGAAAAACTGTATCTCCATGAATAAGAACCCAACCTAAGAGCTCCCTCCAGCTTTCTGCCTTGCCCTCTGCCAAAATTTGCCATGTCTGCAGCAGATGAACAGACCCATACCTGCGCTGTGGTGCTCAGAGCTGAGACGGCGGGGAGGGACACTCGCTCTATGATGACTGCAGCTGACAGCAACCCTGGTGCCCACAGTGGCTGCGGGGAGTGGGAGAAGCATCAAGGGGACTGAGCCAGGAGCAGGACTCCCACTGCATGGCAGGGCTGGTGGGGCACCGGCACAGTCACCACTCCCAGCTGCCAGCATCGGTTCTGTACTGTAGGGAACTGCTCACATGGCTGCAAGGGTCTGCGTGCACCTCACCTGCCCCAGTTTGCAGGCTGGCATGTAACATGAACCACAGATGAAGATAAATTAGGAGCATCACATCCACAGCAGTACCCACAGCACACTTTGCTGCCCTTTCCAGGATGCTGTCTACCTGGTTCCCCAGACTCACTCAGGAACAAACCCAAAACTAAGCACGCTACAGACATTCCCAGGCAGCCCTCAACTACAATTTTCTGTTTAGGGAAACCCTGCAATTCATAAATAGCTCAGTTGTGCTGCCAGAGCTCAGCATCTCCCTGAGTCAAGTCCTTTGCTGCACAATAGCACAGCTCATACGGGTTCATTATCCCTGCAGCTAAAGGCACCTTGGCAAAGATGCTGCAGGGACCTGAGGTCACTACGTATTCGTGGTGTTTCCTTTTGCTGCTTCAGTCACTGCCTGGCCCAGTGCTGGGCTGCACACTCAGATGAGGGGGGGTCAGGCGAAAGCTTCAGAAAAGAGTTTGGAGAAATAAACACTTGAAGAAGAGTACCAAGATCAGTGTTTACAGAGCCATAGTGCTGTCTACTCTCTTATACGGATCTGAATCATGGGTCATCTACTGCCACCACCTGTGACTCCTAGAACGCTTCCATCAATGCTGCCCCCGTACAATCCTAAACATCCACTGGTCAGATTATGTGACCAATACATCTGTTCTAGAACAAGCAGCAGTCACAAGTATTGAGGCCATGTTGCTGAGAACACATCTGTGCTGGGCAGGGCACGTCTCAAGGATGAAGGACCACCGCCTCCCTAAGATCTTGCTTTATGGCGAACTTGCCACTGGCTGCCGCAAGAGAGGAGCCCCGAAGAGAAGATACAAGGACTCCCTGAAACAACATCTCAGCCTTGGCCATATTGATCAACATAACTGGTCTACTCTGGCCTCCAGTCGGGAGGTCTGAAGACACACCATCTATAACGCTGCTGATGCTTTTGAGAAAGCACGCAGGATCACCCTTGAGGAGAAAAGACAACGCAGAAAGAATCGTGCCTTGCAGAATTTACCATCTAAGGAGTCTTTTTGCTGTGCCTTTTGCAACCAGACATGTCTATCTTCTATTTGCCTTTTTAGCCACCAACGTGCTTGTAACAAACGTGGGTAAAGTCCTTCTCAAATCTTCGTTCGTGAAGCCCAGCCATGATTTGAGCCTCACACCTCTTTCGCTCCCTTTCTAATTCAAGGGGCTGTTTTGCACTTGCACAGGAAATCATAAAACCAATGAAGTGAAAAGGCATTAACTTGGATGTATCATGTCTCAGTTTTTAGGTGCTAAACAGAGATGCTGCCTCCCATCTCTCTCTCCTCTGTGTACTGAGAAGTGCAGCAACCTTTGTAATTTTGGTGCCCTAACGTGATATCACTGCCAGTTTTATCTCCAGCCCCTTGCTCCAAAGGCTTTGGCATTTGCCAGTGCCAAAAGGATCACCATCATGTCTTCTCCCCTTGGTCTGTCCAGCTGGACAGAAGGGTGCAGGATTTGTTCCTTCACAAAGAAAACAATAAATAGTTGAAAATGCAGTGCCTGGTTGCTCTCTGAGTGCCAGCATTGCCCCAAGATGATACCGTTTCACAGTGGAGAGCTGTGTGGCCCTGCTTCAGCCAGGAGCTGCAGCCCTGGCCCTTATCAGGTATTGACTATCTAGGAGGACAATAGCACAAGGAATTTTGTTTGCTCAGGTAATGACATACTTTTATTATAGAGCAACCGTACCATACCAAACATGTTTAATAATTAAGCAATGAGATATGACAAGAGGCAAATTCCAGCACAATTTTTACATGCCTTGGATTGTACAATAAGGCCAAAGGCCAAGGAATTTTCAACAGAGGCTCAAACTATTTTGCATTTGAATCAACTATTCTGTCCAGTTTTCTGCGGTCTTTAGCATGATGGTGATATTCTGTCATAAATATTGTAAGCATTAAATTTCTCATGGTCTGAGACCTTTGGAGTCTATTCTCCAAGTGATATATGTGTATCACTGGCATGCAGAACAGCAGAATGCACCCCTTTGTCCATGATTAAGTCTGAAATTGATTTTCAGACCACAGTTAACAGGTCTGAAAAATAGGTTTGCTGATGGAATTGCTGACAGATTAACTACATCGATGCAAGGGATGTCACCTTAGTGTCATGGTTGCTAACTCTCAAATATTTCTCCTTATGCCTTAAAAAAGAGGAGAAAAACTTGAGATTCTGAGACAATGCTTGTTCTTATCTGCTGCAAGTTTGATATGAGTTCTGTTTGCTTCACACTTTATTATGAAATACAATAATTTCCACAGAAACACCACACTAATGCAGCATCAACTCTGAGACTTTAATCCTATAAAATCAGGCAAAGCCAGAGTGAAGATTCTCACAATAGATTTACAAGCTCCTTGTGGTATGTTTTGCAAGGACTTTCTTTACGCAGAGAACATAATACCGGGTAGTGTGACGTGCTGTACAGCAAATATTTATTTTTGAGATAAGCATGGAGGCCTGAAAGGTCTAATGAGCTAATTGAAATAAATAAGGCTGTGCTGGAATTCAGGGTCAGATGCATGTGGTGGTGATGGGGAAGCTGCTGAGCTGCTTTGCCACTCCTTCTCTCAAGACCAAACTGCTGGTGGGCAAGATACTATAGACCCCCCCTCCCCACCTCTGCTCTGGGTAATCCATACCTGAAGGAATAATATGATCCATTCCCAGCACTAATAGGCTTACTAATATTTAAGAGAGTGTGTACTTGATCAAGACAATTAAAAGTAGGATCACGCTCTTTGTAATGGCCAGAATATGTTGTTTCAAGGAAAATAAGCAAACCTAAAAATTAAATCTTGAATATTCTGTAATGTAGTCATATATGTCTGTAATGCTCATTAGAGATACCAAAAATGTATTTGTGATTCCTGCTTTCAAAACTGTCCACTTCAGCAGGAACCTGAAGTTCAAGGTGTGCTGAAGACCAAGACCATTGGGGGCAACCTTATCTCAAGGCAGAGAGCCATTATGCAGACTAACTGTGGCCGTGTGGTAGGGTAGGTGGAGACAGACCAAGCAGGTAAATGCTGGGTGGCCACCAAGTGCTACCTCAGAGCTGCTTTTAAACATAGCGTAGATGAAGATCTGATTACATTGCAGAGGGGCAAGGGTGAGGAAAGAAGGCATCAATTAAGATGTGATCATCTGACTGTGTGGTTAGGTATTTGCACATCTTCCTGTGTGCTCAGCCAGCTGTGTGTGTGTAACATCTGGAAATGGGAGGGGGAGTACAGCTGGGACACAGTCTTTTCCTGATTCCTGCAGATAATCAGCTTTTGCCCTGAGGCACTACACTTTGCTAACCATCTTCTTCAAATCCAGTTTTAAACAGACTGCAAGATCATGCTGTAACACTGCCTGACCAGGACTGCATGTAAATGCATAAATTCAAGGTCCAACCTGTACCTTACAATGCATTTCAGGCACTGGGAAAGTGAAGAAAGAAATCAGTTATATTGAAAACAACAACAGTCATGTCTTTCTATGTGGCTATAGACATAGAAATAGCATATCTTTATTATAATAAGATATCTAGACTTTTACCATTTTCCTGCATAAGTAAGGGCTGTTTCACAGAAGCTTCAGGGAAATGGCTGCATTTTAATACAGTCTAATTGACTTTTATGGTTATCTCTGAGGAGTGCTGGTCATAAAAGCTAATTAAATTATACTGATCTACATATTCAAGAACCATTCTATTTCTCACCCTTAGAAAGAAAAAAAGAAAAAAAAAACAAACTGGAGGCTCATACTCATGATTAGAACACCTCAGTTTGATTAGCTCAGTGTTGCAGGATATTACAGAATCACAGAATACATATTTAACTTTCTTGAACAAGTAACTGTCCTTACCAGTTTTAAGAATGTTGGTTATGGTATTTCAGATCTCTCTTTCTGCAAATGTGTAGAAAGATCTATATACTCAATTTACAATTCTACATTCATCTAATGATTCCCTAGAGAAAGTGTTAAAAAAAAAAAAGCCAAAAGTAAATAATCTGAATCGGCATGGCAGGGTCTTTATAAAGTAGACTTTTTGCATTTTCTTCACTCTCTTCATTCTCTTTTTTTTTGGGTGGCCATTTTTTATTTTTACTTTTTAGTTCCATGCAGCTTGTGAGAGATCCTTACTCTGTTGTATTAACAGTTTAACAGCATGCCAATCCTGATATTGTAAAAAACATTGCTATTTTTTAATCTGAACTCCCATTATTTTTCTGTATTTATTAGCCACACAGAGCCAGATTTCTGAGATATTTAAGTGCAAACAAATCAGACGTAAGTAAGATTTTATGAAGCAGACAATATTTCCGAAAGTCTTAGCAGAAGTCTAACTCTATCTTTCAGCACCTAAATACCTTTCAAAGCCCAGCCTAAGGCAGTAAACAAAATTCTCACTTAGAATTATGGCCATTTGCCCTGACAAAAATTGCACCATGCTGATCTTTGTCTAAATGCCTTAATTCAGCTAAGGGCAACACATTGTGCACCAAAGAATTTTCATGAACTGCTCAGCAGCAGCTCAGAGTCCAGCAGGCTCCCTCGTGCTTATATTCACCATGTTAGGGGATATGAAATGCTGTAGACACCAGCAATGAAGTGGTAACATCCTCCTTTTGCTCTTCTATTATGGATTGACTGAACAGCTCTAAGCATCTCTTTCACCATCTACCTCTCTGTCCCTCCACCTCTCAATTTCTTTGGCTCCAAGTGTCCTGGGAACAGCTGTTAACATCCTCTCAGTTGTATCTGAGAATTGCCTGGCAATACAACGGACAAGCATTGTCATTTCCACCACTTCTCCTTAGTGCTGACCCACTCTTTTTTCCTGGCTCTAAGCAGCTTTTTAAAACACCCATAACATGATTTTTAAAAAGTTCATTTAGTAAACATGAAATAGTAAGGGGAAGACATCAAGAAACCAATGCAATTTGCACCAGTAACTACCAGCACGAAGAAATCCCTCTGTGAAGACTCTGTGGGAGTTTGTAATGAAAATTTAAAGGTCCCTTCCAACTGGGGAAAAAAAAAGAAAAAGAGGAGACAATTTGTAAACAAACAAACAAACAAACAACTTACCTTTTTCTACAAAATAACACAAAAAATTACCAACATTTTGCAAAGTGCCATGAACTTCAAAAAGAAAAAATGTGAAGAAAAGGAGGTAGGACTTCTTGCTAATTTAACCAAATTGTGAAAGGGGGACAGCGAGGGATCAGCCTCAAGATTGGTCTCTATTTGTGTTTCATACTATGTAAGACCATACTTCATTAACAGGAGCTGTTAATCAACGATAAGCCATATTAGGCTGAAGAGATGGGGGTCTCTACTTCTCCAGCAAGGACAGACTGATAACAAAGATTCATTGCACCCGGCAGTCCTGTGTTGTGTGGTTGGAGAGGTTTCAATGCCAAGCTGCTAGCTAAGGATTAGATTGCAAAAGAGAAAATCCCTTTGAGGGGAGAGCCTGTACAAAGGCAGAACATTTTGAGACAAAGAATAAGGACTCCCATCAAAACAGGTACCTCTTGCATGCTTTTCCACACGCACACACAGAACCTTGGTGAAACCAGAGCCATGTGCTCTGCATTGCTTTCCTCGTAGGCACACAGGCACAACCAAGGTTATCTCCTGAACTGTCCTCTTGCATCAGCATCCCCTTGGGCATTCCCACTCCAGTTCCACTGTGACTTCAGTAGGGGTGGAAGTCCCTCCCTTTCCAGATGATCTGGTGGCTTTCTTTATGTTTATCATGAAGGAAAAGCAGCTGATATGCTCAGAAAGTTTAACCCAATCCAGAAAAATATTAACAGGGACCAGGCAGTCTTGGGTACATATGTCTTAGTTGCATTGCTTAGCACCAAGCCCTTCAGGTTCTAATAAATAATAACATTTCAAGGATCAGGTTTCAGCAGTGAATTTGTGCACGTAAAAAGAAAGTATATCAGCTTTGCAGGGGGTTTGGTAATCCAGAATGTCTTTGTTTTTACCTGGGAAATCTGATCCCCAGGTTCATACTCCGCAGGGCTGGGTGGCAGGTGCTGCTGACAGCTGCAGCAGTGTGTGCAGTGCCTTTCAAGCAAATCCCAGTGACCTGATCAGGCAGATCAATAAATATAGCTGATGTATTTTAATTGGGTAGTTTCACGGACCCATTATATCCTTGTTCGTAGATGGATTGCTAGGGTAGAGATTCACAACTTTTCCTATTAAAAGTGTTTGAAGCTGTTCACCACCACTATGCCATAACTCAGAAAGAAACTGCTCCAGCTGGACCTTTCTTTTTTTAGCAAAGCTGCTCATCTGTGTCTGATCTAAGGACAGTTATACTGTATTAGTGCGCAGCATCTGATAAACAGGGTGGACAATAAGATTAGGGCCTGTGGTGTTGAAAGTAACCTGGTCCATCCACCAAAACCTGCACAGTGCTTAGTAAGGACCCAGAGAGTCCATTCTCCACTGATCATATCCTGCTTCTATCTACCACCCACCCTCACCCACAGTTCTGTTTCGGTGTTGTCTCCTTCCCACAAGGCACCACAGTTTCTGTAACAATTGATTTTCTCTGACTCAAATCTATTTCTGAATGCAAAACTGGGTTGCAGAAGAACTGATAAGACAATGACAGTGTCATCATTTTGGTTTCCTCCACAGATATCTTTTAATGCACCCCTGAGAAGAAAGGGAAGTGTGCCCTTTCAGCACAAGGGCTGTAATGTAACTAGGAAGTTTCTTGGTCTTTTAGGAAAATCAAAGTTATACAAGTTCTCAAGTTACCATCTGACTGTATGATGTCTGAGTGATGAAGGAGTACCAGTTTTTAAAAAATAACTCATATTTGGAAACCTCCCTTCCTATTGGAATTGGCGTGTATTGGTCACTTAAATAGGAGCCTAAATGCCCTTTAGGGTCTAGTCCTTAGACACTTCTCAGATGATGGCCTGCCCACAGGGACATATGGCATGGGTTTGCCAGTAAATTCATTAATCCTGAAACTGGGTTTGAAGGTGAAGGGCAGGATTCTGTGCAGGACAGATATGCCTCCTGCATCATCCAGTCTGTTACAAGCACATCAAACCATGGTTCATCTCTTCTCTCAGGCCTCAGCAGCCCTTTTGAAGACTTTGGTATTGATTGTAAGGATGTTTCTAGGGAGAAACCTAAATCCAGAAGAAAAATTAATTTAATATATTGACAACTACCACGGCTGATCTGTGGTGTGCTAGAGAGACAAGAGGTGTTTGTGCCAGGAATGACAGTCTTTGTACAGGACGTGGTTTAAGTAGCACATGAGAAGGCAGTTTGGGCCCCCAAAAACCTACAGTTTAAAGCTAGGAAAAGATGCAGCAGATAGACAGAAAAGCAGACAAGGGAACAAGCCTAAGGAAGTGATGAAACAAATATTCGTCAATCTAGTAGGTCTCATGCAAACTCACAAAGACAATATGGCAAAAGCAGAGTTTTAAGGGAGAACTGAAGAGGAATTACAAGGCAGCTATGCAGATGTTTCTGGGAGAGATTCTCTTGAGTGTTTGGGGTGGCATGAGAGCATGGAGGCATGTGTTTGAAAAGCTAGCAGGAGGCCATGGGCATTGGATACAGTGGGCTGGTCAAAGACAGAAATTGGCTTCTCAGCTCTGAAGGAGGTGGTAGGTAGGAAGAGCACAAGCCATGCTTCTCTCTCCACCCCCAGTCAGGCACAGAGGGAAGGTACCCACAGAGACACTCTCTCAAAGCATTATAAACAGTGTCAACAACCAAAAAGCTCCTGTTCTTTTTTACCTGCCATGAGTCAAAAGTAACTTTCAAAGTTGAAATGGAAACATATGGACAGATAAGTGCTGAGGAAAAGGATTTCATAAAAGCAGTATAAACACAGTGTCTTTCAATGTTTTTCAAGCAACTTTTTCTCTGCTTACAGTTCAATAAGATGATAACGGAGGTACCTTCTGATGTTTGTAGAGTTATCTACAATTTAAGAATTATGTTCCCTCTCTTGTCTTTTGGTTTGTTTGTACTTATTTTTATAGATTTTCCTTACCACACTGTATTTGCTAACGTTTAGCAACCACTTCTTACTTCAGTTGCACTTTTTTATATCACTGTAGCTACTTTTCTCATGGTCTCTTGGTGTTTGTTCTCTGCTTTGTTTGGATTAGAAAAGAAGGACTTGCACTTGCAATCCCACCAATTGCTACTTGAATATTTATCAGTACCTACTTGTAAATTCCTGGAAGTTTTGGTGAGTTTTGCATAATTGTTCTGATTATTATCTCTATTGTCCTTTATGGGGGAAAACTTGTGCCCTATTCGGATAGTCATCACTATTCCAAATTCTTCCAGCTCCAGAAACAACCCTAAAATCAGGCCAGGTAGATACCTGGATTTGACCCTGCTAGCCTGGTTATCCATGTCTTTGCCAGATGTCCAGGTTAAAGCACAGCCCAGGCCACTGAAAGTGCAAGTAGGAAGGAACTAGAGTTGCAAGGAAGAGACAACCTTACCTTGTCATACTAGGGACACCACGCTCAATAAGTATTTTCACCTCTCTCCCAGAAACAGAAGCAATCTTCTACATGACACGGCCAAAGTCTGTTCACTCTGAGGTGGTGCTGTGTAGGGCTGAGATTCAATCACGATGCTGTCAAGAAAAGAGTTCTCTTGAAGTTCAGGCACAGATGGATCTAAAAAAAATTGACACCTGTCCTGACTACAGCATTACCTTCCACACAAAGACTGCCAGCCTTTTTTTCTCTTAATTCTTCTCTTTGTTATAATCGCCTTAAAGACTATACAGGCAAAGAAATCCCAAATTATCATTAAAACCTGTTTCTTTGCGACTCTTTTGGACTAAATGATCTCTACAATCTGTGCAGTGCATGGATATTTTTAGCAATTGTAAACTATAATGATGGGCCAGAAACATGCAGCTTAATACATTTCAGTCAGAATCTGAATCTGTGCCATTTCGGTCAACCACATGCAGTGTGAGTATTTGTAATAAGTCACCTACATCAACAGTGTATTTGTCCTCTACTAAAAACTGTATTATGTAGATTAAAGTACCACAGTTCCTTTTTTCTGTTCTATAATTTCCTGTTCTATAATTGTGGTGACGTGGCCATCAGAAGGCAGGGCAGTGTAGTAGGTCAAGAGGTTAGCTTGCTACAAGCTACAAGCTACAAGCTCTATCCCATTAGTTCACCATTAGTGGGTTGTATGAACTTTCTGGGAAGTGTACATAAAAGGGCTAAAAAAGAAGCCCACTCTCATCATTCTATGTCTAGGTACTTATATTTAGCTAACATTGTTTTAACTACAGGAGAAAGAACATTTCAAAGGGTAGTATTTAAAAATAGCTTGGTCACTTCAAGTTTTTTTACCTATTAACTATACTTTATGTATAACCTACAAATTTGTGAAAGGAGAAAAAAAGTCAAAAGTAAGCGATGGCAAGATCCTTCAGCACGTTTCAGTCCCTTTATGCAGTACTGACAGCACAACAAGAGAAATCCACAAAACTGGGAGCAGCAAATACTCCTTTGGTTAAAGTACTGCTGAAGATAGTAGTAAAACCTGGACACTTGTGCCAATACTGCCCTAAAGGAATGCTAGAAGAGGACTCAGGAGAAAATGAAAAGCAAGGGTGGGTTTTGGTTGTAAGTTGCATTACCTTTGAAAAGTCCTGTACATGCCACTGAAGGTGTACAAAAAGGTGAGTACCCCCAGGCCTGTGTATCACATCTCCTGGGGATCCAGCACAGAATTTTACCTGCAAATTTTGGAAAACACTGCTATACAATTTTGATGTACAGCTGAATAATCTGTTTTTCAAGGATAAGGAAGAAAATGATCCAACTGATATCAACAGGGGACTGGGAGTCAGGAAGGCTGGGTTATGTCACAGAATCACAGAAGCATAGTATTAGCTAGGTTGGAAAAGACCTCTGAGATCACCGAGTCCAACCTATGACCTAACACCACCTTGTCAATTAGACCATGGCACTGAGTGCCACATCCAGTGTTTTCATAAAAACACCTGGTTCTGTCTTTAAGTGTCTGTTTAATTGTATAATTCTCTTAACATACATGCGCATAGGCATGTCTGACTTTAAATTATAGTGCTCATCTGCTGAGAAGCTTATGTCATTTCTAAGAAAGTCGTTTAGATACCTGGATGACAGGAGCTCTGATCACGCATTGGATTATTGCTGGCCCATGTGGTCTGAGGCGATCTTCGCTGAAATATTAAGCAATGATCTGATTGATTCTTCTTATGACTTCTTGAACTGAGCCATTACCTGGAGCTAGATGTCTTCTTTGCTGATTTGACAAGAAGCCTTGGAAAGGCTAAGTCTCTCTTTAATTCCAAACACCTAAAAAGACAGATTGTTATACCTAGGCATTCACCAAACAAGCCACCATTCTACTGTCTGTGGGTCAAAGAACAGCTCTTTGTGCAAGGCTCTTCTCCGGGCTTGTTCAAGTATTGTCCTTTCATTTGTTTTCTAGTTTTCCTCTGTTGGCAGTCTGGAGAGGGTTATCATAACTTCCAATTGTAAAATATATTTCACTCCCAAAAGTGTTATCCTGTAGGCTCTCACTGACTTTATCTAGGCCTCTCTTGTAGGTGATGATCTCCTCACATTTTTTTTAATTTGCCTAAGCTCCTATTTTTTAAGTTCTCTTTTGCACCCTCCAGCTTCAGTGGGATGCAGCCTTACACACAATATTTGTTTAATAGAATGAAAGGCCTTTTTCCCCCCTGCAGTATTCCTTCTGACTTCAGCAATAGTCTTGTTGCAAATTGAGATAAAAATCTGTCCTGCATTTGGCAGTGCCTTGACTTAGCTGCTAGCAGAGGTAGCATTTTTCAGACAACTATTTACATTTGTGCTTTATTTGTGGTTGGTCCCATGGGAAACAAACACGCTCTTTTCCCAACTAAATCTGAAAGATGCATATTTGGGGCTAAAGAGTTCATTGTGCGATTTTTACTTGCTTTGCTATATTTTTATTGCTGAATTCATTATGTTGAACAATTGTGTGTGTCAGAAGTAGTTTGCAGGCAACTTAATTAGTCATGAGTATACATTTCTGAATGTTACACGGATCATCCAGAAGAGTGCACAGACAGCTTTAGAAGGAAGTTAGCAGCATCAGAAAATGTTCCTCTAAACAAGTGGTAACTTTAAGGACAGATAAAGGGGGTTTATACTTAAAAATAACCTCTTCACTAATCATTCTGCCCATACGTTGAAGAGCTGCTCCTTTGTCATTTCCTTATGTTTGTTTAGTTTATGTGGTAGTATATGCAATGCATAGATAGATTGTGGCTTCTTTTCCTGACTTCAAAACTCTGAAGTTTCACCTAGAATTTAAAAGGGAATATTAAAGTTACTGTAAATAGGCTACTCTACTGATATTTCACACTTCTGACTCCAAGTAAGATGATTATACAACACACTCTTGATGTTGTGAGTTTCTCAATGCTCACAGGGATCCCACAAAAGCAGAAAACTAAACTGCATAATCCATTTATATAGTTACCTACAACAAAGTGCAGTCCAGGGAACACACACAGTCTAGACATCTCACCCACAGTTCTCATGCTGAAACCCTGCTGAGGCATCAGGAAACTCCTGTGCAAAGAAGTCTAGCAGGTGTTGGCCTTATCTTTGTGCCTTCAGCACATCAGCTCTGTTTTCCCAGCTGCAGATGCTTTTGCCTTCCTTGAAACTTTTGCATTCGACTATTAATATTTGTTGATACATACCCTATTTGAAAGTGTAATGTTTTGTATTTGCATTTATTTTATAGAATTCCTTGCTCTTGCTACAAGAAATGTAGTTGTAAATGGATATTCCATTGACCACCTAAGCAATTAGGGCTTTAATTTTGCTTTCAGTGAAGTTTCAGTTTTCCACAGACACAAGAACAGATCTGTATTCATGGCTGCTTTTTATAATTAAACCAAAAAGAGAGGAGCTGCCATTAATGTAATGCAGTTTTCCAAATCAATATTGTGGCCTCTTCCTCCCTGATCTGCTGAAATACAATTTCAGAAATGCAGAGCACATGGTCACTCATGGGGAGGGAGGCACAGAGTACCTAATGTTCCCTCACTGTCTGAAAAAACTAAAATCTATGTTGGTGGACCTAAAGAAGAGAGGCCAAGGGGAGCTGGTAGAGCTAAGCAGTTTTATAAAGCAAAAGACACCAGCTTAAGCCACTGTAGTGCCTGTATGGGTTCCCCACAGGGGGAAGATATTATCAGTCTCCCCCTTGCTTCCTCATTAGTTATTTTTGGCTCCAGACAAGTCCTTCATTCCTCTTTACCAAGAATGCTAGACTTCGGTCACAATCATAAGAAGAACAGCAGCAAAACAATGTGCATGTCTGGGTGTGCTCCAAAGAATGAAGCTCAAGGATAGAAATTGTTATGACATTTTAACAGAATAAAGAGGGTTTCTAATGTAGCAACTGCCATAAAATCTTATACTGGCAAAGACATACTTTGCAAATACATTTTCCAAGCTTTCCCAAAGACAGCTTGTGCTCCACATATTTCATATTGTCATTAGGATATCTTGCAAAGTTCGAGAAGTAATATGAATGTTTCTGAAGCAGTGAGGCCTCACATTGCAAAGCACAGTGTGTTAGAGAAACATGCAGAGGCCTATATTCAATCAGAGGACCAAATTCTACCAAGCACTGCAAAGATGCATCAACTTCACCTAGTTCTTGGTTGTTGGTTGTTTGTGGTTTTTTTAAGAGAGAGAGAAAAGTGTGATAAAACAAAGATTCAATCAAAATTAGTTTTTCAGAAAATATTTTGGATGAGCTGGGCATTTTTTTCCCACAAGAATAAATCTTCCAACTTCCGTGAAAAATCATACCATTCATTTGCACTTTTGGACATTTTCAGCATCCTCTAGGTCCAAAAATCTCACCTATAGATGCGATTCTTCTGAACATTCATGTTGACATTGGGGATGTTTTCATCTGGATTAGTGACCTAAGCTTTCTGCAGAGTCGATCCCAATGGGAGAAAAAAACCCTTCTAAAAATAAAGTGGTTAATTTTATCCCAAACCAGATATCTCAAATAGAGATACATCAAGCACTTTTTAAAGTACCTGTCTATCTGATAACAGTAAAGATAGCCTAAGGTGCCTAGTTCTGATGCAGATGTTTGAATTGTAGATGACTCAAGTTAAGTGAGATGTATTCTGCCCCAAATGTCTTGATTTTACGGGCTCTCTTGCAAGCAGACTAGGCAATAGACAGTAAAAATACTGAGACATTTTTGTTCAGTAAACCAAAAAGTTTGGTGTTCCCCCAGCAGGTCTACTCACCATATGTCTCTATATTTGTTCTGTGTCACAAAATTGGCTTTTCATTGCTTGGTTAAATACACCATTTTTGAGAAGCGGACATATGGTAGTACCACAACACTTTTCAGAACTGGGATTCTATGGAGAGGAACGGGGAATTCTGTTTAAAAACTGGTGTTAAAAGCTGTCCTCAAAAAATCCCTGCTAAATGAGGAAAAGGAGAAGGTGTTGTTTTAGGTTTTTTTTATCAAAAGTACCTCTTCTTAAAATATTGGTAAATTACTTAACATACTACTGAGTTGGTTGTATCAGAAAATGCTTATGGCAGCTGTTGACTGTGGCACCAAAGTGGATTTGATTCTGTGCATCCAAATGCATGAAAATTCTTTACACATAGACAGATGTTTAAGATGCAAATGTGTTAGAGCTGAACCTGTCAGATCTAAAAAAATCTTGTTTGCTTGCTGTTTTCTCCCTGTTTCAAGTAACATTCATTTCATTATTATTTTTATGTTCCAGGGTAAGGAGTAAATAATGTTCTGGCAACCGGCTGTCTCACCGGCACTGCTCTCCCTGCCCCCTGAGGCTTCGATACACTCAGTAGGTGTCCCACACTGTGTGAGCCAACAGAAGAGAGATCAGGGAGGGTGGGGGAGCACATCTACATAGCTCTAGAAGCACAAGACTATTTTATAGAAGCTTTCTGGGCATGGCCATTTCCCTCTGAACTAAGTCACACAGGTAAAACTGTACTGCATCCAGGGGTAATGTGGTAGGAAATATCAACAAATTTTTTGACACCTGTGGTGTAATCCTCCCTACATTCTAATACTTCAGATAACTAGTGTCGTCTTCAGAGGCCTCCACCCACTGCCTTAACCACCCTACATCTGAGCTGAGGAGGTCTTAGTCACAGGATTCCCTATTTGCACCAATCACACCAGACCTTGAGTTCAGAGTATGTGATCTTGTTTCACACAAGCTCCCAAAGCTCTGCTGGCACACCAGCATTGCTCCTGAATCACCAATGTGTTTTAATCAGCCTGCTTAAAATGGCACAGCTCTGAATTGTCTGGTTGCCTCCTCCAAGCTGCATCTGGCTTTCTGCTGGTCCCCCTTGCTCATTTCTAGCTACTGGCCTCAACTCTGAATTTGCACCCCCAGGCTCCTTCAGACATCTATGTTCCAAAGGCCATGCAACCATCTGCAGCCCCTTCCTCTGATGAGGCTTTCCTCCACTTGCACTGTCAGGTCATAAACCCTTCAGGGCAAGGGCTTATTACGTGTTAGGCACTGACCTCTTCCCGTACCACATCATGTACATTTACAACACTATCAATTATTTAAAATAGCTCTGTCTTCAGTTCAGCCACATGCTGAGTTAAGCTCTGTAGCCTTTGGGTAGTTTGCAGCAATTTTATTTTTCCTCCTCAACATTTCACAAATTGCTTGCTGCTGTGTAGCACTTGTTACTATTTGCTAAGGGAGATGATAGGGTGTATTATCACTCAAGAGAAGTGTTTTTGGGGAAATAATGTTAGCTTTCTTCACAAAAATCCAGCTATACCTTCGTAGAAATGGAAGCCCAGACCTTAACCCCAGAGGGGCCTTGACTTCATTAGCACTTTCATTTAGCTCAGACAAGTAATTATTAATATCAACATCCAATTCTAGCAAATCTAGCTGGATGTGCCACAAGGTGACAAGATATAATAAACATAAAATGAGATAGAAGAACAGAAAATGTTCCTTTCACTTACAAAGGGACAGACAAGGCAGCAACAGAGACAAATGGCAATGTACATGAGTAGCTTCCTCTTTTTTTAGCATTATCTTATTCCCATACGCTAAGATAATTTTTTAATGCTTTTTCCCTTGAAGTGTTTGGGACTATTTTAATTATTTACTCAGGTTAATTAAGAAATTAAGCTCTGTCTCCTGAAATATAAATACCAGGGTGTTAGATGGCACAAATGCTATTTTTATTTAGTTTGGGAATAGCTGGAGATAAATGCAATGCTTCTCCTCCCTACAGTCTACCAGGGGCCAGCGCACTTTGGCAAGGCCTTTAGACTCCCCTCCATCTTCCCATCCTGTGTGTGCCTAAGGCTAAACCAGGAACAACAGGATCAGGCCATCCAAGGACATGGCAAAAGCCAGACAGGATGAGAGAGACCTTTCTTGCACTGTGCACTCTGTGTGCATGTGTGTGTGTGTATACATGTGTGGTAATGTCCCAGAAGAGGAACCTGGGAGCAAGATTTTACTGCGTCATTAAATGACTCGTGGTAGCCATGAAGAGTCCAAAAACATTGTTTCTATTTTTCTGTCTTCACTCAGACCTGGATATATAAAGAATTATTTCCTTTTTTTAGCCACCGTGCCAAGAGCATTAGACCCTAAAACTTTTCAGCCTCATCATGTAAGATATCATCCCCACACCTTGGCACATAAGCCCCCAAATCAAGATGTAGAGCTACTTGCTTACACTATTCAAACAGCACACTTGGTAAGTATAATACACGGCAATCCATCTTTTAATGGGAAAGCTTGAGGGAAAAGAAACTGTCATCTGGCCTTGGAGACAGCCCAAAATCTACAAAACCTTCCTTACAGGGGTGTTTGTGTAGAGCATAGTCAGCTACAGCTCAGTCACTCCCAAACCCGCTAAACTCAAGGACAGGAAGAAGGGACAAAATCCTAAAGCATAGTCCCTAGAATTTGCTTAGATGTCAAACCCTTTGTGCTTGGCAAATTCAAACCAGTAATTACAGAGGAGAGTTTCTCTCCCTCTTTGAGCCTTTCTCTAGGATGTAGTAAGGCTATGTGGCTCAGGGCAGGGCTCTCTGGGGTGCTGGTGACTAACACCAGCTGTGACACTGGCTGCATCCTCAAAAAGAGTGCAGAGGAAAGAGGAAGGGCCTGAGAAATGAAAGGGCTAAGCCAGTAGCTTCAATGCTGCTCCTCAAATCTTCCTCTCTGTTTCTTTAGGCCTTTGGCCCGCAAAACTTCTTTATGCCATATGTGAAGGGGTGTCACCATTAGGAATGTTTTCAAATAGCTAAAAAAAAAATCCTTCTTGCTGCAAAGCCCATTTATTCTTGTAAAACTGACATACTTTACACTTACACTCTTACAAGGATTTTTTATTCCTCTCCTGTATCTCCAATATCTCAAAATTATTTTTAAGTCTAAGCCCTTTCATTATCTCAGTGGATAACGACACACTGAATAGTGCCAGACCCAGAGAGGCCTTGTCCAACTCTGCTGCATCCCTCTGTCCAGTCTACTGGTGAAATATCAATTACCACTTTCCAGACATGGCTAGACAATAAACTTGGCTAATCATGTCATATATCACATTCAAGGTCACCAAGAGCTTCACCATCAGCTGGGGGAGGTGATTTCAAGTAAAGACTCACTGCCAACCTCCAGGGTCACTCCTCTTTCCTCACGAACTCCTCACACTTTAGCAGCTCTCCAGAAGATCTCCCATCCATCACATCGCTTTGTCTGACCCAAGGCTTAGAGTTTAGGCAGCCTGGGGCTAGAAGTGCATGGCATTCTTCTCCAAGTTTTAACTAATTATCATGGTGCATTTGCCATTTTTCCTATGGCTGACCACAAAGATCCAGTTAAAACTGTCCAGATCGTTTTAAAATTGTTTTTAATTCTTTATTCAGGGAAACCAATGTTTTACTCATAGTCCCATAGCTCAAAAAGGGAAGCGATAGAGGAAGAAAAGTATAAGCTTATGATTTATGTTGATGGCTGGTCCTCTACGCATTCCCCAAATCTCTTTTACTTGCCTATTATGCATAGTCTGGCTTCTTACTGGCCTCCTAAAAGACATACATTTATTTCAATGAGGAATTTGAGCAAAGGGAACAGTGGCCTTAGTGACTCCTTACAGCAATAGCTGCAATAATCTTCTCAGATGAGGAAACTATACATACATATAACTAGATCTATATTCTACAGGATAATCTCTTGCTTTCAGAATGACTTCTTACGTGAATAGCTGAGCACCTCTAACATTAAAAGTGTTTTTGTGTTAAAAGCAGCATGCAATGCAAATAGCATGACCTTGTAGAGGTAACAGGGTGTACTGCTGTGAAACGCAAGCAGTATCAGCAGTCACATGAGCAAACCTGTCCCGTGTGGGTAAAGCTGCATGCCTAAGGCATTTGCTGGATAGAGCCCCATAGCTGCAGCCACCGTGGAAGTTGTTTTATAACCTGTCTTTCCAATGGAACTATTAAGCTTTTCTATGAATAAAATACTACAAACACTATGTCTTTGCTATAAAATTTGGAGTAACAAAATAATGTTTCTCTGAGGCATAATGTGAGGTTAATCATGCATTGGTAGTGCTTTCCTCAAGCACAAAGTCATTCTTTCTCCTGATTAGGGGTCCATTAGGAAACAACTGGCTTTCAGTGACTCAAAGCACCAGACAATTGCATCCCTCCTACTAGACATTCTCTTCAGGAGTGTTTCTATGTGCCATATTACTCTTCAGGCAAAATGATTTTATGACATCCAGACTAGTGCTAAGCTAGTTAGCAAGTGTAACAAAAAGTGGTGGCATGGGCAAGCGACTATTATGTGTGCTCAGGCTGCTTGTACTCCAGTTGCCAGCCTGTGCTGTCATATCTTTACCACTGCAGGAAGTATATTAAAATTAACACAGGTAGCTCATAAGTATGCCAGATCTGCCTTGAGCAAATATTTATAGTCTGTGTAGACATATCCAGTTCAAAAGCCCAAAAAAAGTAGAACGAATGTCTATAAAGGCACAACTTTGCTACTCTTTTTTATTTTTTTTGCATATTAGCTTCCTTTGTGGAAGTTCTTATTATAGTTCTACTTAGAATAGACTGGCAAGTGACAAGCTGAGTCATATTGGGTTCGATCTCCCTTATATGGCAGCAAAGCAGTAGTCACTTTGCTGAAGTTCCCTGGCATAAAACTAGGCTAAGTGGGATCAGAATTGGGCTCGCAAACTTGTGCAAGGGTGTTACAGGTGCTGCTGGTGATACATGTATTCTGGAGTTAACTCTCATCTAACTCATCACCATCATGGTGACAATAACAATTCTCAGAATTGAACAGAAGCCCAAATCCACATGGAAGTGTATACAGCAAAATTATCTACAGCCTGGGAAACAGGTTTTGCCCTAGCACAGAATGTACGAGGATCTCTCAAACACACACTTGATACTTGCAACCCATAATGGTAATGAGACTAAAAGCATAAGTAAACGGTTACAAGATAATCCAAGACATAATTTTACTAATGCCTTACACTCTTTTTTTCTGACCCTCTAGGCTGCCATATAACTACTAAAAACTACTGGGGGATTCCTTGTGATTTAGCTCTAAAGCTGGTTCATGAATCTTCTGATCTGACTAACTTAAAAGGCCAGTTGTTCCCTGACATGTAAGCAACATTACAACAACATTAAATAGCAAATCATCTCACCCTCAGACACTTCCTGAGCATTTATAATTGCTTAATTGCTATGAGTTTTGTTGGCAAAAACTGTACCAACTACTTTCCAGGGTGTATTCATTTCCAACCATTTTTATTGCAGTCCCTGTTGTTCTTCTTCATTATTTTTATACTCTATGGGCAAGTATCACTTTGCTGAATCCAAGGTCTTTTCTTAAAAGCCAGTTTTCCTTGCTAAGTTGTTAATTTTTTTTTCTGCTGGCTTTGATGTCTTTCTTCAGTTTCTCAGTGCATCCTCAGAACTCCAATTCATTTCAAGCTTTTATTTCTGTTGATGACTGCTCTTTAATTTACTACTACATATGCCAGCAATTTACAAGTGTCTGGTTTCTTTAATTTGAATTTTTCACACAATAATAAGTAAGACATGAAGTCGATGTAGTACTGTCAATTTAAGGTGAAAAGAAAAAAGGAAAGATACGAACCAACATCTTCAGTTGCTTTATGGTTACAACTCTCTGTGGCATTTTTGGTCTTCTAATCTAAAGGTAAGGATAAAGATATGCAAATTACAAACAACAACAAAAATAACCCTGAAGGAAAGTCCAGTGTATTTGCAAACATAATTGGGTTTAGCAGTAAAGCTAATATACTCATATTTTTTCAAAATACATTCTAAATTTCAAGCCAAAATGCTCAAGGCCATTTGAAACTCACTTTCAAGAATTGTTTGAAGGTGAATCTCAGCCCAACTATAGAGCACTTGTACAGAGCAAGTGTTACACTCTTCACAGGGTGTCACAAAATGAGGAAAAAGCATAGAGGGGAAGAGAAGAAAAGAGTAGAGGATGTGGAAGGAAGAAACAAAGTCTTACAGATTTATCCCATGACTTCTTAGGTGTCCCCCAGAATATAGAGTACATCCCACCTTTCCCCCTTTAGTTCACTACATGGCACAAAAGCACTCTGTGCTTTATAGTTCTCCTTTAAGACCTTGTTCCCCTGAAGTCAAACTCCTTGTAAGACTGACACACAGAATCATTCCACTCAGATTACAAGGAACAGGCTTATACTTAATGTTGATGTAAACTATAAAGGCGGTGTTTTTGTATGTGGTTAAAACAAAGAATGGAAAATTCAGCATGCCTAAATTCACAAAGAGAAAACCTGAACATACTTCTAAAAGAGAAAATATGTCGGACACCGTTCTCCTTGTCATGTTCATAAATCCGTCATTTCTGTGTGATTCCTTTTAAGTTCAAAGCACTGGGTTTTTTTAGTAAATGAGACAAGGGGGAAATGGTAAAAACAGTGTCCCTGAGGAAAACTATTCCCCAGTTCTTAAAAAATATGAACATTTTGAAATCTTAGGGAGATGAAAGCATTTTCTATTACATTTGTGCTTTTCTTCTTGTTATTTTTGAATTTTTATTGTTTTTACAGAACGTAGCACCACAGGAAGGAATGGAAGAGCTAATTCAGATCCATAAATGAGCTCTTGAGTTGGCTGACACCAGTCTCCTCTCACAATGTTTTGAAAGATTTCCCACCATTTTCAGTGGTATGGCACAATACCTCATACTGCCCTCACACTGGGCCCTCATTCAGGTGTTTCAGGGCTTTGTAGGTGTTTTGTACCTTGTGTGTGGATTATGGAAGAAGATTCAGCACAAACAAGAGCTAAGAAGAGTAGTTTCGGTTATGTCCCAAATTTTTTTTAATATATTTCCATCTGAAATATCCTGCAAGTGTTTGTATATAGCAATAGACTCACAAATAGCAGGCAGGAAGGGAGCCTGGGAGGTCCTCTAATTCATGCCATTACCCACAGTAGTATGGACCATACCTATGCCACTTCTCACAGATGCTTCACCAGGACATATACTCCAGTACTTTACTATCCTTACCATTAAAAATCTTCACTAATGTCCAAACTCTGTGCTGCACTTGCATTGCGCCCTTAGCACTTTTTTTCTGGTCTTATCCGACATGAACACAGAGGTCAGACAATTTCCTGCCCTCTCCCTGGCAGGCCTCGATGTGTCTGATAAAACACTTTTGAGAGCTGACATCATGTCACTCCTATCTCTTCATTTCTCCACAGAAAATAACCTCAGTTCCTCCTGCCTTTCCTCAGAGTCTGTGCCCTCATGATTATTCCTTGAGCTCTGATCATGCTTGACTCATGAAACTCTGCCATTAGTTTCTCCTTTTCTGAAGTGGGATATCCAAAAATGGATTCTGTATGGATGAGAAGATCCCACCCTTATCAGACCCTTCCTCTTCAACTCAGTATGGAATAGCAATATGGAAAATCTTCATCAGCCACAGCAGAAATAAACAGTATTTAAAGGTCTATTAAGCTCAGCTTTCAGGAAATTGCAATTTGGCCTCTCTGTGTCATTTTCAAGCATTAATAGGCACTAAGGCTAGTACCACATACACTAGTATAAGTGACCCCCATATAGAGGGAAGAAAAGTTATAGGTGCTGTTGGATCCAGACATGTTCCCCCAACTGCCATGTAAGGGCCTCCACTCCAGTGTTCCACTACTAAAAGTCATTTGCCTTCCTCACACACGAAAAAAAGAGACACAGAAAATCTGAGATGAGAGGGAGAAAGTGCTGACCTGCTGTAACTCAATCAGTGTTGGTACAAAATGATGCTTGGATAGCAGGATCCTATCTCCATTCTTTCCATCTTTTATAAATATCAATCCAGTTCACACACAATTAGTATAAGTTTTCTGAAGACTAACTTTCAGAGTTAATCTCCAGAGACACTGGTCAGTAGCTTTATAGCAAGGGATCTTGTGTTGTGTAGCTGCCCAGGGCTTCCCTTGTGTAGTATTTAAGATTCCATTCAAGAGCAGTTCCCCTTTGTCTGCCATATTCATAAATAATGGATGCATCTTGCATTAGAGATTAGCAAAGATTGTTAAGCTTCCTTTTTGCATGTGTAAGATTTGGTAGCTTTTGAAATATTGATATAGTTGTGCAATTTGGTGCAATTATATTTTTAAGAAAGAATTTAAAAAAAGAAAAAGAGAAGAGGAAAATTATGGTAAATCTACAAAGCAGATATCTGACACTTATAAACACCAGAAAATGCGATCCTTCTATTTTTAAGTCTACGGAAAAATAGTTGTATTACTAACTTTTGTAATATTCTTTTAAGAAGACTCTATAGAGATTGCTGTAGGTTTCAAAGCAATTACAGTAGGAGGTCATGAAAAGCCTTCAGGAAATTCTGCCAAGGTACTGCACCATCTAAAAGGAGGAACATAGTGCCAGAAAGTTTTCAAATCTGATTGAGAGTAGACAAAGGAAGACAAATTTTTAAAGTCCTCTTTACTCATTTCACTGATTTTATTTTTAATGTAATACTTTACAATTACCTTTTTTATCTGAAGAACATGTTCGGCCTCAGTATTCCTTTTTGAAAAAAACCCACATGGATAATCACTGCATATTTTGGTGGGAACCAGCTTTATCAAGACAGGTGACTTCTGTTTTTTATTTTTTGTGCATGCTACAGAATTTAACTGTCTAAGCAGCAACATTGTGCTAGTTGTTGTGGTTCTTTGTATGCAATGAAGACCTATTTCCAGCTCTCTGGCCCATCCCACAGACAGGACTCATAAGTACAGCTTATTACAGGGATGAGTTAACCAGTAATTTCTTTGTGCTCTGTGGCTAGGATCCCAAAATGCAGGCTGCCAAGCCAAAAAAGGGTGGACAAAAATTGAAAGACTGCATTAAATAGCCATAAATGTTACAGGGTCTTATAATACACACAGTTATGGCAAAATCATTGCTTTCATGCTGTGGCCAACTTGCCATTATCCAGAGCTACGGGAGAGAAGAACAGGAATAAAAGTCTGAAATAACCTAGCTAATGAAAATTGCAGGCAATATGGTTCAGAGCAACTTGGTGCCAAGGCATTTGAACGGTTTGCTGTGAAGTCAGCCAGGATGGCTGGTGCCACATTAGTGCTAATACGCCCTTCTGGAGCATGATGATTCCTTCAGGACCACACAGCTGCGGCCTTTTGTTCATGCTCCACATGGCAGGAACCTCCAGAGCTGGCTGAGGAGCACAGTGCAGTTGTTAGCCAGGGCTCTGCAGGAGTTAGCCAGACTTGCTAAACTGAAGCGGCTTTGTGTGAAGCCACCTTGAGCCATGGGGTGTTTGGACACCTAAGTTGGCCCTGTTCAGAGCAAGCTTCAGTCTGGTGGGATTAAGCAGTTCAGTGTACAGAATGTACAAAATTGGCTGAGCTTCTTCAATGACAAACTTACTTTAGATATGCTATAGCTATCTATGTAACACTGTCTGAACTACTGAGCCTGGCCAGATCCAAACTGCCTCTGTAATCTGATGATTTAGCCTGAAACCACAGATCACTGAGAATGGGCTGCCTTAAAGACAGATCTGAGACACAGAAAAAGATAAGACATCAAAGTCTCATTGCATGTCAATAAGTAGTCAACAGCTGCCAAATAGCTCAACTGTTTCCCAAACTTTAGGTCTTAGTCCAGGCTACTATGTGAAAACAAGGCTAGAGCTTCTGTCCTTATTTTCCCCAACTGCAAGGAACAGCAGAGTGAGGAACTCTTAACTTGTGAAATAGAAACTGCAAAAATTATTGTTCAGCAGACGAAGAGGAGAAAGAACAGGTCTGAGTTAACAGGGACTAAAATATTCAGCTTTCATGACCACACAGGCATACCACAAAAATGATCAAGAAAAGAAAGCTATTTGAAAGTTGGAAAGCAGAGGACAGGTACTCTATTCCTAAATTGATTAGGTAAGGCATGGCAGGCTAGAATTACATGTGCCTTTTTAAATTACCCATTTAGCAGCAGTAGGGAATGTGAAGAGAGCAAGAGAGACTGACCACATTGTTTTCTTTTGACTCTGAGGCAGACTGTTTGGACTGGAAGAAGATCAGAACTTGCACCAAGCTTTTCATTCTTCTAGAATTCATCAAGTTACACATAATGTATCCAAAGGGGGCTTAGTCTCTCTCCACATCATAAATTTGTAATGATAGGACAGTGGGAAAATATGACAATATTTACAACTTTCTTCTCTTTCAATTTCCCTCTCAGTGACCTCTATTCACCTTCCTCTCTTCGTTATCATTTGATTCCTCTCTTCTTCCCACCTTTCCTATGAAGAAATGTGAAATAATCCACAGAAATCTTTCAAAACATAGAAACAGGGACACAAGTCAAGGAACATCAGCACAGCCCAGTCTCTAACAGTGGGTAGCAGTAAATGCCTAGAAAAGAATTAGGAACAGAGCAAGTGCATCATGTTGTTCCCAGAATATCTATCCAGCACACAGCAATTTTTGGTTCAGAGGATTCCTGAACCAGACACAGTGATTTTGCATTTAATAGCCCCCAACAGATTCATCTTTCATTAAGTTGTCTAGTCACTCTGGAACCCACACTAATTTTACTCATTTACAGCATTTTGCGGTGAGGGGGGTAACATCTTCAACATTCTCTCCTCCGTGTTCTTTCTTAAGGTTCCTAGCTTTAATATATGAAAAAGATATTTCAGGAAATATTTCAAGAATTGACAAGTGAAGGTTGATCTCTGACCTTGAGATGCAGACAGGTGTGATTCCCCTTCAGAAGATGAGACAAATGTACCTCTAACAAAAAAACCCACAACGAAGCACAACAGTAGCACGTGTTTTTAAACAGTGAAAGTACTTGTGTCTGATTTCAGGTGCAAGTTTTTCGTCATGCACAGTTGAATCCATTAGAAAAGTTATCAAGAAGTAATCTGAACTTGGCTGCATAGGGGGACTGTGCAGATTAATTCTTTTTCGATAAATACTGAGCTGAATTTATGCTGCTGTGTGGCTAGACAGACTCACTCCCATGGAGTTTCATAAGCAGCACCTTCTGCTTTCCACCATTCCTTCTTGCCAAAGGACATAGTTCCCTGTGCAATTTCTCATAATGTTCAAATGATTTCACAACAGAAACATGAATTCTATTGTATACTGAGAAAAACAAATCCTTTGTGCCATAAGGTAATGGAGCATATCTAAAATAATACAGCACAAGCTTTAAGCTCAGCAAGAAAAATTCTGTTACCACAAGCTTTTTGACAGAAAATGAAGCTGAAAAATTTGGCCAAGCATACTTCTGTGTTTTCTTCATGCCTGATTGTTGTGTTCAAACAAAGGCCTTCTCTTTTCCACTCAATATAAATGCTCCTTGTTTAAATCTAGAGTTCATAACTTAAGAATCTGTTCCTAGGGAAATTTTTCTACTGTTGTTACTAATGCTACTGAGAAGACGAAAAGAAAAAATGTTTTACTAAAGTATTTAGGGTCCTGTACTATATTAACACAGAGAGCCTAAAGCACTGAGATGACTTTGGACAGCCTAGCCAACAATAGCCACTGCACTCTGCTGGTGTATCCAGTTTGACCTGACATCATCTGGGAATTCCTACAGAGTGAGGTGCTGAGATTTAGACAGAAAGCTCTGGCAGAGAGGTGGAAGTCCAAGATATCCACAGGGATGTCACCTGCTTTTGTGTAGGTAGATGAGATTATGTTGGGTCAAAGGTGGACAGAAAGGAGGGAAGACCGGGAAGAATTTTCCCATAGAATCTGTAAAGAAACCTGGAAGAGGGAAACGAAGATCTTCAACAAAAAAATGTTAGAAGAGGAGCTGGGAGGAGTAGAACGAGAAATTAGTATTATGGGAGACATTCAGTAGGACATGACCCAGAATGGGACTAACTAGGAACAGAAAGTGGTTTGAAGCAATTCAAAATCCTTTTTAAACTCCAAAATGGCTTCTCTGAAGATCTGGGTCAAGAACCAAAATAAATGAAAGGGTCAAAGACTCATACTTTTGACTTTGCACTAATATGTGCAAATATCTTCCCCTCTACAAAAGTCCATCTTTCCAGTGTACTGCTGTTTGCTGCAGTGATTAATAGATTCTGATTTTGCAGTTCAAGGGAGCTCAGATCTGCTTTCTGTTTCCTTCTGGGAACACCAAGGCCCCAGAAGCAGTGGGACGGTGAACAGCATGGGTATAAGCAGGAGGGAGACAGAATGGCTCCATACATTACTGTGACCCAGCAAGCAGGATTTGGCAGAGGAAGAGTGGCCGACTAGACCATAGGGCTGTCGTTCAGATGACTGACTGCTTCTCAGCAAGACAACATGAGGTGGGAGGTGCAAGCAGACACGGGTTCACAGACATCCAGAGAAGAACTAGAACAACCCATGTCTCTCTGAAGTCCACACTGAAAGAAGGAGAGAAAATACCTTGAATTACCTCACCCCCAAGTATCCCACCTGGGCTCCTGCACCCTCAGATTGCATGGACAAAGATTTTGCACTGAGGAACAGACACAGGTTGTTCCTTAGCCACTACTATGTCATGCTGTGCTGTTTGCTCTAAACTTACATTCAAAACAGAGCTGGACTTTTGAACTGGAGGCCCCCAGGGAGACAGAGCTATGCACTATTACTAAATTTAGATGCTTCTGAAGTGGAAAATGGCAAAATGTTTTGCAAATAGCAAACTTTTCAGGATGCAAGTCACAAGAGTTGTTCCACACAGCCTGGCTGCTACAAACAAATGATTGGAAAACAGGCCATCATTAATCTCCTTCTGAAAAGACATATAGATTCCTGAACTGTTCATGGATTACTTCATATACATCCAGAATGAAACGCCCGATTTTTCTTCCTGGCTCCAGTCGGACAGAGGGTTTCACACTGGCACTTCTGCCTAGGAATTGCTGTTCCCCAAGGAGGCAATTCAACCCTCTGCAGAAACAGATGAGTCTATGTAAATGCTACTGCATTTCTTTACAATATTTGGGAAGGGGTTTTTTACCCTATATTAAGAATTCTCTTCTTTTTTAAAGCTTTATAGGTATCATCAAAATTGATAATCTACTGTGTCAGATAACTGTGGTATTTATGGCCTTTATCACCTTCAACTCAGTTCAGAGTATTTAATTATACTTTGGATATAACTTTTTTGTACAGTCTTCAAAGTCATCATTCTGATAGCAACATAGTTATTCTTTCTTAATATTGGGATATATAGTGTTAATTGGGATACCTTAATACTTTGCGTCTTGCTGGGGCTTGTTTACAAAGATCTGTAAGAAATCTGGCTTCGGATTTCTTGAATTTTCTGTGAGAGCTCATCCACTGCATTGCATCACAACATCTGCTTCATGTGAACTTCTTGAAGTTCACTGGGACTCAGCATAGCAAGTAATAACTAGGGGTTAGCTTGGCAGGTGGAGACAAGCGAAGATTCATCTGCAGAACCTTTCTGACAAGGACTGCAGTCACTACAAGTGATCTGTGTATTTCCATGGATATTCAAAACACTAAATCCAAATGACTCCTGGGATCTACAAACTGCAATACATAAAGAGAAACAGAAAAAGCCCAGAGCTATACTTCCTCTTTTAGTTTTTATTCATTAACAATAGAGAAGTCAGGTGCAATGAAATAAAATGTGTGTACTTAGACTAGAATGCTTTACTACTTAGATAACAGAGTTATTTAATAACAAGAGGTAAAATCCTATAAAAATTAGCATTTTGCCTCTCTGATGTGGTAGATATGATGCAGATTGATGGTTTTGAGTAAAACACGGATAATACAGTTGCATGAATTATGAGACAATATAATTTAAGATAAAATGTAATTATGTTGCAACATCATCTCTTGGTTTAAGTTGCACAGCAGGACAAGGGTTTCCTAAAACAAATTTGATAACCACCTTAGAGGTTTTTTTTTCTTTTTTAGTTGCCTAGTTACAGAGTTTGGAAGTATCTATTACAAGGTTAGCCCACTCATAAGGTATCCTAAATATGGTATGTCTGAAACTATAGCCTTGGCAATGTAGCAGAGACCCAAAGGTTTCTTATACGAGACTGATATGCATCAGTTTCCAACAAAACCTGCAGATTAAGATAAATTTAGGCATACAAAAAGGTCTAGACCCAGACAGACAAAGACCCAGTGTTTCTCCATGAGTTAGTCATTAGGCTCCTTTGTGATTCAATCCCATTGATAGCTGCAATATGCAAAACAAAAGTATATTTCCTTCATTTCTATAAAGAATTTTAAGATCTATAAATAAAAAAGTTGTAAAACAAAGCTAAGTATTATTGTCCTAAGTCACTGTACCGGTGTATCTTAAATCAATATACATATATTCTATAATTCATAGATTTTGTTTTATCTTTTTCTTAGTAGTTTTCACAGGGTTTGTGCTTTTTGAAAGTATTTTCAATATTTTCTTATATCATGCTCCAGAATTTGCAAGGATTCACATTCTTGAGACTCTGGTTTAGAACATGAATTGCCCTGATATCTGCTCCTCGCCTGTATGGTCAGAAAGGTAACCTTGAAACTTGACAGCATCAGCAACTGGTGCAGTAATGTCTTCCTGAGGCTGCAAATAGTCTGAATTTAGCACAATGAACTGCCTGTTCATATTCCAGGTGACCACACATATGCCCTGATTCAGTGGCTAGGGTATAAAATCTGTTTAAGAAAAAACATGCACTGCCTTTTTACATAAAATATTTCACCTTCTCCAGCATCTGCTCTCCATCTTCTCTTTTTCTGCCCTGCCATGACCTCTCTGAATCTGTCCTGTTATCGACCCTCTAGGAGTAAATTAATTGGACAAAGCAACTCCTCCTTCAATCCCCATGAAAGGAAGTAGCACGTCAGAGATCCTGTCTGCAGCTCCTCAGCCATGTGTGCAGGAGGAAGAACCAGGCAGCCCAAGGACTAGCTGGCAAGCTGGGACTAGCCCAGTCTGAGTGTAGAGCTGCTGAAGCTGCCCAAAAGTGACATCTTTCCTTTGAAAAAATTGAAGGGAAAGAATGTGCTGAATAAACATCAGTCAAACCAAGTCCTGAGGAGCAGATCCTAACTAAATGAGAGGTATATGTAATAAACTCTTCCTCTGATATAACCTCTGTTGAGAAAAATCTTTGTTGAGAAAAAGTTACTTTCACTGTCAACTTCAGCAAGAGTCAGTTGGCCATCACTAATTATCATTATCTATCCTGCTCTTGATAACTCCTAAGGCAGCTCTGTGCAAGCCCAGGTTAGGTCTAGAGGCAGCGTGGGACCTTCAGGGAGAACTGTGCCCACATGTAGGCATAATATTAGCTCAGAGTTTTTTCTTATGTTATGTCTTTAAACAATAATTTAGATACTTAACCGTACTGCTCTTTTTTTTTTTCTTTCAAGCCAAGTGTTCACCTCTGTCTTTCCTGCCTGCATTTTGCTAGATAGTTAGCAGCTGCATGAACCATACTGATGGGATGAAGGTGGGCATGGAGAACTGGGAGCAAAGATTAAGGTCCCATTCTTTCACCTTAGAAACAGCAGTTTGTTTCACAAGAATCCATAAATGTTGCCATGGCACTTGGGGATTGTTTTTGTGTTGGGTTCCACTGTGTGGTGACGTACATAGAGCTTCTTTTAATTTCCTGACATTTTCAGTGATGGGGCTAAACTATGAATTCTCAGATCCCTGAACTTTGCTCCCATTTTGTGGTTTGAGCTCATTTTATTGACTGATAATGATTTTATAATAAGAGAATTGTTTCACTCATTAGCAGTGCAGTGACTGCTGAAGGTCTGTGCCCAGCGTAGATTACTTAATCCAGCCTGGTCAGATACTTAAATCAACCATGCATTTTAGCTGTTCCAAATGAAGGCTTTTATTGAACTGGTTTCCATTAATTTTCATTGCCCTCTGACAGCTGCTGCACCAGAGTTTCCTTTGTGTAATTAGTTACTGCATTGTATATATGAGCAGTTTTTAAATATGAAAGGTAGCCGGCACTGGTGCTGTTCGCACTGGTGCTGCCAAAGTGATTAGCCCAGCAGGAAAATGAAGACTACGGAAGACTCACAGAAGTGAACTCCTGCAATGTGAAATGCAATTCAAGGTAGCAAAGAGCCTCAGAGCCACACGGCAATCATGCAGCGTGCAACACCCCCCAGGCGCGTAAAGCCATGGTCCACCACAAACCAACACTCCTTGGGATCAGCTCCTACACACTCTCCTGGACCCCTCTGCCATGAAGCTAACTCTGCTCCATGTATATAGCGGCCTAGATATTCCATTATTGCAATGAGTAATTGACCTGAAGTGCTAGTTGCAAAGAGCTAGGCCATGGAGGAGTGAGAATGCCAGGCCAGGCTAGCCATCAGAGCTCTCCCTACTGAGACACCTCCAATGAACAATCACTCACCATCACTGCTATAGCAAGTGGGCAGCTTTTCCACTGGCAGTGAGGGCTTAACCAGGTATGACAGTTTCTGCTAACCACTCATTTGTGGCTCCACAAGACTCTCTCAGCAGTTCAGAGAAACTCTGTGTGGCCTCTCTGTAACCACCAGATTGAACAAGCAACATAGACTAAGAACAGTTCTCTTTGATTTCCCAGCACAATTCACTGCATCTCTCAAAAACAATTTCACCAGCACGAGTCATACAACAGTGCAAAGGAGTGAGAAGGCAAGGAGACAAAAGGAGCTGCAATTTAATTAAAGCCATAGCTGACAGCAAAGGAAACATCTGTGGAGCCACCATGTCCACACTGACTGCAGAACGACTGAACCTCCCCTGGTACTTGTTTCTCTCTGCCAACTACTGACAGAGCCTAGGAAACCTCCTCAGGCTGAACATCTAACTTTGAGCAGTTAAAATCAGACTAAAAAACCCAACCCAAAACATCTCTGGGTCTTTGGTGTGAAGACACCACATCCTGGTATCTTGTTTGCTAACCAGGCTATCAAACACTGCATTTCTGATCGTGCATCTCTCTTGGTGTCCCCTCACTACCTACATTTTTTTTGTCCCCATCCTTTTAAATTGTATTTTGACCTTTTCATTTGCTCTTGCTTCTGTTGTATTTGTTTTCCCCTTACTTTCATGTTTTTTATCTTCTCTTTTTTCCCTCCTCTGGTTTCAGCTTTACATTTCCGTACTTTGTTTTCAGTGTGCTGCTGCCTTGTGGGCTGTCACAGTAACACCTCATACGAAATTAGCTCCTATGCTTCTCATCATTCTGTCGGGTAGAGATCTAATTAGCCTCTCAGTTTCCTTGCTACAACTCCATGGCCAGGCCAAAGACAAAATCTTGGTTGTCCCTTCTCCTTCGTGGTAGCAGTCACTACTGTCCTCCTGAACCCTTCTCCCTTATCATCCACGTCTTTGGTGAGGAGGATTGGAAAGCAGCTGATGCAGCCTCAGAGCCAGCTGGCTTCCTGCTTCGGTAGCTCATCAAGAATTTGCATTGCTCAAAACTCATTTTGGAGCTGGAAAGTCCGAAGCCAAGCTTCACCACTTGTGTGAGCATGTGATTTCAGGGTGGTGTCTCTGATTTTGGGGAGCTGCATGTGCCAGAACTGCCCTTGGGCCCTCAGCACCAAAACCTCTGAAAGATAGAAGTAGAAATAATTCTGAGAAGTGAAATAAGGGGCGGCTGGGAAGGAGGCAGGAGGAGGAACAGACATGCTCCTCAGTGTTTGCCAAGAGATATCTTGCTGTTCAACCTGGTTTATAACCATTAGCTTATAAAGAAGTACTTCTCAGCTCTGTTGTGCAGTGACACCAAGGAGTCAGTGCTCTCCAAGTTGCGAAGAATCTGTGCACAGCCTATTGAAACCAAACAGTGTGTCTGGTTGATGATACATTTCCTCCAGGTACTGCCGCACATTAAAAATATCCCAGGTTATTTAGACCCATTAAAGAAAACAGTTACACTGGTCTTCACTCAGCTGCACTGGCAGGCCAGCACCACTGTAAGGGACATTCATCTGCAGGATCTGCAAATGACAGAGCTGGCTCCCCTGCACAATTCAGCCTACTGCAGCAGCATTAGCTGCAGTACCTTTCGTTACATTCTGCTTGCACTGTACAATATTGGGTCACTTGATATTCCTCCAAGTGACATTTAAATTTAAGTCCAGAAGAAAGCCGATTGTCATCTTTTGTGAAAACATTACGTGAGACTTTTAGGCCCCTATGTCACTTGATGTAAATCAGCTCTGTATATAAAAAGCTACTAAACTACCCTCAGACCTTATAAGGGCTATGATTTTTGCATCTTTTTGATGTGATTATTGTTCAGCCATTTATGTGTGACTATGATAAACATACTTCCTTGTCATTAGTCCATCTTAAAACACATTTCGATGATGAGCTTGCCCTTCTTAGCCCTTCTTGACCCCCACTTGGTAATTTCTTCTAAGTCATTTTAATCGTATTTTATCATTACAAGGCTTCTTAATAGGACAGTCTAGCTTTCCTTTCTCACTGCATGAAACAATGCTGCTAGAGCTTGATTTGCATGACCTAAATGATTTCTGCAATCACTGCTCTCCAGTTGTTTGTCCTGAAGGGACAGTGAAGGATTATACTGTTTTAAAAGCATTTCTATTTAGCAAATACCTCATTTGCACTAAGACATCAGCATTTACCACATTCATAATGTAGCTAATAAATTTCATTTCTGCTTCAATTTTCTTGCTTCACAGATGACCAAAGATTGCATAATTGAGATCCAAGAGCAGGTAATAATTCCTTACCCATTAGTCCTCCAACTGCAGAGCTGTAAGACTGCTCAAAACAGTCAATCAGCAGCTTGCACCATCCATCCTATGACAAGGACCCTATATGAGGACCTCCATATCCCCCTGCATAAAAAGGGAGGAAGACCACTCTATTGAAGCCTTGAACTTCTGTCCCTCACGCTACTGTTCCTTTCTGTCTCAGTTTCCCTTCATTTAAAAATAAAATAAAAATTTAAAAACAGGGTTTTAGCACCACAAATATTTCAAAATTTAAGATGATACTGCTTGTATTTGAGGGACTGATCCAATCAATAGAAATGTCATTATGGAGTGCAATTGCTCCTAGTTCAACAACACATTTTGGGAATGGGGAACAGAAAAAGTGTGAGACGAGGTGAAGGGATGGTGTTCGGGCCTTTTCCAGCTGCTATCCCAGATGGGCAATTCTCAGTACCAACAACTAATGGAGGTAATACTCTCTAGGCCAGGAGCTTTTAAGCTCATTTCCTTTGCTGCCACTACACAGAGGCACTGAGGAAGAGTTTGGTTAGAAGCAGAAGGGTCTGAAGTTTCCCCATCATATTGCAGCTCTGCAATATAAGAGGCATGATTTGCCTCATAACAGTAAGCTAAATGAGAGTTTGAGGTGATTAATGATCATGGCAGAAAAAGAACAGTAGTGAAAGCATTTATAAGTCACTGTATACCTTCCAGTCTGGCAAAGGTTTCTGAAACAAACTACTTCATACAGCAGTTGCTGCTAAAGGGAGGCATTCATGCTGCATTAGTGACTTTGTTTATTCATACAGATCTTCACAATAACCACTAATGTCATGTCAAAAGCAGCAATAATGGATTTCCACATCTTCTTGAAATAGCCTGTGTCCTTCTTAAAGCAGGGTATGTCTCTGCCATGTTTCTGTAATGTCTAAGACTTTGATATTGGACCTATTAGACCTCATCATAGTAGAAGGAGCAATTATTTTATAATCCTTATAAATACAATATAACTATATAAAAATATTTTCTTGTCTCAGTTTCCATATCTAGATGATGCAACAGCATCCAGCTCCACAGTTCTTTAATAAAACAGATCTGTTTCTGGCAAAGGGAAAGAACTTTGGAAGAACATTTCTTTTTTTTTTCCATCTGTCATTGAATCAGAAAGAACCTCTCCCTCAACACCAGCCACAGCCTAGAATATTGCTGCTTGGAGCACAGAACACTTTCCTCCCCACTGCAGGACTGCCTTTGTAGGGGATAAAAAAAGCAGCTGAGCCAGCTTGTTGAATTCTGAGCATTCTCCATCACCCACCAGAGGCAGTGAGGGCAGCTTGGCTGCTGGCTGCAGGAGCAACACAGAAGGCCTATTAACAGAATAGACTTTAAGGCATCTTATCAGGTTACACACTCACACACAAGTACTCGCACAAACACACACACAAGTACACACACACGCACACAGAGAAATACTGGTGGCCCAAGAGAGATAAAAGCAATTTATAATGTTGCCACCTTGCAGTGTCTCAGCAAATTCAGAGACAGACAGCTCCCTATAATGTGGCAAACAGACAAAACTGGAAGTCTCACCATTAGTGGTCTGTTTCTCTGCTAAGTCTGGATTAAAGGGGAAATCGCAAAATCTGTTGTTGAAAAGACCAGAATACCCCACGGAGTCAATAACACTCTCAGAGCAGGTGAGGTTCACATTAAATTGATACAGCTCACGTAACATCAAGCAATATGAGGTGTTATTTACATAAAAAAATATATTTGGCAGATAACTTTGGGAGTGTTGGCTGAAGCAGAAAAGCAATCAATACATGTTGGCAATATTTACCCCCTTATAGTACTGCCAAATGTGAATTTGCAGGAATGTATCAGCTGTTTTGAACTGATCTTTGACTTTGTCTTTTCACAGATGAATGTGAATTGAAACTAGAATGATCCACATTACAGAGAAAGAGATATGGCAGGAATGCACAGGGTCACCCCTATTATTTCTTCTTGCTGTAAGAGTCACTGCTGAAAAAATTAGGTCAGATACAGTTTCCAAAGGGATTAAGTGAGGTAAATCAAATTGATAACAGAATATGAGTCTGAAAAAACACTGAATCAGACTCAATCATCTTCTACCTGGAAAAAACCATAGATTTTTTTAGAAATTGGAAAAGAAATTTTGGATTTTACAAAAACACCACATCTGGTACGCTATGTGTTTCCAGCTCTCTCACTCTCCCTTCTCCTCCTCCTTCAGGCAGTGGCTTTTAAAGGCACCCTCCCCCCAGAAATACAGACTGGGGCTCCTATAGTTAAAAGACATGCTGCAAATGAACAATAAAGAAGAACACCTAAGACAGAAATAAATCCTCTGGCAATAAAAACTAGGACAAACATGACTTTTGGTTATTTAATTTGATTCCTGATTGTTATTACAATCCAAATGTTATGAAAATTTCACTGAAAAACAATATTAATTTCAAATATCAGGTCCTAATTGAAAGCAGCAGAAATGTCCCACTAAATCAAATTAACGATCCATCCCATTCAGTATTCTGTCTCCAGTGGAAGATGTCTTCAGTGGAAGATGTTGTTCATGGAGAGCATGGGACTCTAGACATTTTCTGCATTCCATTCTTCTACATCTCCCAGTGAGCAGAACTGTTGTTGTGGTACGTTGCTGCCTAGTTCTGTTAGCACATTTACTGACATTTTATCTGCAAATTTGCCTCATCTCTTTTGTCCTGCTGATACCATCCACCTTCCCAACCTCCCATATCACCTGTGTGACACAGGTGATAAAGCCTTCCCACTTTCCATCCGTGTCTTTGCAAGGAAGGCCCAGCTGGCTCAGAGACTGACCTTGGGCCGTGAACACCAGCTTATGGGTCCCTTCCTGAAACAATATCTCTCTTCTCATTCTGCAATGTTTCTTCTTCCAAGAAATAGTTTGAAACTGAAGCACTGGTTTATGTGGAAGAGCAAAGGCAGGGGAGGAAAATTAGCCATTTGCAATTTGCCAACAGAAACAGGGTTCTCCTATGGTCATACAGAATTTTTAAAAAATTAAGCAACAAGCTTGAGACATGGAATAAATCAAAGGAAAAATGAACTTGTTCTAGGGCTTTTGCTAGCATTTCTAATTGTGGAAAGAAATGAGAAAACTGTCAAATGAAGTCTCTTTGATATAACTGCATTAAAGGATAATTTCCATTCCCCAGATGCATGATCTAGCTCCTAATAAAAGGTGTGTCCTGATGGACAGAATTTGGCCCTATGTGAATCTAATGAACTCAACATCTTTAGCAGGTCTCTCAAATACTCCTTTGTTCTGAAAAGTGCTTTACTGCACTGTTTACATGAAAGAAACCATTAAAAAAAAAAAGGCAGATTAAATGCTGTAGGGCCAGATCTCATCTGACCTTCCCATGATACCCTAGTAAAAAATTAAAGGAAGGTCTTGTACAAGGAGTATTTCTTTTTACTGCATGAAGGTCTGCTCCCTCACTAGGAAGGAAACAGGGACTCAGGTCTAACTTCCCTCTGCCATGGAGGAAATACTGAAAAGTTGAGACCATTTGCATATTTTTTTCCACATAGCAAAGCTAGGGAAGAATACTGCCCAAGTTATAGCCTTATCTTTCAATAACATCTAACTTATTTATAAGCTAGGATTGTGGCTTTCCCTAAACTGCATCTGCAGGGCAGAGTTGCTTGAAGACTCTGGGGCTGAAAGGCCTATAGAGAAGCTTGATATAACTGTAAAAGTTGGAAACAAATTTCAAAATAAAAATTAAGCTTTTAATAAACCACAAAGGTCTACTGTTCCAAGCAGGTGATGAATTCTAAATAATTAAGAGCTTCATTTCTCTTACAATGCAGATTTATTTATTTTAAAATTTTTCTCCAGTTGTACTGATACTACCTTATACTCTTTACTTCTTTATGGCAAATCTGCTTAGGTTCCTGGAGGACTAAGTTCAAGACAAACAGAACAACAGGAGGACCTATAGGTGACACGTAGCACTCTGGAAGAACTGTTCCTAGGTATGAACTCCGTCCAACAGCAGACTGGGAGAATGACAGTAAGACAGACTTCGGAGGTGCTGTATGATCCCTGTGGAATGGAAATTATTTTGGAGGTGATATTTAATTTGTTGCCAGAACTCTTTAAATGTGCTTGATAGAGAAGGAGATATGTTTTCTGCAGCTCAGTTAATACATTAAGGTTCTGATTTACATGAACATTCATTATGAAGGACTATTAACCCGTAGATATGGCCAGACTCTACTTAAGCGGCAAACCTGATGGGGACTGAAGTTAGAACTCTGTGCCCCCCCTTCTCCTGATCATTAACAGTGAGCTTTAAAGCAATTTTAAAACTACTGACTATATCCCAGCAGCAGAGCAGCACAACCAGAAGGCCAGGCACAGCACAGTGTAGCTTCTGGCTCTGATCCAGTTGGGCTACCTGAGCTGGCTCGCACCCTTTTGTCTGGCTTTGGGGTCCCAGCCTGGGAAACTCTCCGCTATGCTTTTTGCTTCCCTGGGCACTGAGGAAGGCAATCAGATGGACCTCACAGCAATGTCTTTGGACACATAGCTCACACATTGCCCTGGTCCTCCCTGAAGAGGTCCTGGTATGATCTTGTCTCAGTTTGAGACAATTTGGAGGGGCAGAGACCTCGGATAGAAGTCTCCTCCCTTGGATTCAATATCCCTGGTTTCTCCAATACAGAGAGAGAGAGAGACCAAATACACCCAGATATAAGTGAAAAAATAACTCTTTTCCAAGAAGAAATGCTAAAAACAATACTAATAAAACTAGGTTAAACCAATCGATGAGGAGAAACTTCCCAAGCCCCACCCACCAGACCCGATGGTGGCCAGCCTCTGCCACCTGTTAAAAACACACACATGGCCACAGAGACAAGATGGCCACCCTTCCACGTGGTTCACCTTCCCCACTCCTGGAAAAGCTGTCAGGAATGGTTGGAGAGTCAGCCAAAAGGCATATTTGGAGAAAAGAGAAAAGAAAAGGTGGATACCAGAATTTTTGTGCAACCCGGGACAGATCTCTATCAGAACAGCAGGGGCAAGGCTCCCAACAGCCTGATCTCCCAGTGAGCACTACTTTTCTACAAGCAAGGCATGATGAACATGTAGCACTAATGCTAAAATGTACTGAGGGCTTCTGTCACACTTAGGCAAAAGATTTGCAGGATGACCACAATGGGCCATATTGCCAAGTTGTCTTCCAGTCCACAGAAATCCTTTCAGCAGATCGACATCTCAGACTGACTGCATGGAAAAACCTTGTGGGAACAATATAGAACACATGGACTGGAGAAACACAGAAATAGCTACTAGATTACTATGACAGGGCAGAAGAAAGGGATAAAGTTTTCATTACTTAAAATCCAGCAGCCAGTTTCTTGCACCCCTTTTGGCTATCAATATAAAGATGAAAATTCCTGCTCTGCTCAAAATAGCTGCTGGTTAATATATGCAATTTTCATATAGGGCTTTTTCCTTAGCATTGCTGGGTATCTGTGAGACTCATGTTCATACTTTATCAACAGTAGGAACAGAGCTGGCACCATTTTATATTTGGCCCGCAGGTTCCAGTGTGAGTAAAGAGTACTCATCATCTCCTACCATTGCACCTAGTAATTATCTTCAGGATAATTAGGATATGTATCCTGGAGAACACCATCAAGATTCTTCTTTCTATTGTGGACTATAACTATTGGGTTGGATCTCTGGCTGGTATGAAGTCGCATAGCACAATTAATTAATATCTTTTCCTCTCCACCTGAGCTGGGAGGAAGTCTTAGGAATATATGTTGTTAAGGGATACTCAAGGCAGCTGTGAGCTGTACATTTGAGCCTCCCAAAATCTAATTGTGCACTTTAAGCTCTGAAAGTTATAGCTTAGTTGTAAATATGTGATCAGACCCTCGAATTGATTAAACAGAGGACTATGTGTTGCACAGAATGCAGGTATCATTAAACTGGCAAACTTTGCACTGACAGAAACATTTTCTTTAAGACAGAACAAATGATTTTCAGACCTTAAAACTTCACAGCCAGTATCTTTGATGCAAAAGTGCATGGTCTGCCATCCCCTCCATTTTAATCAGTATAATTATAAGGGATTACTTTGTATCATTCAAAGAAGTTTTCATATCATCTTGCAACCAAAATATCAGTGGCACTTCATGAATCTCAGTTTGAGAACAGCTGAGGTTGTAGCCATGGCCTGTTTGGTGCTTGCTGCTGAAACTACAGCCTATTGTGGCAAGAGATCTATGCACAACCTGGGGAGCCGGCAGTGGGAACAAGGAAATCATGTGCCCCCTTCCTTTCAGCGATAAAAGCCTCAGGATAAAATGTCTGTAAAGCCGAGTGCTTCTGAATAAGCCGTTCAGAGGAGTGGAAGCAGGCTGGGATTGAAGTCTAGCCATTTATCTCTTCCTGTGGCAGATTTGTGAGAGTTTGCTCTGGAAAGAGGAGAGGCTTCAGAAGCCATCAGTGTTCACAAACCACAGTCTTAGAAAGCAGAAGTGTTAACACCTTTCTGTGGCACTGCTCTGTCTTTGTAAAAAGTACAGTAACTTCTGCCTGCAGATACATGCTCACGACATGCATCTTGCAACTTGTAGGGAACTTTTTAGTAATAAAGAGGAGGTTTCTGTACCTCATAACATTTTTCTGGATTAAAGTAAGGTATGAATTTTAATTACAATGCCAATTCCAGGGCACCTACTGTTTCAGGCACACGTAATCCACTAAAGTTATTTTGGTTAATTTTCTCCTCGCAAATAAGTACCACTAGTAATAGCAAGCATGTTGTTACAATCCTCTTATGATCTTTCTCGCCACATACATTTATACATGACTGTAATTATTATTATAACATATCTCTATATAATTGCATATGTTATAGGTATGTGTAAGTGTATGTATGATGTTGTTACAACAATGTGTGTTGTATGAAAAAATGGCAAATATTAGTGTATATCTATGTGATTTGATACATATATGCCCAAGGCAGTGATGGATACTTTAACATAGAGTATAATAATTTGAGGCACATATGAATAAAAATTTAAGAAATAAAAAAAGGAGCTGTGGTAGTTCAAACTAAATTCCCTGGAGACGAGAGAAGTTTTAAACAAAAGTAGTGTATAAAAAGTAGCCTCAACATAGATTCTGATGGCAAGCCAGTGCCATAGATATTCTATCAATATCCAAATTGTTAGTAATAAACTATATTTGAGAACAGATTAACGTAAAACTGCCCCCCCCAAAGTAATCAACAATCTAGCTATATTTTCTTTTCTTTCCTTCTTTTCTTTCCTCCTTAAAATGACTTTGATTTTTACTGTATTCAAATAGATCCAAACATATCCAGGAACTACCATCAGGCCCCTTGTCATTCATGGGGAAATATAACAGAACTTGTATATCAATAAATTAATCAGGAACATCTGATACTGCCAGTATAATATCAGTTCCTTCTATTTAATTTGGATGCAATTAATCTGGAAGGATAGCAAGGTCCCAGGAAACCAAACTTTCCCTAGTTTTACACAGCAGAAATAGACGTAATTTGCTGGAATAGTGGCCTCATTTATGTGGGACAGACCTTCCAGTTGGAGTTTCCAAGCGTGCCAACACTTCTACTGCACCAAACTTCCTATAGGGTATATCTATATCATTTTCTGTGCTGGCAGTTACATGAGCTATGAACTTCAGGTGTAGCAACACAAGAGTGCACAGCCTCTGCACTTGAGCAGGGGGAATTGCAGGACATTTATATGAAGATTGGGATGAAATATGCAGAAGGACAAAATTGGTGGATGTGCTAACAGGAACAAACACATACTGAAGATGTGAAGCTGAAAGGTAAAGGAGGTCGTCTTCAAAACACTCCTTGTCAACAACACCCAGAGACAACAACCACGAAGTCTCCTGCTCCAGTGGAGTTATCATCCAGTTTGAATCCACATGGTGGCCCTGTATGGCTTAGAAGCTCCTCAGTCCCTGGAGCTGTTGGCTGTAATGACTGCAACCACAAGGATGGTGGCCTGTTTTGAAAAGCTGCTTAACTGCGGAGTGAAGATATCTGCTGGGATGCCTCTGTTGAGTGTTGCATCTTCACAGTGCCACCCTCAGCTGCTGGCAGCTGTTGCTGGCACTAGCCAATACTCAGGAATAAATGTCTTTTACTGGCTCTGCATGAGGTGTTCAAACACAAAAAAAAGGGCAGGTAACTCCCTAGTCTATCAAGCTGTTATGAATATACTAAGATTTGACTATTGTGACTTAATCAAATTTGTAAATACATTAGTGATACACTCAGTGTCATTTAAAACAAGAGGATGACACAGCACTGATACCAGCCAGAGATATTTCTTGATGATCTGAAAACCACACCTATCTACTGCTGATGCTTGGGGCAAATTATTTCTATAGGTTCAAACAATCAGAGATACCCTTCTGAATGATGTTTATCTAATGCTGCTTTCTTCACAGTAAAGACTGTTAATGCAGCAGTTGAGCAACTCCAGGAAGGCACAGTTATCCTGAGATAATCAGGAGCCTGAGGGCTCAGAGGCAGTCATCTGTATTCTCTGCCCCAATTTCATCAGTATATTAAATTAAAAAAACATCATGAAGGTCAAACATTTCATTGCAAAGAAGTGTAGAAATTCAAATATAGGATTGCCAGAGTAATTCTAACTGTGTGTTTACCTGTATATAGGTATAGTGCATTTTTCCAAATATTAATGCTGTCACTTATAATCTATGAGACTGTGGACAAATTATTAGGAAACTGGTGTATCAAAAATGCCTATTTGGTTTTTTGCCTACATGTAAATGTTTATGCAGTGTGTGGGTAAGAAAATAACCAAATCAATTTCACTTTGGAGATGTATTTAACAATATTCTTTGACTGATTTTGTAGTTTGTTTATATATTATGCGATTGCTTATATAGAAGGGCAGAACTAAGGTCCATCTGTCCTTCTTACAAATTCCACGTAACTACATGGAACCTGTTTTATGTGATACCGGTACCAAATCACAGGACACTGGATATATGGTTTTAGTTGTCTTTTAGAGAAATTACAGTTTCCGTAAGAGGTTCAGCTGGCAAGCTTTTTGCCACTGATATACTCTGAAAGAAAATAGGGCTGAGATTTATTAGTGGCACTTAGGGGTCCTAATTATGGACCAAGCTGCCTCAGACATATTCTAACAATCCTGATATGAGCTGTAACAAGCTAAGAGGCATCTATATGACAGAATGGTTCATGACTCTGTTGTGCATAGGTAGCTCATTACGGACCATTTAAAAAATATATCTCCACAGTGTAATTTGGACAAGTACGTGCTCACCTTTTCAGCACAGGTGTCATGTATGTGGAAAGGAGTCATGACTGACTGTCCTCCCTACATTCTAATCTGAGTGAGCCATCTAATCACATTCTGGCTGGATGTACAGAAATTCTGTGTATGGAAAATGCTGCGAATTACTGGCCCAGTGACTTGTTGACTCTCAGTGTTCTACATACATTAAATACTGTGGGCAGTTCTGTTCACTTTCTGGAGTCCATATGCTCAAGTGCTGCACTTCCAGCCTTCACAAAAAGCCTGAACTGTGCACAGAATGTTTCTGGGAACTAAAATAAAATATTATGCCTAGAACAGGGCAGATACAGGGAGAGCAGGAAATGGGCTAACCTGGGAAAGCCTGAAGTGCCTCAGAACTTCTATAAAAGGAAGGATTACCCCCTGAGGACTTTTCCTCCATTACTTAATGCCAAAACACAGACAAAAAAATCACTTAAATGATAAAAAGCTATTCAAAAGAACTGGCTATAAAATGACTCTTATCTCCAAGGCACTGCTTTTTCTCTGAATCCATGGTTATGTACCAGAATTGTTAAATAACACAGTGCTAATCTAGGAGTGTTTTGAGGGAAAAAAGCTACAGTCCTCTCTTTTTATAACATTGCAGAAGCATAAAGAAATAAAATAAAAAGTAAATGCTGATCTCTCAGCATAAATTTCAGCATAGTAGTGGATGAGAGGAAATTTAAATACTATTTTGAAGTTGATTATATCACACAACTCCACCCTAGAACTAACTTGCAATCTTTAAACTACCCTGTTAAAGCAAAGTGGGAGAGAAGATAAAAGATAAAGAGAAGGGGGAAAGGGGAAAGTTGCTATTTTATAAAATAATGGGATTATATATAATAAATCTTGGACAAAATTATAGGAGTTAGAGAAAGACAGCATGAAATCCATTACTTCAATTCACTGTGTCCTCACTGGAGTCTGAAACTCACATGATCTGATGACTTTTTAAGGAAGAATGGAATGAAAAGGAAAAATGTAGAAAAAACCCTAAAATTTAGGAAAAGCATAAAGGAAAACAAGTAGCAACACCATTAAAATAAATCAGAGTTTTTATGTTACATCATTAAAATCATGGCCCCATGTCTTCTCTCATTTGACTCGAATTTGGAAATGCCACAGGGTGCACACAAACAGGCTGAACAAACAGCATAGTCCGTGAAGTATCACCTTAGCATGTGAAACACAACACCAGGGCAACAGGAGTATCATCTTCACGGAAGGAAATGCAATACTAGGGCAACAGCTTCCATTCTGTCCCTGTCTTTGGTAGTGATTCACAGAGCTTCTCTTCACCCAGCCTCCTCTGAATGTTAAAATCCTGTCTAAAGTTCGAATTATAATAAATTTTATGCCGCTCGAGGTTTTAACAGAAGATTCTGTGTAGTGCAGAGGCAGTTAAAAGACCTGGGACCTTGAAACGTTTCTAGGAAAGGTTTGGAAAGGACAGCATTTTCATTTCAAATGTGTATTTTTATTGACAAAAGTTGAATATAACAACACAGATCTCTCATGGGAATAGGATATTATGAAATCTTCAATTTGAAGTTCAGAACTGGATAGTACAGCGTAGTAGAATGGAAATATTCATAAAATAAATCTGTTGCCCAAATAATCTATTCAGACCCTCAGGACAGTTAAGGAGCAAGAAGGGAATTGACCCGAGTCCTTCTGAAGGTGACAGCAGAAAGGGGTAAATAGGTTGCAGGCCCACTAGCTCATAAAGCACCCTGAAAGATGGACTAAAGTGAGGCAAAAAAGCTGCAGAGTGTGATGAGAGGGAGCAAGAGGAGGCAGCCTTGGTTTCTGCACAGGTCCAATGCCACTGATTATCATTGCACCCGTTGGACATGAAGAAACATCAAAACCTTTTCAGATCAGATTGTGAGCCATAGCCTGTGGCAGATGTAACAACTCACTGGGAGATGGTTGGAAGATATGCACTTATCCAAAATCAGCCTGCTTGTCAACATTTTTTTGGTTTTACATTGGTTATTTAGAGGATACAAAATTTCACTAAAATATTACCTTCTAACTATAATAGGTACAGTTGGATTACTGGTGAACACTGTAATGAAATGACTGTTTGAGGGGTTTGCCATTTATGGACTTCTTAAGAAAGAAGTAAAACAAAGAAATTTTTATCAGCTAAAAAATCCCATAATGCATTCCTTTGGGGAAAAAAAAGATTAATGGAAAAAAAAAATAACCTGCTTTTTGGCTAGCTTAAAAAGGCAAGGACTATGTTTATTCCTTGATGTAGATTTTAACCATCCTCATTAAGACCTCTCTCTTGATTGTAGCTTCAGCAACAGCATCCATCACCAGAGGAAAGACACAGCAGAACAAGGCCACATCTACAAAGAAAGCTAAGAAGAAAATGATCTCACAAAGTTACGAAACAAATTCTCTTTTCTGTGCTGTACATTTTGTGCTAACCAAACTGAGTACCAAAACTAATGAACTGCTAATGTAAACAATTTTTCCCCTGTGAATGCTTTTGGCCCATTGTGTTAATTAAGGCTTGATTCTGAAGTGGACAGAAACAAAAAGGAAAAGTCACATCTACTATGTCAGTGTAAATTGCTATGTTAGTTGGGATATAAATCTGCTGCTAGGGGAAGCAGGACAAAAACACTGAGTATTTTTAGACGTATCATCGTTAAATATACTTGCTCCTGTCTTAATATTGACATGAACCAGAAGTGAATATATATTTTAAATGCAAGTATTGCTAAATGTTGCACATCCCTCAAGGGCTGAATTTAAGTCCTGGTATAAAGCTCATTAAAACCAACAGGAACCTTTCTTCTCCAGCAGAGAGTCAGAATCTGAATATAAATGAGTATTCTAAAAAAAAATAACAATGAAAAAGGAAAAAAAATCAAATAACAAAAGAAAGGTACAACGGTTAAAATGTTGGTACTGACATTCAATTATAATTATAAACACTCTTTTACCAAGTAAAAACACTCTTTTACCCAAAAAATTCTGTACTTTCATGTTCTTGTAAAGCAGAGTCAAAAGTACCCACTTTCTCTGTACTTGGTAGGCATTACTACTATGGACTCAGTGCTGTCTTTGCTCAGGCTGTTCTGTTCTGCTCAATGCATTATTCTAAAATATCTGGCAGTGGGGTAAAGAAGGACATTCTCAGGAATAGTGCGGAATTATAAATGAAGAAACTATTTGTTTACAACTTTATACTGACATTACATAAATTGTGAATGTATCAGTCATCATCATCAGTTAACTGCCATTTCACCCAGTCCTTTTAAGGAAGAGTCTGAAGAACTATCCAGGTATCGCAGGAGCTGGTGATTCAGAAAGTAGTAATCTTTCTGCATCATGTGGTGCTAAAAGTGTTCTCCTGGAAAAGTAGGGAAGTAAAACTTCTGAAGCTTTGAAACCATGAAAACACATGTGTGTGTGACTTTCGGGGTTTTTTGAGAGAGGTGTTCACCCATATCCCAAGACAGATTCTTCTCCAGGTAATTACATTGCTTCACTAGTTCCAAGAGGATACACTATTCTTCATTTACACTTTTAAAACACTTATGTTGCTGTGACAATCTTGTTCCTTAATCTGATAAGCAATTCAGAGTACTGTGCTTTCACAAAAGCTATGTTGTGAAACAGCTATTCCTTGCTTTATCTGAAGCAACTGCAGTAATATAATAATCTCTTAAAGACAGAAGAAAATAGATTAAAAAATGAGACCCCTGTAAATAAATGCTGACATTTACAATTTAAATTGCAGTAGTGTCCATTGCCTGTTCTTCCCCAGCTTAGAAAAACAAAGGCAAATTTTGCTCCTCAAAGTAGTTATCACAGGGTAGGGAGAGAGACAAATCACAATATAAAGGGAGGACTATATTATATGAACAAATAATGGGATTTTGGCCAAGGATAAGGAAAAGGGTTAGCTCAGTAAGAGATTTTGGCAGATGAATTTCAAGAGTCATAGAACATCCCCAAGAGATAAGAAAAAGAATTAATTCAAGATAGTTTGGAGGAAGAAGACAGCAGAGTGACTGAGAATTTTCCTCAACAATGGAAAGTGAAAGAGTTGGGAAAAAAGTCTTGAAGTTAAGTTTCAGTCAAGCTTGTGATTAACTCACTGTTTAAACAATTTTGATTAGCAAATGGCACTACATCAAGAAGATGCAATGAAGAGAGGTTAAAAAACAGAACTGCATAATGGAAGCTATGTTAGAAGCGAAGATGATGAACTAGTAGAACTGATAATTATCTGTTGAAAAACCTCAGGCTGAAGCTGTATCAACAGATATGAAGACACAGAGAAATTGCATCGAGTTTGTAGTTTCACATCCCTGAAATATCTCAAGGTACTATTCAGATAGACAGGTATTCCCACTCTGTGTGACTAATTCTTCTGAGTATGGAGAAATACCAAATAAAAATCATGTTGAAGCACAAAGAATGATAAAAATATCTCACACACCTATGTCTCAAAAATAACAGATGTTTTTCTTTAGTGTTGAAGTTTTCTTTTGTGCTTCATGATCCAAAGCACATTCTGATCTAGTAAGCATTCTCTTGCTGGAACAACCAAGTCTCCGAGCTAAAAATCAACCCCTTTCAACCCACTCACCTTAAAAGACAAGAACTTTGCTGCTTCTCTGAAACCAAATCATCCTCCTAGGCTGACCAAATGACATGTGGCTCCCTTTGGGACAAATTTCTAGAAAAATTCACAGCTAGTTGGCATGCAGTCAGCACAATATTCCCTGGCACCTCATACCCATTTAACTTCAGAGTCTTCTGGCACAAGCCAGCTCTGCATTCTGTCCCAGAGGTGGCTGTATTTCAGCAGTAATGAAACTGCAATACATATAGTGCCACATTATTCACTCTGACACCCATGCAGCCCCAGTGAAAACAATGCAGGTAAAGTTAGAAAAATTACATGAAGGTGACCAAAAGCAGCCCTGCCAAGTTTTTATTAAAGAATCATTTTAAAAAAATATTACTTTGTTTTCCCCAAATAATCTATCAACCCCCACCTTACTCCCCCACTAATTCCACAGAACTTTTTAACAAGTTTTGTCAGTATTTTCCTCCTCATCTTCCATCAGAGGGAATCTTCTCTGTTCCCTTGTTCCTCACAAGAGCCACGATATTATCAGACAACTCACTGTGTTAATGATGAGCAGGCTGAATTACCTCCAGCTAAACACTGGTCATTGAAATAAGAGGTTTTTAAAGTACAGGCGGACAACTGGTAAATTGGGAGACAGAAGTTACAGCGCAAAGGACAAGGGCTACAGTGCTTTGAAAGTCTCTGATGTAAAAGTTTATGGGCATAAGAAGGTCTTTTCTGGTTTTTGTTCAGTAAGCAGGTGGTTGAGTATTTGATGTCCTTCTTTTAAAAATTCCAGCTCAATGCTGGGCACAGGCAGGCCCACTAAGACAGGCTGGTGCATCTGTGTTGTTGCTACTCAACACAACAGCACCGTGGCCGTATCTCCCCCATTTCACCCGTATCCCTGGTTCTCTGCAGAGTTGCTCTGTCATAGAGGCACCTCCACACTTGCTCAGCTGCTCGAGTGACCGTCACTGATTAGGCACATCAGAAACTCTTAGCAAGCTGAGCAGAACAAGCCCTGTAAAGTACTGGATGAGTATGCTTAACAAGCACACCAATTGCTATTTGCCAGTCACACTGATATGAGTAAAGCTGGTTTAAGAATTGTGCTGAGGATTAGCTAGATGATTCACAGGAAAATCCAAAATTAAGGGCCCAATTTACATTCAACGTATGTGGCTGAGAGAGTTGGGAAAAGGCAACACTCGGCCTCTTGCTTAGAATGGATCCTAATTGCCTATTTCTTCTAGTTACAGTAAGCAATCTCCAAGCATGTCTATATTAAGCAAAACATATGTGTATACACATGGATACACACTTCATTGAAAATACTACATTCCAGATACCCCTGTATGAAACTCAGAATGCCAAGATCTGCTCACGGGAGATTTACTCAGACTCCCAAAGGCCCCTTCCTGTTTTCTCACTGTATAGCAAAGAAGAGGATTTGCCCCAGTGCCTATAAAACAGAACAATTAAAGGCACACTGTAAAATATTATTACGTCAACGACATACATCTGTTCCCGGAACACTGCTAGTTATTTGTGACTAACCTAGTTCACTGAAGAAAGTTGTGAGAGCAGAGGATATATTTTTCTTTGTTCTTTTCCCCTGAATATTTCTGGGTGCTGATAATAATATCTACTGACAGAAAAGACTAAGGACACAAAGGTTTTTTTATCTGGTGAGTAAACATGCTACCCAGCTAATAATAGCATGAGACGATTTTACAATTTTTACTTGAGAAGCTGTATTTTATCTATTTTGACATCTCTCATTAATGATTTTTGCCCTGCATAGGATCCTCCGCTGAGAAAGGACTGGTTTCTATGGACTTTATTTCTCACAACCAGAGCGCTCTTGCATTATCCGTCATTTACAGGGATTCATTATCGAAGTACTGCACAAGGGTTTAAGCCGTAAAACACCAAGAGATTTGTCTGGACTTTGGAAGAGATTTTATGACGTTCGAGATTTGGGAGCAACACTGTAAAAGAAAAATATTTTTTAAATGCGTCACTTTCTGGATGCCTTGAATCTGGATGAAGCTACCCCTACCAAGGGCAGCTCATTTCAGCGTTTCAGCTCATTTCGGTCATTCTTTGACTGTGCTCTGAGCTCCAGCGTCTCCCACACAGTCACTGGAAGCTGCATGGTCTCTCTTTCCTATCTCTGCCCTACAGAGAGCGTGTGCTTCCTCTACACCCACTCTCCTTGCCAGAAGCCTCACTGCAACTTCCTGTCAGTTTTACACACTCTGCCGCGGACTTCCTCTGAGCACAAGTTTTATCTGAACGTACCACGTTAACTATTTGCTTACTGTTTCCTAGAAACTTAAGCGGTCATTTATTTTTAACCTTTATCGGCTTAACTCTATGTAACTGGAAAATATTAGTGACACTCCGGGGGGAAAAAAAGAGCGACTTGCATTATTTAGGACTGAAATAAGAGAAAGGCTAGGAAATACCATAATTATTTGCAGGCAATGGGCATCCTGCTTTGTATCAGCAAGGCTAATGATAGGCTGTTCACATCCAGAGGCGTAATGATCCACATAAATCCAGCAGTATGTGGCATTTCGGAAACACCCTTCACCAGTGGATCTCAGCACCCTTTTACAAACGCGAGAAAAACTGCACTGGCATTTGCGCTCGCAGCTCTTTATGTTCTTAATTAACGTAGAGCAACCATAACGTGCTTTAGACGCACCTCTGAGCTGTAACTAACCCACAGCTCCAGGACGAAGAACGCGGGGACACGGGCGATGTCACCACAACTCCACTCGCCCCCCTCACGCCCCGGGGCCTCGCCCCTCGCCCCCTCCTGCGCCGCCACAGGGCCGGGGGCGGGGCGGCCGCGCGCCTGCGCAGGGGGCGGTGCGGCGGGGTCACCCCTCCCTCGCTCCCTCCGCCCGCCCCTCCCTCCGCCCCCGCCGCGCCAGAGCGAGGCTGGGCGTGCGGCGTCACGGCGACGGCCCCGAGCCGCGCCCCGGCACAGGCGGCGAGCGGAGCTCAGCGCAGCGCGGCGCGGCGGGCGCGGCGCAGCGGCATCGGCCGGCGAGGCGGCGGGGAGCGGAGGCGCTGTCCGGTGGGTCGCGGAGGGCAGCGCGGGTGGGCCGGGCCGGGCCGCCGTGGCGGGGAGCGGCGCCGCGCCTCTGGTACAGGTGGCGGGGAGGGGAGGGGAGAGGAAGGGAGGGTTTAGATGGGGTGGGGGCGGCGGCGGTGGCGCTGGGAGGGGGGCGGCGGGGAGCGGCGCTATGAGGGAAGGGGCACCAGCCTGGAACATGGCGGAGGAGGAACCGGGAGCCGCCGCTGCGTCCGGCCTCGGGCACGGGGGGACCCGGCGGGGGTGGGGGTTGCGGGGCGGCGAGGGGCAGCTGCCGCGGCCCGGCCCGGGGCCCGGCCCTGCCGTTCGCCGCCGCCCCCCGCCCGCCGGTCCCCAGAGCAGAAGTTGGAGCGGAAGCGGAAAGTTGTAACCCCGCGGGTCGGGGCCGCGACGTGGGGCCCGGGCGGCCGCGGGGAGGGGCGGGTGACGCCCGGCTCGGCCCTGCCGCGGGCGGGGAAGGGGACGGTCCCCGGCGGCCGCCGGCGTTGTCAGCGGGAAGTCCGAGCCGAGCCCCACCTAGTCCGGCCGCCGGGAGAAGCCGCTCGCTCTTTCCGGCCGGTGTGTGCGGGCGGGGCGGGGGGGTCGGGCCGGGCGGGCAGCCCGCAGGGATTGTGCCGGGGGTGGCCATGGAGCGGGACAAGCGGGCAGCGCCCTGGCCAGCGAGCTTCCCTCTGGCTTATCACAAAATGAAAAGGGGATGACAGGGATGTTTGTCTCGTCTAAGCACCCCACCACCACTCGTGTCAAAGCAAATGGAAGAATTTGACTGACACTTCCTGCGCCAAACCCGTCAGATGGACCTGAGATCCTTGTACCCTTCTGTTCGCGTTTGTGAAGGAGCGGTGGAAGGAAACCAAAGTTTGCGGAGAGGAAAATAAAATCAAATCCAACTGTTTTCGCACTGGCCCCAGATTATAAAAGAGGATAAGAAACCAAGGTTTTCTGCGAAAAAACAACAGTGTGCTCTTACTCCCATTTCCATCTTAAAGGGATGGGTTGTGCTGCTCAGGGTAAAGGAAACAAAAAAAAGAAAGTCTTTTTCTGTACTGTTTCGGGGTATGGTAGTACGGTGAAACAGTTCCAAGAGAGGGGTGTGTCAGAGATGCCCAGCTTGAAAAACACACAGGTCGCGTGTGTGGTTTTTGCATTTACATGTTTTGATTAGTGTAATTTGTAATTTTCAGCACATAACAGCTACATCTTACCCAAGTGTGAGATGTGTAGACAGTGTTTGACCGTAAAGTGTACATTGAAATTACTGTTATAAAAAAGGAGACAAGAAACACTCTTCTTTTTCATTAATTATAATTAAAAGGAAAAAAGCAATTGCATTGCCTTAAAGAGCAGCCATTCAAAAATAAATGTATTTCCCTTTGGAAAGAGTTTCTTTTCACCTCTATGGAAAACTTTAAACATTAGTCAAATTATTACCTTTTGGATGACTTTCCTCTGTATTAAAGTTACAAGCTTTTGTGAGGAAAAAACCAACCAAACTTGCTGCAGTCGAGTATTTTCACTTTCTTTATTCATTGCACCTTTTTTTACTCTCACTGAAAGTGTATCCTGTAGACTTCATTCCAGATAAAAATGAGCTAAGTGAGTAGTGGGGGTTACCTTGTCTGTTCACAATGAAGGCTTTGCAAAAATAAACTTTCTAACTAATTAGATGCAGTGTTTTATTTCCTTGGTACCTTTATGTTTTCAGGCATGCTTCTTGTAGCGGTGTGAACTGCTTCAGTTTTAACTTAGAACTGTAGTGCAAAATTCTGTTACTATCTGTACCCATGTAACTGAGTTTTGAGTTGCACTGTGCAGTGTAAGTGCCATGTATCTTTTCTGCAGCAAAGATGATCATACTTGGAGCACCTGTCTGCCTGGGGGTGAAATAATCTGCAAAACAGAGTTGAAAGACTATAAGTGTAAAACCAGAACTTGTATATAGGGGGACAAGAAACCCCGGTAGTCTTTTTTTTTTTAACTCTCTGTACCTGTGCGTCATGCTTCTATTACTATATGCTTGCACCAGATAAGCTTTCTGAGTGGAATTAAAATTGTGCTATTTTGTTCCAAAGCTCTGCTGTAGGACAGTTCATCAAAAATAAATCTGAAGTGAGCCATGACAGTTCTTTTTGTGCTGTGCCAGTTTTGCACAGTAAAACTGACTGTCTTTTTAATTGAGAGCCTTTCTGGAGCAGAGGCAAACAGATGGGAATCTAGGTGAGGGCCTACAAAAGGAGAAAGAAATTGCTCGTATGGTGAGGAATGAAGTGTGCTGAAGACTCCACTGTAGCTTGTGATCTAACAGTTAGTAAATGTGACAGGGAACTAAAATAAACAGTTGTCCACCTATCATCTGGGATGTGGGAAGTGCAAGAGTCACAGAAGTACTTGAGTACTTGATGCTTACTGCTGTAGTGCCAATCCTGTCATCTGCAGAGCTCTGCTGGCTGCTCGGGGTTAGGTATAGAGAGGTGCTTTTAAGGATAAGAATATCTTAGAGATAAAAACAGGCACTCTCTTGACCTTGGGTGTGTGCTAAGAGGGTAGGTGGATCCTTTATGAATTGGTTGGTCTAAGTAATGCTTAGATGACTTTCAGATACTTTACTGGCATTTGTGTGTTCTTCTGGTTAGGCTCAAGTTGTTGTGAGTTTTAATCAAAATTGCTCTCTTAGTAAACAGATCACTAAGCATACCTTGTGCAACAGAAGTTCATGTTTAGCTTGTGGTTGCAAATGCTGCCATTCCTTTACCTCAGAACAAATCCAAAAGCAGACCGAAGTGCACTGTGTGGTGTCAGTGTGCTGAATCCCTGCTGAGTTGGGGCAGGCTTCTGCTGTGTTCTGTAGCATCTAGGTCAGGTAGAGGGATATTTTAGACAGCCTTCTTGTTCAGAGAGATTAAAGCAGTATCTGCAGTAACTACAACTTTATATTTGAAGGCAAACTTTGTTTTCCTGCTCAGATATCATTAAGACGGTCTGTTTCCATTCTTCTTGCATAGACCAGGGAAAAAAAGTATTTTTGTACTCGAATGCCATTAATAGGAGATTTGTTTTCAAGTTGACTTGAGTTTTCAAAGTTGTTTAACAGGTGACTGTAGTAGAGCTTTAGTATCTCAGAGCATCTAATGTATGGCTTTCTCCTTAGGGCCTGTCAACTGAGTGAGACAGGCGTAGTAGAAGCCATACTTTGATGAAGCTATGGCAGTTTGCTTGTAGTAGGCAAACACTATATGGAGAAAGTCAAAGACTTGTCAGCTGGTACAAACTGTTTCTTCATGGAGCAGTCGAATGAGGTTACCTTCAAAAGCAGCAGTAGGTTCTTTCTTGAAACTCATCTGTGAAACTTTAGAATGCCTAAAGAAACACTGGACAACTAAAAGTGATAAAGGTTTTTTTATTTTTATGTGTCTGCCTATGCATGCTGTTGTGAACTCCTGACAACTGCATGTTCTCTCTTCTAGCAGCAAGGAAAGGGAGGAAGACTGTAAACACCAGGTTAGAAATCTGCCTGTGAAGCAACTTTTGAAATATAAAATGATTTGGGGGCCCTCTAGCTATTCAGGATGCTCTTTTTTCAAGAATAGTGTTTTAACAGTGATTTTTACTACTGAAGCAGTAGAGTGAAAGTCACTATAAGACCCTAGAGGACCATGTGTTGCAGAGTTAAAGGAACTTTGTAGAGGTGAACCAGGAAGAAGAAGAGACATTTGGCAATATCTCGTACACTGTCCCAGTCAGCTCCCCAGTTATTAATCTAAGGAATTGACGTTATTTGAAGTAAATCCCTGCTATGCAGCTACAAAAAGAGACTGCCAATTCAGCCCACATGGTTAGTTCATTCCTGGCCAAGGGAGGAAGGCCAGACCATAGTGCAGGAGTAGGACAGCCTAGCCCTTCTAATGGATCGGTGTTTGCATCCTGTGGCAGACAAGCAGCATCTCATGTTTCTCTCCAGTTTGAGATTCTCTTCAGGAAATCTGTACTTTCTTAGATCACTTGGTATGATTCCTGCAGCTGTTGCAACACAGGAAGATGTGCTAAATCTGAATGACTTGACCGGGTCTTCTGTAAAAAGGATATTGTATGCCACTGTTACTCACTCATGAAATAATTTTCAATGTAACTCTAATTGTAGAGCTGTGAGAAACTTTATGTCATTAAATTTTCAGACAGCATTGAACTGGAACGGGAGAACAGTTTATTTTCATAACTGAGGACAAACTTTAAGCAGGGATCCATAGTTAAAATTCTTTTTCATAGAAAGAGAATGTGCTCTTCGCATCAAGATTTGTTGACATCAAAGTGAATGTTACTCTTACTTGCTTTAATTATAGCACTTATTATTAAGTCAGTTAGTACCTGATTTTGGTAGGTAATCCAGATTAAAGGAAAGGATGCATTTCAACAATATTTCCATTAGTGTGGCTTACTCCATAACTTTTTGAGACATTAGATGGTGAAAACTTTTTCTCAAATGAATTTACTATTTATTGCCCAAATAATGTATGTTGTCTAGCCTTGTCTTCAGTTAATCTGAAATAATTTGTGAACACAGATAGTCCCTGCAACTGTTTTTGTTTCTCTGCATTAGTTGTCTTAGCTTTTGAGGTCTTCTGCTATTTTTTTCCACTCGCAGTCTCTGTTTCTGCAACCTAACCAGTTGTGCTTCACTTTTTTTCTATGTTTGCAGTGGAGTCTGAAGTAAAGTTTCTTAAAAACATGCTTTGTATATCAGGAAGAAGAAAAAAAAAAAAGTATGACCACATCTGTGTTAAAAGTGAACTTCAGATACTTCTGAGTTACCTGTGTGGAGTTCCAGAGGGGAGAGGTACAGGAGACAGAAGGAGGATCCGTGTGTGAGTGACACTTCAACACTACTGAAAAACAAGTGGTTTTGGTAGTTGCACACCAGCTACTTGGATTTTTCTAGAGGTTTCATGTATGGTCAGTATTTTTGGAGATAAATCTAGGAAGCTGAACAGTAGCTGGACTACATCAGAACCCAGACGATAGTGATAGGTAAGTTGTGCAATTGTACAGTCCGTGCTTGCAGTTAATCAAGCTTCTAGAACACCTGGTCTAATACTTCCCCAAAAAGTGATTTGTTAGAAGACTAGAGGAAAGTCGCAAAGTATTTTATTTTTTCTGAATGTGGAGAAGGGTAAACTGGAATGTGGAAAGGAAGTAATATCTTAAATGGAAGTTACCTAAAAATCTTACTTTCTGCAATACAGTATTTAGGACTAGAATTATTTATTTATTTATAAGGTGACATTTACAGTTGAGACTGAGTTGTGAATGCCAGGCTAGATGGGGCCCTGAGCAACCTGATCTAGTGGGTGGTAGCCCTTCCCATGGCCAGTGGAACTACATCATCTTTTAGGTCCCTTCCAATCTAAGCCTTTCAGTGTGTATGGCTGTGTGTCCAGGCTTGCCTGGGGGCAGCCCAACAGCATAGTGTGCACGAACCTCTTTTATTAGTCTTGCAATTTGTTAGATTGTTAGGGGTTGTAAGATGCAGTCAGTAACCCTCCTGTGGTCTTTCACTCTGAAGCTACTTACAAGGTAACATTCTGAAAACTTGATGTACAAGATGACCCATAAACATAGCCTACTTGGCTTCATGTGATTTACTTTTGCATCTAATATTGCTGAAGGATTTTCTTTGGGTAGGGCGAGTGTATAAATTAATATGTCATGCAAAATCTGACTCTTACACTTAACTCTAAATTCTAGAGTTATCCTTATTTGTACTGACTATATAAATATGTATCATACTGTCTTTCTGTGATTCTTCTGACTTGTTTAAAATGGAGATTTGGTGGGCAGTAGACATTCTTTCAGTGTGGTGATTTTACTGCCATTCAGGGAATGGTCCTTTTGTTGTTTGCTGTCTGTTGTTTTTGTTGTTAGAAGCGTACAGAAAATGCAATATCCTTTCATGGGTTTTATGGTGAACAGCATCAGAAATGAGTTCATAGCAAGTGTGAACTCACCTTCAGAATTCTCACAAATATAATACCAATCCAGAGATGAATTTCTAAGGTAGTTTTATATATATATAAACTATATATATAACAAATATATAGTTTGAGATGCCTTGGACTTGTGCTCTTTGTGGGCTGTGAAATGTTGTGTTCAAAAATCCAACCTCAACTGACATTAGTTATTTGAGAATGTGCCATGCTTCTAGAAAGTGCCAAATTGTCATCTTAGGACTTGGTGGAATCTAAGAGACTGTAGTAGTCCTTTGGCATCAGGATGGAACACTGGAAGAGGCAAGAATAACTGACCATCATGCTGGAGGATATCACTTTTCCATTTTTCTGATATATCTTTTTTCACTTAGTAGCAGATTAGATGAGATCTCATGAGAGATGAGACACACTCGCACTTAATCATCATGGGCATTGAGTAAGTTTGGAGGCCATTAGAGAAGTCTGTGATACTATAATAAACAGGTATTCATAACTAATTTTTTAACTGGATGCTTGGTCTTGAAACATTCTTACATTTAGTGTACAATTTTCTACTTGCTTTTTATATCTGAATACTAGAAAGGGAAACAAGCATTTCTGAATTATAGCTGTGTTATACCTGTGCTCATTGTATGTTCTTATTTTATTGTTACCTTTTCACCTTTCTTTATATTTAAGCAAGTCCATGGCTTATATTTTTAATGATCCTCTTTTGTTTTGGTTTGGGTTTTTTCTGATCTCCCTAAACCATTTATTTCAGGAAATGCCCAAAGCTAAGTTGAGGTTCAGCCAGAGATCTCGCATAGAAAACTTAAGTGTGGTAGCTGAAGTTCTGCAAAGACGGAGTAGCTGAAAAGGAGGTTTTACGATTAAGTGCTTTAGGCCACTGTGTGTGCTTGTGTTTGGCATCCTTTTGATCTGTGTGTTGCTTTTCATCAGACTCTGAAGAGTAATCTCAGAAGAAAAGTGCTGTATCAATGTGAGTAGGAATTAGAGTGAGAAATAAGAATATTTCACATGAATCCTGGAATGAAAAGATCAAATAGGTTGTACAGTTTTATTCCTGAAGAACAAAGAGTACTGATGCTACCTCTTCCTTTTCTGCTAGAAATCTGAATCCTGTTTAGCCAGGAAAACAGTGAGGAAGCAACATTAAGTGCATGTTAGTTTGAACTTAGTTTAACTGCAGTAACCAATATTTTGAACAATATGCAGTCTTGCTAACTAGTCCTGGTTCTAGCCAGAGGCACAATCTTAAGATGCAGTTTCCAAAAATGTTTTTCAAAGGCAAATATGACAGCTTGAAAATATTTGTATTTACAAGTAATGCAATTCTTCCATTACTTAATCTTATTGTGAGGATACTTTTTAAATGAAATTTGGTGCTATAAGTTTCACAGAGGAAAACTGAAGCCTCTTTTCCAAGCTAAATGCTGAATCTGCTGTGACAGTAAAAGTGAAAATAAGGAATGTTCCCAGACTTGCCAACAGAAGGCTGAAGTCACAGATCACAAGAACCTAAACAGAGTGTGCATTGGGTAAACTGCAAGCACCCTAAGCAATGTGAAAATAAAAGACTGGTTTCCTGAAGGATAAACTTGCTTCACTGGAACAGTCAATGTAGACTAAAAGGTTATTCCTCTACTTGGGCTTTGCCCAAAATATAGATTGTTTTGAGATGTATGTATTTAACTTGCTGAAGGATATAGTGGTAATGCTTTTTCAAAGGCTGTGGTGATTGTCGTAGCCTGAATAGTTGGTGATTCTTAAAAGACCGGACATGCTGATTTGTATTTAGAAAGTTCTTCCCATCCAAACCTCTAGAGCCAATTTTAAATTTCAGTATACTTTGGACATCTTCTGTTACCTTATCAGTGTGTTTGATTTGTGTTGTGGGTTGACCCTGACTGGACAGCAGGTGCCCACCAAAGCTGCTCTATCACTCCCCTCCTCAACTAGACAAGGGAGAAAAAAATATCACAGAATATGCTGAGTTGGAAGGGATCCTCAAGGATCTTAGAATCCAGCTCTTAGCCCTGCACAGGACCATTCCCAAGAGTCACACCATTTGCCCAAGAGAATCATCCAAATGCTTCTTTAACTCTGCCAGGCTTGGTGCTCTGACCACTTCCTTGGGGAGCCTGTTCCAGCACCCAGCCACCCTCTGGGTGAAGAACCTTTTTCTGATATCCAACCTGAACTTCCTCTGACGCAACTTCAGGCCATTCCCTCGGGTCCTGTCATTGTTCACCACAGTGAAGAGAGCAGTGTCTGCCCCTCCTCTTCCCCTCACAACGAAGTTGTAGACTGCAATGAGGTCTCCCCTCAGTCTCCTCCAGGCTGAACAGACCAAGTGACCTCAGCTGCTCCTCACACAGCTTCCTCTCAAGGCCCTCGAGGGGAAACCATCCTTGTTGCCCTCCTTTGGATGCTTTCTAATATAGTGCAAGACCTGTGCATCAAGTTAAGGACAGGGAGGGATCACTTGCCAGTTATTGTCAAAGGATAAAACAGATTTAGCTTTGGGAAATCAATGTAATTTATTGCCAATCATATCAGAGTAGGATAATGAGAAATAAGACCAAATCTTAAAAACACCTTCCACTCACTCCTCCCTCTTCTGAGGCTTAACTTCACTCCTACATTTTCTACCACCTCTCCCCCAGTGGTGCAGGGGGATGGGGAATCAGGACTACGGTCAGTTCATCACTTGTTGTCTCTGCTGCTGCTGCTTCTTCAGAGGGAGGACTCCTCACACTCTTGCCCTGCTCCAGCATGGGGTCCCTCCCCTGGGAGACAGACCTTCACAAACTTCTTCAACGTGAGTCCCTTCTGGAGGTGCAGTCTTTCTGGAACGGAGTGCTCTAGCACCTGATTTCCATAATGTCACAGCCTCCTTTGAGTATCTGCCTACTCTGGCCTGGAGCGCTCCTGGCTGCAGGTGGATCTCTGCTTCACCGTGGACCTCCATGGGCTGCAGGGAGACAGGTGTCTCACCATGGTCTGCATCATGGGCTTCAGGGGAATCTGCTCTGGCACCTGGAACACCTCCTCCTGCTCCTTCTTCACTGACCTTGGTGTCCGCAGAGTGCAGACATATGCTCTTGCATATTCTTGCTCCTCTCTCTGCTGTTGCTCTTCCCCCAGCAGTTTTTTTCCCCTCTTAAATCTGTTATCCCAGAGGTGCTACCACTGGGACCTTACTGTGGACCTGCAGTAGGTGCATCTTGGAGACATCTGGCATTGGCTGCCAGACATGGGGAATGCTTCTGGTAGCTTCTCACAGAAGCCACCCATTAGCAATGCTGCTACCCAAACCTTGCCATGCAAGCCCAATACAATTTGACTTAAAACAAAGTGAGTCTTAAGGTATGACAGGTTTCTTCAGAAAATGGCAAGCTTTGAAGATGCAGAGGAATCAAAAAGTATGGTCTAAACATGAAATAGAGTGATCTTAAGAAGATTCAAATAGAATCTTGTGGAGACCTGATTAAACAAGTTTAACTCTCATTAATTTAGTAACTCTCTACTAAAGATCTAGTCCATGTAGTAGAAAGGGGTGTGGGGATGACTGTGATTCAAATTCATTTGGTTAAAATTATTCATTTTTTTGTGTAGGTGTCCTCATGTCTATGAGCTCAGGCTTGCAAGTGTGAATTTTTTACCTTTGAGTTTATGCTCCTAACTGTCAGATTTTTCCCCTCTCTTGGAAATTCCTGACCCATTAAATGAGGCTTCTGGAGGGCTAAGATGCATCAGCTGCTCACAAAGCAGATGTGGAGCTATGGCAGTTCACAGCTTTGCATACTAAGATTAGCAGGCATTTGTTTTAGTGTGGATTGTTAGTTTGGGTTTTGGGTTGGGTTTTTTTTGGTGGGGGGGCAGGGGCTCCGGGGTGGGGGATATTTTTAGTGGATGGGCTTTTTGTGGGGTTTAGGTTTTTTGGTTGGTTGGTTTGTGTTTGGTTTGGTTTGGTTTTTTTTAAAATATGCTCTTCTGAAACTTGTGACAATTTAGCAATTGCCTCAGGAACAACCAAGTTGTCTGTGCATCTCCATGTGGGCAGAGGTGTGAAGGTCAACTGCAGTTGTCATCTCCTAGTTAAGGTATGCTTGTGAATTGGACATTGTCTGAGGAGCAAACATCCCTAGGTACAAGATGCTACTGCCTCACTGCCAGAAACAACAGGATGTTCTGCCCAAGTTTCACCCACTTCAGTTAGGCACTTCAGACCTTTTACAAACTCTTGTCCGTCAGTGGATTCAGCTAACGAAGGTAACTGTGAAAAGAGGCAGTTAAGGTTGCACCTTCTCTACTGCAGAGTTTGCAAAACTGTGTGGCAGAAGATGATGGTTGTTGCTGGGTATTGGTGTGTGCCTTTTTCAGCTTACCCTCGGGACAGATGTCTGAGGCTCTAACAAAAGAACTGTTTGTGAAGTTAGATATACTTTGGGTGACTTTGACGTTTGCTGCTCATGTTCAAATACCATGTTTCTATTAGGGAAGTATCGATTGAGAGGTCAAAAAAGACATGAGTTAAAATTACTTGGGACATTGCTGGTATGGTTCATTTGTCATGGAAGAGCTAATTTTATTCCTGTTAATGAATGCTAGTAACGAGTATTCTCAATTTGCATAGAATCAGTGTCTTTTCAACAGATAAAACTCCTAATCTTAATTAAAATGACATATGGGAATTTGTAAGACTGCTCTCAGGCTACCAACCTGATTTGTAATAGAATACTCTAAATTGTACTGTGGGAGGATGGTTGGTATGTAAAGGGCCTACACTAGCTGGTTTTAAATGGCCAGTAACAAAAGATCATATAATGATGGAAATTTCTATATATATCCACCTTAGTAATCTAAACAAACCTGAATTGAAACCAAACCTTTTATAGTGAAGACGTGCAAGATCTGGCATTGCCAGGGGTGTATATGCTGTGTAGGTTATGGAGAAAAATAAACAGGAGTCACAAAAATTCAGGTAATCCTGGAATTTTAGTTGATCTGAGCATTGGCTTATGTGTGTAGAAAGAAACCCAATACAAGGCTTTACTGGTTCAGCAGCCAGTGTCACAATCAAGGTAGAGCTAGGATTGCCAGATGTTAAGCAGATACCACATGGAATTTGAGTCCAGGTCTTGCTTCTGCAAGAGAAATTAAGATCCCTTTTTCCAAAGAAGAGTATCTTAAGCCAACTGGCAAGCTTGTTCTCGAACTAACTTCCAAATTACACAAGTGCATTTTACAGGAGAAGTATCTTGACTCTGAAAACTTGCATGTCTTAGTTGTAGTCCTGCTGATTTGACCTCTTTTTGTAGCTTGAAAGATAAAATTTACTGTAACAATTATGGGGACAAACAAATGCTTATATCTGCCTTTAATCAGAAGTATGCATATCAGGGAAAGCATGTTGTGTATACTATGAAGAGGCAATCCATTGACTTGTACAAGTTTTACAGCTAAATACTGATCCTTCTCTGCAATGATAACCAAATTCATGGCAGTGAATTGCTGGCCCAGTTCTCAGAACTTGCTGTATGGTTGAATACTTAGCTCATGCGTAGCAAGCGGTAATTATGCATTATCGGAATTTAATATACTTGTAGTATTTTTAAAAATTTGAGTTTATTTCTGTTTATTACCTGCCTGGATTTTCTTTGCAATTCAGCTTCTCCAGGAATTCCAAGGTCATAATTTTCATTGTAAGTCTGACTGGTAGAACCTTCACAAACAACTTTTCTGGAGGATCGTGACTATTTTACAGAAATAGGGAGAAAATGCAAAACCATGGCAAATAGTCACCAAAAATAAGAATATATCTGATAAATGTTGCAAATTCCATTTGAAGCTTAAGTAGATTCTATAGTATAGGTTTTATAACATACTCCAAATTTGAATTGACATATTGGAATTTTTGTACAAAGTTGAAACTTGAACTCAGTAAGTGTTGAAGGATAGCATATTCTTAGTAGCATAAGAATGTTCATTACATCACTTGCTTTGAGAAGCCTTTTTATACTTTGTATGAATCTACTACAAGTTGCACATGGTTGTTAGTCTCTCACATCAGGAAGCTTTCATCTTGAGATATCAGTGGCTTCAAGCAGGCAACATGCATCAGATTTGTGTTCAGATTGCAGATCTAACTGAGAGTTAACTTTGACTTAAGAAAAAAAACTAAAACCAATTTTATTCAGCTATACTAATTATAGACAGTGGAACTAGTCTCACAAGGTCAGCTTCTGTTACGTGCTTTGCGGAAATGGTCCCTGTGTGCAGTATTAATCAAGGTAACTCCTTTCAGTGAAAGGAGGAAAACTCGGTTAAGCTGTCGTTGTGCAAATGTGCCTGTGGGCAGTTCAAGGAGCAGCTTAAACCTTGGTGCCATGTTTGTGCTGCAGTAGCTTGTTCTCAGATCTCTCTGGCTGTTTCTCAGATGGTTAGTATGACTTCATGTCACTGAATAAGCTTAACCACCCAGCTATTTAAAAATCCTCTGTAGATTCTCTAACATCAGTTAAAATATTTGAACATAATTGAAAAAATATTTTTGTGCAAGAAAAATTACTGTATTAGTGCCCAGAAGAACTAGCTGTTCAACTGACAAAGTACATATATGTCCAACCCAGAAGCTGTCAAAACCAGGTGAAAATTAGAAATAAAAGTTGCTGCTAGCTTTGTTTACTGAACAGTTGATTCTCCTCCAAAGAGTCTGCACTAGTAATGAAATAACTTTACTTCCAGGAATCTTGAATGTAAAAGTCTTTAGTTACACTGAAAAACTGATCGGGTCTATCTAGTCTTCAGAATTGATTTCTGAGTAATGTTTTCTATAAATGTATGAAAGTCAGCTCTGGAGTATTTTAATTTCTCTTTTATAAGAGGTACACTTACCCTCTTGAGAAAGGGTTATCTCAATTGCATTTATTCCTAAAGCGTCTAAAAGCTGGTGAAAATGAACAGACTTCCACTTCTGGTTATGTTTTCAAGGTTCTACTTATGCACTGAAATTATTCTGGAAAAAACCCTCCTTGGAGTTGAGAGATAAGAATTTAAGACTTCTCCACATGCAAGTATTTGGGCAATATTAAGAACAGCACACATCTTCTCTTAATTAATCATTTACCTGAAGAAGAGATTCTTAACCAAGAGATTCAAAACTTAGTGGAATCTGGATGGTACAGACAATGAGAAAGATTTAAGTTTGCCCATCTGAGACTGCTCCAGTATCAGAAATGGGAAAAACCTTTTCTGCAAAGGCATAATCCTCTGACCTGGGTTGGTCCCGTGACTGAACTAGTGCTATTTTTCCAAATGTTGTCTGACCATTATCATCTTGTTCCATCTCAGGGCTGGTATCCCCTTTCTGAGAGCAGGGATGGGGTTTTTCCCTTGGCTTTTTCTCCCCTCCATTGCTGCTTGTAAACAGGTGAACCAGTCAGTTAATTTGTTTCATCTCTCAATCTCGTATTTGAAAGTTTTTTTTTCTCATGCAAATAGTTGAGATTAATTTAGGAGTGCTATTCCCGAGGTGGTTCTAACAAAGCCTCTTTTCCAGAGAGGTAAATGTGCTGGGGCAGAAGTGTTATGAAAATTTTACTGAGTACACTGCAACTTCCCAATGCAACCAGAATGTCAGTGTCTGAACAAGAATTGTGGTGTCTGTGAAGTGCTGAATAATTTTCCCTTCTGAAAATGATAAGGCTTCTGGGAGGGACAATTTGTTTAATTTTGTACTTGAACAACTAGTTCATATAAGCAAGCCTTGGGGATATCTTCAAGTAAGTGACTGTATTAGTTCATGTCTTTGGCCTGGGGCTGAGCTCCAGTTACAGCTTCATATGGTTTAATATCACTTGAAAATATTGGATTATTAGCTTTCCCATTCCTCAGACAGATAACAAAGTTCAATCAGAACCCAAAATTTGAAGCTGAAGGAATTGAAAGAAAACTAAATATAAAACAAAACAAAACCACCAAAAAACCCACCAACCCCCCCACACACACCCCACTTTCATAACTATCACATTAAGGCAAATTACCAATGGTATTTGAACTTCCTTGAATTCTTCATTGTGTGGTTGCTTTTTAGGAAAGCTTTACCAGCAATAAGTGTACAATTTTTTCATTCACCTCTAAACTAAGGTATAACTTATTCCTCAACTTTCGTAGTGTCATCACTTTGGTTTGCGTTTTGCTCGAGACTGCTTCAACAAACTATTCAAGAAAACATCCAGGAGGCACATTTTCGGTGGTTTATCTGATAAGAACAGAGTCAGAAAGCAAGTCCCATGTTCACAGTCCTTGTCAGATGTGAAGCTTTTAAAATACTTTGTTTTCAGTGACTTGTCCTGGTTAACCTTTCCTCCTTCTGTTCAAATGGGTTTATTCAAAAATCTGCTCATCCTTCAAAGAGAATCCTTACTGGGAAAGTGTCTGTGTGCTTATAAAGTGTGCTCACTTGCTCTTCTAGTTTATCAAGTACTTTAATTTTTAAGTGTGCCGTGAAGAAGTAGAATCAAGCAGTTAAAATAATACGCCACACTAATACATTAATGACAAAAAGTAATATGGACGGACTCGTGAGAGAGGCTGCACAGACATGGTGGTTTTATGAACGGTTGTGTCTCGGGAAGCGTGCAAGGCAGTTACTGAAGCATCACTGGCAGTTAAAATGGAGGCAGTCTGAATCTGTACTTTTGAGAGATTCTATACTTGAGACAGCATTAGAATCCAGTTTATGTGATAATGCTGTTTCTTAAAGAGTAGCTTCCCTTGTTTTTTCTAGCTAAATCTTGCATTAGACATCTCTACTGTTCAGTTATGTCAAATACTTGTGCATATAAATACTTGACTCAGCTATTCAAAGCCAGTACCTGCTCCAGTTAAGAGAAAAAAAAGGTCTTACTTTTTGCATGCTTCCTATCTTCTTGCTCTTTAGAGCCTGCATAAAGACCGTAGTTGACAGTATTTTCCTGCCTAAAGATGGAGGAACGGGAAAATGAAAAAGCAAAGGAAGTTGGCATTGCTCTCACTCCTTGCAGGTCAGTCACCTTAAAGGTAGACAGCCTTTAAAGCAATTCTCTTAAAGCCTTTCTCTTAAAATAGACTCCCCTAAATGAGGAGGGGGATTCAAACAGGTTACTTGGTTTTTTGCTAAGAATAAGTTTAAACTTATTTGTATCTGACTGTTGGGCGATAAGGTGAATACTTCTCAAATGTCTTATAAGTCTGGGGCGTTTGTTTATCTGTTGCTTACATATCTTAGTCTCTTCATTTCTGTTGTGCCTCTTTGAGTACGTTCATTTTACATCCCAGAGGTGATCTGGGGACTACAGACAGATATTGTTGTTGGACTGAACCATATCCTATTCTAGAAATGCTGGCTAGATGTGGTGCTTTATGGCTTAAACCTCCTCTTTTATACTTTGTTGTCTTCCTCTTTCGCCCCCGCTCATTTGTCATTAATGAGTCAAAAGGAAATAGTTTTGGCATTGGATGAATCTAAATACAATTCTAGTTCCAGAGTCAAGCATTGTGTCAGCTGAAAAATAAAGTAAGAGCATGATCAAGATTTCGGATGCAAGCGGTTTGTATAACATCTGATATGGAAAAATGGGTTTGAGCTGGAGCAGAGCTGGGTCAGGGTACCTGAGAATTGCTGAAAAGTTCAGGCAGGATCAGAGCCCTAGCTCAAGCTGGGGCATGCTTGCAGCCATCAGGCATATGGGTCAGTGAAAAAGTGTGTGCTAGGTTTTAATTACATCAACTAGTGTGGCAGACTGTAGTGTCCTAAAGAAATTCCTAGCTTCATGAGCCAGTGGCTTCTTAGTTGAGAAGGAGGCAAAGACCTGTAAACAGGAAAATTTTATTAGGAAAGTTCTTTTAGCTAGGAATTGAGGTTTTTCTTTTCATTTAGAAAACAGTGAGCAGTGAAGTGACATCAGTACTGTTGCCCAAAGCCAGTGAGGTGGTAGATCTAAGTGGCAGTGGACTATAGATGGTGCTTTTGTGGCATGCTGTGTTACAGATGTCCAAGTTAGCTTTCTTAAAGAGTTTTAGAGAATACATTGGGTCGTGTGTCATTCCAAGATAATGATGGCCAGATTACCTGACAGTACACCAGTGCAGAGATGCCAAGCTACCTCTGTGCTGTGTGGGTGTGTGCATATATAAAGGATTACTGTGTGCTCTCCTGAGTTAAAGACTAACTGTACAAATGACAAAAGCATTGTCATGGAGGAAGAAGTTAGTACTAATTACATTGGTCCTTTCCCGAGCTTGGAGGGAAGGTCAGAGAAATGCTTAGAGTGTGCTGCAGTCTGGCTTTGTCATGTCTTCAAGATCTTAAAAAGCTTTTTGCTTAGGTGTTCAGTGATTAAGAAGACTGGCTAACCAAGCTGTATATATATGCTTTAATTATGTACCACCACTTAAAGTAGGGAAATCGACTCCAGAGCGTTGTACAGCAGTTGGATATTTAGGGTTGAACTTCCAAATCTGGATGCTGAAAGAGGCTTTGGTTTGTGTTAAATTCCTGAATTGCTGTTTGAGAGCCAAAAATGAAATTGCCAGTCTCTCACTAAAATAAAGTTGTTAGTTTATTTCAGGATTTGGAATTTTCCATGGAATTGTAGATCATTAGGTAAAAGAAAAGTCACAAATTACTTAAAACAGATATATTGTAGCTGCTGTTTAAGTTCTGTTACTTTTAAACTAGTGTAAGCTTTCATTATTGACCTCTCCTTACTTAGTTGCTAACTTCAGACTGAAGACTGAAAAATTCAGTTTAAACTGTCCTTTAAAAGACACTGAAATTGCTGCAGTTCACCAAGATTACTGTATTGGGATTTCCCCTACACCCGCTACATTTATATCATTCTAGGGACACCTTTCTAAAAATAAAGGAGTAACTGCATGTTTGTTTTAAACAAGTGAAGGGTAATGTAGTTAAAGGCTTAACTTGTCATGAGTTTGAAAGGTGCTTTTCTTTACAGTTAGAGACAATGCTGTTTCTAGAAAGGCTGAACAATTTACAGATTTGTGGATCCAAACAGATAAAAACCTGTGGTGTGAATGATTCTCATGGTCTTCATTTGCAAAGAATTGTGTAGGGAAGGAAACAGTTTTTAAAGTCAGGAGTGAAACGATGTCCTATTAGATGTGAAAATCACTGAAGAGTCTCAAAATTTATTGGTAACAGAAGCCTGTGGAGACACCTGCTTTGCTGGACATTAGGTCAATTATTTCCTTAAGGCTTTCTCTTTGCATTTCTTTTGTAAGAAACAGTTTAGATAAGTTGAAAGATTATGCGTTTCCAAGAAGAAATAGGACCCAGCCTCTCAATTTCTCAGTCTTCTGACGATGTGGAGTTGATCAGTGATGGCAAAGACAGGACGCTATCGTGGGGGTGGTTTAATTTCTGTGTAAGTCATCTTAGCATTTTGTGCTAAGCACCTAACAGATGGTGTGATTTCAGAGATGCTGTGAGATTACTGCTGATGAGAAAGGTCTTTCTTACTTTACTTTCCTTGCTGCTTACCTTTTACAAGCACCTGTGTTGGATCCCTGCACTTCCACTTTTCCCCAGCCCCCAGATTATTCATTAGTTGGGGAGGGTTTCATCTTTCTGCAGGGGTGGAGAGGGGAGAAACGGGTAATTCAATCTGGTAAGTGCTAGACTCCCCACAGGAAAAGAAATGAGACCTTCCTCTCAGGGCAACAGTAAGAGTCCTGTTAGTAGCTCAGTTGGTAGTGGAACTGTAACAGGTGTGGGTTTTTGAGCAGTATGACCCAAAGACATGTCCCAAAATCTGTGACCTTGTTTTGGTTTTGCTGGGTCAGTTTTCAACAAAGATGAGCGAGCAGATCTGTCAGATTGCTGTAGGCAGTCACACTAGCTAGTGTGGAACAGGGGAACAGATCTAGCTTGTAGAAGGGGAATAGTCTCAAAAGAATATTTTAGTTGCCTCCACTTACTCATGAAACATCAGTCATTATAACTGCAGTTAGATATCTAGCAAAACATTAATCAACTTCCAGTCTTAGGAAGGATTGTTTTATTTTTTTTTTTTTAATTATTTCTGGGATCCTGCTGTTCTTTTTAAGAAATGCTTGTTTGCTGGGAAGAGGAGATTTTAATTTTCTTATACAAATCTCTCTCTGTGTGATTCTTCGTTTAGCATTTAAGTGTTTCAAAGTGAAAAAATGCATGCTACCTCCTCTTGGATAATTGTTTCTTATTAATAGTAACTGTTAGCTTCAGTATAGTAGAGTTTATTTGACATTCTTTATGGGAGAACAGTAATGAGGTAGAGGAAATACTGTATCTGATGGTTTGCAGCATTTTATTGTAGCTGCATTAAGAGTTGTTAGTTTGAAAACATCTGTTGTATTAAAAAAAAGTTAAAAGGAGTTTTTATTGAACCCTGCTTAATGAACTAGATTGTGGTGTCATGTTTGTACTCTCTGTTATAGATCAAACTTTAATCAGACTGGTGGCTTTTTGTGTTTTAGGTATTGAGGGTGATTTATCTCTTGCATCATGCGTGAATACAAGCTAGTGGTTCTTGGTTCTGGAGGTGTTGGAAAGTCTGCTCTGGTAAGTACTCTATGAGGCAGTTTAAGTATGGGGTTTTTTTCGAGGGAAAACTTATTCTAGTTTTTCTCTAATATACTCTCTACTAAAGTGTATTTCTCTAATTGTGGACAAATAAATATAAATGTTAGTAATGACTGCTGAGGCTTCATGGTTAGAATAGGTAGATCCTTTAGTAGGTGCATCTCCATCCATTGGTGCATTCTCACATGCTTCTGTTTTTATATGTGGTTGGTTGATGGTGGTTGATCAGTCTGAGACAGTGAGGTGCAGAGCCACAGCATTGTGAGATTCTCTGGCTTCAGTAGGTAGCCCAGCCACCAGTCTGTGGGAGATCAAGGTGCTTTGTGAATCTCACACAATGAAATATCTTGCCTGTGTCTGGCCTTTGTAAGTCCTGTCTCTGGACAGGTCATCAGGGTGCTTAATGTTTGATAGCTGTCTCTAAAGCACTAATATTTTTTAATGCAAATAGAAATACATATTTGCATATTTGTAGGAAGTTTAGCATGTTTTCTACATCTTTCCATGCAAGTAGGTGCATAGCTGTGGCAGATTGTAAATCCAAGAGCTCGTGCATTTTAATTACATGATTACAGAACAGTTTAGTCTGACCTAGACTAGAACTGAAAAAGTTCACAAAATATGATGTTCGCAGTCCACCTAAAAACTTAAAATCTTTCAGTTTAATTGGGCACCTTATCATAATATAAGATCCAGAGGTCCACTCTTGGGTAAGAAATATTCTCTTACAAAGCAGTTCCTAAAGAAAAACTTATATGACAAATCATGCTAGATTGTGAAAGAACATCTTCCTTCACCTCTGAGTTCTTTATCTTACTGCAGCATTTCTGAATTTGAATCTGTCTGCTCTGACTTGACCATTGAGTCTTAAAGTTCCATCTGACTTGTGCTAAAAACGTCCTTCATGCTAGGTACACAGGAACAGCCTACTGAGTCTAGTTAAGACTAGTAAAAGCTGTCAGTTCTTTTTTGACTAATTCCTGTGCTGACCAATAAGTGACAGAAGATGCAGTAGTTCTCAATGCAAATGTAAAAGCTATGCAGCTGTATAGTATCCTGGTCAACTAGAAACTAATGCTGATTCTAAGAGTTAGGCAAACATTAAATAAATGCATGCTTTAATTCTTACACTCCAAGTGACGATAGATAAAGAAAACAGAAAACATAGCTTGCTTCATCTAACAGTTAAATAGTTAAATAGGCATACACATCTAACTTTCTGTTGTTTCTTATAATTTTATAGTTATGTCAATCACTTAATTTGCCTTAAAAATTTAATGGATAACTGAATATACACCTAGAACAGTAATTTGTGTATGATGTTTACAAAATGTCACTATGCAAGAGAATCTTACAAGAACTTTTGTGTTGCAGACTGTACAATTTGTTCAAGGAATATTTGTTGAAAAATACGATCCTACGATAGAAGACTCCTACAGAAAGGTATATGCAAAAGATCTCTCTAGTGTTACAGAAACTTAAAGCTGCAGTACCTATTGTCAAATATGAGTCATTGCTTGAAAAAGGGTATGCCTGGTAATACCAGGTAACTTAGCAAGTTTGAAATATAAAGGTGCTCTTAAAGTCTGTTTAAGAGGAATAATTCAAGACTGGCTTTTTGATGTTTAAGTATAATATCTTACTGCTAGTCAATAAGAAATGGTAATTTCATTGTCAGAATTGGGAACATCAGTTAAAAAAAAGCAAAATACACTACCATTTCCTGGTTTTATCATATTTATTATTAGTTTGTTTGTGTGTTGGTATCTGCAGGTAGATTTGGACTCGGAGGTGCTAAGCTGCTTTGTTATTAAGAAAATTGCTACAAGCGACTTCACACTAACCTTTAGAACACTGGAGGCATCTATCATACTGTATTCATAATGATTTAAATGGTAGATAAATATGCTTCCATTAGATGGGTTGTTGTTTTATTAATAAGTTAACACAAACCTATCATAAATGAACAAGCATTTACAGCAAGTGACCTGTTAGTTTCTGTCTTCCCATCTTCAAGCATGACAGGCTGAAAGGTTTGATTCTGCTTGCATCATCTTGAATCTCCATATTGCTCACTGTTCAGTATCACCTGAGACCATGATTAAGATTCCAGACTAAGATAGTTTGTATCTGAACTGCTACCATTAACCATTTGGTAGATAAGTTTTTGGCTGTGTTGGTTAATCTATCTGTCTGGTTTTTTTCCTAGCTGAGTTACTTTTCAGTTGCATTGATATTCTGATGTAGCTCATCATGTGGCCACAAAAATGCCAGTGTCTATACAAGGGAGGCAAGATCCACAAACCCTAGATAGGAATGGGCAAAAATTGCAAGACCTCCTCTTTCAGCACTGGACTACATTTATATTGAAATAAAAACGATGTATTAACAACTGTTGCAGCATATAGTCACCAGAATCTCTTCTGAACAGAAGAGGAACTAGTGAGAGCAAAATGATGAATTCACACCTCTTTTCTTTGGCTTCATGTAAACTGTATGTTGGAAAAATCCTAGTCTATCTTAAGTATGTGGGCTTCCAGCCAAAGCTAGAACTCTTATTAAAGAGATAACAGCAAAACCAAATTCTATACAGTTTTTCTGTATTAGAGAAGCAGGAATTTTGGATCCTATCCCAATGGTTGGTGCAGGCCTTTGCTGGGTCAGGCCTAGTAAATGACTCAAAAAATATTCACAGGCTGATCTAAAGCAAAATATTTCCTTTTTTATATATTTACATCCTTCAGGTCCTACTAGATTCATGATGTTTGCTGGGTTAATTTTTCCAAAGACTATTTCCACAGAGCCTAGGAAAATAAAACCATCTTAAGAAATTTTGCCTTTTGCTAACTACATTTTTTGTTGCTGTTGCTAGTAAATATCTTATTATGTTCTTTTCAGGTTTGTTCCTAAAATGACTAGTAATACCTCTGGGTGCTCATTTCAAGTCAACCAGATTGTTGAAGTCTGGACAACACTTTATGCAGTCATTTTTACCCCCTCACTGTTAGTTACAATTCTAACTTGCTTCTCACTTGAGTAAATTCAAAATTGAATGTGTTGATTCGGCAGCTGCAATTCTATGCTATTAATGTTAAATCTAATTTTATAGTATTTGAAGTTGAGAGGATGTGACTTGTTTGTCTGGAACTAAATAATTGAGCATGAAGTCTTGAAACTTGATGCTTTGGTTTACTCCCCAAATATTTCTTCATAAAGTGAATAAATGCTTCTTAATTAGCTGGATAACTGTGTCAGCAATACATGTTAAAATCGTGGTTATTTTTAAGGAATCGCCATCCATAGGGGACATTTGGGAGGTGTAAGAGGAGTGGAAATACTCCTTTTTTCCACCCCCTAAACTCAAATCTATTTACAGAAGAAAAGTTACAATGCATATATGGAGAATAGGTGACACAAAGTTCTTTTGAGTGCTGATCTGTCAACCGGGAATTTGACATGTAAATGGAAACAAGGAAAGTGTACCAACAGCTTGAAGAAAAAAAAGTGGGTAGCCTGCTTGAAACAGCTTGAGGACACTTTCATGTCCCTTGCTAGCCTCACAGCCATTTCTTTGATGTAAAAGCTAGATAAAGAAACTCTGGAATTGGTATAGAAACTGATCCACCTTCTTAAACCTATTTATTGCAAACTTTTCTAAGATGGGTCAATTTTCTAATTAGTGTTCCTGAAGGCTTGTTTTGGTGACACCACTCTTAGTGGTTCTTGTTTAACCGTTTGCCATGAACTACTTGTACTCTTGTTGATGTAAATTACTATTGGAGCATTAGATGACAATTCAACTTTCTAGCTTTCAGTTGTACTTCTCTTTCAATCTGTGATGATCGCAGAAACAAGTGGAAATTAGTTGTGCTGGTTGCTGATAACCATCATTACAAATTTAGCAGCCTCCTTTTAAATAATCAAAAATCCCTAATCACTTTGCAAAGTGGCACTTGGCTGCTGATGCTGCATTTGAAAATGTCACTGGGGTTCTTTGAAAGGCTTCTTCCTGCTGTTTTCAAACTTCTTAAGCCATTATGTTGCTTTATGCATTATGAATTTGCTTATAAAAATCACGCAATTTCTGATGTCTTTGGAGAGGAGAGTTGCAAGAGGAAAAATTCTAACCAACTGATCTTTTTCTCTCAACAGCAAGTTGAAGTAGATGCACAACAGTGTATGCTTGAAATCTTAGATACTGCAGGAACGGTATGTAAAAAGGAACTTTCCTAAATACTGACGTACAGCGTTAAAACTATCAAAACCTATAGGGATATAAATGGTGATGAGTTTCTTTCCCCATTTTCTAAAGAGTAACTGTGGTCAGTGCATTCACTGGATTAGAAGGTGTCCTTTAACATATTAGTATTTTAAAAATACTTGAGTATTGTAGCAGAAAATAAATTGCATTTCCTTTGAACTTATGTTCTGTAATAGGGGAAACATGAGATTGAGTATTTTGAAAGAGATTTTGCTCCTGTTTTAAGTTTATATTGCCCAGAGAAAATTTAGGCCCACTGGCTACTCAGGTTTGATTTCTGTTGCTGTAGAGAATACAGTCTTTCTCATCTCCTTTTTGTTTTGTGTGTGAGATGTACTGTGACATTGAGATAAAAATAGTATTGCTTTAGTCAGCTTATAGGAGCTCAAAGCACCAGGTTTATGCTGACCCTTTGCATACTGCTCAGGTTTTTCTCTGACTAGTTCCAGAACTTTTGAAACCAGTTGTTTCCTTCATTGATTCCAGTGAGCTTAAGCTCAAAACCCTTGGAGTTTAACATATGTTCTCTGAACTGTAATAGTAATCTGGTTGAATAATGGCTTATTTAAATTCCATATTAGATGAATACTCTGCAAAAATACAGATGGATGGAGTGGCTGTTTTCTAGAAATAAATCACACTTTTTATCTGACATACAGGGAGGGACAGAGAGTGACTGATCAGGCACCAGATAGCCAAGTCACAAAAGCAAGAAAGGCAAATGCTATTCCACAGTCATACTGGTAAGAGTTTTCAAACAGGGAGAAGTCCTGGTGCTCCTCTGCAGTGCACCAGTGAGTCTTTATATGCAAAATCATAGTTGTCACTGAAGTTAAGAAAATGTGACAATTCTGTTGAGTGTCTCCATCCTCTAGTCCATCTCCTTGGAAATTACAGTGCAATTTAAAATAGAAAAGTGCCTAGACTAAAAAATGGAGACTGAAAAGGGATGCATATACTTTAAGATCCATTTTAAGGAACTATTGGGAGATGGAGAAAAATTTGGTATGTAAGGAGATATTTGGGAGGAATGTAACGTCTGTAATCTACAGATTACACTGTACCTTCTACTGTACTTTTCTCCCATGAAATTACTCTAGTTTCTGTGATTTTTCTTCCCAGGTTATGGTTGTTGGCAATATATAGATGTTGCTCAGCCACCCCAGATAGTGTTCCAAACTTCAGATTTCTTTAAAAGCAGTTCTGTTTACTATAGTGCTTTATAGTCAAACAGTGAAACATTGATCAGTTTAACAGGGAAGGGAAGGGGCACAAATGCATTGTACTTGTGATCCATTTGTGACATTAAGTTTGTAGCAGTCTGTGCAAGGAAAGTACAAATTGAATGCAACATCTGTATCTTTTTTAATTACAGGAACAGTTTACAGCAATGAGAGATCTATACATGAAAAATGGACAAGGTTTTGCATTAGTATATTCCATCACAGCACAGTCCACATTTAATGATTTACAGGATCTAAGAGAACAGATTCTTCGAGTCAAAGACACTGATGATGTAAGCATCTCTAAAAATTCTTAATACTTAGAGTTTTCATTATAGATGTTGCAGTGTATACACACTGTGGTCAGATGGCTTCCAAGCTTTAAATTAAGATCAACCCATAGATGTGTAGTGCAGAAATGCAACTTGTAAGGTAAACCAGAGAAACTGTAATTCATCATGTGTTATGTGTTATATAGAGAATTGCTTCATCTCTTCCTTTAAAATACTTTATTTGAAACTGTATATAACCTTATTCACCAGTACTGCAGCAAGCATTTCTAAAGCAACTCTATTGTTCTCTTAATTCCTATCAATGAAGGTTTAAAAACACCTAGAGTTTTTCTCTTCAATATCCCTACTGTTTATGGTATTCTAAAAGCACAAAATTTTAAGTTCTCACAGAAGACAGTATTGTAAGCTTTAAATTTACAGGTTATGCAGCTTTTATGTTTTGTCTGCTTGCAGTTGTTTGGTCATCCTATTTCCATGCAATTTCTATATGCATCTCTTAGCATTATTAAAGCTATAAAGTGAGGCTAAAACCTTACATTTTATAAATTATTAAAAATCCCTTACAACAGTTGAAGGAAGTGAATACTCAGTCCCCTAATAAAGAGGTATTTCAAATGTGAAACAGCAGTAAGAATGCATTCGTAACAGAAACACCTTGTAGCTAATAGCTTTCAGGCAGAATAACTTCCTTCTTGAAGAAGAATTTAAGCAATGAACAGTTTTTAAGTGTGCTCATCTCATTTAAACTGTTTATGCAAACTTTGATGCTTTCCTTACTGCATGTATCTGCATATGTGTCTGCTGACAGCAGACACAGAATGTATTAAACATTTCAGCTTCAGGGAAGTGAATTATGACTTCTGCAATACAAACAACCCTGCACTTTCTTGACAATAAGTGTTTGCAGGTCTTGTCTATGTTCAGCAGATTTCTTCTAGAAGTCACTTATTACCCATTATCACAAATGTATCTCAAAAGGCTAGTATTTAAGTTGAATGTGCCTTTCCCATCCACAGCCTACCAAGTTATAGCCTTGTTTAGCATGAAATTAGTTTTGTACACTAAAATCAAGATAAATGGGATTGTATTTAAAATCTTACTTTACGTAGTATATTTATGCTGATTAGCATAATAGCTTTCTTTGGTAGTATTTTGGTAGTATTTCCTTGGAATTGTATTTCATTTCAGAACACTCCCTCAGTCTCAAAAGGCATTCCTTAGTATAAGCAGAAGGATAATGAGCTTCAAGTTGCAACTTCAGTTTTCATCAAAATTCACAGAAAAAGTTTTTTGGGGTGCCAAAGCTTAGGCATGACTTGCTTTCTTGGTGGGGGAAAATTAAAAAAAAATAGTTGTAATTTTATAAACCTTTTTTTGACACTTGAATCTGTGAGGAACTTAGCTATGTCCTTAAAATAGTAAAAGAAAAAAAAATTTGGATGATTGCCTTTTCTTGCCACAAAGGTCAAATCAGTGTTTTCTGTAGTTGGTGATTTTGATAAGGTAGCATGTTTTTTCTTCTCTGTATGCATTACCTTGCTAATAAGAACTGTGTGCACAAACTGCTCTGGAAAGGTGTGCTGATATGCTGAAAGTAGAGGAATGGTGAAAGGAGCTTTAGCATCCATCATCACGCTGCCAGTACAGTAGCGCGTTTCCAGTACACTGTTTCCAGAATTTCTAAACGTGTAAGAATTTTGTAGCAAATTCTTCAGTAGACTTCTTGATGCCTTAAACATCTAGAAGTGAAATCTCAGCAAGTCATCTAGAAAACGTGAAATTTGCTCAGTTGGCTGTATTCTGAATCCTCAAATCATTCCCCTCCACTGCCCTGTCAAAAGCAGGCAAAAAGTACAGTCATTTGAGGATTAAAGTGTCACACAACTGTAAACTTAAGTTGCAGTTAGACCAGAGCTTGATTAGTCTGAAAGTCAGGATCCTCTACGGATTCAGATAGGGGTTTGGGTGTGCATTTACATGATGCCTTCCTAAAATTTTAATTATTTCTTTGCTGGCATTAAATTGTTTTTTAGGTGCCTATGATTCTGGTTGGCAATAAGTGTGACTTGGAAGATGAAAGAGTTGTGGGAAAGGAACAAGGTCAGAACCTAGCAAGGCAATGGAATAACTGTGCGTTCTTAGAGTCTTCTGCAAAATCAAAGATAAATGTTAATGAGGTAAGGCACATTACCTATGTCAGACAGGGGTAGCAGGGAGGCAAGGATGGGACACTGTGGTAACCAAACATTTACATTGTCAAGGAAAAAAGTAAAAAAACCATGAATAACATCCACTATAATGGACAAAACTGTACCCTGCTATTGTGAGATGTTTATGTTAAGGGATATGTTTATGTTACGATTTGACTTGGGATTTTTTCAAATATATTAATTTTAGTATAATTAGTTCTCAAATTATATTCATATGAATTTAGAATAAATAATTTTTTCATGATCTATTCCCTAGTTGATATAATTTTTATCAACTGAGACTGTATTGCTAAACTATTTTTTTAAAGACCTTTAAGACAGTTAAGTCATTAAAAGTAGTTTGATTTAAGTTATTTGGTGTTAAATTATTTGAGATGGCAAGAACAAAAACTCTTAAAGGTTTTGTTAAAATTAGCTGCTCTATAGAAAAAGGGAGGCAAAAGCCTCTCTACAATGTACCTACTTGTTAAGAGGAGCTAGATGATTGATCAAATGCATGCATTTTGGGGACTTGCCATAACGCATGCCTTTTTATCTGGGGGAAGTGCCAGCATAAAGAATGGGATACAGCTTCTTTTTCTAAAACTTCTGTGTTAGTATTTACATTTCTGGAATAGCTTGAATTTTATGATACACCCCACAGTTCATTAGGTCGTGTGGAAAACGTTGGCAGCATCAGTCGAGTTGAAAGGGCCTCTGTGCAAGACTTGCAAGTAATCAAAAGAGTATGGCGGTTTTCAGTGCAGCCCATTTTTAAAATAAGTAATGTGTGTTTAATTAGTTGGGAACTTCTGGAAACTATTCACTCTTTCTTAAATATAAATTAATCACCCTAACTGTATAAAAGTCATATGTTTAATATACTAGAACTTCCATCAAATACTATAAGCCCTTGTTGGAACGTTTTGCTGCTTTACAGCAGTGCTTAAGAAACTACTAGGATGGCATTAGTAAAAGGACTTTCTTAGTTTAGGAAATATGGAAATAATTGGAACAACGTCAAGTATGGATGAAACAGATGCTGTTGAATTGTAGTATGTTGACTTTTCTTAAAATAATGTTTCAAAAAAATGATGTTCTCATTAGAATTCTAGGAAACTCCCAAGTGTGAGAGTCCCATACATGAGTTACTTTTCTGAGAAATGTTATGCTTTATGTCATGCTGTAGTTCTAGGGATGCTGAATTGATTCCTTAGATACCAGTATTTTAAAGTATCTGGAATAATATCCTTAGAGTGATTTGAGTTAGGAGAGAACTGTGATCTGTTTCTTGACCTTAGTGCTGAACTGCAAAATAATGCCATATAGTAGTTGATCACTGTGGCATTTTTCATGTGAATTCAGATTAATGTGACCCAGAGATTAAATGGCTGCAGATTATAGATGCCTTTCCAATTTGCTTCACTGAAAGTGGAAAACCCTTGGCAGACAATTATCTTAAACAAGAAAAAACCCCAAACAGTTATTAATTAAGTATACAATTTAACTTTCTAACTTTGTGATAACTAAATATTTAGAGGGGTTCTTGAGCATGTGAGTACATTATGTGTGAAGATTCAAGGCTTAAGGTTGTAAGAGAAACCTCTTTAATTTTAATAACCAAACTGATTTTTATCTTTTCAGATCTTTTATGACCTTGTGCGACAAATTAACAGAAAAACTCCAGTGCCTGGAAAAGCACGCAAAAAGTCATCATGTCAGCTACTTTAATACATAACTGTACTGTAGCTCTGAGCCAGGTAAACATTTTAAATTTTCTGTTGGCTATTAAAAACAAAACAACAAACAAAAAACCCTAAACAGCTGGGGTAGCTGCTGATGCAGAACAGCATTGAAAATTATTGATTTACATTATCACAGAAATGTTTATGGTCTTTATTTTGCCATTTCAAAGTCAGAACTACAAATATGTGCAAGATACACTGTTCACATTAGTATCAAGATTTTTTTCAAACTTTAAGGTGTTGGGAGAGCTCAAATTAACAGTGTTTTGATACTTTCAAGTTTTAGCTTTTGGAAACAGTTTTATTTTTTGAAACCTGGTAGAATATGCTGCAAGAGCTCAATTATCAGGAATGCACATGGTTCAGTATTGCAGTTTGCACGCTTAAGTGTCACTTCCTGCTTTTAACTCCTGCATGCATATGCTTCTGTGGTGTCATAGGAATTTAGCTTCCTTTCTTGAGACTGTATGGGTATTTTGGAGGGTGCATTGTAATTAGTACATTTGGAAGAGAGAGGTGAAGTGAGCATTGTAACACTCCAAATATTTGACCTGGCGCTATTGGTTACGAGATCAACTTTGTACTCATTTTCAGTTAGCTAAAGTTCTACATGACTTAATCTGTACTCAAAGAAGGCTGCTGAAGGATCAAGGAAACTCCAGCCTGTTCTTTAAGCAAGCCTTTTCAGAAGTTAGTCAGCAGGCATGAATTTTTTTCTGCAACTTGTTCTTGGGCAGGTTGTTTTCCTCTTTTCATCTCCAAGCCTTTGTATGGGCAGATTGATGGTCTGTCTTGATTGACCTGACATTGTGCAAGTTGCCTGTTATCTCCCTTCCCTTCAGTTTTATTGAACATGTGGTGGTTCAGTTGCTTCAGTACTATGATCTATTATTTTGTTATCTGATAGAGCTATTTGAGATACTGGAGGACCCTGGTAGGACATCTGACTGTCAGAAATTGCAGGCTTTTATTACTTATCAGGTAGTGCTGTGTTTAATTCCTTTTGATAAATTAAAAATTCCTTAATTTGAACAGCTTTGATCAATGTAAAACTGAGAGGGTTCCAAACATTAGCTGAGAGTGGCAGAAATGGTTGCTTCATTTACGTAACAGGACTTTTGATTCAGGGGCTTTGATCCTTCAGTTGTGTTTCTGTTTATAAAGCCACGGGAACTGTCATACAGGAAGCAACACTAGGGTCCCCAGTCAAATATTACTTCCACAATTCAGCTTGGATTACTACATGTATCCTAATCCAGTTAGGATAATAATTGAGATAGTATGTTATTTGTATATGTACAGTAGAAATTACATTAGTTGAGGAGAAGTGATAAGGTTGTTTTCTGTGTTTGCTATGAACTTTGCTAGTTCCTGCTGTGGTTGTAAGGAGCAAGGATGGATAGTTGTTCTTAATACTAACCCCTTGTTTTGTTGTTACAGGTCTGAAGAACTGTTGCCCAATTCAACAGTGCCAGCATTCCAACTTTATTAAACCTACCAACATCTTAAATGGACTTTCCTGTGGTGGTACCCTTTAAGAAATGGATGAAAGCTACATCAGTTTGCACATTCTAATCACTTTCCAGTGTCATGAGAGATTTTTACTTCTAAATATTCTATGTATGCAACTGGTAAAACCAGAGCCTACATCCAGTATTACTGATAAGAGACATTGTTCATCCACCAATGTTGTACATGTATGAAAACTGTGTACTGTATACTTCAACAATCCCCACTTTCTATTGGAGAGTACAATAATGTAAATCCTAAAAGCACCACTATTTTAGCATAATAAAAGAAAGTCCAAAGAGCTCCTATATAGACTACTCCAGATAACTTTGCTTCATCGGTATTTGTAGCTTATTGTAACTTTTTTAAAGAAATACAGGATCATCATCATCATCGTATTGTACAAAAGCGCTTTGATTAACACAACAGCTATATAGTTTTTTAATTTTAGGAAAAACCTGTGGAGACAGTGACCTAGTCTTTAAGAGTCCTTTCAGTATAGCGTCTGACTAAAGACATGGCCTTTAATATCTGTTGGGAAGGAAATGTCCAGACTTTTCAACCTTTTATTGTATGTTTCCTTTTCCTTGTTTACATAGGGAACAATGTTTATAGTTGTGTGTACAGTGGGGGTCTACAACAAGAAGTGTATATTTTAAAACAATTTTTTAATGATTTAACAATTTTTTGTAAATCATTTTTGGGCTTCTGCAGCTGTAGATTCTCACTGTGATTCCCTTGCTTGCTCATGCATAAGTGTATTTGCAATACCAAATATACAGGTTTAGTACTTTTGCCTGTTAGTGATTGTTTTACATGTGTAACGTTTTGGTTGAGATGTTAAATGGTGGAAGAGTACTGTGGATGTGAATGTGGGAAGTAATTTTAATCATGTGTAATTGGTCACAGGGCCTAAGTTGCAGTAATTAACTTTTGCTGATTTATTTAACAATGCCTTGTTGCTTTGTATGCATTAACGTTTGGGTGTAAAGATTGTGTGTATATCCAACAGGGAGCCACAGTATTTAAATTGACCAACCTAATGTTACAACTGCTTTGAGGTGGCCAAATGTAAACTAAAAGCCTTAATTAAAAGTGGTGCAATTTTGTATGACTTAGCATCAGTAGTTCAATAAATTTGGATTGCCATGCAAGGGCTTGCATTACAGTTATACTACTTGAATGTTTTGTGGTTTAGTAGAACTAGTAAATACTGATTTTTAAATCTCTTACACAGTGCAGTCATACATCTTAGAATGAAAAGGAACCCTTATGACTTTGTCTTCTGACAAATACTTGCCATAGATATTTCTTGTATCCCATATGTCAGGGTGGATGAATTTCTGACTGAATTAAATCCTACTTAGTTCTTGACTTGGAATATTCCAAGGTGTAACAAAGAAAAATACGTGTCTTTAGAGGTTAGACTACCAGTGGCTATTTTGGAAACTTAAAAATATGTTGCCTGCTATTTTTCTCCTTTCCAGGAAGAATTGTCAGAATTGTTAAAACTTACTTAGTGTAGCTCAAAAAAAAAATTATCTTGGGAGACAATATGATTTTTCTGCATGATTAAACCATATTTGTTTGGTTTCAAGGAAATCTGCAGAAGAGCATTCTTGCAGTATTGAGTGTAGAATTTTGCAGACTGGAAATATCTGTTGACATTGTTGGACTGAGAACTGGAATGTGGGGACTGTAGATGATTTCCTGATTTTTGACTGTGCTGCTGAAAATTTATGTCACACCCAAATACTTGGTGCCTCCTGTTACTCTGGCACAGAATTATCAGAGCTTGTTCTAATCCATTCCTGCAAATTCAATCAGATTAGGTTAGCTAATACCAATAAGCTTTGAGATAGTTTACGTTGCCTAAAGTGAATTAAGGAGCCCAGCTGATCCTTTTGGCTAGTAGTTTCATCAGTCTATCACCATTGTTTAATGGAGGTAACACACTTCCACCTGTGCAGAACCAGAGTTAAGACTGAAATTCCTTTTCACTTATCATTAGAAACCAGAAGATGTGATGATCCCCATAAATATCGCTGTTGCACTCGGCATCCTGCATGGTCCCCAGAGTAGATGAGACCGGAGCACTGGATGCTCTAGTTCTTTTTTCACTAGGTACCTACCTTCTTCCTTGATGAGCTAATCAATGTTTCTCCTCCCTTCATTTTCATCCTCTGTTTATTCGTGTCTTGTAACACTTTTATGTCTCAGTTGTCTTTTTATCAGTCTTTTTAATGTGTTTCTTTTCCAGTAAGCTGTACAGATGGCACTGAGCGGGAGTGAGAGAAAATTCTTTGAGAATATCCGAGAGGGAGCCCTGGTCTGGTCTCAAGTGTCTGACCAAAGAGCACCATTTACAGGGAACATCAGGCTTTGTCCTGAAAGGCTCTTACCAAAACATTCTTGGCTGTTCTGTTCCTCAGCATTAGAGGTATTCAGTTGGATCAAATCCTGAGGAAGTAAAATTTTCAGAATCTCTGGGCTTTAACATCTAAAGATTGTGCTCAAAAAAGTGAAATGTGTTCCCCCCCTTACTTCACAACCCCTGTATTTAGAACTTAGGTCAGATTTAGAAAGCTGGGACATCATAACACAGGTAATACCTAAACCCCAGTATTTTTCTCCTTGAAAACATAGGCAAGCTTCAAGGGAGCAGTGTCCTGGTTGTTAAAGGGAAGATACATGACAGAATGATGCTAAGGAAATGATGGACATGAAGCGTAAAGTAAAACATGGAAATTCTCTTCATATCTAAATAAGTGCGGCATAAGAAGCTGTTCCCACTGAGGAAGTGAACATCCAGTTCCCCACAGGAATTGGAACTATGTAAGCAGTTACCAATTCTAGAAAAGAATCCTGTCTGCTGAAATTCTTGAATGAACTTTAACATGTCTTCAAGCTAATTGTTTTGTGTACCAATGCTTAAGAAGCTCACGCTTGAACTACCTGTACAGAAACAGAACACTTCTCATAAAGCTTTGGATGAAAATATGCATAATTCACATTTAGAGAACTAACGCAGTAATTTTTTAAAAAATTCGGTGTTAATACACGTGTTACTGCTTGTAAAGTTAGCTTATACTTACAGTGCACACAAAGGTTGTGACTGCTTTATTTCCTCCCTAATCTGAAACTGGTATATGTCAATATTTAAAGTCTGACCCTTTTATGGAAAAAGTAATGTTTACGTCTTGAAATACAAAAGAATTAATGGAATTGCACTCTTCATGTTAGGACTCTTTCCTTGCAGTATAAATTTCCTCTTATACCTCACCTTGTTCCTAGTGCCCTTTTTCATTCTCAAATTATTCTGTGAAGTGAATGTTACTTGCCTAATAGAAGACTATTTTGAGACATTGGAAGATGCTTTCACATGTCCAAATGAACTACCTGTAAGCTCAAACTACTACTGCTCTCCTGCATAAGAGAACTTAACTTCTGGGGAAGTATTGTAGAGTTAAATATTACATTTGTTCATAAGATGTACTGATACTGTGATGCCAGAAATGAGAGATGGGAGGAGTTTGGAATCAAACTGCTTGGGTTTTTTCCGAAGTTTTCTTATCTTTGCCAGTTTTGGAAATAACTTAAAGGGGGAGAGATTTGGCCACAGTACTATACTAGTTCTAGGTAGACTTCAGTTTAGACATATAAACAATAGAAATGTGAATGGTCAAAAATAGTCAATGTACCGCCATCTGCAGCACTTTTTGAATTGTAATCTGATGATGCAGCCAAGCATCAGTGTAGACAGAAAGCTTTTTGTTCGATTTGAAGCTGCTGTCCCAATGGCATCAGGCTATACTTCAATTTATAGCTTTTATTTTGCCTGTGTATGGGAAGGAGAATGAAAGCAAATAACAAGTTGATCAAATATGTAACAAAATGCAGTTGTAAGCTGTTTGCTAAGGTAGCATTAGAGTAGCAGAGCTCTTAATCAAATTAGGTTCTTTCTTTGAATCTCAAGCACCTTATGCTTTTCTTTGAAAAGTTTATGAACAAGTTGAGGATTCCTAAAACCTAATTTACATTCTCTGTTCTATGAAGTAAACTCTGGAAAGATGCTTATATTTGTGGAAAACTTTACATTCTTAGTGTGGAACCGTAAACAAAGTTGTTTTGTAGTCTTGATTTTGTTCTCAGTGTTGCAATATCTGGGCTTCAAACAACAGATGAATGTGGATTTTGCTGCTTTTTTTATGTGTTTGTGTTTTTTGGGGGGTTGTTTGTTTGCTTTTTTTTAAATACCTTCCAAAGCCTTTTATTTTCAGAAGTTTGAATCATCAAGGAGAGCGTGGCTTCCTGTTTTCAAGGAGTTGTTCTTTAGGGAGAGATTTGCTCTTTAGGGAGAGATTTTCAAATGGAGAATGTCTTTGTAATTGCACTGGCCTCACTTCAGTCTCAAGAGATACTAATTCTGCTGTACAACAAGCTCAACAGCTTCATTGTTTTAAGAAAGGTCACTACTACCATGGCTTTTTTTCTTTGAGGTTGTGGCTGGGGTGAACTACTTCTTTTGAAAGACACTGTCATTTCTAATTAATTCACAAAATGTCTTTTGACTACCATAAACTGGAAGCGATGGGACATTTCTGCAGTCTTGGTTAGTGAGTGAAACTATAGTGGAAGTTAGTTCCTTCTTTCATCAGTATACTTTACCTTTTTATACTATGTGGCATTTTTACCTAGTACTTCCAAATCTAGCAGGGTGAAGTCAGTAGCTTCACTCCCATACGAAGTACAAAATCTACATGTGAAGTCCCAGCTCTCATAAACTGGGTTTACTGCTTGTAACACACCCAGTAGCAACAAAGACCCTTGGCAGTACTGTCATGATTTTCAGGCACAAATAAAATGAAAGTTAAAAATTTGTCTCTTTCCTTTTCAATAAAAAGGGGGTTTGGCTGAACTGCCTCAATAGAAGCAGGCATGGGAATCAATTTGTTTAGGTAAGACCCTGAGAGAACATTTTGAGTCTCAACACAGGTATTTAAATACTAAGCAATTACATGAACACTTTAGTTAAATGCTTGAGATTGGTTTTAAAAAAGGCTTCCTTGCTTTTAAATAAAAACAGTGAAGAATTACACACTTCCAGGAACATGTTTCAACTAAGGAAAGATGGGCTAAACCATGAACTCTTTTCCTTCTCTTACAAAAAGGCAGGGTATTGCATAGGTTCCATAGTTTTCTTTGTACTGAATGCAGTTGTGCTGCTGTCCCACATTGCACATGAACTTTGAGCTCTTGCTTTTGGTAGTTCTGAGTTAAGATTACAATTTTATACATGCAGATGTCATATATATTGGAGCAATTTATTTGATTCATGAGCTGTCTTAAAACATATCTTGTTGAAAGTTAACTGGAGTTTTGACTTTACTTGTTTAAAGTTCAGGATATATTATGTCAAAATTAACCTAGTACATCCTGTAGACTCTGTTAACTTCATAGAAAACTGGTAGAGAGCAGAGGAACCTTAGGGATTGACGATACACGTGCGAGGTGCCTGTGTTAGTGATGCTAGCTGCTGGGCTTGCTTTGGTTGTCCTGCCTCTAAGCAGGGAACATTGCTACCTCCCCTGATATTCTGGTAACAAAACTGCAGTTAAGATCAGCGTTGATGCAAATATGTGAAACTTAAGATGGAGATGTAATTTTTAATTATAAATTTGAATTCAGAGTCCTTTATATCACTGACCAAAAATTTTGCATTCCCTTCTGCTTCTTGGAAGCATAAGATGCTTACATGAAACTGTCAGTTATTTTTTTTTCTCCTTTTTCCTTTCCCTTTCAGTAGATAAATATGAAGTAGGATGGCAGTCAAAAAGTACTGCCTGAAAACACACCTTCAGGTGTTTTTCCCCCCCCCATTGCCCCCTTACTGGAGCCTCTAAGATGCTTCCCTATTCTGTACTTAGAGAGGCTGTACATACTAAGAGAAGTTCTCTCAAGGCCCCCAATCTTTTATATACTTTTAACAGGTTTGTTTGGTTTGGGTTTTTTTAAAAGCATGCATGCTGCCCTCTTAATTTCCCTTCACCCATATATATTTTGCTTTATTCTCTCATTGCTTTGGGTAAGCCTGAGAGAGCACACAAAGGAAGCATCTTCTCTTTCATGGTTACATTTCTCATTTGTTTATGCTTCTCTGCCCTGAGGCAGGGCTACCCTGAGAGTGTGAGTTGTTGGCAAACAATTGAACCAGATAGTAATTTGTGCATTACTCTGAATTAGCCACTGCACTACAGAGACAATAAGGCTACACTGTTTCAGGAGGATGTGTTGAGAGATAAATTCTATTAAATATGTAGTACTGAATTAGGCTAGAATAGTTCTTTTAATGCTCTTTTAGTTTTCTGTTATAATGAAGGTTGTTGCCTTCGCTTGTGCTCTCATGGTAGTCTACAAGATAGAAGGGCATCTTCATATATTTATTTTCTTTAAATCCAAAATCACATTTCCTGAGTGACTAATCCACTCTATAGGTCTTCTGCTTGCTTGTGTTTCTGCATATCTTCATCAGCTTTCTTCTTGTGAAACTGCCTGAAGTTAGGCTCTCTGCCAGCTTCAGTGAGACCCCAGGCTTGGGTGCCACGGCATTTTATCAGCATCTTAAGCAAGATGTGGGACTTCACGTCTTGCAGTTCTGCTGTCTTTTGCAGCCATTGTCAGATGTATCCTTCTGAGGAATGTTAACATATAATTTGCTTAAAGTACCCCACTGTAGCTGTAGCCCTAAATTTACCCAAGCACTTCCAAGTGTGTTTGGATGGTTTTCCTGAACTGCAGTCAGTAGCACGGTCGTTTGTACTGATAGAGTAGTAACAGTGCTTTTCTCTAGTTAAAAAGTAGGCAAACTTCATTTTGGGAAGGAAGGGGAGAGGTAGTTTCATAACTTTGTTTCGTAAGTTTGTCCGTGCAGGTGGGGTGTGAGTGGTCCTGCGTGGTAGTTACTTCACCCCTTAAAGTTGGTGCCAGCAGTCTGAGTTACACTGGGAGAAACGGCAGAGAAACGGACACGGGTTTGTAAGTAGGTGAAAACAAACTCGTCTTTGCAAAGGCTGGGACGCAGACTGCTTTAGCCGTATGTATGAAACACTCTGCCCGTCTGATGAGCCCTTCCCTGGTGCAAATAGCACCAGACACTTAAAATACGGGGTTTTTCTTACGCTCTGTCCCTTAACACGGGATGCCGGGGACTGACAGAGGAGAGCAGCCTTAGGCCGGGCAGTGGTGGGCGGGCAGGTCTCGCCGCTACTGCTCACCCCCGCCACGGCCTGTCTGGCTCCGGGCCGGCGGTGCTCGGTGTCGGCAGTGCCCGGTCCCCGACGCCGGCGGGACTCGCGGGCAGCGCGGGCGGAAGGCGGCCGTGTCCTTCCGGGGCGCGGGCCGCGCTGGCGGAGGCGGGAAGGCTGGAGCCCGGAAGGCTGGAGCCGGGGCTGAGCCGAGCCGGGGCTGAGCCGGGCCGGGGCCGCTGCCGCTGCCATGGAGAGGTGAGGGGCGCGGGGCGGGCGGTGCCCCGTCCCGGGGCTGTGCCGTGTGCGACACGGGCCCAGCGGAGCGGGAGCGCACAGCGCGGGCTGCGAGACGCAGCGGGGCGGGGGCAGCTGCTGAGGGGACGGGGGGCTTTTGTGTCACCCGGGAGCTTGGAGCGTGGTTGCTGCTTCTTGAGTATATCTATGGATTAACCAGGAGCCGTGAATTGCTCGGGGATCGGAGGGCCAGGCCTTTGCCAGGCCTGCTGAGGCATCACCGCGGTGCCTTCACAGCGCACCGGGAGTGGCTCCTCCGCGTCTGAGTAACTGGGAGCGGATTCCTTCTCTTCTGCAAGACACGTGAATATTTCCAATCTGTAGTGATTGCGTGTATCCGAAGAAAAAATCAAACAGTGAAATCATGCTGTTCTTTCAAATTAATTTTTCAGTTCCAAATTGAATTTCATACCTTGTATCTCTTACTAGCCTTTTTCTTCTTTTTTTTCCTTTTTAATAGTGATAAAAAAGGTTTCTTGTCGTGTAGAAGGAACAAAGTGTGGGTTTTCAGGAAAGGTAGTTTCCCTGACCTGATAAGCAGTGCTAGATGTTCTGCAGACGAAACTGGACATCAGTAGTAGAGTTGGAGATAACTTAACACTTTAAGTTTCCTAGTTGTGGAGTTAATTTGATGCAACAAAAACGTCTTGTATTTTCTGCTTGAATTCACTTGCTTGCTTTCTGTCTATGTTGCTGTTTTCTAGAAATGGTTTTGAAGACATGTTATCACCACTCGAGGCGGAGATGGTCAGACCAGGACGTAAGCAAGGCTCTCAGAAAAGAGTTTCTAGTATCCTTTTTCTGTAAAGAATTTTTGTCTTCTCTTTAACTGCTGCTTGCTGTGTTCACCAGATGTATATATTTTTACTACTGCTATGATTTTAAGCATGTTGAGAATAGTTTTCGAATATACAGTAAGTAACTCTTACTGTAAACTCTTTAAAATGAAGAATGTAATGTGAAATTGTTACCTGACTTTTGAGGTATTCTGCTATTGAGCTATCTCATATTTTCCCCTATTCTAGTCAGTTTTCTGTGTGGTATTTTCATGCATTAAGAAGGAGAAAAGTTAAAAAACAAAACTGTAATTGCAATATGTAAAAACTAGCAGGGAGGGATGTTAATGACTGTGACTTAGGAAATCTAGATGAGTTTCATTTAGAAAAGTACTTCATTTTCAGCAACATAATACATTACTTGTCCTTTACAGAAGAACTTAGAAGTAAGCCAAAAGATGTAATTCTTTGCCTTTTCTCAAAAGTATTTCCTCTGAATGGAATTTTCTCTCTCTCTTCTCTTTCTTACATTGTAGTCTCAAACCATGTCAAAACTGTTGTAGTGATGGCTCAGAACAGATTATTCAAAAGATTTTGGGGAAAGTAAGAGATTGTTCTTGCCTATATGTAGACGGATTATTTTGACTGTGGGTTAAATGTGATTGCACGGATATTGCATTGCCTGTCTGCTAAACTTGTGCCATAATGTTTATATAGTGTGGTGTTTTATAGTTTTTCTTGGGCATATGAACTCAGGTTGATGTCCACCCAGAGAACTATGTGAGCCATAGCTGATTCCATGTCTGAGCTTTTGGAAAAGAAAAAGGAGTTTTCTTCCTTATAGCTTAATTTTATGGCTCTATGCTCTTTTGCAGATATTGTGTTACCAGTGATGATTCAGCGTATCTTAACTTTCCATCCATTGTAGCAAGAGTAGTGCACAGACAGATTTAAATTTCCACAGAATTTCCCCCCATACTTTTTTACAATAAGGAAACCCCCCCCATGTAATTGGACAACTAAGATAAGGGTATTTTTATGGTTATAATAGCAAAAGAATCTAGTACATTTGCTGCTTTTTCTAGTTTTTGCATGTAAAATAAAGCTAGTGAGATATTCGCCCTGATTACATTGTGCCTAGGAATCCAGATGTTCCTGGACACTAATAATGTAGGCTGCTGAAACATTTGTACAACTACTTCTTAGTAAATCATACCTAGAGCACTGAACCTAGTTGCTGACAGGAAGAAGAAAAGTAGTGCAACAGAGCACCTTGACCTAAGAGAGAACTTTTTTAAACAATTCATTTAAACTCAGATTTTCGTGTTGTGGTTGATGTATAGCATAAGGCAGCTCTTTATGGGGCATAAGGATTCTCTTTATTCTGAGCAGTTGTGAGGAGTCCCAGACCTGTTCTGTTCATATTTCTGAATTTTGCTTTGTGGTGTCCCTTTTAGCCCTCCAGCCTTAAGGTTCTGGTGAAACATTTTGTGACCTAGCTCAGGTTTATGAATGGGACTTTCTGATTTACTCCGAAAGAGGTGTAATTTCTGTAACATTTTTCCTTTCCAAGTAGTCACAATCATTTAGAATAGAGCCAAAAGCATGTTTAGGAGAGTGTTTCTTAACTTGTTTGTTAATCAGTTCTCACATCCCTGGATGACACTATTGGAAACATGACACCCAGAAGCCAGTTTCTTTCCCGAACTCCTAATTCATTGCTTCACCAGCCAGGTAAGACTGCTTGCTCTCTTACTGTTTAGTTAAAGTACTTATGCACTTGTACTTCATAATTAAGAGCAATTCATAAGAAGAAGGACATGGACATGCTGTAATGGGTCCAGTGAAGGCCCACGAAGTTGATTAGTGGATTGAAGTATCTGAAATATCAGGAGAGACTGAGAAGAGCTGGGATTGTTTATGGGAAAGAGATTGGGGGATCTTGTCAATGTATATAAATGATGGCAGGGAGTAAAAAGAGAGCCAGGCTCTTCTTGGTTGTGCCCAGTGAAAAAACAAGAGGCAATAGGTACAAGAGCATATACAGGGAATTCTGTTTAAACATAAGAAAACCTTTTTTCTGTAATGGGTGTTGAATGCTAGAACTGGTTACCCAGATGGTCTGTGGAGTCTCTGTCCTTGGAGATAACCCAAGCTGACTGGACAAGGTCCTGAGCAACCTTTTCTAGTTGACACACCCTTGGGCAGGGGACTTGGAGCAGATGATCTCCAGAGGTCCCTTCCAAACTCAGTGTAGTGGGTCGATCCTGGCTGGATGCCAGCTGCTCACCAAACTGCTCTATGATTCCCCATGTCAGGCAGGACAAGGTGGGGAGAAAATGTAATTAAAGAGTCACAGGTAGAGATAAGGACAGGGAGAGATCATTCACCCATTACTGTCACAGGCAAAACAGACTCAACTTGGGGAAATTAGTTGATTAACAAACATATCAGAGTAGAATAATGAGAAATAAACCCCAAACTTAAAAACACCTTTCCTCTTCTGAGGCCTAACTTTACTCACATGTTTTATACCTCCTCCCCTGCCCGTGGTGCAGAGGATTGGGGAAAGGGAGTTGTGATCGGTTCATCACAAATCCTCTCTGCTGCTCCTTCTTCCTCTGGAGGAGGACTCCTCACACTCTTCTCCTGCTCCATTGTGGGATTTCTCCCACGGGAGACAGTCCTCCATGAACTTCTCCAATGTGAGTCCTTCCCATGGGCTGTAGTTCTTTACAAAGTACTCCAGTGTGGGTCCCTTCCACTCCAGCATGGGTCCCCTGCAGGGTCACAAGTCCTGCCAGCAAACCTGGTCCCGCATGGGCTCCTTTCTCCTCAAGGCTACAGGTCCTGACAGGACCCTGTTTCAGCATAGGTTTCCCACGGGGTCACAGCCTCCTTTGGGCATCCACCTGCTTTGGTGTGGGGTCCTCCACGGGCTGCAGGTGAATCCTCCACTGCTGACCTCCACAGGCTGCAGGGGGACAGCAGCTGTTTCACCATGGGCTGCACCATGGGCTGCAGGGGAATCTCTGCTCCAGCACCTGAAGCACCTCTCGTCCCTCCTTCTGCGCTCACCTGGTTTCTACAGAGTTGTTGCTCTCACATTTTCTCACTCCTCCTTCTGCTGCTGCTGTTCCCTCAGCAGTTTTTTCCCCTCTTAAATCTGTTATCCCAGAGGTGCTACCACTACTGCTGAGGTGCTCAGCCTTAGCCAGCGGCGGGTCCATCTTGGGGCTGGCTGGCATTGGCTCTGCTGGACATGGGGGAAGCTTCTGGCAGCTTCTGACAGAAGTCACCCTCACTACCAAAACCTAGCTTTGCAAACCTAATACACTCAGCTACAAGGGGATTCTGTGATTTTACAGTTAAACAAAACTGCAAATGGACAAAAATGGACAAAATTTCTGAAATTGGACAAAAACACCTAGTAGCAGGCAGCATTTATGTTCATAAGTTATTCGCTTATGCTATTCCTGATTAACAATGAATTTTTGCCCTTTAGTTTTTAGAGTGGGTTTGAGCTTCATTTTCATTGTTTGGCACAAGAATGTGTCTGGTATCATTTCAGTGTCTGCTTTAGTGAGCAGTTTGTTGTTTCCTTCTTTTTGCAACCTTCTTTTGATTTTGCAGTAGCTTCTGATTCTTCGAGATTGTCTGTTTTGTAGTGTGTCTTCAGATATTTTTCCATCGTTCTTTTTCTGACAGGTTAATTTTGTTGCTGACTTTCTGCATATTTATTTATTGGTTGGATCAGTTAATTATTCCCTCTCCTCTAGCAGAAGAAGAAATTAACACACCTTACAGAAAGGCTGTGGAACCACACATGGTGGCTAGGGTCAGGTTGCCCTGAAACCTCCCAGTCTCATCCCAAGTCCTGCATCAGTGGACCCATATTAAGAGCATGTTTGGGGATTCTTCCGTAACTGGCACTTGTGCAAAGATATGAAGCTCCAGAGAGACTGATTCTTCATTTCACAAGGTTCCTGCAAAGTTCTGTGTAGCCCCTGCTTGTTCTTGTTTACTGTAACATCGATTGGCTTCTATTTTGGCAGCCAGCAGCAAAGATAAATACTGTTAGCATCAGCCTTCTTCTTGAGCAGAAGCTACTTATGTGTCAGCATTGTTGTTCTTAGTGTTGACTTGATGCTAAACATACTGTGAAAAGGTCTGTAATCTTAGAGCCTCCCTCACTAGTTGTGGCTGAAATAAAGAAACGTGCCCCTTCCTTACATTTCCATGTCATCACCAGGGCTTACCTCCCCTTTCCCTGTCACAGTCTCTTTATTTTGTTATCATTCAGGCATTCATATTGGGAATTCCTCTTTTTTGTCATCATCTAGCCAGTATGTTTTCCATCAAGCTCCAAGAGGATGGCTGCACCTTCTGCTGTTCTGTTTACCTTAGGCACTGGAGGAAAAAACCAAGAAAAGTGCCATAGACATTTGATCTTTTGCATCTAAACTGGATGGAGTCTGATGGAGACCCAGGACATGCCCTTTATTTTGGGGTTGTATGTGCTGTTGTGGGCATTTTTCGATGCCTTGGATTTCAGGAGGCCAAAAGGAAATATTAGTGATCTCAATGCTGACTGAAGCTGTCTTATTACCAGGAACTGCTGCTGAAAGTTGTACAAGCACTCTTCTCCCCAAATTGACTACCAAAATGTCATTCCCTCTGCCACTATTGACACAGCTCCTGTCTGTCACTGTCTTGATGCAATCAGTATTTTTAGATGGCTTTCGAAGCTGTTTGTGATTGATAAGGGGACCAAAGTAGCTGTTGTCTTGATGGAAATTCTGTGATGTTTGGTTTGTAGAAGGGTCTGTTGTGTTGGATATCCCTGTTGTCATAGGATGTGGTATTTATTATCTTGCAAAGCAGTGTTTACATGAGTTAGATATTCCTGGGAACACTAGGCACTGGATTGATGTGCAGAAGTATCTGGAGCAGATGTAATGCTTGGTAGAGCAGATTTGTGGTTGCCTTTTGCTTTAAGGATTTGGAAACTAATTTCCAAGAAAGAGTGACTGGAGATGCACTGCTCTTTGTGTTCATATGTGTTTACCAATGAACTCTAGTAACTGAAGGTGTGTCACATATAAGCCTCTCTCTTTCAGGTACTGCACTACATCGGAGCTCCATGAAGCCATCAGATATGTCTGCCATCCTGGGAACAGGAGGGAAATCTCCTCTGATTCTACCAACTTCTGGGCTTTTCGGCAATCTGTCCATGGTAAGATGGTTAGAGCATCTTTTTCTCTTTCGTTCCTGTGAAACATGAGAAACTACAAGTTTACAGCGTTTGTGTTGTTTGCACCAAGGACAAACTGTGGGTGGTATAAGCTTCCTAGTACTACTGTTGCTGCTTGCTGCTGGTGTTATTTATTACTGCATTGTTCTTTGAGAAGATGCAGTGAGGAATAATAGGAGGTTTTAAGGACTTTCCCAACGCACCATGTGTGTTAAACTGGTCCTTATAACATCAGCTTGTGACTACAAAAATCCCAATATTGCTTGTTTACAAATTCTTCAAAGATAATTGTTCTATGTCAGCAAGTTAAAACTTGAGAATTTTTCTTATTTTAGCACTCTCCAGTATTAGGCTTCATTTAGGTGTTAAAGTTTGGACTTCAAAGAACAAGCTCTTCTGATGACTTTTTAGAGGACATTGATTATCTTCTACTTCAATGTTTTTGGAAAAACATTGATTGGAAAAGTTATCAGTAGGGATGTCTGAAGTATTTTATCTGTTTATTTTTAAATTAACTTAAAAGAAGTTTAGATGTCTTTCTGTATATGCATTTTAATTAATTCTCCCTTTTAGTTGTTTCTTTATAAGTTGTCACCTTCTAGGGCCTAGTTGATCAACATGTATACAGCTCTTAGTACTGGTACTTTTCCTCTGATTCAGAGCCTCTTTTAGCTAATGTTTGGTGAGTGGAATGCGTTTTTAGGTTAATGTTTAGTGCTCTGACTTGAATCCAGTTTAGATTAGTAGGGGAAATTTCAGAGGAGGGTGACAGGAAAAAGGACTTTTACTTGTGGAAATTTACTTGCTGGTAGATAAGAACACTCATCAGCCCTTTTTGTATTTCCCACAGAGACCTGATATGATCTTGCTGGAACTGTGTTTGTTATTTTTACTCTGTGGAGGGAGGACTATAGCATTCTGTTCTGGTTGGCTAGAGGGGATTAATGGCAGAGAGAGATCAGGCAAGAGGAATACTGTGGGTAGAAATAAGAGTCCAGAAAAAGAATCAGCCAGCAGCACATCTCTAAGTCTTTGTATAGTATTAATTGCTGCTGAGAAGGCAATTGCTGGCATGGAAACACCTCTAGGAAGCTGTCCTGTCAGTGCAGTGTATGTACAGTCAGTCTTCTGTTTTGGTCATTTTGCTGCTCTGGTGTCAGATATGTTATGAAATACCTCACCTGAAATACTCCCCCCAAAGTATAGGTATGTCTTTATTTCCTCCTTTAATATTCTGATACTTGCTATTATTTTAAACATATTGCTGCGATTGATCAAATGGTTTTGAGCAATTCACCAAGAAGGTTGAAAGACAGGTTAATGATTGATTCAAATTTTAGCTATTTTGCTTAACTTTTCACAGCTGCTTTAGAACCTGATCAATATTGTGTTCTTTTTACTTTGAAAGACTAGCTAAGCATTTAGCATAATAGAATATGAAAGTTTAGAGTGATTTATTTGTTTTATGATGAAAAGTGATACCTGATGTTCTAAAGTAGGTAGGTTTACTAGATTAACTTTTCCATTTTAGTTATTTTCAGGGGGAAAAAGGGATTTTTCTTTTTCCAGATTAAAATTTATCTTTTCAGAGCTGTTTGTTAAAGGCATAGTTGCACCTTATCTAAATGCAGTTATTTCACATTAGTTTTTTAGGATTCTCTGTTTATATACCGTTCATATAGAAGAAAAAACATGGAGCTAGGCTTGTAATATCTGAGATTGGGATTTATTTTCTTTATGTTCTTGTGGTTTTAGTTGGATGAAAGTAGCTGGACAATGGCACTCTCGCCTCAGCAGACAGGAATGTTTGTAAATCCAGACCTGTCCAATATGACAGAAGATGTCACTATGAGTGCTGTACTGTTGCGTGAGGATGATCCTGGGGAAGCTGGTGAGACAATCTGGAGTTTTCATAATAATCTTATTTGTGGGATATAAATTTATATGTTTGGGGTTTTTTCTCTATTATTTTGCTGCTATTTCTTAGTCAAAAACAGTCTAGTTGAAAAAGTTCAGAAAATTAAGCTGTTCCAGTTTATTGGAGTTTTGCGAATTTGTGTCTTCTGGGGAACCTGATGGAAAAAATGGGATGCTCTGGTATTGTCAGACACAACTGGATTAGTGGACTGGGGAGATACTCAAATGAGTTTGCTTTTAAAACTTTTGCAGATCACATATCTACAGCAAAAGTTTTATAATTATTTTACTTAGTTCATAGCTTCTGTCTGTCTTGCTGTCTTAGCTGATAAGTTCTTATGACTTTATCGGATCTAAATAGTTGATATCATCATTGTTCTCATTTAAATTTGCGAAAGATGAGATGCCTTGTCATCAGAAGAATTTTTTTGTAGTCTGTTGGAGTTTTTTTATGAAGTTGCATCTGACTAATATGGCTTTCTTATGAAATCTCTCCTAGCTACTATGAGCATGTACTCAGATTTTCTGCATTCCTTCCTGAAGCATACATCAACTACCATTTTTGATCTTGTGGATGAGTATGAAAATATTTGTAACAGTCAGGTAAGTAGTTTACTTGCCCTTCTCAAAGCAGTTTTGCTGAGAAGTCACAGTGCTTAACATACTTTAAATCTTCCAGCTGGTTGCAGTGTTACGAGTCATGCTAGCATTGAGTATCACTCAATGATGAACATCACTCTTTCTTCATACACTACTTTGGCACAGAAATACCCGTGGTGTAGCTTGCTGAATACTAAAAAATGTCATCTGGCTGCCACTCCACTGCAAGTGTCAAGTGGCAACTCACGGTAGCAGATGAATAGATGTTTTTCTTAATGTCAATAAGCTGGATTAAAATGTACTTATTTTTCTCAGGTATAAATAAATAAAATCATTGTATTATGATGCTTTAAGTTTTCTGCTGCGTTACTAACAAGCTGGCCATAGAGGACTCAGCACTGGCTCTAAGGTGTCTCTGATTTTAGACACAGTTCTTCATTTGACTGGTCCTTTGATTGTCAGTTCAGAATCAGCAGGGATTGACAATCTGAAAGGAAGAAATTATGATGCTTCTGTCAGTAAGTGTTGATCACAAGAGAGGTGTGCAGATTAAGCTTTTTTAGGAGACTTCATACCTATGTCTGTGTTAAGAAAATTTGTTCTTAATGGAGGGTTGCTAGCCATCTTTTGTGCAAATTTATTACTGGGGCTGAGATAGAGAATGCTGAGGTCTTTAATGAGGCATGTACCACAATTGTACAAGTGCTCAGGTAGGAAGCAGACAAGAGGAAAATAAATGTGAACTTGATTATTTTGTGAGATAGTGGAACTCCTGTTGGAGAATATGGATAACATCTACAAGGTCAGGGAATAATAGAGTGGGTGTTTTAAGCCATGTGGAACTGAGGGGAGTTGACTGTATGTTGCCAAGGATGTACAAGGGTACAGTGAAAGATGCTGCTCTAAGGTGTAGCTTGGATGTTGCTGGTGGGGCTTGGCATGGGAGTGGAGGGACAGCCCTAAGCTATCGTGCTGCTTCTCAGCTGTACCCTGAGATTAGCCCAGTGGTTCCCAGCAGCCATAAGCTCTTCATATTTTCAGGGAGGGTGGTAATAAAAGAGAACAGAAGACTGTGCTCCCCTCTTACATCTTACTGGTACACGTATTCCTTTTCTCCAAATCTGTTGTTCACCTCCCACTTGAAAACCAATGACTATATTGATGCCCAAGGAATTGGATACCCTTAAAATATAAGAGACTGGGACTCTTCTTGGAAGTAGTAGGAGCTCTGGAACTAGCTACCAATGGAAAAGACTTCATTGTGTAGTTTTCTTCATAGTAAATAAAGGAAAAAATAGTAGAATTTTTTTGTGGTGATACTATAAATTATGTGGTAACCAGCAGATTGGGTTCCCTCATTTAGCAGAGCTAGAAAGGAAAAAGTATCTTTCAGGCATGGATAAATGCATAAATGTTCTCACAAATACCATTAGGGCTAACTTAATGTTTGATATTGACGTATATGGGAAAAAAGCTGGGGATTTTGGTGGCTGCAACCACTCTCTTGGTTTATATCCTCTAGTCTGTGTTAATGGGGTTTTTTTATTACTAATTAAGAGAATTTACAATGTATTGTCTACCTATTTTGAAGAGATGGTAATGAAACTCAGTTGTTGTAAGCATTTAGAAAAAAAATACGCTGATGGGCAATGTTAACTATGTATAAATTTATCTACCTCAGGTGAATATACTGGGGAAAATAGTTTATCGGGCAACTCCTGGACAGCAAAAGTTTTCCAAAACTGCCAGTGTCTTGTGGCTTCTTAAGCAAGAGATGGTAACTTGGAGACTCTTGTCCTCACTTTATAGGTAATTCCTTTGAAAAGTGTGTTATGTTTTTGTACAGAGATGACTTTCTTGGATATGTTTTGTATGAGTTTATACATAGGGAGTGAAGCAATTAAGTACCTATTAGCAAGCTGTTTATGGAACTAGGTTCTGATATATGTGTCTATTGATTATCTATTTACAGAAATGAAAGTTTTAAAGAGGACTGTTCTTATTACCTTTGCAACTTCTAGTATTTTTTTAAACATTTTTGTAAATTTTTTTAAGTATTTTTACTCATGCATTCTGTTAAATTTCCTCAACTTTATTTTAATCATTAACGTTTTGCACTTTTATTTCTAGAGACAGAATACAGTCTGCACTGGAAGATGAAACTGCATTTGATATCACAGTGAGTGTGGACTTTTTTTGGTTTTTTTTTAAGTGTCATAAGAAGCTAAGTAAGCAAAATACAGGCTAAATGCTTTTATTGTACTTTTAGAATCTCAAAATTCAAAGGTGAAAAATGAGACTGATTTTTTTTCAAGACAAATATTAAATTATTTCGTATATTGTGAAGAGTAAATCTAAATATTCAGTTCTAAAGAGAGAATGCTAGTGAAAAAAATATTCTAAACTATTGTTTGTTTTATTTCCCTAAATATTCCACATACACTTGGAAAATCATAAAATATCATGAGTTGGAAGGGACCCACGAGGATCATTGAATCCAACCCCTGGCTCTGCACAAGACAAACCTAAATTCACTAGAAATAACTATTTATTTATTTTTAAAAGCTGCATCAGTAGCTGTAATGTTCCCATAGGTCAGAGATAATTTTGCTTTGGTTAAAAGAAGGACATATGGTCTCAAACTGTCTAGCCTTTGCAATTCTGACTACAATTTATTTCAAGAGAAATTCAGGTTTTTTAGCGTTCTTGTTTCAACTGTAGTCGTCTTGTCTATGTCAATACAGTGCTTCCAGTCTTTGCTGCCAGAATTGCTTAGGAAGACAAAACAATAAGTAAAAAGACTCTGCCTTTGTAAAATTTGTGATCACAGTTGCTTTCTTCTTGAAAATAAAATAGCTTACTCTAGAATTCCCAGTGCTAAGTTGTCACTGTTAAACACTGATGTGCCAAAAAAAACAGTCTCCTCTTATCTGTGTAATTTAGAAAAATGCATCTCCTGTTCTCTTTTTATTGCAAGTCTAATGGAAGCTAAATTAGTGCAGGAGATCAGATAGAAGGATCAGGGCTCTGGTTTTATTTTTTTGGTTTTTTTTCACACTTGTTTATGTTAAATGTGCACATGATCTTGGAAAATCTTATCTTTTTAATGTATAGTAACAAATGGGATTTAGGATGATATGAGTGCAGCCAGTGGAATCCATGGATCTACTGTGTAGAATCTTTCTGTGGTCATAAATTTGTGAATTATATGCTGAATCTCATTATTACAGTTTTTAGTGTAACTGGATGTAAAAGATCATCCAAATAAAACAAGTGATAGTGTCATCTATTTTTTAAAAAGGGGGAGGGGAGAGATAGCATACTGAACTTGTAGAAAGTTTATGAATTACTATGTGTTCAGTTTGATATTCCTTTTTTGCAGTAGTTTTCTTTTCCATGAAGTAATAATCAGCTTTTTCTTAAACAGGTTTTAACTGCTAGTGAAAAAACAAACGTAGACAACTTGTTTCAGAAAGATTCACTTGTTCGACAAAGTCAGGTATGATGGAAAGTTTTTAATATGAGAATGAAAATAGATTAAATGTTTATAATACTAATGTTCTATGCACTTTTTGAAGTTGTTTCTAATACTTTTTTTTCATATTCACTCAAGTGCAGTATTCCTTGTATGCATGAAAATAATGCTCTCTAGTTTCTAACAGTCAGGATGTTTTTTCAGTCTGGCTTGGGGACAGTGAAAGGCTGAGAGCTGTTCCCAGTTGCAGCATCTGTTACTGTTGATTGTGATTAATAAACAGTTCAATAGCACTGTAGTAAACTGCAGCATCCAATGAGAAATAGAGATTAAATGCCAACAAACTTCATACTGGATACTTAAAATGCAAGTGAAATAGTCTTCTGGATTTGTATGCCTTTTGATTGCCGAGTAGATAACAAATAGATACGGAAATGAGAGGAAGACAATAAAAGTATTATTTGTTACATATTTGCTTTAAAAATGCAATTTAATTTTATTCCAGCTGGTGGTAGATTGGCTAGAGAGCATTGCTAAGGATGAAATTGGGGACTTCTCCGATAATATTGAGTTTTATGCAAAAACAGTATATTGGTGAGTTCAGACTTTCTTTAATTATATACATGCTCCCATCAAGTGTAAGATTCACATTCACAGAATTACTCTTGGAAAGAAGTGGATTTTTTAAGTTGTTCATTGCATTCACTTCTTTTCTTCAAAGTCAGAGATGTAAAAATTGAGATTTCTTACCTGTCTGCTGAAGTATATCTTCTCAGAAGTCAGTTACTGCATTTTGGGAGGCAAGGATGGAAGGAAAAACCATCAAACCAATTTAAATTAATCTTAACATAGATGAGGATTACTTTTATGTCTTTCTCAGGTGGTCACTTCTTTGTCTGGCTTTAATTTTTGCTTGTTTAAGTACTTGTTGTCCCTTTATGACCCTTCACTAGAAGCCATTATTGTCATCTTTATTATCACTGATGGATTTGGCGGAAAAGACCAAAGACTTCCTTTATAAACCTGCTTTTAATGGCCAGTGAATGTAGGCTTTTGGAATCATGTTTATCCTGAGCTGAATTTCTGTCCTTGACTGAATTTATAGTGAATGCTAATGGGAAATTTTTCTTATGCAGAAATCAATTAATAGTTAAATACATGAATGATTGAAATAATGGATGCTTTTGAAAGGAAGTAGAGATATGTGTATTGATTCCAATGCTTTTGAAAGGAATCAGAGAAATGTGTATTGATTCCAATGTTGTACCTCTTGTGAAATGTTGCATTTTCACAACAGTAGCACAGTCCATAGTAAGTCAACCAAACCAAGTGTCTGTTCTGTAAACATATTCCATGTAAGAAAAAATATCTTTCAATATTTGTGTCTTATTAAAAGATGCTTGCTAAAAAAACATTATTCTGTAAAACATTCCACTGCTTTCAGGGATAACACACTGCATACCCTGAAGCAGCGACAGTCAAGTACATACATTGGAAGTTCTCGAGCTCTGGTGACAGAGTTGGTAAGTATTAGATAAAAATAAGGCTTGATTTCAAAATATGTTAGAGCTATTTTCACAGCTTTCCATCAATTCTTAGATAGTTGTGCTATCTAAAAATCAGTACAGAAATTGTGAGGCAGGGCACCTCAAAAGCTCTTTTTGGGATCACTGTGGTTTTCTGTTTTCTTTCAGGAGTCACTTCCATATCCCCACCCCCCATCACAAGTACTTGTGGCCTATTTGGTGAAGTAAAGGGCTTTATTATGACTTTTTATGTCTGAAAGATACTCATGTTCCTAACCAGAAAAGCTTAGAAAAATGTTTGGGAGCCATTGGAGCCATTACAAATAAGGGAATTCTGTCTTTATGTAGTGACTAGTACAATGAAACCAAGTCCTGAAGCAATTCTTTGAGAGCTACTATAGTAAGAGCTAATAGGAGAGAAGGCAAGAAAAGAAAGTACTGTCCAGCAGAACAAGGTAATGAACTGCCCCAGTGACAGCAAAGCAGTCGTAGAAGATTGATTAAATTGGGGAGTGATCTGAGGTATTGAGTGGCTTAAGAAAATCTGTTTGGATTCAATAGAATCGAGTGCCGCTGTTGTAAAAAGCCTTCTCAGATAGAAGGTGGAGGAGGAGAAACAGTGGTAGATGGATAGACGGAAGGGGATGTTTGAAGGTGAGAAGAGACCTGGAAGATGAGAAGTATAGGGCAAATAACAAAGCAGTGGAATAGATAAATTGCATTGGCTTCTTTCAATAGGAACAGTGACAGAAGAGGAATAAAAGAAATGAGAGGGGAAAAACTGAAAAATATCATGCTCGATATTACATGCATTGTACAGATTGTTGTGCTAACATGAAAAAATGACTCCAAATTATAAAACAGGGCAGGAATTTAATGGAAGAGACATATAGACATTGTGTGGATGAGTGGTGACTTCTTTTCTCCCAGGATCCAGATGCTCCTATACGACAGAAACTGCCACTTGATGATTTGGACCGAGAAGATGATGCAAGGTTATTGAAGTATCTCTTCACTCTCATCAGAGCAGGAATGACAGATGAGGTAGCATAACTTTTAATTAAGTAAGATTTAAAATATCTTACTGTTAAAGCCAATGAAAAGCTGTATACTAAAATGTCTGTTTAAGTTTGGCTTGTGATGATTTTCAATTTGTTGTCAATATTGAGTGCTAAATTAGCATTTTAATGAAATCTTGCTTTTAGTTAAGTAATTTTGGGAATAGAGTAGATGTTACGGAAAAAATGTACTTTGGGGTTTTTTGGTTGTTTAACAATATTTTTTCACTCTTGTGGCTTGATACTAAATACTGCCAGAAAACACACAGAATGTTTCAAAGAACTTCCTAACTGTGTTTATAATCATCAGCGGATTACCATGCATGTGTATATAATGGCAGTTGAGTAAAGGGAGAGAAAGAGGACTTGAGAGTCTTGTTGCAAAGACCTTAGTCTTAGGAATATGGTTATTTGCTCATATTCTGTTCCAATACAGCACACATCTATTCATTGTCTGATGTTATGGGAATGTGAGCATATTGCTGCAGGGCATTACGGACATGAATATAAATTCACAGCTTCACTTGGGGTTCTAAGTCAAATGGAAAAGTAGATGACTGCCTGAAGAGATGGATTATACATATAAGCAAGAGGACAACACTTTAAACTTATCAGAAGGATGTGTAGTAGCTGTTTAAGCTAACAAAGATGAAGCTGTAGCACATTTCTCGCATTGCTATAAATACTGACTGAAAAACTAAAAAGTTTGGTAAAAAAAAAAAGAATGACATTTACTTTGAAATCTTTCCGTTGTTTTGAGTTTAAGATCCTCTGTGCTTATTTCTCACATAGTAGAGTCTACACAAATTAACTATTTTAATAATGTTCACATTTTTAAAGAAGCTAGAGATTTTCCTACCTTAAAGTGTGTTGCTGAGAAAATCCATTATTTTTCAGGCACAGCGCTTATGCAAACGATGTGGTCAGGCCTGGAGAGCTGCAACTTTGGAAGGCTGGAAATTGTATCATGATCCAAACATAAATGGAGGTATCTGCTCCAAAGTGCATTTGAGACAGATGGCAAAGAGAAATAGCTGTTTCTTGAGAGCCTTTTTGTATCTAAAATATTTTCCCATGTCTGTTAACGTGTAAAAACTAATATGAAATCACTTTAGTTGAAAGTATGAGTTCACTGAATTCATCTAAATATGTTAAAGTCACTTTCTTTTTTAAAATCAGGCATAATCACTAGGAAACAGACGTCTCAGAGTTCCAGACAGATCTTCTCCACCTCCATATAATACTTCAGTCTGTATTTTCTTAACATCTGACTTGTGCTATCTAGTACACATTTTTTGCTTACAAACTCAAATTGGACTCTATATCTTCAGAAAGGTGTAGTAGGGCTAGAGTTCAGCAAATGCAAGTGCAGGAAATAGAGAGGCTTTTAAAATACTTGAAAATTATTAAACTACCTTTTCCCTTGGTACTAAGGTTCCTTGCACACGGTCCCATTTATAACACAGTGCCTTGCTTCTCTCTATGCTCAGGACATTGCAGGATTTAGCAAGGAATTTAAGAACAAGTCTAAGTGTTGGTTATAGGTGGGAGTGGAAGGCATAATGCTTTCCTACTTTTCAAATTCCAATAACCTGTCACTGTTATCTGCATGCTACACCAGTGTCCTGGGCTTGTTTTGAATCTACCTACCTAACTTGCTGTTATATGGGTTTGAATGCCCTCATGCAGGTGCATGCAAAATAGCAGCACTGAAACAGTGACATTTTTTAAAAGTTTTGATTCCTTAAGATATAAAAATTCCTTTTTTTTCCTTAACTTTGTTGTTTTTCCAAATGTTGACATTGTAGATACACTATAGCCAAAACAATAATTTTCTTCAAAGCTAGATAGCAACCAAGCTTTAAAAATACTGTAACTTATAGATACAAATTTACCAAACTTCCCAGAACGGCCACCTTGTGGCCCAGTCAAAAGCATCAAAATGCTTTGGGAAGAGTTTCAAAGCGATTGAAATTGGGTTAATAACAGAAAATAGGCTTTACCTGTTACTGGGTTCTCTTTTTTTAATAGCATTTTTTTCTTTTGTTCCTCGCACCCTCTCCCTTTTTTTTTTAATTATTCTTTGCATGTAGGAAAAGAGCTGGAGCCTGTTCAAGGCAATCCATACAGGTGCATTTGGAAAATTTGTTGTTGGCGTATGGCTGAAGAGGTAAGATAATGCTGATTTGCTTAATATTAACACATACATTTGAACTTTCCTGAACTCTGAAACATGATTTTAAGTAAACCTGCCCCCCCTGTGTTTGCTGCTTATAGGATTTACAATTAACGCTTCTAAGAGGACTTCTGAAATAACATATTTTTGTACTGTAGTGAGAAATCTACATAATCAGCAGCAGTTTTTCAGGAAATGAGTTCCCTAGCAGCAGCAAGGGGGGCCAAGGTCAACCACCACACTTAATTAAATGGGAAAGGAAAAACATTACTTTCTTTCCAGGTCAATATAAATTTTTCAGATAAGTTACAAGGGGATACTAGTGAAGGGAAAGTCACTTGCTATTCTTGTTTTGGCTCCTTGTGTCCCCTGTGGTTTTCTATCTGTTAAATGGAACATTTTCCAATGGATTAATCTAATGTAAAGTGACTAGAAAACTTAAATGCTTTGTAATTAAAAGTTTGGGTATTTTTACTGTTTATTTCAGGAGCAGTTTAATAGGTATGAAAGAGCAATCTATGCAGCCCTGAGTGGAAACCTCAAACAGGTATGTCAAGCCTCCTAGATTGTTTGGTACTTGTGCATTTTCTTTTTCATATATGACAGTGATATCATCAGAATTTCATCAGAAATATTGCAATTACTGGTTATTGTACTTTTAAAGATGTAGTAAACAGGACAATGGCGAACAGTGCTGCTCCTTGCAGGACTGTGTCTTAACTAAATATATGATAGTCTTTTCTTAGTATTATTCCTGCCGACTTTTCAGTCATCCTGCTTTGATGAAGGAAAGGCTGCTGTTCGTGATGGTTACTAGTCTGCTTTGGTGCCCAAAAATCTGATCCTAAATTATAGTTGCTATGTTTGGGAGATAGTTCTCCCTCTCTTGATAATTTTTGCTCTGTTTTTTTAATCTGTAGCTTCTTCCAGTTTGTGATACCTGGGAAGATACTGTTTGGGCATATTTCAGGGTCATGGTGGACACCCTAGTTGAACAGGAAATACGAACCTCCGTGGTAACTGCAGAGGAGATGGAAGAACTCCCTAGAGACTATTTAGAAACAAAGTAAGTTTCAAGTAAAATTATGCTCCTACACTCAACAAAGCATCCTGTATGATCTGTTTGGAATATTCAAGGTAATGTTTTTTGTCTTTTCTCTCCTACTTTGAAGCTGGACTTCTGAAAAGGTTTTTGAAGAACTTCAGGCAACAGACAAAAAGGTATGTAATAATTGTAGTGTTTCTCCTCCCTGTTTACCATTTTTAACTAATCACGGGGTTCTGTTTTTACTGTACTATTTGATGAAATGCTCAAATATGCACAATGAGTCGTTTTATATTTTCTACCTCTATAATGTGTTATTTCTCAATTCAAGTATATTGCCACCTTTTAATGATGAAAATTATACAGATTTTGTCTTGCCCTGTATCTGCCAAACCAGCTGCTTGTGCTAAAGAAACAGCTGACTGTCAAGTGGTTTTGGACATACAAAGCAGACAAGAGTAAATCAACTATTTAACTCTGACAGAATGTTCGAAGATTGATTACATTGCGTTTTCTTTATAGGAGGTTTGTGTGCATATTTCAGAACAGACCTCTCAAAATTCAAAAGCATGTTTGCTTTTGCAATGATTAAATTGAAACTACACTTACTTTTATTTGATGGCATGGACACATATTGCTAAGACAAAGACATGCAGTCAGCTACAGATACACCCAGCCGCATTTGCCATTGCAACACAGTGCAGTCCTCACCATATAGCAAATTTACAGGTGTGTTTGGATCGCATTTCTTGCATTAATTCCTCTATAGCGGGGGAAAAAAATATCTTCTTCCTCAAGTAGCTTTCACAGGCCTTTCCTTAGGGATTTATTCACATTGTTGCTTCTTATGTGACTTTGTAGAATCTATTATCTGTAATGTCATTGTTTATTCTCCTCTTCAGAGCAAAAAGCCCTTAGTCTTGGATGTCTTCCATGAAAGTATTAACTGTACAGATCTATATTCGGGTTCTTTCTTTCAGTTTGTCGATATTCTTGTAATTTGACATGGAGATAGCAAGTGCCTTTTCTCTTGGTCTTTATGAAGAATACCCTTTGAAATAGGATAGCTTTTTTTTCCCCCAAGGAACTTTTGCTTTATTTATAAGTTTGTTTTCTTCATACATTAGGCTATAAGATTTTATTCAAAGTTTGAAATTTCTTTTTCTATCTCCAGAGGGTTATAGAGGAGAATCAAGAACACTATCATGTGATTCAGAAATTCATTATATTGGGAGATGTGGATGGTGAGCTTTTCTCTAAGTGATTTTTAATTGTCAACTGACTACATTATTTTGAGTGACCTTTCCAGAAACTTTAATGTGAATGGATTAGAAGCATGCAGTAGGCAAACTCTGCCTTAAAGCTGAGCTCTAAAACAGTAGGGACTTTGTGTAGTTTGACTTTCTGCAGTTTGACATATAAGGTAGTTTTCAAAGAAGTTGTGAAACCATGTAAATGTGTTAGGATATAGCAAGCCTTTTCCTGAGAAATGATAAAATACATACAGTAGATATTTAAGCCAGGTCTTTCCAAAATTATTGCTGTTCTGTTTTGTTGGACTTTTGAGGCTAAATTGCATTTTGCTAAATTGCAATTTTGAGGCTAAATTGCATTTGAGGCTAAATTGCATTGAATAAATGCGTAATTTTGAAATATTTTTAAAGGTTGTTTTTTTTCCCCATGATAGGGCTAATACAGACATTTCCTTGGTGTCTATAGGTTTGATGGAAGAATTCAGCAGGTGGCTTTCCAAAGACAGAAGTGTGCTCCCAGGACACCTCCTTCGTTTCATGACGCATCTTATTCTGTTTTTCCGCACTCTGGGTATGCAGACTAAGGTCAGTTCTCTTGTATTTGATTTTTGTCACAGCAATAGCTAGTCTTTGAAGTAGAAGTGCTTGTGTGCAAATGACAAAACAACATAGAGGGATGGTAAATTACTTCCAGGCTGATGAGGAGCTGTATGCTTAAATAGTGTATTTGTTGATCTTGGCTCCCAAATACAACAGCCAAAATGAGAAAAGAGCATCCTCCTCTCCTCCAGTTCAGCTTAAAAATTGTTTTTTGAGGATGGTGGATTTTACTCATAAGCCCTTTATTGAGAAGGTCCTGACTCAGACTTCAATGTTAGGCTTATTCATAGCAGCCAAGATGTTTTGAATATAGCCTGTTCTTGTAGACAGTTGTTGGAACTGTATGTATTGCTGCTGTAAGCTTATATATGTTTTTGTTTGAGGTAGTTAGTACTAGCTGAAACTTTCATATTATCTCAAAATATGAACTAAGTATAGCTTACTAGCTACCTAGCCTATTTATGCTAAATATGCAGATGGGTCACATATCTGTAATTACTCTTTTCTGAGGAAATCACAAGTAATTACAAGCTCTCCTTTTCTACTATTTTAAAATTTAGAAGCCCTTATGTAACAAATAAGTTTCTGAATGTAACGTCTTTTGACAAATGGCAAATGTGTCTTTTCATTAGACAATTTAAACACAGCTCTGAGTTATTATGTTTATTCATGCCTCCAATCATTGTTTTATTCCCATGTTGAAATTTATTTTGAAATCAGTTAACATTTAGCTAAATAAGAGGAATGTGCATGTATGTATGTATGTATACGTACTAATTTTTTAGCCAGACTTAAAATTTGATAGAGCAGGTCTTTAGGCTAAAGTGTAGTACAACTAGCCATTAGCATGTGTTTAACAGAGGGGACAAAAAAGGGGCAATTTCCTTGTGAGATTGTGAATAACTGTTGATTCTGCCTCCAGAATTTTGAGTAGGTGAATTTACTGGACAACTCGATCAACCCTCAGTAGACTTCAGGGAGAAGAGGCAGATGTGCAGACTTTTACAGTGTTCATTATTTGTTGTTTGTATACAATTCATATCAGTATATGTTTAGATGAAGGTCTTTAATTTACATATATAAAAATAAAATGATAATTCTTGACAGCAGCAAACACTTGAGTCTTGGCTAAAGCTGTTCCAGGTGCTCAGACTATACTTTGGTTGTTTAGTATAGGCTATTACAGATGAGGAAGGTGATATTTATACCCTATTACATTATAAATTTCTATAATAAAACAGTGCCTGTAGTACACTGCAATAGTAATCTGTATGCCTGACATTTTGCTTATTAATTTTAAAAATACAGTAAAATGGAAAGAAATAAAAAATATTTAAAAAGTAACGTCCCAATTAGACTAAAGACTGTATTATCCAGTTGCTGAAAAAGAAAATCCTTGACTAAATCTTTGAATTAGAAGATCTATTTCTTTTTAATTACACTCCAAGAGAAATAGTTCTTCCAGTTGAACCTGTTTGTATAGATGACTGAAGCAGGAATAAGGAAATAACCTTGTGTCTGTTTTAATAGTGTTAGCCTGTAAAGTATCTTTTACTTTATTTTCCACATTATCTGATTTAAAATTGAATTTATATTTGTTTGCAATAAGGAGGAAGTTTCTGTTGAAGTCCTAAAGACCTACATTGAGGTAAGCTTTCAGAAATACAGTTTGCTTTCTCTAATGTAATTTAGACATAAGCGAGGAAGAAAAGGAAACTTAAGGTTACAGGATGAAAAGAGATATGATGCAGCTAATGCTCTCTTCTGGAGAGATACATGGAAGCTTGCCTAATACACAGAGTTTCTGTCAGCAGTTCTTAGATAAGAGACCGTTTTATTGAGCCTTGTTTAGAAGCTGAGTGGAATTTTCCTATATCAGGATAAAATAATCAGAAGTTTGTTATACACTTACATTTTTACCTAATACATGTTTTTACTTGAGTGTAAACACACGCATTTACACAGAGGAATATAGTATGTTTATATATTATATATACATTTATACAGTAATGGATATCTTCTATATATTTGCTTCATGTATATTTGCTTCTTGTTCTGTATATTTGCTTTTTATTCTGCAGCGGATGGTATCTGAGAAGCACACAGACTTAATAGCATTTTATGTGAGCCACCTGCCCCCAGAGCTCGCCGTTGCTCAGTATGCTTTATTCCTTGAAGATGTTACTGAAAGCGATCAACGCCACCACTGCCTTGAGTTGGCAAAAGATGCAGGTGAAAGATCCTGAAATTCCTATTATCATTTTATATCCTAGGTTCTTTTGTGTTTTTGCTCCAAGACCTAGCTACGAATAATGATGCTTTTTCCTTTCTGTGTCTCTCTGTTTTTCAATTAAATAAAATTAATTTACTGATCACTTCTTCAAGTAGGTATATAATGTGTTTTAACTAAGTTGGAATTGAAGTTATTTTCTGAATTAAACTAAATATCAATGGCTGCTGGATTATGTCCAAACACAACAAGAACTAAATGCCAGCTGCCTGTTTCAAATACAGGTCCTGAAGGTTGATGTGATCATATTATTTCAGAGAAATATTTTTAAAAATATATACCTGTTTGTGGATTTAGGAAGGTTATGAGTATCTTAATTCTTCTGTTCTGTTTATAGTGCATTTTCTTAGCTATGGTGGGTTGCTTGCATTAATGGTGATCTTCCTACCAGGCCTATACATCAAACCAAAAGGGACTACAACAAAGGAGGATACTGTCCATTGCTTGACAATTCCTCTGTGCCACTCAAAATTCACAAAGAAATAGATTTACTGGAGATTTCAGTGTTGTAACTTCTATTCAATCATTTTTCAGTCATTTTCCTTTAAACTGGGCTAAGGCTTACAAAAATAAAACATCCTGCTTAAGCATCTGTAAAAGAGCTATTCTGAGCTTCTTCTGGTACATTCCTGTCAAATCATGGTCTTGCTTCAGAACTGTAGGAATCAGTGGTCTTAGCAAATATATCTATATGCTGGTCCTCAGCACAGACTGAAAAACTTGTTAGTTGTCTTGTTATTTTTCTCATATTTTATATTCTCTCATATCAAATATCATTCTTGTAAAATATCTGCAATAAATTACACAGCTGAAAGGCTTAAAATTTTTTCTGACAATATGTGTGTGAACAGACTGATAAGAATTACCAGTAGTAAGGAATAAGATCAGCAGTTGGAGTCTGAAATTCATTTTTTGTCAAGTTTGAGTTCATGGTAGTTCTTACACAGTTCTTTCTTAACCCAGGTCTGGATGTTGCAACCATAACAAAAACTGTTGTTGAAAACATCCGCAAGAAGGATGCTGGTGAATTCAGCCACCATGACCAAATGCTAGATACAGGCACAACAGAGGTGAGTACACTTCGCAGAGCAGATATTCCAGTTTGCAATCAACTGTGGAGTCTTCGACGATGTATGATCCATATCTGTCTTTCAACAATGGTGAAAATTGCCTTGAAAAAGCCTGTTGGGGAAATGTACTTTCCATGTGACCGAGTGAGGATATTGCACAAATCCGTAACTTCTGTTTCTGCTTCTCCTTGATCCTTGTGTGTGTGTCGGTCAGCAGCCGTGTCTGTATGCAGACATCAAGTGAAGATAAAGCCCATGAAATGACTGCAGCAAACTACCTCATAGCTGAGAGTAGGATGTTCTTGTAGCTTCTATGAATTGCGAGGATTAATACTGTGGATCTCAGATGTACCTTTTAACATGCTCAAGTGATATTTCTAGATACAGCAGATGCTGCCTTTACTGACAGTTTCCTTTCACCACTATTGAGCGTTGGCTGGATCCAACTCAGTACTTTAGGGACAGTGAGGTACTGTTAATAGCCTGTATTCAAAGTGCTGCTTAGAAAGCCACTGATTGTTTGCAAATTTTTGGCAATTTTTTTGCTGTTCAGTACAAAGTTTAAGCTGTCTAAGCCAAAAAGGTAGTTTATCTAACACAGGAGGTGCAAGCTGATGGCACCTCTGAAGATTATAGCAAGGGCTCCATAAACCATATTTGTACAGTGTATTCATATTAAATTTTGATGAAAATGCATTGTAATCCATAAAAAATTTTGAGAGATGATGCTCAGTATCTTGGGAACACTTAGAAATTAATTTTTTTATTATTCCATATTGCAGATATTGTTTTCTAAGCTTTTGAATAGAGCGATCCTTCTTACCATGTCGTAATGCTTTCCAAACTTGTGTATTTCATTGACCAGATTTAATGTGTGTAACATCAGCTGTATTTTTGAGATGGTAGTGAATCTCTATATTGGTTTTTACAGGCAGATCAGCTGAAAATAGATGTGATTGACTGGCTCGTATTTGATCCTGCACAGAGGGCAGAAGCACTTAAGCAAAGCAATGCAATCATGAGGAAGTTCTTGGGTACTAAGCTTCACAAATATTGTAGACTTTTTGAATGTTGGTTTTGTTCTCTTTGGCTCTTGGCACTACATTTGACGTAATTTTGAATGTAGTCTATTAAAAGCATGGCTTTGCCAGCTTCTGAAAATAAGGCATGGAAATTGCAAAGCTGTTGATACCCAGTTCACATTCTCATAGCATCCAAGAAACATGAAGCTGCAAAAGATGTGTTTGTGAAGATTCCCCAAGATTCTATAGCAGAAATATATAACCAATGGGAAGAACAGGGAATGGATACTCCACTTCCAGCTGAAGATGACAATGCTATACGGGAACATTTATGTATTCGTGCCTATTTGGTGAGTTTCAAATATACAGTATTCCAAGTTATTACTTAGAAATAACCGTGGGTTTACCTTGGTGGTTAAAGACTAGCTTTGTCCATTTAACTTAACTTCTGATTTTTGGATGCATTATAGCTGTGCATGTAATGACATTCTGGTTATTATATGAGACAAAAATGTCCAAACACTGTTTCCAATGCAATCCAGGAAGCCCATGAAACCTTTAACGAATGGTTTAAACACATGAACTCAGCTCCACAGAAGCCATCTTTGTTACCACAAGCAAGTTTCACTGAAAAAGTGGCCCATGAACATAAAGAAAAGAAGTATGAGGTAAGTAGAAGTCCAAGTTATTTACTGCAAACTTTTATGGTTTAGTCTTAGTTCAGTGAAACAGAGTAGAAGACTGCTATGTCATATTGCTTAAGAACTCTATTATAAATGATTCTATTTTTAGGTTGAAGGGAGTAGTATAAGACAATAGAATAATAATGGCACTGCACAATAAATTCTGCTTTTTTAATATGACTTAGCTTTACATAAGATACTGTAATGTAGTAGTAAATATTCATTATAATCTGTTGTTTGTCAGTGTTATTAATAAATCTGAGCACTTGATTTTGCTATTAACTCTTTATTCTTGTATTTATCACCTTTTGTTTTCTAAAAGATGCAGCAGTTTTGTTTTGCCAAAAGTTCTTTTGCATGCCTGACCAGTATGAATGTACTGTTTTCAGTTAATACAAATGTTTGTTTTATAAGCATGGCAGAATAAGTTGTTTAAAATTATGTGCCTTGAGAGGCTTTACTTCTGAACAACTTGTCTGACTCTCTGGATAGGGAACTAAGCAAGGATGGAAATAGCTGTTAGCAGCAGGTTTTAAGTTTTAGCCACTGGCTGAAGATTCTAATTTGAATTGGAGCTGCGCTGACTGTTGCATGCTGGTGAAGAGTCTGTTTTAAAATAGCCTTGGAAATCATCCTGTTCTGCAGCAGTTTATTTTTTGTTTCTTTGCCAGATGGATTATGGCATTTGGAAAGGCCTCTTGGATGCTCTTACAGCTGATGTTAAGGAGAAAATGTATAATGTGTTGCTGTTTGTTGATGGAGGATGGATGGTTGATGTTAGAGAGGTAAAATAAATTTTTATATCACAACACAGACCACAAAGCACAGATTGTACCCAGTTGTACCCTTGTCACCTTTAGTTTGATGTGTTCCTGTTTAATTTGCTCTGGCCCTGCTGTGACCAGTTACAGCTTGCTTCCCCTTCAGTTACCATACAAATCATATCTGACAGTCCAGTCTAGGCTGGTTAGTCCAGTTTTCTGCCTCTGATACTACTGATTATGTGGTTATGCTGAGTTGCCTTTTAAAAGTAGGTTTTCATAATACTAATATGCTGTATTACTCTGGTAAGGATGCCGAGGACGACCCCGAACGAACTCAGCAGATGATTTTGCTGCGTAAGCTGTGCCTGCCGATGATGTGCTTCTTACTGCACACAGTGCTGCACAGCACAGGGCAGTACCAGGAGTGCCTGCGCCTGGCGGACATGGTCGCTTCTGAGCGGCACAAGCTTTACACGGTGAGTTAGTGAGGGCTGCAGGCAGCTCAGCTTTCATTTAAAGGCTCCGTGGGTTGGCTGTGTAAGAAGCTTCTATATAGAGAGGAAGATGCCATATGTTCCTTAACATCATAAGTTTCTTTATTGCTTCCTATCAACGGCAAGTAGTAAAGGGTTTCCTTGTATTCTGACTTAAGGAACACTGAGGATGATGGCCAGTGTTTTGACAAGCAGTTCTTCTGAATACTGCAGTTACTAATTTTTGGATGGGAGTTTAAAGGTTGGACTCTGTGATCTTAAAGGTCTTTACCAACCTAAACAAATCTATGATTCTGAGTTGAGCTGCGGAATTGTAATTGATTTTGCAATTACATTTCATTTCAGAAATGTATAAGCAGGTTTGCACTTGTTTGCCCCTAACCTTCTTTCCCTCCTAAAGCCTGGAAAAAACCTCAAAATGAGACAGAGCTATCTTGAGCCTACCTTCAGGTTTTGGATGCTGCTACTAGCTTCCTGTGCCTTACTAAAGGTCATTCGGAAGTGCCTGATGCTCACACTATCTTGAATAGAAAGAAATAAAAGGGAAAAAAATAGTAACTTAATTAACCACCATTGCTTTAATATCAGTTATATTCATGGCAAATAAATATAACTGTATTATGTTTGGGGTTTTATTATTTATTCTTAGGTATTTTCAAAAGAAGAACTCAGAAAGCTTCTGCAGAAGCTGAGGGAATCTTCTCTGATACTTCTGGACCAGGATCTTGATCCTTTGGGATATGAAATTCAGTCATAGGTTTTCGTCAGATACCTACAAAAACTTGTGAGCACGGACATTCTGGTTACATTAAAAAAACAAACCAACAAAACCATTACTTGGACAAATTGTTCTGATTTTTTTGGGGGGAACCTCCAACTCTCAGATTTCACTGTAAACTTGAAAAATTCTGACCAACTTCAGAGATGTTATTTGTTAAACAACCTTTTTCATAATTTTTTTTCCTAATAAAAGTGCTTCAAAAAGAGAAAATGTTTGTTTGTTCTAATCTAAAATGTCATTATATAAATACGGTGATTGTATGAACCTCTTTGCTATGTGCCAAAAAGAGCCGCCCGTAGACCGGAAACATTACTCGGCAGGAAAAGAATGTGCATGGGTACAGTGAGGAGAAAAGTGAGACTGCAGGAACGTGTACATGGAAAGTAGGGGAGAAGAAAGCAAACACTTGAGGCTGGAGGAAGGGAACACCAAAAAGCAAAAGTGAGGGGCTACATCCAGCCCTTCAGAAGAGAAGGCAGCCTTGCTTCAGAGCTTGTGCTGTTCTACTGTACGTCGTGGAATTGCTAAAATGCTGCTGAACCAAAGCAAGGATGATCATATGTTGAAACTCATATGATATAGCTGCCTTTCCCTTAACGCGAGAGTGCAGAGGACACGACTGTAGTGGAGTTAGGCAAGGGCTCTGGCTCCTTCACCCAGTCGGTGTCTTCTGACACCTGACAAAGAACTTCGTTTGTGCTGTACCTGTACCTGTACCTGTCTACCTGCATTTTCGTGTGTGTATTGCCGGAAGTACCCAGTCCGGTTGTGGAGAGGTACCTTGGAGGGGCGGAGCGTTTCTGCCCATCGCTGGGCTGCTGGGCAGAGCTGGGTGGTGTACTGGGGGAGGGAGTGGCCGTACCCACAGCCGAACAGACGGACACAGCCGCACAGACGGACGGCCACCCACCCACCCACACCGTCCCCGCTGCGTTCCGGGGGCGGTGCCGGCGCTGGCCCCGCGCAGGGCGGGCGGAGCCGCGCGGGGAGGGCGGGGCCACCGGAAGGCGCGAGCCCACGTGTCCCGCGGGGCGGGGGCGGCGGGCCCGGCCGGTTCGCTGGCGGCCGCCGGGCACCCTCAGCCATGGGTTGGCTGCCGGCGCAGGGCCGGCTGGCGGCGGGGCTGCTGGTGAACCTGGCCGCCTCCATCTGCATCGTCTTCCTGAACAAGTGGCTGTACGTGCGGCTGGGCTTCCCCAACCTCAGCCTCACCCTGGTCCACTTCGCCATTACCTGGCTCGGCCTCTACCTGTGCCAGGCGCTCGGCGCCTTCTCCCCCAAGAGCCTCCAGCCCGCGCAGGTGATGCCGCTGGCCCTCAGCTTCTGCGGCTTCGTCGTCTTCACCAACCTCTCCCTGCAGAGCAACACCATCGGCACCTACCAGCTGGCCAAGGCCATGACCACGCCGGTCATCGTGGTCATCCAGAGCGTGGCTTACGGCAAGACCTTCCCCCTGCGGATCAAGCTGACCCTGGTGAGGAGGCGGCGGGGCTGAGGGGAGCGGGGAAGGGCGACGCCGAGGGCAACAACCCCGCCTAAAGCCCCCCTCTCCACCTCCGCAGGTCCCCATCACGCTGGGCGTCTTTCTCAACTCCTACTACGACGTGAAGTTCAATGTCCTGGGGATAGCATTCGCCACCTTGGGCGTCCTGGTGACCTCCCTCTACCAAGTGGTGGGTATTGGCGGGGGTGGGGAGCGTTGTGGTGGTTGGTCTTCACGACACGGCCCCTTGTTTTGATCGCCATTCAGTAGCATCCAGCCTTCCAAGAAACCCTCCGTGCTCCGTGTTTTGTTTTTAAAAAACCCACCAAATTTTGATAGTCCATCATAACCCCTGATAAATTGACGAATTGATCATCCTTGCTGCTAAAAATTGGGGTCATCTTTAACGTGAGTGTATTTTCAAGGGGTGAAAAGCGGTAAAACTCCTTTTTTTCTAGAGAACTGATGTTCTTGCTGAAGTAAGTGTCTTGCATTTGAGCCTTTCCCTAGAAAGGACGTTTTCCAGTCCTTCAGTTAATCCCGTGGTTTACTTGAGCTATTTACATTTTGTCAGCATCCTTTTTCAATTTCGACTATACATAATCTCAGGTGTTTTTGTAGAGGGTGAATTAATACATATGCACGATATACACACAATACAACCTTTCTGGATGATTATGGTTGAAAAAATAGATATGTCCAAGGACTGTCTTAGCCCTTTCTGCTTTAACATTTACTAATATCTCAACCAGCTCATTACTGGCCACGACTGTAAAAGTCTCCCAAATGAGCATCCTCTGTTACGTTGATGTGATAGTCATCCATTTAAGTGTGAATTTCTTTGCAACAGGTATACTGTACCTCCTAAAGAAGCGAGGCTCTTTGATCTGTAGTGTGTAAGATGATAAATAATGGTCTGGTCTCTTGTCCTGTTTTGGGGCAGGAGGAGGAGAGACATGCTATATAATAATTTTAAGTGATGGTGTGTGTACTGGAGAAATGATAGTACTTGGGTGAAATTATTCTGTAATGTTAAAAAAAAAACCTTAGCAAATTCATATGCTGGAATTCATGTTACCAGTTAATGTGATTTATGAAGTATTAAACATCATTCTTAAGCATGATATAAAGTCGCATCTTTTTGGCTGTAACATCTATCTTCATAGCCATAGATAAATAATACTTCTTAAAGCATGCTACCTTGAAAATTGAAGTTACAAGTTAGAGTCAATTATAATCAATATTGAAATGAAATCCATTAAATTTGGAATAAACTGGCAAAAGAAAGACGAATGTTTACTGATTTTGTTAGCTTGTATGTGGAAGAAAATAAGCAGAAAGATGCACAAGCAGATCTCTGCCTTGGCAAAGGTACTCAGCTCCATCACAGACAGGATCTGGAATTTGTGTTGAACATAAAAGGGAGCCGGCATTTTCTTTCTAGTTCTGCTACTTTTTTGTTCTTCCTCAGGTGCAATACTTTACCCCCAGGCAATGGGAAAAGGGAGGTTTAGGCACTCAGGACTTTTTCACTGTCCCTGCATACTATTTTCTCCTCTTTTGTGCTTGCAAGAGACAAACACACAGGGCCCCCAGTTAGGTGAAGGTAGTGCTCAACAATCTGTTTATGTAATATTGTCCACGTGAGATTCCCTCTGTGTTAGTAGCCAGTTTCCTTTTGCTCAGGTTTTCAGTTTGTGGGGTTTTTTTCTCATGTTTAACAGTTTTCTCTTTTGGTTTTAGTGGGTAGGTGCTAAGCAGCACGAGTTGCAGGTAAACTCTATGCAGTTGCTGTACTATCAGGCACCAATGTCCTCAGCTATGTTGTTGTTCATCATACCCTTCTTTGAACCAGTCTTCGGAGAAGGGGGAATATTTGGGCCCTGGACGCTTTCTGCTGTGGTAAGGCTTTTATTGACTTCATTTAAATAATTATCACTGATGTAGTAAAACTTGATAGTAAGATATATTTCTATGTGAAACAGATTTTTGTACAGCCATTGGCTATGGTGAGATGAGAGGGGCATGTGCAGGAGAAAAGCCCTTTGTTGAGTCTGCCCCACTTCCTCTGAGAGGAGCGAGTCTGTCAATTTATTTATGTCCTTAATTCTTGTTTCTGTTTAGAGGGCATCTGAACAACAGGAAAATCTGTGAAAATCCACAAGCTTCCCCTAATGTATTAAATTAAAAATAATGTAAGTGCTCTAGTTCCAGCTCTTACTGTCCACTCAGAGAAAGAGATAAGCGTGCTCGCTTTTGACATTCTCAACTCTTCTTCTGCGGAAGGATGTCAATATTGGTTGTTCGCTAGAATTAATAGTTTATTTTCACCAAGAAGACTATAATTTCTCTCTGTATCCTGTCCAAAAAAGAGGCAGTGGCATATTCTTACCAATGCTGATCATGCTTCTCAGTGGTGGGTCATTTCTTGTAGCATTGCAGCTTATGAATGGGTTAGCAAGTATTCACAATAATAAAACCAGACATTTTCCTTAAATAGTTTTCATTGTCACCATAAATAAGACTTTGTCTCAAAGGTAAAGAACGCAGCCTCAGTGTGCATGAGCAGCTAGATTTTCCAAATCACTCTTAAATGTTCACCAAGGGTAAAGGAGAAAAGGACTTGTAGGTCTCTCAGTGTATATTTATGGAGATCATACCCTGAGCTGCTTATACAGATCACCAGTGTATGTACTGATTTGAAGCCGTTTCTATTTTTGTTCTTCGTATGTTTTTCTTGCCTGATACTTTGCATTTGAAAGTAAATGAAACTAAATAAATAACCTGAGATATATCTACAAAAGCGGGTCAGATTACTGACTGTGTCCATTAATCCACAGATAATGGTACTGCTGTCTGGAATAATAGCCTTTATGGTAAACTTGTCCATTTACTGGATCATTGGAAATACGTCACCAGTCACGTATCCTTTGTAACATTAGTCATTTCTCCTGTTTCCAGATGAATTGTGTTGGAATTCATTTGGGCTGATTTATTGTGGCAAAATTGTTTGTAACCTGCCTGCTTTATCTTAAATGATGAAGCTGGAAAAGCATGCTCATGTTTTAGTGTATTTTGTTTCTTTGTTCGGGATTTGTATAGGTAATGGTGGTTCTCTTGCTGACCTTCATACCTGCAAAGAATATTAATCCACACTTTGGCTACTTTGAGGAAGTGTTGGCATGCAAATCAGTTTGAAGTGTACGATGGGTGAAAGGCTTTAGGTGGAGGTTAATACTCACAGGCTGCAGAGATGCAAGAAAATTGCATGAGTTGGAGTCAGCGTGGCCATACCATTGTGTGCTTTGGGTGTAACTAATGAAATTTCCAAGTGTTTCTTTTTACAAAAAATAATACTGGTATTTGCTGTTATCCTTAATGGATGTCTAGGTATAACATGTTTGGACACTTCAAGTTCTGCATCACCCTTCTGGGAGGGTGCCTCTTATTTAAGGATCCACTATCTGTTAACCAAGGCCTTGGGATTCTGTGCACATTGTTCGGCATTTTAGCCTACACACATTTCAAGCTTAGTGAGCAGGAAAGCAGTAAGAGTAAATTGGTCCAGCGTCCATAAAGCAAGAGTTTCTGAATACTGTTGTGAAGGAAAACAAGGATTTAAATATGCATTGATTCTAGAATGCACGAAATTGCCTCAATTATTTAGATCTATGGTTTTAGTTTAATTACCAGGATTGTTATTCTGTAACTAAACCAAAAGAACTGAATTATGTAGAATGCTGGGGGTTTGCCATCTCAGTCCATCCTATCATTTTCATTAAATTAAAACAGTAACTTAAAAGAGAAAAAGGCATACTTCAAATTGCTGTGGAAATTGTACTGAAGTAATTATATTTTTTGCATACCAAATGAGATCATGATGGCTACTGTTATAATACAGAAAGAGAGAAAGAAAAGGAATCCTGTCTCTGTGATCATGCCATTATTGCTGTCATGAAGAAAAACTTGGAGGCACTTTTATGCAGATGTTCTGGTATGTAGTAATGCTTTCTCCTTTTTGTCTGGTAAACAATGAGGAGGAAAACATACTTTGTCCAGTTGTTTTAAAAAAGGCCACCAGAGTCATTCCTATTTCTTGTGTGCTTTCTTATCTATGTTTGGCTTCAACACAGGGATAGATTTTTTGGCTGAAAAAAGTAGATAAAATTACAGGTGGAAGGAGACTAGAGGTGAGAGTGGAAAACTTGAAGCCATAGGCCAAGCTATAGAAAAATAGGAAATCAGATCTAAACAGTTCATCTTAATTTTTTCTTTTAGTCTATCAGGACATTCATGAAGTAATTAATGTTTTGGAAAATTTTGTTACTGCATTATAATTTTCTCTGTGCCAAAACCAAGACTTTACATGAGATCTTGTAAATAATTGTGATCCTAATAAAATCTCTGGTTTTGTGGTAATAACCAATTATTTTGCAGCCCTTGCACACAGACACCCATGCTAAAAAATACTTTGGAGAAATCTTCAGAAAGGTCATTGTCTTTAATGGGCGTGAAGATTGCCCATTTCTCTGTCCTGCCTTCAGCCCCACCTCCTTCACTCCCACATCTTTCCCCAAGAGTTACCTTGGGTAGGATCTGCAGGTTTGTCTGCTGCCACTGTTTTAGGGGAGAGGCACAGGAGGGCTGTCTGGGCAGAGCTGGTTAAGGCAGCGTTTCCTCAACAGACAGTCCTGGGAAACGTATCACAGTGACTGAAGAGCGCGAGGTGGGACCTACTTCTGCTCTAATTCAGAAATGCTTTGAAAATTATTTTCTGACAGTATCAGGCACTGATTTTGACAATGTGGACGGAAGAACCGGAGCGCTGTTCTAGTTAGAAAAAGGAAAGAAAAAATAACTGCTTTCAGTAAATCTGGTGAGAACATATGTTTGCTAGATTTGCAGGGTTAGAATGTAATTGCAGTATCTTAATCCTTACTTGTTGGAGTTTGTTTTATCTTCATCTACCTCTAGGAGATTTAAAGAGGGGAATTATGTGAACAAAACCAAGTATTTAAGTTTTGCAGCCACCAGCAGAAATAATATTTAGTTCCTCTAAGTTTTATACAATAGAGATCAGAAGTCTTTATGTAGGAAATAATTCAGCTTTTCTCAAGCTTGTAAATTATTTATTCTGTTCTTGATTTAAGAAAAAGCTATTTCTCTGTGTAACCTAAGTTTACACCATAATACTCTATATCATTTCAGAGTTAGAAATACCTGAATAATTTTACATCTTTACCAACTGTTTCTTGGACATTGTACTGGTCCAAGGATAATTTTTTTATACATTTTTATAAATTTGTATAATTAGTTTAAAAATACAGCCTGGACTACTGAAAGATGTATTCAGGCAGTCAAGCTCTGGATGCATATCCTTCAGTATGTACACTGAGAAAGCTATTTGCATTAATTTGTGCTGTGCACAAGTTCTTCTGAGATGTAGATAGACTGCCAAAACACAGTTAGAAAACAACTGAATTAGATGCCTGTTTGACAAATATTTGAGATCAGACTGATGTAAAATGGTAGAATGAACAAAACAGCCATGCCTGGAAATACAAAAGACTCCTTAAGAAGAGGAGCAGATCTGCAAGAGAAAATTAACAGTATCATTAAAAAAGTACATTATAAATAGAATCTGATGTTGGAATGTGTGGGGGGGTGGGGCTTAAGTGACGTGATTTTTTTCATACCTTCAAGATCTCTCCTTTGAGATTTCCCTGTTGTATCTAATAAATAAAGTATCTTGAACTTTGTCATATGGTTCGAAATATTAAATCCAGGAGGCTTGTGTAATTGTGAGATAAATGGATCTTTGTATGTATTGTTTCTTTGGATATATGTGGGGTGGGAATAAATTTTGATCAGTTTACTGATACCTGCTTATTGCAGGAGAAAGAAGTTGTTCTTGTCTTTTTTCATCTTCAAATTGCATACACTGTGGAGGTCTAGGTGTCTAAGACAAAATGGTGCCACATGGATTTCCATCTGTATGAATATTTCATGAAGTTCGTGGCACAAATGAGGGAAATTTTAAATCCTGAGGTAAAAACTGGAATCTTATAAAAATCACTGATACTTACACGGTGGGAAACTTGCTTTTTCTAGTTTTTACTACATCAATTGAATGTGTTTTCCTGTTAATTATATGTATTTCAATCAGTTTTGACTTTCCTGAAAGAGAAATCAGAGGCTTGTAATCTTTAGCAATATGTAGTCATCACCCTGTGTATGCTGTTATAATTGGAGCCATACCATACAAACCCTCTTGTTTGCTTTCTGATTTTCATTTTTCATACTCTATGTCACTAAACTGTGGTAGCAGGATGGGCCTTGCTCCTTTGCCATCCAGTGCTTTGTTGTTTATATTATCATTCTTTATTTTAAAAAGCTACCACTGATGATGTTCCAGTGGAAATGCTGGTGTAGATACCAAGGTGGCATTTAAAACTGAGAGCATATGTAGATGATTCTGTTTAAAATCTGAGCAGCTGGTGGTAAGTTATCTTTGCTAGCCTTGTCCCCAAAAACTCTTTAAAACAACATACACAAGGTTTTCCCATTTTTCTCAAAGGAATAGGAAGTATGCCTTCACTTAAAAGATACTCAGTTCAAAGCTTTGTGTTACCTTTAACTTTGGTAACTCAGCACGTGTTTGACAGATTTTTCATCTGTTTCTGTATGACTTGCTAAGTTCTTGCAGGTTCTGTGTCCGTGCAGGGCACTGTGCCAGGGAAGTTTTCCTGTCGATGCGTGAACAGTCACTCTCTCAGGCTTGAGTCTGAAGTAAAGTGGTTTGCTGCTGTTACACGTATGAAAAGGAGGTTTGTCTTGCAGGAAGTCTACCTTCGAGACAGAACTGCAATTCAGCAGGACTGTATCCTCTCTCTGTCTCATTTCATGAAATGAATGCCCAGCGATGGCCTAGGGCTAAAGCAACATTAAAGCCTTGTTTGGACTATGCAGAGTTTTTTATTAAACTCTTTTTAAAATGTTAGTCGTAGTGAATGCTGGTCAAATAGTAAGGTAAAAGTCTCCTTTTTATAATGTTTTATTATATAAGAGTTTCCGAAGAGTGTTCTATAACATTTTGGAGTACAGCTAACCCATGTCTAGTTTGTCACATCTTCTGCAAAATCTGTCAAAAGATAATGATGGCTTTTGTAATTGGCTGTATATATTTATATAGTTGGGCTGCTTAGGAGGGCCTGCTCTTGAGCAATATTGTGCTAGTGAACACTTGCACACTGCTAAGGTATTTAGTAGTGACTTAAAAGCTGGCCTGAAATTCACCAACCTACTTCAGAAAGTAATAAGAAGGCTCACTCTGATAGGTGAGAGAGCTTTCTGTCTTCCTGGATTTTATGTTCCTGCTTTTAATAACAGACTGCAGGTTAAGGGAATTTGGAGAGCAGATCTTAGTGTCCCTCAATTCACCTTTCATATTAAGATTTTTCTCCCAAGATGTCTGTTTTGCTCCCAGTTATGTCTTAACTAGTTTTTAAAAGAAGAAGAGTTTGGATTAAAGACTTGTAGGTGTTTGCTTGTGTTATTGCGGTTTTTTCCTCTTAAAATTTTATTTTAGCCTTCAAAACCCAACTTCCTCATTTAATAAGAAAAAAATAATTTTTAATAAATTAAAGGCAACTATATAGAGTGAAGATTTGTTTTGCAAAAGAATTTCATTCTTCTAACTTTAAAGATGCAGCTCTTTGTTTTTCTACTATTACAATCAGGCAGATGCAAAGAAGCACCATCTTTCTGCTCCGTACAAATTCCCCCTATTTCTGTGTGTGCTCTCTCTGATCGCAGTCTCGGATTTCCATTTGACAGCGCAGTTGCTGCAAAGGTGATTGGGATGTCAGCTGCATAGGGTTAAGAACATGAAGGAAAAAAATCTATCAGCAGGAGCTGATATAATCTTGGATAAACAAGATAAACCAAATAAATCTGTGTTAAGCACTGGGGACGGGTGTGTGTTTGTGTCCAGGCAGGTATTGCAAAAGAATGCAAAGCTGAGTTGTTTGAATTCTTGTTGTGCTGTAGTAGTTGACACATTTAGTATAAAATAGATTTTAATAATATAAAAATTGAAAATATAAATGCCATGCAAAAAAAAATAGTTGGATTCAGACAGTCTTTGCCAGGCTTGTCCCACAGCTATGGTTAACCTTCCTGAGAGAAGGGAGCTATTGTTCCACCTCCCCTGGCCCAGTGATGCTGGGCTTAGTAAAGGAGGGCTTGTGTTCCTGAAAGCTGGTTTGCTTTTCTTCAGCTGTATCAGTTGGTCCAATGAAAACATATCATCTCTCCCTATGGAGCTTGTCTGGCTAAAGTTAATGTTCCTGCTTTCATCTGACTGACTTAGATCGTTCTCCTGTCTTCCTTGAGTAAGAAGACCTGAGAGTTCCAATGGACCTAATGATTCTATTCTATGACCCTGGGGAGTACAATGTACTCCATCGCCTCATGTAACAGTCAGCCCTGGTGTGAGGGATCCAGTCCAGCCCAAAGGGGCATAGTTACAACCTGCAGCACAACAAGGACTAAAGAAAGGGGAAATGTGATCCCTTTTTGTTGTTTTAGTTGCAAGGCAGTTTCTAATACTTTCCCATTTTAGTTTTTGTCATTTCCTTTAGTTAGTGCATAAGAAATCTCCCTTTCCTGTTTCAGTCTGCCCTTTATAATTAGGGAATTCTAGAATTGAGACAGAAATTGTATTAGTGCTTATATAAATATGTTGACCTAACCAGTGTTGCTGGTTTTTACCTAGGGAGCCTTGCCTACCTTCCACTCCAGAAAAAATTAATTGCTTAAAATACAGGAATCAGGTTAACGTGGATTAAGAGGTAATTTGCCAGATCAGGAGTTGCATTTGCCTTCGCAGCTGCACTAGCTCAGTACCTAGCAGGCACAATATGCTGCCTTTATAATGGAAAGGCAGGAACAGACATGGGTAGATTAAACATAATATAATGGAAGTAAATTATGTATTTAGAAGCAAGTACTGGGAACGATCCAAAGGTTGCTTAAGGATTGACATTGCAAAGATAATTTTCTAATCTGTTTGTGGCTTCACTGGAACATTAATACAAACCATACATTTGAAGACACATGATTATATTTAAGGAGCTCCAAGAAGTCTAGCACGGCTGTGTGGGTAACTAGCACATACAGGATGCATATGCAGGCTAGTAGTGTGTCAGAAAAGAGCAGGATTATTTTTAGAACCACAGGCGGCTGTGTCTCATCCAGGAAGTGCAGGGAGGAGATCTCTGGTTGAAACACAGCATAAGAATGTAATTTTTAATGACCTTGGCACAGAAAACTGTTGCATTTTTTTACTTTCTTACAAAGCAGAGGCTGAAAAGCAAACTTGTTTAAAGGAGATGTGTTGTGATTGGGTGAAGCACATGGAGTAATCATGGATATTGGGATAGAGGTGGTTGTGATTAAAGAAAAAAGTGAGACAATGAGTTAAGAAACAACTGAGAAGAGTATACAGCACACAGACCTTATATTTTAAAACTTCCCTAGATGTATAAGTTTAGATGCTTAACTGCACGATAAGGCAGCTGAATATAGCAGGGCCAGATTTGTCAGTGTGAACTTCTTCCCTTTCAATAGTACTTAATAGAGAATGGCATTGGCTCAGCATCTCCAGAAATGAAGCTGCATAGTTGACAAGTTTGACTTTTTTTTTTTCTTCAACTAAATTTGGTATGCTATTCAACAAAGAAACAGTCCTTGTTCTGCTTCCTTACTCTGCCCAGAATGTTTTTGATTCTCCTTACTTTCTGGGGGAAAAGAAAACATTTGCACGCTTTTATTTTCTGTTACAGAACTAAAGAGTGACTGAAGGGGTTTTGTTTTACAATACACCAAAGTTGCATATTAAATACTTTGATTAAGATCATGTAATTTATCTACATGTGTGCATGTTGATTCCATTCAGGTTTCTGTCTTCGAGCTGAGTGGAAAAAGCCTCTCCAGCTCCTATTATATTAACTGTTGTGAAATTGAGTGCTTTTCTCCAAGGAGTTGAAAGCAATGTTAGGGTCTTCTGGGATCAAAAATGGTTTACTTATTAAATGCATTTCTTGTGCTGGTTAGTCAGAAACTGTATTCCTACTTGTTAATCCAGTTGAGAGAAGAAACTGATAGTGGTGGTCATACACCCTTCAGGCAATTATGATACCTTTCTGAAAACACATGATCTCACTTTTCTGAGTGGTGAAGTGGTTCTTCTGATCAGGACTGACAATAACCAGTGCAGTTTGCATCAGACTTTGTTGTATAGGTAGAAAAAACAGAGGGATAGAGATGTAGTAGGTTTGTTTCCCAAACAAAGCCCAAGCGAAGGTTTCCCAAAAAGGCTGTTTGAATTCATGGATAGCTGTGTCTCTATCGGGGGGGGGGACGACACATGTAAACCTTTATTCTGTACCCCTAAACCTACAATCTCATGAGGTCCAGCTGACAGCAGTGGGAATGGACACATGGGAGGCTGGCACTGAGCTGGGATTACTGAGCACCCCCACCAAGCTGGTTTTCTAGAACTACATGCAATGTTACAGAACCAGCTGTACTTGGGTGTCATTCAAACCTCATCTTGGATGCCAAAGACAGAAATTAAAATTCAGAAACTTTGGGAAACTAGCAGATTTAGTGAAAGACATGCTCTTAGCACATATTATATGAGATGACAGTGTCAGTGGAATGTCACATTCCTGCCTCTGATCTGTCTGAACTGTGAGAGTCATATGACCCTCTGCTGGACAGAATAGCCACAACTGGCTATAGAGCAAGTCGATGCCTTCCTGTTGACGAAAACAGGCAAGTTTTCGAGCTGGGACAACGGAGAATAGTGACACCGCACGGAACGGGACTGAGGGAAGCAGAGCAGGGCGGGAGGCGCCTCTTTCAATAGTCCCCATGTGACGTCCACACACCCAGCGTCAGAAGGCAGGTTTTGAAGAAGAAGGTTTCACACAAACGAAATGGTGAGAAAGCATCTCAGACATAAGCCTTCAAGGAGTTTCTCAAGCACTCCACAACATATTTATGTGCCTATAAGTGGTCTTGAATTCTCTGGGAGACTGGCTTGCTCTGAGCTGCAGCAGCTTGTTTCCTGCCTCTGCAGCCTCCTGTGGACTAGCAACTCTATTTCCCTTGTCCCCTGTATTAAGGGAAGATCTTTGGAAAGTATATTGTGTGTTTGTCCTATTTTTCAGTGTGCTGTATTTAGCTGAACCAGTCTGTGCTACATCAGGTGGTTTTGTTTCTATGAAGAAGCTTTACTCGTTTGATAGCCTATAGTAATTCACTGGGTGTCATATCATTGGGAAATTATTTTTAAAGGCTGGTTAATTTTCTAATCACTTAGTTGTTCCTAAGCAAGCCAGGATTTAAATATCTTGTAGTTGAGTATTCTCAGTGTTTTTATTGAGTGTAAAAGTAAGATATGCAAGTCCCCCGTGTTTGCAGTTTCCTTTTAAAAATGGATGTAAATCAGTGCATGCAAAGATGTCTAAGGAAATTATTTTGTGATGTGATGTCCTTATTGTCTAATGGGATTTCACATTTGCAGGCTAGGAATGATTGAAATGAATCAAACCTCTGCAAAGGCTTTGCTGCAAAAATGGCTTGGCAGGATGGGATTTTAGTAGAACCCAGAGACACGGAGCTCTAGAGATGCATTGCTAGCATTGAAAACTGGAACCAAAACCTAGTAAAAATGGAAAATTGATATGCATACATAAAACACAGATAAAACTATAAAGTTTCCTTAGTTCACTGCAGTCATCATTTTGGTCTTGCATAAAATAATTGTATGGCTGCATGGACCTGAAAGACTCTTGGTCTGTGTGCACGTTTCCAGTATGTATGACAGTACTGCTCCCCAGCTATTTGAGGCTTCTGCTTTTCCAGAGACAGTTGTCCTTTCCTGTCTGTGTCACCACAGAGGATTGCACGCCCATGCTGTGGTGTCCCTTGGATACAATCCTTGGAGTAACAGTTTAACATGACAGACTGAGAACTGAGATGTGGGTTGATTTTTTTTTTTGTGATCCCTCCAACTTGTGTTGCAAAGGCAGTAACTTTTGCTAAGAAAGTCCTATCAACAGCAGAAGGGAGTGATGTTTTGAGCTGGAGCAGCTTGCTAGATAGAGGTGCTTGATATCTGCACAAGTGGAATGCACAATACACAGATGACACATGCTTTCTACAGATTTCAAGACGTACATTTCCAAATCAGCTTTCACAGAAGAGAATGTGTTCAGCTTGAAGTACAGTGCAATAAAAACACAGCGGCCTGCAAATTACCATGAGGAGTGTCTTCATAGGTACAATCAACACAACTCCTCTGGCAAACCTTTCAGCTCCTTTGCAACACAGGAAAAGCTGGGTTGGGCCAGCTAAACTAATTATCAGTGCTAACATGCACTCTACTTCTCCCTAAGTAACACCTGAGGGATACTTCTGGGAATTTGGACCCAGTTTTATCACAGGAGATACTGCAGGGGCTTATCAACCCAGGTGACTGATACCAGAGGTAACATTCAAGGTGTGGTTAGATGATAAGGAAAAGATCACTGAATGGCTCTCTGCCTTCAGGAGTTATTTCCCCATTGCCATCTCCAATTCTCTGCTTCCAGCTGTGTGTTCCTGCTGCTTTTTTGTTACATCTCACATGTTCATGATAAAGCAAGGTGACATACTAGCAGCAAATACAAGTAAATATCCTGCTCTTGAATCAGCTAAATCTGTGGTCAAAGGAGCCAAAGCCAGTTCAAAGAAATACTTGGTTGGGAATGCACAGCTCCTGTCAAGGCCATTGTTTGAATAGGGCATTAGATGGGCTCAGTACATTCTTTACATGAGATATTTGATGAGCTCAGCTGCATCACCAAACCATGCAAGGTGGCTGAGGCAATCCAGCACCACAGTTCTTCCAAAAAAGGTCTATCTCACCATCAGCTTGCAGCCATCAGTGAGGAGACAAGGAGGAGAATTGAATACCTCTCTTGCAGTGATGTGCTCTGAAATCAACCAAATACAAGCTTCACCTTCAGTAATGCTGAAGCAGATCCCACACATTTCCCCTGCCTACCTGTCTGCTGCCATTCTGGTGATGTCCTGGGCCAGCTGCTATGTAGCTACTCAAGACTACCTCAGGGAACTGATCTGCAAAAAAAAAATGCCTTATTTCTCAGGTGTGCCAGATCACTTTATCCACTTTTTACCATAGATGCACAATTGTCTGTGCCAGTGTATCAGAACAGGCAGCAAGAGGATTGAAGAGGTGGATGGGATCTCTCTGAAGTAACATGCCAACAACCAAAGAAATGCATGCTGAGTCTTCATTATCTTGCCATTAAACACAACCATTTTAGTGGGGCTGTACAGCTGTGTAAGCCCCACAGCTGGTAGGCTTCTTAGAGCAGTGCAGGTAATGTGGCTGATTAAGGATCAGGGAGAGGGTAAGACAGGCCCAAGTCCTACCTATATCCCAACTCTACCTATATCCCATCTGGTAAGAAAGAGGAAATTAACTCATTCAATGCAGTGGCATCCCCTGCATTGAACGAGTTAAAGATCAGGATTGGCAATTGTCTGCCAAAAACGATGGTCTGTATTCTACCAGACCCTCTTCAGTAAATATGGGGGAAAACAAGTGGTTTTGAGAATCTTCTTGAAACTGTATTTTGGCATGTAAAGACAGAAGATCTGTACTCTCAAATGTCTCACTGCAGTGCATATCTGGGTATGTTTGTGTGAGGCTTATTTTGCTTATGTGAGGAAACTGCAGCCTGTCTCCTGACAGCCAAGTCATAATGCAGCAATATCTTACAGTCCCACAACAGTGGATTTGGGATTTTTCCCTTGTGAGTAGCACTGCATGGTGTGTTTCTCTCAAGGTGTTCTACCATGCTGTGTTCCCTCTGGCCTTGGCTCATACCTGAACAACATGTTGTTAAGATAAATAAGGTGGGTCAGAAGTCAAAGCCCAGTGCCTGCATATCTCTCCAGGTACACAAACAAATGCAGAAGAAATTTCCAAGAGAGATGCACAGACTCAAAGCTACCACAGCTAAAAAATTCTTTTGAAACAACCGGGGTGATCTAAGCTAAGATGCTAAGATGGATCCTGCAAACCCAGCTGAATCAAGGAATACCAAAAAGTCCAGGTATATGCTTTTTCTGGAGGCAAGAGATGATTGAGCTATTAATACCGCAATGGAACCAAACAAAGCACAGAACACTATTTTGCATGGGTTTGTCATCGGCAGTCAGAGCTTAGTTTGTCTTGCTTTTCCAGTGTCATCGATGGGTTTGTGCAAGTTTTATGCATTAATTCCAAACGCCTTTCTTTGTGTGTTGTAGATGTAAACCCCCCTTTTCTGCACCAGATGGCGCAACCACCAGCGAACCTCCCCTGACAAACCTCCTGCCGAGGCCAGCAGGGTCTGAGTTCCAAGGCTCGGAAACTGCAGTGATGTCTGTCAGATCAGCTAATGGAATCAGGGCAGGTGGCAGAAAAACAAGCTTAGTGGCACAGACAGCCTTCAAAAATTCCTAGAGCATTTGGCTTAATACTTCCTCTCCCTCTTTTCAAATATTGCCTTCCTAATAAAGACTGTGAATGTTGTCCTGATCGGTATTGCCTGCCAGTACTTAGAAAGAGGTTTCAATTTGTAGAGCAGCTGGGGTGGGGGATTTCCCTTAATGTTCCCGTTTCATATTTAGTTAAAAAAAAAAAAAAAAGTTATTCTGGTAACAAAACCAAGCCGTGGACTTGGACAACAACTACCTGTTACTTGTTCAAGTCTCTCCAATTCAGCTGGCTCCATCAGAGTCCTCAGGCTAAAACATGCCACATACTGGAGAAACACTAACAGCTCGCTTTCAGGTGAAAACTATGAAGAACTAAAACTCTACAATTAAAAAAGAAAAGCAAAGTGGGAAATTTATGAATATTAGAACACTTTAAAAAAGTGCTATATACTTCTTTATTGATCTAATTCTACAAACATTTTCACATGTAATTACCAAAAATCAGGACACAGAAGAGTATTTTCAGAATAGTTTGCAGGCTCTTTGTATAAAACTACTTTTTATATGTCTAGAGAGTGTATATATATATACATATATTAAAATATACTGTGGAAATATTAACATCTGAAAAGCAGAAATGACATGGAAGAGAGAAGAAAACAAGGAATATGCAAGTACTGCGAAAAAAACATTGTAGGGGGCAAAGGGGAGAAATTCAGAGGTGAATATAAAAAAGAAGCTCAAGACAATGCTGGTCATCCCAACCAGTGTCTGGCACCTGAACTGCAGGATGCTAAAATTCCACTTTCTTAGTGTTTCTTATTGCAGGTGTGAGAACAGAAAATGTGTGAGAGCTTTTTCCTTGACTCGGGGGAAAACATGACGTTTTCCCTTGGTTTCTGTGCCTGTCATGTTCCAGGGTCTTAGCACCCAGCTTGGCACAAGCAGACTAACCATCACTTCTGTTGCAGCAGAACTGCATGCTGTATCTCTGTGGGTCACAAAACTCCTCCCAAGAATACCCAGTTCTACGCCAACATCCCTCTTGTACATTGTGCTGATGTTAATATTCGCTCACTCCACAGAGAGAACTGTTTCTGTTTTAGTGTCTCTAATGTGTTCCTTATTTACATGACGTTTCATGTTTGTGTTTAAACAAGCACTAATTTACAGGCAGGCAACTGGGCACTGTAAGAAACTTCTCTTGCTTGGCAACAAGTAGTTGCATGTCAGCCGTTGGGTGCTGAGGTGACATATGATCAAGGTCCATCTGAATCAAGGGAGGGTATATGGATAAAGGAAAAAAGACAGTGAGGGTCTTCAGCAGGATGACTTAGCAAGGTATATCAGTTTATTTCAGGAAGTATATGGATCCATGCCTGATTTTAGGGAGAGATTTAATCTCAAGGAGACCCTTCTCAGCAAACCCACTTCCCAAGTGGGCTTCAGAATATACACCCAACTTTGATAACTTAGCCGTGTTTGTGATGGCAATGAACTCTTGGAGGGAAACTACTCAAATCAACCTTGATGGTTTCAAGTCCAGGCTACCCCAGACACTAGTAATGCCTCTAATAAATGTTCCAAACTATTTGTCTAGCTACTAGCATTGTTGTCTAACTGCATGTTCTGCTAAAGTTGTATGCTAAAAGTTTTACTGACAAAGCTATGCTCTCAAACAGAAAAGAGCCAGCAGAAAGGTGACTTATAATTCGTCAGTAAAATCAATTGTATTAGCAAAAGGAGAGTGCTGAGGCTTTTCTGAGGAATGGATGGTTCATTCTGTGTCAAGTAAAATCATACACCAGTCACTAAGGCTGCATCAACCAAACTTTACATTGTGGAGCAGGCAACAAGAAGGTGTGCAAAGGAGGATGTTGTAGAGACTTCGTGATCCAAACTAAAGCATATATTCCTTGTATAACAGGCAGCTAGAAAGCAACTATGGAAACGTGGGGGAGATGTGGGCAAATGGGCTAGCAAGGGTGGGACAATTCTGGGAGATACATGATCAGGTACACAGAATGGGACTGAATTAAGAAGCTGTTTGTGCAATAAAATGCCCTTCTGGGTTTTGTTGTTAGAAACAAACAGTTCAAGTAACAGCCAGACAGTTAAAATAATTTTTTGTCTTCCCTTGCTTTAACCCAGACTGCAGCCTGACTTGAATAGTTCCTCAGGCCTGACCTCATCATCAGCTGCAGTTCTGTCCATACATGGCACTCCAAACAGACTGGATTTGAACTGCATGCTATGTTTGCTCTCAGCTTCTCCTAGATTTAGGTTGTCCCTGAATACATTTCAGTTTTAGACTGAAAGATACCTCAGTCTTTCACATGAGTCCTGTTAGCCTGTGCACACCCCACACACCCTTCTGGGCCACTCCCTTAAACAGAAATGTGTTTTGTGCTGGACTGAACGGCACATTTGTATGACAAATGAGCACTGGATTAAAAGAACAATTCTAAACTGAACTGGCATCATCGTAGTCTGGCTAAATAAGGCAGATGAGCATGGTTATACTGAGTCTTTCTCTGATCTAGTTACATGCAATCAAGTACTAGGGAAGGAGATATCACTGGATTATTTAACTTTCACAGCTACAGTTTAGTAAAGCAGGAGATGGTCACAATCTAATGACATATTTCACCCCTGCCTAACAAGAAAAGCATGCTTTTTCATTCAGTGATATGCCTGACAAAACCTGTTTGAGAGTTAGAAGTATTTTCCTGAGATTTTTCCCTTTCAGTTCTTCAGAATCATTCCATAAGCTTCTTTAAAAGTGAGGACTAAACAGAAAACTAGAGGAGGGGAAAAACACCTAAACTTCATTCTGTTTTAGATAATAAGCAGAAATTCAAAATAATTGGTTTATGTTCTTGCTAGTTGGCCTCCCTTCAGAAGGCTATTGTTTTGTTTAATTGTGCTTGTGGCTGACTGAGCTGCTACTAAATAGGAATCAGATTTGGGCAGACTACCAGTGTCTCCCAGGTGGATGAAGGAATAAGTACGGCAACTAAACAAAGGCAGAAGAGCTGCTGTCTTCTGATGTGGGATTGTTCTAGCTCCAGATGGTTTTGAAGCAGCTGTAGTTAACATGCTCAAGAGTAGACACACCTGAACTGAGTGCCTGTGGGAGGAGGGTAAGAAAGAGCTCATGAGCAGCTGCTAGAAAAACATTTTGTTTCAGACCATCTTTTCCAGTCCACCTGAAGTAATTTTACATTTTTCAAAATAAAAGGTTGCTCTGAAGTTATGGAAATGTAGGAAACTGCCGATCTCATATGCAAAGCTCCCACATGGTACATGGTGTGATTCTTGGGGCTGTTCTGTGCAGGGACAGGAGTTGGACATTGATGATCCTTTTGGGTCCCTTCCAACTCAGAATATTCTGTGATTCTTTGATGAAACACTGCAGGTAGTTGAGCCCAGGGTGTGCACACAGGTGAAGCTGCAGAACGCCTGCTGTGCCACCCAGTCTGAAGAGTCGCTGGGGTTGTTGGGAAGGGCAGTGCAGCCAGGGGCAGCTCAAATACACGGCTCCTGCACAGCAGAAAAACACAAGTTGAACAGCAAAGTAGAGCTTGGTGTTCCCTGTTAAACAGCTGCAATAGCATCGCATGTGGTCTTTGGGTTCCCACTGCTGCTGTGAGCTTTGCTCTTGATTCCTGTCATTACTCTCTCTTCAGATTTGCCCCCAGGAAGGCTGCATTCCTTTTCATTGAGTAGATTTTGGGTAGCATTTGTAGTAAGAAGTTTCTGGTACTGACAGACCTCTCCACTGGGATAGGTATTAGCTTATAATTTCCCTGCATCGAATTTGTGATTACTGTCCTGAGGATTTCTTATCAATGTGCTTTTTCTTACACAACAAAGCAGAAAGCAAACAACAAAATTCTCTCTCCTGTATTTGGACAGAATTGTATTGGCCCACTGTCTGGCACATGGGGTCACAGCTGCAGCAGGCAGGCCTGGCAGAAAGTCCCATTAAGCCACACGTGCCCCAGCTGTGTTTCAGCATCCTCGTTCCTACATCCTTTCATGTTGAGGTGCCTGACAATCTGTGGCACATAACTGATCACAGCTTTATGTCATACTAATAGAGATTGTGTCTAAGGCTTCAGAAAGGATACATCAACACAGTGTAAGGCCCCAGAGGCTTGCTTTGAATTTTTTTTTTTTTTTTTTTGTGTGTATGTGTTTGGGAGCAGTTCATAGACAGCACATGAGATTAACCTATCTGATAGCCAAGGAGCAGCAAACTGCTTGGAGATGAGACCTGACAAACCCTGGCCACGTATGCCTCTGATCAGCATCTGGCAAGGACCATTTCATGTATGTGCTGGATGCTTAAGAGACAGCTGCCAGTAAAGGGTAAGTAGGACATGTTGGGGAAAAAAAAAAAGAATTACAGTGAGGAACAAGAATCTGAAATCAAATATTTAACAGTCCATCCACTCACCTGAGTTGGGCACCCCTGCAGCACAGAGACCCTTCTTGGGTGGGTCTTTCCTCTGGCATATGACCCTATAGGTAGACCAGATCCATCTCAGAAAGTAATTTAGCTTGCAAACATTTAACAGTGAAATGTCTACAGTTAGAATCTGAATTTATATTAAAAAGGGTGTCACATTAGTTAACCACAATGTAAAGTGATTATCTCCGGTTAAGGCAGCTGGGCTGCATCTGCTCCAGATATTTTCTGTGGCATTGTAAGTAAAATACACAGGTGGGCCTTGCTGTAGTGATTTCTCCTTTTCTTTTTACAACTTCAAATATTGGGGAAGTCAGCTCTCATAACTATACACGTTTATTACTCGCCCTTCGAGTACTTGTCCTGAATTATCAAGCACAAGAAAATAATTATGCATGTTGATGACACAGCATGTGCTGTACGAGTAGCAAACAGAAGTGTTGCAGCACTGCATGTCAGAAAATATCCCCCTCTCTTCCCAAGCAAGCACAGACAGCATATTTTACCTACCTGCAGCCTCCCCTTACTTGAGATTAATCTGTTGGAGAAAAGAGAGAATATTGTCCTTGAAGACTGATAAAAATTCTAGGCAGAAATTGTTGGATTTTCTTATAGTTAGCAGTTAATGAATCAGTAAGGGAAGTTATTATTTAAATAATTCCAATTTAATCTGAAGTCATTGGTCACAAGATGCCCACTGGTAGAGAAGTGGAAAAATAAAGTCATAGATACTAGTTTGATAAGTCTTGGACTGTAGAAAATTTATTCCTAATTTTAAAAAGCTCCTTAATTTTCCACACAGCCTTAGCAAAATTGCAATGTGCTGAAGACAAGGAACAATAATGTGATAACTATGTAAACACTCTGGATTTGTTCTCTGGCTTCCGTTCAGTAAAATGCATTTTGCATAAGAATTAAATAGTTCTCATGCTACATGAGAACAAGATTGAGCATTGGTAATACAGCTGTTCAGTATTATATCAATTGAATGTAGCCATTTGATTCCATCCTCTTGTATTTTTGTGTAGACAGAATTTTCTCCTACCGATGAAGTTAGCTAGCTAAGGATCTCAGGAAATGGGATGCTGGGTGGAAAGGAGAAGATATCTGACTTTGCCTGATGAAGGACATTCCACTTCAAATAGAAGTTTGCCTTGAAATCCCGGTACTAACAGGAGGTGAGCATGCTTTGCAAAATTCTGGCAGCTTCTCAGCTGTCCCTCACTAGACCTTGAGCTTTATGCTCTAGAACGATAACAAAGTCATCCTGAAAATCCATCATCACACAAATATCTAGATTTAAACCGTTGCTGGAATTTTTACAAGGTGCTATGGTTGCTGAGAATCTGTATTTGGCCAGCAGACAAGTCCAGGCAGTTATCCACTACTTGTTTGGACAAGTTAGTTGTCATGGAAAACTAGCATTACGCTCCCTCTGCTCTAGCGTATCTTTAAACACTGTCTACAGCTCTTATGTTCTCTAACAAGTCTTTTCACTTTTCAAAAATAATTTTAAAATTTCACTATGGACAAAGAAAAAACCTGAGAATTAGAAAAGGCAGCCAGATTAAAAACTAACTAGTTCTGCTTGAAGTGTAGCAACTACTAAGTCCCTATGAAAGTAACATACTTCCAAATACCCTACATTTAAAAGATGCACAAAATTATAGAATGAGAGATGACAAGAATATAGGACAACAGCATCCAATTTTCTTTGTGTGTAAAGTTTTCTCCTCATTTCATCTCTTAAATATCAGTGACAAAACAACTTAGAAGACACAAACGACCACTGCAAATCAAAACGGTATCCAAAGGCGTGGTTACCTATTGGCCAGGCAACCAGCACTTGTACTCGTGTGTCCCTGAATTTAAGAGCGACCGCAGGAGCCTTTGCCTTTCCTGCCCCGGGAACAAAGGGGCCGCCGCGCAGCCGCTGCCAGGCCCGAGCGCGGTTCTCCCTCCGCGCGGGCGCCGCCGTCAGGGGGCGCTGGGACACCCGCGGGCCGCGAGGCCAACATGGCGGCGCGGGGCGCGCACGGCGCGGCGGGGCCGCGGTAGAGGCTGCGGGCAGGATCCTGCGGGGTCCTGGCGCTCCGCCCGCCGCGGGCCAGGCTGCGGAGCGGGCGCGGCTGGCGGTGCGTGGGGATCGATCGCGGCTCGATCGGGGGCCGGGGGGGGCCGGGGGCTCTCGCTTGTCGCTCGTGCGGCCTCGGCGCTGGGGGAGGGGCTGCGGCGGGGGGCGCCGGGCGGGGCGGGCGAGGGGCGCGGGGCCGGCGCTGTTTCCGCGCGCCGCTGTCCCTGTGCTCTGCCGGCCCCCCCGCGTTCGGCGGCCGCGGTGAGTCAGCGCCGGGCCCGTCCCGCCCGTTCGCCCCCCGCGGTGACTCGGCGACGGCGCTCCGGGTCATGCTCAGGCATGTCGGGCCGGGCCGGCGCGGAGCTAAGCCCTGACTTGCCTCCTGCTGGCAGCGCTATATAAGGCCCGGCCCAGCCCGACTCGACCCAGACACCGCCGCTGGAGCCCAGCGCGGGCTGTACGGGATACCGAGGTGAGTGGGCTCTGCCGGTGTGGCGGCTGCCGCCAGCCCGGGTTGTGTCGCTGTGTGCCACGTTCTGAGCTGGTTCTCCCCTCAATTGCAGGCAAATGTGCAATACCAAGATGTCCTCCCTTACGGATGCCTCCGCTGTCACCGGTTCGGAGCAAGAGGCGCTGGTCAGTAGCTCTGTTGGATGCGTGAGTTTTTTCATGCTTTTTACAGAGTTTTAGCAGCTAATTTAGAAGGACCACTTTTTGCAGCGAGCGCCGGTTGCAGAAAAACCAGGAAATCCGGTGAAGGTGATGTCTCTGATCCTGTAATTGTGAAGCAAATGTTATTCATGGTTGAGAGTTGAGGGTGATGGTTTAGGTCTAGACTCTGTTTCCTGGAGATCTACCATGGGTTTTGCTTTCTTTTAATAAAAAGGATCTTATCATCCGATTTGATCGTGGTAAGTATTTCATGGTGGGAGTTGTTAACAGATCATAACTGAAGAGTTGTGGAAGATCTCCGTTGTGCGAACTGTACTATTTGTGAAATAATCTGAAGGTTTTCTACTTTCTCCTCTATTGGAATTCATAAGCAAGTTGTAAGAAGAGTCTTTATTTGTTTTTATGGCTTTACATATCCAGAGTTTCCATGATACAGTGGCAGTTCTGCTGCCCTGATTTTGTGCATAAGTTTTCCTGAGAATGGAAGGCTGTTATACCTGAAAGACGAGTTAAAAACAGCACATGTGCAATGATGTTTGGACGGGGCTGCCCTGTGTAGAAGGGTAAAGCTTAAAAGGGTAGACTTACAGTAGAATTTCAAAAAAGCAAAACAGCAGAACAGCAAAAACCGTTGGTTTTTTTTGTTTGTTCTTTTTTTCCTTTTTTTTGTTAAATCATCATATCGTGATGCTACTGTCCACTGTCATATCTGAGAGGCCAAAGAATTCATACTTGGAGGAGTCAGGAAGAGAAGGCTGGGGAGTAGAAATGGGCTTAGTTGTGGATTCAGAGATCTGAAACTGTCTTCCTATGCTTAGCTGTCAGTAGTGCTTTAATAAGTTTCTGTTTGCTTCCTTTATGAAACTGTAATATGTTCCGCATGTTCTAAATAATTCCACCCTTAGGAAGGGGTGAATAGACATCTAATGTTGTCCATAAGCTTGATTATTGTTTTTATTATGTGTAGTTCTTGCAACTAATCTCTTGTTAATACACTAACACTTAATGTTGGTTTTAGCAGATCTTTAAAATGAAATGCAGGGAAGTTCCCCTCCTCCGCCCTTCCCTTAAGCATTTATTCCTTGTCTTGTGATATTTTGTTCACACTTCCCTGTATTTTCTTTTTTTTACATTCAGTATTTTTTTTTGTATATTTTATTTTATGGACTATATCAGGATAGCTAAATATTAGCCTGTTCCTAGAATGGTTATGCCATTGTTAAAGGGGCAACCCTGCAATATACTGCACTGGTTCCACAGTGGTTCCACAGGCACTTACTTTGAAGTTATGGCAGCCCTGCATCTGGTTCTCATGGGCTGCACTGGTGCTGGCACAGCTGTGTGGAACAGTGCAGTGAACTGGATCAGGACACTGCTCTGGCCAGAAGGAAAAAAAAAAAGGTGTATGTATGGGGAAGTGATTTTTTTGTTGTTGTCGTTGAACTTTTCCATCCTCTGCCTCAGAAATTGTCACAGCCTGGCTGCAGATAAAACTGCTGGCACAGCAGATGGGTGGGAGGCCATTGTGGAGGTAGGCATGAGTCAAGTATGATGGGGAGGACAGGGTGTGCTTGTCCCAGCTACGAGAGGTCTTCGGAGATAAAGCAGCCCAGTTGGCAAATGTAAAACCAAAACCCCAGAAACTGTCACAGAAAGAGACAGAAAGAGCTGGACCAGTATATTGCTTTATGACTTGCACTCTGGACCTGACAGTCATGAAGGTGCTTTGCCTTCCTCCCTCCCCTTTGGGAGTCATATAATGGTTAAAGAAGTGAAGCTGAATTCCCCAGGACCCAGCCCTGTACTTGGAACTAATAAACAAATCCAGTAGCTCAAATTAAGGAATCTCTACTTACCAACATGTTGAGGTTTAAGTGCAGCCAGCAACTCAGTAGCACAGAGCTACTTGTTCCCCACCCCACCTTGGGATGCAGTGGGATGGGGGAGAGAATCAGAAGAAAAGGTAAAACCTGTGGGTTAAGATATGAACAGCTTAATAATTGAAATAAAGTATATTAATAATAAAGAAAAGGGAGAGTAGTAAAATCCGAGAAAAACAAGTGAAGCACAATACAGTTGCTCATCACCTGCTTACTGATGCCCAGCCAATCCCCAAGCATCAATCAGTCCCTCACGACCAACTCACCCCATGACATTTTGTGGTATGTTCAGATCAGCTGAACATACTTTGGCCAGTTCAGGTCAGCTCTCCTGGCCATGCTCCCACACAGTGTCTTGTGCACCTTCTCACTAGTAGAGCACGGGACACTGAAAAATCCCTGATTTAGTGTAGCTACTTAGCAACTACAGAAACATCAGTGTGTAGTCAACATTATTCTCCTGCTAAATCAAAAAACACAGCACTGTACCAGCTACTAGGAGGAAAATTAACTATCCCAGCTGAAACTAGGAGACAACAAAACACGGGTTTGAGATAAGATGTACGTTTGAGCTAAGGTGTATGAAAAGTTGAGTATCATTTTGTTCATCTTATTTGCTTTTTAACTTTGCAAAGTGAAAAATTTGATTGTGAATTTGTTTTCATGTAGTTGTGTGTTTGCATGTCAGATTAATACAGAAGGAGGAACGTAACCTGTATAAGTTATGTTTTCTTGGTGGATAATTGGTGCTGTTTTTCTACTTGCCCACACAGGTTAAACCAAAGCCACTATTGTTGAAGTTGTTAAAGTTAGCTGGTGCAGAAAAGGATACTTTTACTATGAAGGAGGTGAGAACTTTTAATCACTAAAGGTAGACTACAGTGAGTACAGATACATAGTTTTGTTTTGGGTGACTGGGGGGCAGTGTAGTTCATAGCTTATCTAGAAATTATTGAGACAAGATGTGTTTATTCTCCTGCTGTAACTAGTTATTTAGCTAGTTTCTCAAAAACGTGAACAAAAATTTCTGGTGATTAGAATAGCAGTGTTCTTGGGGAATGATAGATGAAAATCTGTCAGCTCAAAGGGAGTTCTAGGCATTCAGAGTTTGAAGAGCAAATTTCAGTGTATTTAATGTGCTTGTTCTCTTAATCTTGAAACAACAACCTGGGTGTTTAATGTCTGTATATTTCATTTATTTTACAGGTAATATTCTATATTGGACAATATATTATGTCTAAACAATTATATGATGAAAAACAGCAGCATATTGTACACTGTGCAAATGATCTCCTGGGGGATTTATTTGGAGTAACAAGCTTTTCAGTAAAAGAACACAGGTAAAATGAGATTATTTTCTGAGAGTCTGGTTGGGAAATAATGAAGAACACAATGCGTATGGCCTTTTTAAACTCTTTGCATCTTTGAAGATGGTAAGCTCTCTTCTATGGTTCCATGTAGCTAACTTGCAACGATTCTTTCTTTATTCCCATTTAAGGAGACTATATTCGATGATTTCCAGAAATCTGATAGCAATCAATCAACAAGGTAAGCTAGTTTAGGAGGCCATTTTGTTTTGAGAAACAGCAGTAGGGAAAATATATAATGCATCTTGCAGGTAGTGATCAGATAACGGTGATCTGTCCATTATTAGATATTTGGCTTTACCCACTGCTGTCCAGAGCAGTCATAAATAGTGACTCAAAGCAAACACTGTTTCTTCTGTGGGAGAAATTTGGGTAATTTTGTTGACTAAAACCAGAACAAACACAATCAGAGCTGAACAAAAAGAGTACTAAATTGAAAACTTAGTCATTTGCTTGTGTTTGTTACAGCTAAAGTCCTCAACAACATAAAAAATTTTAATACGAAAAACTAGCTTCTTGAACTTGTGCCAGCAATAAAGTCAGGGCCAGTGCTGTTCATTTTTTTCTGTTAAAGTTCTGTTTTAATTTTCAAAACTGAATGTGGAATGTATTTAGAACTGGTCATCCTCAGCTACACTGAGTCTTGTTTTAAAAGATCTGTATACTTTAAAAGAGCTTTGTGATAACTGTGCATAGACACTCTTTGAATGAAGAATTGTTATATACAGTCATCTGTCCTGCAGTATAAAAATGCTCAATATAGCTGTAATTTTTGCCTCAGACAGGGTGTGAACCAGAAGTTAAACAATGGAAACCATTTTGTAAATTGGCTTCTAAATCTGTATTAAGACACCCTTTGTTTCTGATTCTTCCTAAAGGCAAGTTCAAATACTGAAGATGGGAAACATGCTCTCTTTATTATCCTTATTGTTATGCTTGCAGACTAAAATTTATCTCTCAGATTTCTTTTTAAGAGTCTTTATTAATTCAGGGTCTGTCTGGTAGTAAGCATATACCATCAACAACAGCTATTTTTTCTTCTGTTAATTGTCTTCTTAATTCAGTGTTCCCACAACATGATAGCTAGGAGAAAGCACTTTGTAGAGGAAGAAGTGTATTGCATTTCCTGCCTGTATTCTTTCATATCTGCAGAATCACAGCTCATGCACAGCCTTCATTTGAAGCCGTTTATAATGAAATTCTGAGCTGCTTTTCGGTTGACATTTCTTCTTTCTCTCCACGTTCCCACTTCAGTAATGTTACAGGGAAGGTGCTGCACACACCTGAAAAGCAAAGGAGCAGTGTGGTTTTTTCCATTGTTCCAAAATGTCTGGGGGTTAAGTTCTATATAGAATTTACTTTTTGAACCTGAAATTAATTTTTTCTGCTATGTTGTTTTACGGGTTTTGGTTTGGTTTGGTTTCAGACTCTACACTTGGTGGCACACCTGAGGATGATGCCGGATCTCAGCTTGAAGAAGAAAATGTTCTTAAGGTGATACTTTAATTTTATTTTAATAAATGTTCTGAGTTGTAAATTCTGTTTAGTTTGCTCAGGCTTACTCATTATTTCTGTTAATCAGGAGTCTATGCAAGAGTTAGAAGAGAAGCAGACTTCATCGAACGTGACTTCCCGACCAACTACATCTTCTAGGAGGAGGACACACAGTGAATCTGGTATGTGCAGATTTATGGTGCAGAGCTTTCAGTAGCATGAACACTTGGGGGAAAAAGTACATTCTGTTGCCTTGATGACTGGAAAGATGCTGACAGACAGTAGTATTCATGTTTCTCTGCTTATCTAAAACAAAATGTTCAGCCTCAAAAGAAAAACACGATTCCTTGCATCGCTCCAGTGTCATGTTACAGTGACTTTGGATATGTTTAGGTAACTGATTGTTCATTAAGCACTTATTAAAACATCTGGTAACTTAAACATCATATTTGTCTCCTTTTTGTCTTTGCTGTGGTTATTCAATAATCACTGGCAAATACATTTTCAAAATATGAAATGTTTCTTTTTATAATTAGCAATAACAAACCAGTCAGCATAAACCTGAATAAGTTTCTCAGTGGAAGTGTTCTCTACAGTTCTACTTAAATACTATTTTGTGGAATTTCTTACATTAGTTTGTTCCATCACTTGTCTTACCTCACGACTTGGTGGTAGTAATTATCTGGGCAGTGATAACCTGTCGCTGCATAGAACATCTTCAGTTGCTTGGGAACATTTTTCAGTTCCTCAGCTTTTGAGTAGTATTTTTTGTGTTCCTTGTAGGCCAGTGTTATGTCAGTCAGTCAAAAACTGTGCTGCGTTGCTGAGCGGTTTGCACTAAATTAAAAGATCGTTTTAATGTTGTAACTAAAACTAGTGAAAGGATGGAAAGCCTCGGTTAAATAGCACAACCTGTAATATTTAGGCATGACCCAGAGCACATGAGGTGCTGTGTTGTGCTTACTTATTGTAGGTCTGTTTATTAACTCTTGTCTTTACATCCATTTATTAGTTTGTTACAACTTTAAAACTTCTTTTAATATAGTGTTTTTATACACTTTTTTTCTAATTTATAGGAAATCTTCCTTTTAAACCACTATTCTTGTTAAATTGGGATAGTAGCGGCTCCTTTGGAGCCCCTTATATAGTGTATAGAAACCTTGTGGTGATACAGTATCAGTACGGCATGGAGCCATGACAACTAAATGAGGACAACGATGGACAGGAGCAACCCTTGGGCCTGGGGGCTCCAAGTTTGGTGGGGCTCTCAGGGCGGAAAAAAGAAAAGAGAGGGGCTGAGCCAAGAAGCACCAAGGGAAAGTAAGAGAAGTCTCAAAGTATGTACAAGTGTTTTGTTCTCTTTTCTTTTACAATGAAAGATTCAAGACTTGAAGACTCATGGATTGTCACAGTGTGTTCTGCAAGGCAAGGGAGAGGCTGGGCAATAGAGGGTGGGTGCAAAAGGCACCTGTGGCGGGGCAGCAGCCTCATACTGAGGTCTGTTAAACCAAGTTTTCAGGCATCTTGGGGGGTTTTCACTCCACTGCACTTAAATACTGAGTTTACAGCACATTTTTTAATAAAGTTGTTTCTTACCAAACACTCTAAAAGTCAGTGGAACTGAATTTTGACTTACCTATCCCTAAAATACTGCACTCCAACTCCTTATATGCTGCTTCTGGTGGTTGTTTCAAAATGTGATGTATTTAAAAAGCATTGTCTTTTTGCCTTCAAACCAAGCATACTTAATAGGCACAGCATAAAGCAATGCTCTCAGAGTTCAATTTTTACGTAGTATATCTTGAAGATTTTTTTGCTAGTGTGAGTTGAAAGTTATAACAGATTATTGCAAAAATCTTGTTGAGTGAATACAATTACATATAGTGGAACTAATCACTGGTAAATTTGTTCAGATGTCTGAAACTTGAACCTGAACTTACCTTGCTTAGCACAAGGAATTCCATATGCCTGTGACCTGGGAGCTAGTTGCTCTGTCTCCCTACAAATTCTGGGATGGACTCAGCAGCTCTCTGAAAGTGCCCTTCTGTCTACTGACTGTAGAGGGAGCAAGGACAATTAAGATCTATTTCATAAAAGTAGGAGGGGTATAATGTGTCATGTGTGGAGTAAAAATTCTTCCAAATTTGTGATCATTTTATTTCCTGCATGTGGATACTGCTATTCTCAAGCTGTACTGATGGGACAAGTGGGGAAACCCAGCCCCTGAAATACTGGCTTCAGGAATGTTTCACACTTTACATGTTTATCAGTGTTATTGTGTCTTTTTGAATAAGTTTTGGTGCCTTTACTTTTTTCCTCAAGAAATAATACTGAGTTATCTTATTAGATTTCTTTATAAGTAAATTATATTTTAAACTGCTGTTAAGAATATTCAAAACTGCACATTGCATAGATGTTTTTTGAGTAATAAAAATTCTTGAATATGCCCAGAAGAAAATTCTTCAGATGATCTGCATAGTGACAGAAGAAAGCGACACAAGTCAGACAGCATTTCGTTGACGTTTGATGAAAGTCTCTCATGGTGTGTAGTCAGTGGTCTGTGCCATGAAAGAAGCAATAGCAGTGATTCAACAGATTCTCTTTCCATTCCCGTAAGTCAAAGTATAAATATAACATATCTTTATGGTACAAATTTTGCAAATGCCACAAGTGCAAATATGCATCTGAAAACATCATGATCTTAATTAAAAGCAGCAGTGCCTCCAGTGCTGTGAGAGGAAGGAAAAGAGGATGAAAGAAAATATAGTGGGTGGGTGGGGTCTTTCATAGATCTGCTGACAAAGCTGAAGGGAAATTTTTTTAAATATTAACTTTGAGTTTTCTTTAAAACCAAGACCCTTACTGCTTGGCACAGCGTTGAAAAAACTGTCAGATATATTTTGTGTTTTAAAGTAAGTGTTAAGAGAAGAAAAGCAGTCACAGATGTTCCATAATTCAGAATTAGTTGGTAGTTCTGGTACAGCCTGGGTAACTGTACTCAGTAGCATGTATGTTGATGATACACTGTATTCATTTTTCAAGCCTCTACTGTTTCATATTGTTGTTTTCAACAAACACCAAGGCAAGTTACCTGTGATGAGATTAAGCTGTGAAGAGCTAAACTAACAGTATTCCCGGTCACATACTGTATTCTGAATTGACAGAACTAATACCGTATCTTCAGTCTTCCTATTTTATAGGAAGACTGTTTAGCCACAGTCTCAAATTAAAAGATTAGCAGAGTTGATGAGAACAGAGAATTTAATGACATGCAGCCAAAAGACAGCATCTTCCTGTATCTGTTCTTTCACTTTTTAGGAGAGCCTATGTGAAACAGTAACTGCAGTCTTCAAGCTGACTATAGGCTGACTGCAGCCTCTTATTACAGAGTCAACAAAAGGCTTTCAGATCTAGCTTTATTTTTACCTACCTATAATTTATCTCATAGAAGATGTACTGTCTAACAGCCACTGGTCTTATTTCTTCCATAGCTAACTAAACTGAGTAGCACAGTTTTATCTTAAGAGCTGCTTTAACAGTAATGGTTATGTATATGGACTGGTGAGGTTGAATATGTACTTTCTCTTTTTTCCCAGGATCTTGATGCTAGTTCATTAAGCGAAAACTCTGATTGGTTTGACCACAGGTCTGTTTCAGACCAGTTCAGTGTAGAGTTTGAAGTTGAGTCCATTTATTCAGAAGATTATAGCCATAATGAAGAAGGGCAGGAGCTCACAGATGAAGATGATGAGGTACGTATTTATTTTGCTTGGGGGTTTTTTCGACCTTGGGGGGTTGGTGAGAGGGAAAATTTGCACCCAGTTGTTCCTTAAATCCAACTACATGTCAGTGCAGTTGGGTCACCATTATACACACACCAGGAAGTAACTGAGACGGTGCTGAGGCTTTCTGCAGGCTCTGAAACAGGCTATGTAGGAAAAGTCTGTGTTTAACTTCACTCACTAGCTGTTAGAGTCAAAGGCAGTATGCATACTTGAGTCTTTCTTTATTTTTAGTTATAGAAGTATGTGTTGACTTTGACATTACTTGATATTGAATGAAAACTTACCTAGTAACTCTTTGCAAAGGGATGCTTCCAAGTCATCTGCGTCTGTGAATACAAATGTTTCATATTGATGCTGAGCCACAGTTTTAGAAATTTTCATTAGTAGGAAGAAGACAGTAAAACTGTGATTACCATAATTTTCAAGAGATCTAGATACATGGAACGTCAGGAATTAAGTGAGAATTTATGTGGAGTTTTTTTTCTGGGTTAGTTTTCTGTTACTTTAGAGAGGTTCATCAGCTCATGGCACGATTGGGTAAGTACCAGAGGCAGAATTCACCAGGGACATACATGACTGTGGTACTTGAGAGGCTGAATGGACTGACTGTACTGATGTACACCGACTTGTAGTGTAGCGCTGCAGAGCTGCACCCCGAGATAAGACAGTAATTTGGAGAAAGAAAGGATTGGGGTGTGCTGCTGCTCCCAGCAGTAGTTTTGAGAATTGCAGAATGACTGAGATTGGAAGGGGCCTCTGAAGATCATCTTATCCCCCAGCCCCGGCTAAGGCAGAGCTGATTGCCCAGGTGCATGTCCAGATGTGTTTTGAATATCTCCAAGGATAGAGTCTTTCAGAGATGATCAGGGCAACTGTGCCAGTGCTCGGTCACCCACAAGTAAAAAGTGTCTGCTGACACTCAGAGGGAACCTCCTGTGTTTTAATTTGTGCCAGTTGCCTCTTATTCCTGTCACTGGCCACCACTGAAAAGAGCCTGTCTCCCTCTTCGTATACCCTCCTTTCAGCTATTTATTTACGTTGATAAGACACCATCTACCCTGAGCCTTCTCCAGGCTCCTCTGGAGCTCCTCTAATCTGTTTAATAATCTTAGTGGCCCATCACTGGAGACTCTCCAGTAGCTCCCTGTCTGAAAATCTATAAGGTTAAAAATATTTTGGGTTTTTATTGAATGCCAGAAAACAGTTACATCATTATTTTTTTTCCATTTAAACCAGGTTTATCAGCTGACTATTTACCAGGATGAAGATAGTGATGGTGATTCATTTGATGAAGATCCAGAGATTTCTCTAGCTGTGAGTAAAAACTTGTCAAGTAAAACATCATAAATTGGATGAACTGACAGAATAGAGATCAAGTATAGATGAATTCTATTGCTACCAGTGAATTTTTTTTTAAGAATCAAATTAACTTTTTCTTATATGCTTGAAGGTTCCAATGCAATATTTTAATTATCGAACATGTAATTATTAACCTTGATTTTTTTATAACTAGAAAGCTTCCTAAAGGAAATAATTTCCAAAGGAAATTATTTGAAGCCTAAATCTGACTTTCTGCACAAAATGAAAAAATCTTGGTCATGTACATTTAAAAACTTTTCCTATAAATCAGAATACCTAGTTTTACTGTCCATCCTGAATGAAGGTATCTCTGACATACAGATGTGAAGGCAAACCTTTTTTCAGAACAGTAATATAAAATTAAGAGAGGCTTTTTCTATATTCTGTGAGACCATTTTTGAAGTTTGGGAAGAAACTTAGGGTCTTGAAGCACACAGTAGAATTAAAATGCAGGGTACCTCATTTATATTTGCTTTTCACAGTTGAACCTTAAATAAAGTTGTTTTCCAGAACTGTCTGAAGTGTTCCAGTCCCTTGATGTTGTGTAGGACTGAGGGACGTTATTCTGTTTGTGAAAGACAGGGCTGGCCACCTTCTGAAAACATAGCAGTACTTGTGTGTGGTAAAAGAGGCCTGTATGTTATTTTTAGGATTTAGAATAGGTCTTTTAAGCTTTTGATGTTACTGATGTTATTCAGGACTCATCTAAATAATTTTTGGGTGATTTTTATGTTTTGATTCCCCCTAGGCTTGCATTACTTCCAAGAATTAAATGTATTTTTAACAAGATATAGTGGCTTATTTTCAGTGTAGTCTATAGAGTATCCGCTGAGATGGTGATGCAAGATTTTTTTTTTCCCCCCGCTTTTTTCACTTCTGTTTTTTTATTGGCTGGTGTTTTCTCTTGTACCTCTGTGTCAGAGTGCCCTCACATGGCCATTTTGCACACCAACAGCTTAACATCCTACAGGGGAAAGAAAGGTCCCTTCAGTCCTGAGTAGTTCCCATTTCAGAAGTCCATTCTCAAAAAGAAGAGGAACGGTGACCATTTTATTAGAAGTTTTTTGTGAGGTTCTCTGAAGATTTTTGTGGTCTGGCTTCTGCAGTTTTACATAAGAAATAATAAATTGTTATTGTTCTAGTCACAAACCTACTGCAAAAAGAAAGAAAATCAAGAGTTGTTTTAAAATAACTATTGTAATCTAGAACTGTAAAATGGGGCCAAACACTGAATGGCATTTTAAAATTATAAACAAGTCAATAGCTCAACGTAATTATTATTTTGACAGTAGTAAATTGTTTACAGTCTCTGAATACTTCAGTTGTAAGTGTTCCAAGTAGCTTAAGCTGTTCCAACCTTTAATTCACTAAAGGATTATTGGAAGTGTCCTGAATGTAGCGAAATGAATCCTCCGCTCCCACGACATTGCCACAGATGCTGGGCCCTACGCGAGGATTGGCTTCCAGATGAAAAGAGTGAGAAATTGGAAAAGAGCAAATCAGAAGGTTCCTTCCCTGCAGAGTCTGAAGAAGGTTTTGATGTTCCTGACTGCAAGAAAACAAAAATGACTGAAGATAAAGAACCAGCTGTGGATGAGAATGAGGAGAAAGTAGTACAAATTTCCGAGTCCCAGGAAAGTGAAGATTATTCCCAGCCATCAACATCAAGCAGCATGTTCTGTAGCAGTCAGGAGGACTATAAGGAACCTGAGAAGAGAGAAATGCAAGACAAAGAGGAAAACCTGGAATCCAGTCTGCCTGTTACCAGCATAGAGCCCTGTGTCATATGTCAGAGCAGACCTAAAAATGGCTGCATAGTACACGGCAAAACGGGACACCTCATGTCATGTTTCACGTGTGCAAAAAAGCTTAAGAAGAGGAACAAGCCCTGCCCAGTGTGCAGGCAACCCATACAAATGATTGTACTAACTTATTTTAGTTAGGTGGATGTTGACTGGAAAGCTGCAAGAGAAACTATTTTTGTATGCTTATTGGAAAATTAGTATTTTGGGTCTCTTTACATTTGGTATGAAAAACAATTGCTGACATAAATGCACTGGCGTTGTTCAGAGGTTTGCCCAATAGTCATAAATCAACTTGGATTTTCAAACTTGGAGATTTTCAATCCTTGTCAGTAGAAATAACCAAGTTCTGTAAATCACCTCCCTCTCCAGGTGTTTAATGTTCCATGCAAGTTAGTGACGTTTCTTTTACTGTATTAAATACACACATTAAAAACCTCAGTTCAATGATTGTGAGAGGAGACACATGTTGAAGCATTCACTTATGTGAGTTCCTCATCTTAAAAAAGTAGAAGATTCTCCAGGTTCCAGTATTTGTTGCCTGGTGAAGACAACAGGCTCAATCAGACCATACTGAATAAGTCAATAAAATAAATAGTCTTGTCTTAAATTCCTCCAAGTAGGCAAATTATGGGGGAGATCTTACCAGGAAGTGGAGAAAAATGTAATAGAAGATAATTTAAGGCTTTGGAAAAAGAGAAGGGTATTGTATGTCTTTTATTTTTAGTGTGCATTGTAAACTTCAGGGCTGTGTGTCCCCCTAAGAAGTCATTGTTCCAAGTTCAGTCACACAGTTCTCTCTTAAATGTCTTAAGAAACTGACATTTTAAATGCTTTGTGAGTTTGGAGGTCTGTACTATCCCAGGTATGCTTATTATTAATTTAGGAGCATGAGAGAAGACTTGAACAGGCAAGATAAATGAAGGAGGAGTCTCATCAGGCAATATTAGGGGAATAATTTTCTGCAGTTGTTTTTGGCTTCAGCAGAACATTGACTGGAATAAAAATAGAAAAAATTCCATCTTCATCTGCAGAAACAAATAAGCTGTGCAGTTCTAGTTCACACAGACATTCTTTAAATTCAGTAGTCTTTCCAAGTCAAACTGTTCTTTTCTGTATCACAAGAATTCTGAAAATCCATTGTGGGGTGTTAGGTGAACTCAAAATTGGTCTCATTGGATCTGTCCTTTACTGCTTGTAGTTCTTGTCCCTTCACTGTACTTTGTCAAAAACTTGGTGAAACTTACCAGTTCTGTTCTCAAGGGGTCTGCTGACTGACTGGGTTCTGGGGGGTGTCCAAGATAGTTCTCTGGAGCGTGTGTAAGCTCTGGTATCTTCCTGTGGGATACGGTAAAAATCATTCGGCTCTATTTCACATGGAGAGTTTCTGTACCAGTGAGTGATGTTTATTCCTTTGGAAAACTAGATTACAAGAGGAACTGTATGATTTTAGCACCTTTTATTTTTACAGGTAGTTGCTAATCATCTGCCCAACAGGAATGGCAAATAAGCAGTCAGGGGAGTTCCAAGAATGGAGATGTAGCCTAAATGAAGAAATTGCATTGTGTTACTATCCTGCAGGCCAAGGTTCAACAGCTTTCCAATGCCACCAGTATAGAATTGCTGATGCCTGTGTGCTGGCGCAAAGACTTTTACTGCTATCATTGCCTCCAGGTAATGCCTGAAGTGCCTAGGAAAAGGACATAAAGATGTCCAGGAGAGACTTGGTAAATCCTTGGTTGTGACTTGCCTGCAGAGAAATACCTTCATAGGTAAAGTCTGAATTATTGGGATCAGTCACATTTTGTTCGTACATTTGAGCTTTTTTTTTTTTTAAATACCACTAAAAGATCCTGGTGTGTCTGAAGTTCTAGCAGTTCATTTTAACTAAACAAATACAACCCCCAGGTGTATACATTTTGTCAAATTCTTAATTGCAAGTTTCTTGCCCCTTGCAATTTGTAAAGCAACAGCAGGTATCTGGAAGTTCTTGGAAGATTTTTGGTCAGCAGAAACCCTTCATGGGTTTTATGGGATTTGATAATCCTTCAGCCTGAGATGGAGAAGGCTTTTGGGTAGATATTTAATTTTTTCAAGTAGGGGTGCTAATAGAGGGCCTTAATTTACACTTCCTATTAATTTTTCTTAATTTTTGATTTTATTTATTTAGCTGCATTGAGGCTTTCAGAGGCTCTTCGTTGCATCTGCAGGTGAGACCAAACAGTGGTCTTGTTGTGGTCAGGGATCTGCAGCTGAGAGAAAACTGTAGGCATGTATATGCAGAAGGCTCAATAACATGGGGACTGTACTTAAAAAGCCTCATCTATAAAAAGCTTTGTCCATTACACTGTCTCCCATGTCTAAGGTTTTTCAGCGTGATCCCTTCTCTGCAGTCACTACCATGGCTGTGTAACTGCCATGCAGGGGGAGCAGCTGCCCTTACCCCGTTCCTACTGGGACAAATTGTACCATCCCACTCTTGTTATTCTATTACAGTCAATCCCTTTAAGTGATCTCCATACTTAAAAAAAAATATTTCATCTCTCAGAAAGGGAGGTATGGCCAGAGTGGTGATCCTTGCTGTTCACAATCACTCACCTTTAGGTTTATTCTTCTAAAGCAATTTCCCAGTAACACTTTCTGTTTTGGCAAAAGATAGACTGAGACCATACAGCATAATGAATTTTCCCTTTTATGCTTTAAAATTTTACTTCCCTTACATGTCTTCTGTTGTTGAGAATAGCCCTGGAAATACCCTCCAATCCATACAATGGTGAGGAAATGTGGAATTTTGATTTCTGCATCTGCAAATCACTGTGTCAAATCTTTTTACTTCGAGTTAAGATTTTTCTGGCTTAATATTATTCTTAATGACCTCTAGTGCAACTAGAATTTGCTTGGTTTGGGTGTATGCCCTACAAATCGGGGAGTGATGAGTATTGGTGTCTGTTCCAGTTCCAACCAGGGACGGAGCAGGCAGGCGCGTGCCTGGGGCCCAGGGGTGTGTACGTGACACACGGACCCCAGTGCTGTGGCCCTGACCCCAGGCTGGAGCCTTTGGCTCTGCCTCCCCCTCATCGCGTGGGCACGAGCAGCGACCCCCTTGTTCATTCTGGCCTGTAAGCACATTGCTGGCCTTGGGCAGAGGCACAAAAGTCAGTAAAATTTTGGTACAAAAGTTGTTGTTGACAGTTGTTGTTACTTGGTGTTTGAGATCCTTATTTAATATCACACACATTTTAATCTTTAATTTATTGCCATTTGTAAATATTCTTGTGCTCACAGTTAATGTTTTGAGCTCTAATTTATTGAATTAGCCTACTGGCATATGTGTAGTCATATAAGTGTGCTTACTTAAGTAGATAACAAGAAAAAATATTTAAGAAATGTAGCATTAAAATACAGAGAAATATTCGGATTATATTCAGATTTAAGAAAGGCACAGAAAGATTTATGGCTTTGTTTCCTTTTTTCCGTCCCTTAAAACAACTTCTGCGTTGCACTTGAACATTTATTAGAGATGGAGCTGGTGCAACATGAGCACAGTGAGAATATTTTGGTGGTGTTCGTTTTCCTTTGGAATGCTTTTGTATCCCTGAGTACAGCCAAGGAGCTGACTGGCTGCTTCTGGTGCTGGTAACATCAGGGGTGATGGTCTGGAAGATGCAGGACAGCGATGAGAGATTTCAAGGTTAATTTGCAACGGGTGGTAATGGCTTTTGCTTTTTGACATTTGACCAGGAAGGTTGCAGGGAAGGCCGGATGCTGACAGGATGCAACTACACAATTTTCAGTAATTAATTGTCTTAGTCTCTTACTTCTTGCCCATTGTCTATCTTCCTTCAGATAGACAACAGTAATGTGTAAACGGTGCAAGAACTCTCATTTATTCTTTTTAATAAAGTATGATAAACCTACTTATTGTATGTACTTATTTGTTAGTATTGAAATTCAACTCTTGACCCAAGGAAGTGAAGTGCAAAGTGAGGTACTTAAGGCTGAAACCGAAGTAGTTGGGTAGGTGATTGTACTGAACATTCACACTGCAAGGTGATGCTCTTTGTTGAGCAGCACCCCTTGAGTCTTGTGTTGGTGTTCCTAAGGAGCACATGGCAGAAATGTGTGCCACGTGTGCTGTGCTGTGCTGTGCCACTCCCAGGAGCAGGTTGATCTAGAAAGGATAAAAGTGCTTCAAACTGTTAATTGGTGAAAAGCATTACATCTGTTCTAACAATGTGGCACTCCATACCTGAGTCAAAGGCTTATCTTGAGTTACTTGTTGTTTAAAGGTTGCACAAGCAAAACAAAACTGAGGCCTAAGGTGTCTTTTAAAAACTTGCACTTAATGAACGTGAAAAATTGTTGCTTTTAACTAAAGTGTGTGCTTTTTTTTTTATTTTTAGCACAGATGCACTGAAAGCTTCAAGTGAATGCCTCTCTAGTGTATCTGTATCTATATTCTACATGTAAAATTTGTCAGTGATTCTTAAAAAGGTGTTGTCTCACCTTTTGAGTAAATGTTGCTTTAGCTTAACAGCCTGATTTTAAAGGACAGTTCTTGGTTGTGAGCCAAATTATTGGCTGTCTACATGATGATTACTTAACACCTAAAATACCAATAGCTTTTCTAAAACCGGAATCTTTGTTGTCTGACTACACATAGCTGGAATGACTGTTAAACAGAGTAGTTCATAGTGAATTGAAATAACTATGCAATTTTGCCACTACTCCTAGATGAACGTGCTTTCAAGAGCTTGTAATGGTGTGTACCTTTTGGCTACCCAGTGCAAGTACAACCACAGTCAGTAACCATTAAAATACAAGTATCCACTCCACTTGCACAGTGCATAGATCCCTTTATAAAAACTTTCAGTGTGTTGCATTTATCTTTTGGTTTTCAGTTGTTCCTTTTCTAGGGAAACTGAGTACTGTGTTCCATATAAAAGCTTTAAATAAAGATTTCTTTATATACTCTTTGGTGCTCTTTCTTTTTTCATGTCAATGACTTGATTGCTGGAAGTTCTGGTACTTGGTTTTCATACCGATTCTTGTCCCTGTAAGCCAGCATGCAGACTCTTTCTGCCCTCACTCACCTGCTGAACTGTTGACTTCTCTCAGATTTCTTGGGTTTTGGGGGTTTTACACTCAAGGCATCTCTAGTTCTTTCTGCTATAAGTGACAGGATCAGAAACAACTATCAGTGGTGGGACTTAGTGGATAATTAATCACTTCTCTGACCGATAAACAACCCACAGCAGATCAGAGTGAGAAAATATAGAAAATTGAAATGGATATGATGAAGACATTAAAAAATAGTATCTTGCACATGCAGCCCTCATTCCCAATAAGCAATGCTGTTTCATGTTCTGAAGTGCATTCACACACTGAATGCAGCTGGCTGGCAGACAGGTAAGTGGCTGATGCCCAAGCTCCACAGCCCAGCTGGTGGGTCCTGGTGTGACAGACAGCAGTGCCTCAGGAAAGATTTAAAAAGGATTAACTGCATTCCTGCATTTTTTATTTACTGTATACAGGTAAAGATTGATGTTTCCAAAGATAATCTCTTCTGCTTTGCTTTTGAAATTGCGTAAGAAAATTACTGGCAGATAAAGTTTTAAAATAAACACAGGAGATGGTACTAACTGGCTTTTCTTGATAAATTTTGTGTTTATTGGACAGCTTCAAAGGGCCCGGAGGATGATTCGAAACTGGCCAGGCAAAAGGAATCTGCTAATCCTGCCTGCAACATCTCAGCCCAGCCAGGGGAGTGCTGAAACCAGCCTTTGTAACTGGATCTGGTTTGTGCCTTGCTGAGTATGCCTGCCAGCATGTGTAGCAGCAGGGCTCTGAAACTACTTAAGCAATATAAAGGTGCTGCTAAAGCTATTCAAAGAATCTGAATTATCTGTGATTGTTCCACACGAAATTCAGTTAAAAATGGACAAGGTATAAAGCTGTCAGTGACTGTTTCCACATTGTTTTCAGCAACTCTGCTGTAGGAGAACACAGTTTTCAGAGACACAAATTCCTCCCTTTTCCCTGATGGTGCAGATTATAATCCAGTTTCCAGGAGCGTGGCCCTTCAGCACATACTTACACTTCATTTCCATCTTTTTGTCTTAAAACCTGTCTGTGTTACTGGTCTTACCTCATTTGAGCCCTAAGCAGTCTCATCTGTCCAGGTAAGAAAAAACATATTTTAAAATGCCATTCCTCATTTATAGCAATGGCTTTATTATGAGAAAATAGGATTGATCTGTTCACTTACAGTTGTGTGGCACCTTAGCTGTTGGTTCAGAGAGGAACCTGAGCTTGCATAAAACATTTGCAGTACAATCCTCAACTTTTTTTTGAATTCAGGCAAAGTCTTGAGAATGTATTTGTACTTTCTGCATTGAAATTCTACAGTTATCTCCATCAGCTGTACAAAATTTCTTCAGAGTAAAATACTTACATAGAAAAATATGATAGTCTATTACAATTAAAAATATAGTCAAACATTTGATTGTCAACCCAGTATTTTACAAAATACAGTGAACGTGATTGTGAATCTGAGAATTTGGTTTATAAAAACAGACATTCTTTTGCATATACAAAGCCACATTTGTGCAGGTGGATTTTGCCTGGCCATAACATCTCATTCCTGACTTTATTTTAAAATCACAAGCAGAGCAGTCATTAAAACCAAGACATGTAGGGTTGGTTTTACTGCAGCTGAAGCCCGTGTGAGCTCTTGGTACAGGGGAATTTTGGGACATGAAGCAACTCTTGGTCTGATAGAGACCTCTGAGAAAGAGAAGTCCTGTTTTAAAGCACTGAAGTTACCAGTGTTGTCAGGTATTTCCACTGTCTTCAGCATCGATTTAAATCCTGGTACAGTAGCCTAGGAGCAAACACAAAAGTGTTCTTACTTGGTTTTGAAACATCTGAGTTCAGCTGTGAAACAACCAGAGTCTAATGTGCTTGTTTACACTTTAAATGTACAAGAAAAAATGTTCTAAATACACGTTTGGAAACATGGGATGAAAAAAGGGTAAAGTTTCCACGTTATAGCAATAAGACCTTTTGTACAGGAGAGGGCATCCTGCAGTGATGCTCAGTGTAAGCCCTCAGATGACAGCAGGCAGAGCCTACACTGCATGGATGTTCTCTAACACTTCTGTGGAGAAACCCTTTTGACACAAGGAAATAACTGTCACCAGTGGTGGTGTCAGCCCGGTGCTGCCCTGATCCACCTCCTCACCCTGAGAGCTCTGTGCTTTGTTTCAAACACCTCAAGCTCAAGTTGTTGTGCTCCAGACGCTCATCCCCACTGGCTCCACCATCAAGGTCAGATGGGTGCTTATTTCTGGACATTGAGGACTTGAGATGTTACTATATCAAAAAATTTCCTTTCTGCTGACTCACATTTAAAGGTACCATTTTCTTTTAAATCTGCTAAAGGGTCTTTACAGATCCTATATGTGACTCGAGCAGTTCAGCTCACTCCTGTCTAAGGATGCCTTCTCACTGTGCTCAGGAATTCAAGGCAATTAGAAACAATAATTTAGTAAGGCTGCACACTTACATTGATCACATACGTCCCAGGCAAAAGGAGAAGATAGTACTCCCCTTGTTCATTTGTTCTGTAGGGGCAGATATGAGGCCTTCCCTTGGCTTCCACAATGGCATTGGGAATAGGATTCCCATTCTTATCAGTAACTTGACCCTTGACACCTATGAAAAAGAGAGAGGAGAGAGATCACGATCTGTAACTGTAGTGAGCTGCCTCCTCCAAGAAAGACTGTTCTCTTGCTGGGTGCACTCAAAGGCTGTTTCACTGAGTTTGAGCACATCTAATAGTATCAGTAGTCACTTCTGTCTCACTGAAAGGAATTAAAACAGAATGTGCCTGGTTGTTGTTTTTAATAGTTTACCCTCATGTTAAGTTAGAAAGCAGCAATATAATCTCCTAAATCTCATTTGCTGAAGGCATCATATACACTTACTGTATGTGTATTTTACTGAAGGGCTTAAATCTTCAGTACTGCTTTGGCATTTTTTTGTACACACCCCTTCCTTCTCTTTTTGTAATTTAAAATAAGTCAGCTTGTTCTCTAGTACTTCCCAAAGGCAGAATAGCAACAATGTCTGATTATGAAGTACTTTCCCTTAATTCTTACACACCGTCTTTAAGGCAGCACTGGCATTAGGCAGAGATAAAACAAATATTTTGGGCAATAAAATGCAAGATAGGCAACAGATTTGTGCAAGCCTTCAACTCATTATAAAGCAGCACTGCTTCACTAAGCAGCAGCTCTCTTTCAACTGTGAAGTCAGGTCACACCTAGAAAAGTCTTTTAAAAATACAAAATCCAAGTAGCAAAAGACCCACAAAACTTGTGCGCAGGCACACATACACCTCTAAAATAAATGACTGCCCCAAGGCTGCTCAGGAAAGCAGAGTCTGTGAGGAGATGTATGGTCAGACAGCGCCTGGGGCCTGTCCCTTGCTCCTGCCCCAGCACATTTTAAGCCCCTTGCACTACTGTAGTAGCACCCATTGCCCCTCACCTGACAGGCCTGAGTTCTCCTCCTTTACCCATCCCTGGCCTTGTAGCACTTCATGTTCAGAAGCTCCCAAGTTCACACCAGAGCTCCTCCTGCTGTGAGCTGTGACACTGACCCAGGCTGCTGAAGAGTTCCTGCTAACCCAGCCTCAGCTTCACCTCCCATCCCCATTCACATACCCACCTAGGTGTACTTGTTTTATATATTCAATCAGAGCAACTTTGTTGTCTCTCCAGAACTTTTCCAGCTGGTCTGCTGGAGGATATTTACAGCATGACAGCTCCAATGTAATTTCAAAACACTGTCCCCAGACATAGTTGTAATCTTGCATTCCACCTTAAAAGTGAAATAAGAGAGTGTTCAGCTACAAAGAAGCACTAAGTTCCAAGTAAAAGACAAATAGAAGAATTAAAATGTTGATCCTTGCATCCTACCAGTAAAATAAGTAAATCAGGTAAATTATTCCTCAATGCCACACTTGTATTTACTGCCTCCTGTGGAAAACAGACTTTATTACTCTAGTTACACATAGAGTGGTGTTTTCTAAAGCACAGTAGCATTTTGGGAATGATGACAATTCTGGCTGAGAAAGGATGGATCTTTGACTACAATTCATTCAAGCATTTCCAACTAAATTGTGGCAGATAAATTCATCGGTTTGCCAAAGCCATTCCAAGAGCCTTTTATATGTCTTTGAATTCAGATGGTGAAAGCAATACACAATGCCACAGCACACAGGGCCCATATTCTATTTGGCTACACATAAACAGTAATGAAAACATTTATTTCAGTGATCAAACAATTCAAAAGGATGATATATGAACAGAAGATTGGTTTTCTTTCTCAGAGGACAAGATCTTGGTGCCAAGGAGTGTGTGCACGTGTGTATAATCTATATAGCTATTGCAGGCCTTAAGCAAGAGCACGGAGGCAGCCAAACAGCAGTGACTGCCTCATTCACTTGTAATTGCTAGCTGGGAGAGACTGCAAACACCCAGGTCCTGCTCAGAGAATCTGCATGAAATGAGTTGGTTTACTCCCCTCATCAGCCCTCTACTCTGGGTAAAATCACTGTCCTTTCATCATCAAAGATGGCAGGAGAAAGTGAGACATATCAGAAGCAGCTGAATAAAATATCACTGAGATTCTTACCTTCCAACTGGTACCAAGAGTATCCATTGGTAATGCCTTCTGGAAAGGTTTGTCTCTTGTCACACCCAATTCCTTTGTACATGCTGGCATGGTGGGAAGAATAGGTTTTTGCCAGGTGAATAAAGACATCATCATCTGGAGATCTGCTATAGCCTTTCGAAGAGCCAGTAACTACAGAATGAAGACAACAATTGTTTAACTCTCATTACTGATAAAGCATACAGTGCTGGCTTACACACAGGATAAACGTCTCCCAAATAGCTACATTAGGCAGTGAATTTTTATGGGGTTTACCAAATTCTGCCCATCCCAGCTCAAAAGCTAGAATAACCTTGTAGGAATCCTTATAAATTTTGCTTTGATACAGCCAATGTTCCTAAACCAAATCAGCTGTGAAGAAGAGAATTTGTTATTAGCTTACCTGAGTTACCATTATCAAAGGTGTAACTGGCAACCAGGGCACCCCCATGCAAGTTTGCTGAAAGAACAAACGTTTCATTTTTTATCCAGTTCATTACTGCTTGAGTCTCTGGCTGAATGCTAGCATTGTTATTTTCAAAGGCATCAGGAAAATTTCTGTTCAGATCTTCTCCATTCTTGTTGTACCTTAGAGAGGAGAGAAGATATTCACATTACTGTTTTGCCTATAGACACCTCCACATCACCAGCCTCCCAAGTACTCCAGATCTGTGGCATGGTAGTGTCTTCAGGAAACAAACAAGATGATCATTTCTTATTTCTGAAGCATTAAGATGATGGATTTCAGTTTGATTTCTAGCAGCACTGGAATTTTCATAGGACACAATAAAATAATTCTTCTGTTGTATCTCAAGTGAAAACAGTGCATATTTAACATGCATATAGCATGCACACAGCTACATATATGTGAATTAAAAAAACCAGAGCCAGATCAGGAGGACGTTGTCCTTCGGTATGTGTTTTTCCCACTTGCATAGAGGACCAAGGTAACTACTGAATGGCTGTGTCCCTTGTACTGCCATATCTCCGGTCAGAGAGAAAAATTTGAGTCAAACACAGAATGTATTCTCTTCTCCCTGAACCCGACGGTCCAGCCTGTGCAAAAGCTTACTTGCTTTTTCACTCAGACAGGAGTAAAGAGGGTATCTGCTGTCAATTGTGTTAATTTTTAAAGTCGTTAGTTAAACTCTATTTGACAGTGAGGGGATTAAATATACCCCCCTCCATACAAGTCCCATCTATTTGCTGAGAAATAAACTTCTTTCCTGATAAAAGGATGGCCTACACTGGTCACCCAAAGAACTACACTACCTAAACTACCTTTTCACTTGTTTCTGATGTTGCCATGGCCAGTGATCCAAGAGAAATTCTAGCTCATGAGTTTGGTTTTCCTGCACATTCCAACTTTGTCCCTTTGGCAATTCTTCCCATTCTCTCACTCTTTCCCTATTCTAGCTTGTTAAGCTTTTCATTCCCTTTTGGTCTCTGCAATGGTTACATTAAAGAAAACAAAAGTAGCACAGGATGCAATGCTAAGTTGGTTGCATTTTCTTTTGGGTTAGTTTTTTTTCCTAGTACTACTATTAGTGCTACTATAGGTACAACTATTACCTATTATAGCCAGCTGTCACTGCGTAACTCCTCCCTCTTACTTTATCTGCATTCAACGTAATCTTCAAACACACTGCTAGAAGTCCACTCAACAAGCTTAGACACACCTTTTCTCATTAAGAAGGGTTACAAAGTTCTCCAACCAAAATAGATCCCTGTGGGTGGAGTTTTCCTTCTTTTCTTGTAGCACCCTAAAGGTGCTACAAAATAGGGAATTGTGCTTGTATTAACAATCTGGGTCTCCTGCCTAAAAGGTGAGGTCATTACGCCATTCTGACCGATTTTCTCTGGCTGCACCACATATAAACACCAGTCTGACTCAGTCTTCACAAACTCCATGTTGTTAAAGTGCGTCTTCAGAACAGCACTGGAAAAAATTAGCCCTAACATATCTTCCTAGACTATCCTCTCCACCAAGTATGATTCAGACTCTTGGCTATCTGCGATTATTGCTCCCCACCCATTTCCTTTGCTTCTTCCACCCTCATAAGCCACTTTTACCTTCCTCGTGTGTAATAACAATCAGGCACTTCTGTAGCTTCAAATCCATCAGGATTCATTGTTGGCATGATATGAATCCGGGTATTATTGAGTAACCGGGTAATAACTGGGTCATGTCTATAGCTGGTCACCAGGAAGTCTATCAAATGGAGCAGGATTTCTCTCCCAACGGTCTGTATAAAAAAACATAAGATTTTATTTTAAGTCTGCTATGGAAGATAAAGAAGAAGAAAATAACTAAAAAAAAAGACCCACCACCTTGCACTTCCAGGTTTTTCTTACTGGATTACACAGACATACAAGGCATACAAGAGCATTCTAATCAACACTGGTTTGTTTTATGCTCTCCCCTAAATACATTTTAAGCAATTTCATAGATGAAAGGAATCACTGGAGGGTTTTCACAAAGGTTTTAAACCCAGATCAACCAGAGCTTTTTGTATAATGGGAAACTGACTGTATCAGCTAGACTGCTTAAATCTGCATGGATAAGGCACAGCCTTATCAAAAACTAAAACTGCCTGATAAAGATCATGTGGGCTTGGGAACACCCCACTCTGTTTTCTCAGCCCCACTACAGTCACAGGTCTGTTCTGATGCCCAAGGAACCCTGCGTCCTGTGTAGGAGTGTCAGTGCTGTACATCACCACTTGGCAGTGATAGTTCAAAAGAAAGAAAGGAGAAGCCTACCATAATTGCAGAGCAGGCCTTTTCTTATTGATCCTCTTTTATGGAAAGTCAACTTTAATACAGGATCAAAGAGGCCCCATAGACACTTCTGTTACATTCCCTGCTACACTGCTTTATTTTAACGGCGTGAACACATGCACTGGGGAAACCAAACGTGTACATAAAACCTTAGAAAAAGACATGGAAGGACATTTGGATGCAGACTTTAATCAAGGAAAGGCAGTGGTAGAGAAAAAGCTTAACACATATTTTTGTTCATATAAGTTTGTATAAGTTGTGAAAGCTGACAGGACATCTCCCTTTATCAGATTTCAGGTAAAATAGTGGCAAGTTCTAGACCCAGAGTTATGAACAATCAATCTTATTCTACCCCAGGAACCACTGTTGCAGTGTTTACTGGACTATGCTTTCCAGGGGCACTTTCCATAGCACTGTGACCCATGCTTCAAGGGCACTATAAGGTTCCTAGGCTCTGCCTGGAATGGGAATAAACCAAGATGCGTAACTAGATGTGCTCTAGAGACAATTTATTTTTACTTTATCTCCAAAAACAAAGCTTAGTAAATCACTGCAGGCTCTATTTCAGAGCTACAGCATCTCAGTATCTTTTAGAATGAGTCTTGCACCACTAAGGTGGAAATATTGCAAAGAATTCTTTTTTCAAAGTGAGGAACACGGAGTGGCGTTACCAGATGAACCTCATGTTGCAGATACACATCTCCTTGCTTTAAGATTACATTAATAATTTTTTCACAGATATTGCACAGAACATTCTGAGTTGGAAGGGACCCGCAAGGATCATTGAGTCCAACTCTTAAGTGAATGGCCCCTGCACAGATCAAACCCACAACCTTGGTTTATTAGCAACATGTTCTAACCAGCCGAGCTAATCTCAGGTAAAAGGTAGGTAGAATCAAGCAAGGGGAAAGCAATATTTCTCCACAGCTATTTGCTGCACCCGTTATCTTGTTGAATTTTCACACTGGTGCATTTTAAGTGGCAAATTCTGCTTTTGGTGTTAAGGGAAATGGGAACACAGACACCATCCAGTAGGACCTCTGCCTGGACACATGATGGGGCAGGAGAACTGGGTGTAGCTGCTGTTCGGGTTGGGAACAAATCATGCCTTGCCAGTTAGATGCCAATTGCTGCTTATTGCAGAAGAAACAAACAAACAAACAAGGCAGAGCCAAACCTGACTCGGCTAAGTTGCAGATCACACCATTTTAAGTGTCACACCTGAAGGCAGCCGTGGTCTCTGAATTGGTACTCGAGCAATTCTGCCATGCTGTTTGCACAGGGAAAAAGGAAGAGCCCTTCTCTTCCCACCTTGCCCCCCAGGTGGGATTTGTTCTTAGGTTTTACCCCTGTTGCTGGTCTCCTGCAAGCCACCGTCAAGTAATTTGCTGGGGGAACTTAAACACATATACTATGCCAGTAACCAAGTGGTTCTTTTCGTAGACACTACAGAAAATGGGCTTTGAAAAAGGGGGGGGAAGGTACCTAATTTCCTCCATTTCCAGTAGCTTTCAAAGCAGCACCCCAGTAGGTGAAAACAGACTGCTCTGCAAGTTTGATAAATATACTCTCTGACATTTACGAAGAGATGCAATAGAACCTGTCTTGCACAGGCAGCTCTTGAACTGAGTGATAGACATCTTGGGAAGAATATAGGGGTGGGTGAAGAAAGGAAGGGAGAGAAACCAGCCAAATCATGGCCCTGGGCATGAGAGATAAAGCTAACAGACTCAGAATCAGCAAGAATGGCCCTACCGCAGAGACAGCTAAACTACAGACAAGACTGCACTGTTGTCTGGAGAAAATGGGAAAGGGTTCTTCTCCTACTGTACTTCTCTTCAGCGTCTGACCAAAAGAAAGGGTAGAGAAGCAGGAAAAGAAAGGGGAAAAAAGATAAAGAAAAGTAAAAAAAGAAGGTGATAGAAAAGGACAATATTTACAAAGAATGAAAGGTGACCAGTTTTTCACAGATGACATTCTTTGCCCTTAAAAGTTAGCCCCAGAGTTAGTTATGTATACAGTATTTTAAAAACTGACTCTATTTTATAGGAATCCTTGTATAACTATTTTTGTACCCAAGTACTCAGCACATTAAACAATTCAAATTATCTCTGTCATAAGAGAACTGGTTCTTTTATCATTGCTCTTGAGGGAAGAATATACTTATTACCATTGTTTGGGTGGGGCAACAGAGACATTTGGGTCCAGAGTACCCTGCATTTCTTGAGAAAGGACATCTGGAGGTGTCTGAAGGAGAGAGAAAGTCTTTGTTTCTGGGAACCTATAGCTCAAGTTTTGATCAAGCCCTTGGAAAGCATCTGCTGTTCAGTCAATCTCTACCGTTACTACAGAGGTCAGCTGTACCTGTGGATAAGTTATGAGTTAGTTTTACTTTAGATCTTCAAATAATGGATCTGGATACACTGAAGGTAGTTTGCTGACAGTAAAGTCAAGGACAGACACCTTAGAGAGAAGAGCAGGGGACAGCATTTATAAGCTCTGGAGCTTTGAGAAGACATAATGAACATTTGGTTTCAATTGCAGTATCCCAAGGGTGATGCCCAGGTGTTTTGTTCTGCTGCAGTTCACATGAAGGCTGAGAGAAAAGCAAAGGAAAGCCCTTTCTCCCAGCTCTAGAGATACAATTAGACATTAAGTTTCTCTGTGCACTTTCAGCTGTCAGTTCCCTCCTGTGCACCAAAGGGAGAAAGTCAGCAGGAAAGGCTATCAGTGTTCCTCAGGGGAACTCTTGAACGAAGAAGTGTGCGTGTGTCAGGACACGGATCAGCACTGTAGAAAAGGGCGTGACTGCTGTTTCTGTACACATATCCCTTAAACTTTCTGACTCTCCCCTCTGGCATGGCTGTGTCAGCACCCTGCTCAGCTACCAGAGAGCTTACTCAAGAAGCCAGTTAGAAGATTAAGGTTAGCTTCAATTGAACCCGCACTGTAATACTTTACTGCAGCACCCCTGGCTTTAGAACATTGTTGTTACCACATGATAGAGACCTACTATAGACCAGGGGACTACTGGTGGATGGACTCTGCCCATTTTTATTATTAAAATTCTTTCCTTAAATGTGGCCTGATTTTTAAGTTCAACAATGTCGAAAGAAAGATCCAAACCATCAGGTAGGACCTGTTTCAGGGCAACAGTCCTGCCAGTTTCCTTGCTTGAGCTCCAGCTGCTCCATAGGCCTAGTTCAGCATACCAGGCACAACCTCACCTAAGGAAGTGGAGTTAGAGCAGAGAAACCAGTAGTCCATCTTGGTTTCCCACTTAAATGCCACACTTATAAGATGTTATTTCTAACACTTGTACAGTGTTATACATATACATAATTATTATGCACTGCTACAACACACTCCACTGCATTTGTCCTTCTTTACTAAAATATACCAGTGTTAAAGTGACTGTTTATGCAATTAGTTTGGCACACATACATTTATTTCTACAGCAGCAATCACTATGAAAATCTGAGAATAGCACATGTACGACAGGGAAGTGCAGTTCCTTGGTTTATCACTGAAGGAAATGGCAACACAAAGCCTGCTTTTGAACTAGTAACTGGTGTAAGTTGTTACTGCCTGGACAAATTCCACACACTTCTCAGCACAAGGCTTCACCTGGCTGACAAATGGATAGCTTTTTCTTTTCCCACCCAGAAGAGTGTGAGAAAGATAAGGAAAAAGGTAACTGGGGCAAGGCAGTGTTGAACTGTGTTGAAACAGATCTCAGCAGCACGCAGCTTTTTTGATTGCTTTGAATTTTGAAACCTCTGGTGCTTCTGACCTTCTTAACATTACATCAGCTGATACTGAAGCCAGGTGGAAAATAGTTCACAGTGCAATTTTTTTTAATAAATATATTTTTATTTTCTAGAGCACATATTATTTCCCTGCACAGCACTTCCATAATATATTGCAGAGTACTAAGGACATAGGAATATGTGCTGAAAATAGCAGATTGTGTAGTATGTGGACACAACTGGTTTTTTGCAACTGGGTGATAAAAAAACAGCCTTTTTTTCCATAGTGGTATCTTGATAGTGTAAATGTAGCTTCCATTTATTTTCCTGGAAATAGGAGTGAGAAATTCTATACAAGAACTAGTGTGTTGTCATTTGTTTGTTGTTTAAGTTTTTTTAAGTCTCAGTTATACTGATTACAAATAAAACTACTCCAGTCCTTACTCACCTAAGCCCTAATATCTCAAAAAACTTATGTCATGCCATATCTCAGGAAACCTTATTGTGGATATGAATATGTCTATGATGACAAGGAAAATAGGATACAGGTGCTTTAACTTATTTCACAAGATAAGCCAGCAAAATAAACATCATTTCATGTAGGTTAGCTCAGACATATCAGTCCAGGCTCAGTTTCACATAATGAAAGAGGCAAAATACTATTACACCAAGAAAATAAAGCAACCAGAAGCGGATGCTTTAGGAGAAAAGGATTGGTATCAGCATTGCCATCCTGGGAAAGATGTTATCTCGTGATGGCCCAGTAACACTAGCTGCAGAAGGTTAAGAAAGCCATATACATTAAAGGGAACAAGCAGAAACACACGGGTGTTCAGACATGCTTCTTAAAGGATTTCCCTGCTGTGACATACATGGTTTAGGAACAGCCTTCCAATTAGATCCTATGGTTCAGTTGTATAGAATGGACTCAAGTCACTGGCACAGTTGGTCCAAAGGTGATAGGTCTACTCCATTTATGACTTCGGGGTATTTAGGGGTTTGGTTGTGGTCAATGTTAAGTGGAATCAGTTCTTCCCCAGGGAGGAATGTGTGAGTGTACAGACTGAGAAAGAGAAGATCTTTCAAGCAAGAGTATGAGGTTGGGACAAGAGAAGCTGCTGCCTAATTCAGAATGGGAGCCACCCCAGAGCAGGAGGCAAACTCTCCCTCACCTTCCCCAGTGCAGACTCTATTAACATTTCACAGGCTTATGCATCTTATGCAGTCTATTGGTGTCATTTTGATGAATCACTTTAAATTAGTTTTAATCTGGCTTGGGTTAAACAAAAAGTACTACTAAAGATGGTGCCCAACTTCATACAGTCACACAAAGAACAGGAGAAGTCTTTTGTTGTCTCTCTGTCAATCTGGGGCAAAAGTTCACTCTATTTGGCAATGATGAACCTAAAAGCAATTCTTTTAAATCTTGTCTGGTTATGCCCTACAGTATTAAGAAAAAAATCAGCCAGTTCTGAAAAAAACAACTCTTTTCCTAGAATTGTGTACTCACATTATTTCATTAGAACTTCCCTGTTTGGCAGCTCTCCAAATAACCTAGATTTTCTTTCAGAAGCATGTGTGAACAGCCCACACACATGCAATTCAGGATCCTTCCCAACTTTTATGTTTTAGGAGCAGCTGGCCAGCTAACTCAAAGTTAAGTGTCATTTGTGTGACCATGACAGGTTAGAAGGGCAGCATGACCAAACAACACCCGAGAACAGAACTTTTCTCATTTTGTATCATTTTTGGAAAGCGTCACTAAAGCACAAAAAAATCTGACTGGATCAATGAAGCCACAATCCCACAATTTGAATTTATGAAAGACTCTGGCACACAAATTGAAGCTTGTCATACAATTGTCATACAAAACTTATCTGCTTAGTATATTGAGGGGGTAGTCGAATCTATCCTCAGTGACTATCCGGCAGAATCTTAGATTAGGGAAAAAAAAAAATCAAATTCTCCAATGCCTCTCTATATGAGGAATTCATTTCCTGACATCTGAAATACATTTACAATCAGATAAAAAACAAACACCAACTGTGCATTATATGTACACACACAAAAAAAAAACCATTAGGCAAAGATTGTCATGAGGGCCTGAAAGGAAGAATAGCTCTATTTCCAGAATGTTCCCTAGGTACATGCTTGGTCTAGTGAACAAGAGAGAATGTAGCATGCCACATACTATATGGTACCCAGGCATCTCAAGGATCAACCCTGCTCAGACTGTCTGGCACTGTGTCTGACTTTAAAACAAAATCTTGCCTCATTTCCTCATGAAGACAATAAAAACACTTAGATCCTAGGCAGTGATCTGAGTTGCCAATCTGCAGCAACTCTCAACCCTATGCACACGCAAATGGTGCTTGTTCCTATGTTCAGAGCTCCTTGTGTGTATCCAGCTGGGCAGTGATAATGGCACGGGTGTTTCACTGTGGAGGCTTCAATATATGTGGCCTTTTGCAGTGCAGCAACATTGGATACGACAGTCATGCCGTTCTGGATGACATCATATCTTGTTCTCCACCTCCTTCCCATCAAAGCTAAGTGATCTATAGCCATAGGTTTGCCATTCCCTTCATCAGGGATTGTCATATGGACCCTCAGTTCCTAGGCACCATATACTCCCCTGCTGACACAAAACAGGTTTCAGGAGCTGCAAACCCTGTCCAGCAACACGTTTGAAACCATGAATCAGCTTCTTCCCACACAGAGTTAAATTCCAAATCAGTCAAATTTCCAGCAGCACTTTTAGCATAGCCACTGTCAAACAAGGTGAAACTAGTCTGACTTGGGGAAAATTCTTGGCACAAAACATCATAAGTGCCTGTAGGCGTGCGAGTGCTCCCATACAGTATTGTTAATAGTAATAACTTGTAATACATTGCCCTTTACACAGGATGCACTTCCTACTACACATATTTTTCCTAGTTTTGGGAATTCACAGACTAGTATATATATATATATATACATATACACATACATACACACACACTCCTGTTAAATTATTTAACCCTCACATGAAGACTGCATAAAAACATATTGAGTAGTTTAAACTTATCCTGAACATGACTAATATAAGCAGGTAAAGCTAAAGAATAAGGGAAGTAGAAAGCAAGAAAGTACTATAGAGGAGAGTGAAGCTTTGATTCTTTCTGATCCAGATTCATGTACTGCAACAGGAATGCTGATAATCACCATTCTCTTATTTATCATTACTAAGTGGGCATTCTTCCCAGAGCAAGTTATTTGCTTTGGAATTGCTTTTTGTTTTGTATTCACTGTGTTAGCTCAGGTGAATTTAGGTGTTCCTAGCTTAAGGTTTCCAAGATAAATTTTCTTCCTAAAATAAATAATTTGATGCTTCACAGTAATTATTATTTAATCTTACGATGGATTTGAAGAGATCTATCAGTCCTATTCCATGCCTAGGCAATAATAATGTACAAGCAAACTACTGAATCTGACTCACTGACAGGAAAGTTAAAGCCTCTGGGTTTTATCACTTGGAGAAGACAAAGCTCTCTACTTAAGAGATGTCTTGGGTGTAGGATTGTAGGACTCTTCACTATGATGTCAGGTCTGCTAAAGCCTTTCCACCAAAACAAGGGAACTTTATTCCTAAAATTCCTCAAGAAATACACGCATATTATGTCCTCTTTGAGTTATGACATACCTCAATAATAAGTAGCACATGCCAGAGAAAAGTTCACTCTAAACCCCTGATAAGTGTATTTGGTATAAATGACATTGCAAAAATGGAAACGTACCTCATCCCCATGCATATTAGCAACATACTTGAACTCTGGAATGCCAATCTTATGATGGGTTGGAAACCTTCCCAGAACAAGAACCCACAGGTCTCTACCTTTAAGAGGGGAAGGGGAAAAGACATTTTTTAAACAAGTATAAAATCATACAAACCTTAGAAGAAAAAGAATAAAAAGAATTGGTCATTAAGGCCACCATACAATTTCTCATATTTCATTGGTGCCCAGTCAGTCCTACATATAACATATCCAAGCAGACTGTGAAGTGCTTTTATTCTACGAATATATGCCATATTAGCTATAGGAACAAATACACTTTGCCTTCTGACCAAGTATGTAGTGAACACTGCAATTTCTACAGCATTTAGCCAGTACTAGAAAAGAAGGCTTTTTTTTGTAATAAACATTTTTCAAATCAAATTTAGCAAACAAGATCACTCTTCCCCCCAAAATATTACACTATAAGGCTTTTCTGAAGTATATATAGCAGTCTTCATTATCACAAAGAAAGAATATCTGTTTTTGTACTAAAGATAACACAAAAAAGCTAAACACATTCATGCATTACTGCTCAGAAAACAGGAGGTACCAGGAAGAGCTGTATCAGAGACATATTCCAAATATATCAGCAGGGAAGAAATTAAGAGCTACAGAAAGAGTATTAGTTAAGACCACTAATGCTGCACAGGAAGCTGAACTTTTAAGTAAAAAAATAAACAAACATACATACATTTTGGAAGTCCTCAGTGGGGGGGGCAATTTTTGTTATTATTTTTAGCAATACTGTGGCATTTCAGACCTCATCTGCAAAACTCTGCTTCCCACTGGTCTGTTCATTAAGGTGGAAAACTCAAGTTGCAGTAGATGGCAGCAATGAAACTGGACCAGTTCTTTGATAATAGCAGTCATAGCCTATAGATTGCTAATGCCCAGAGCTTTCATGCATGCTACCTGTCCCCAGCTCTCACACAGGGCTAGCTGGGACCCGTGAGCTGTCTGAGTCCAGCCATCACTGTTACTTACAAGAAAGAAGAACATAGGTGCTGCTATAGGCAGTACTATAAAAATCATTACTTTGTAAATCTTTGTGGATCATCAAATCTGCAGTAAACAAGCTCTGGAGCATATAAATTTCCCATTCCTCAACCCACGACCTCCATGGTCACGCACATGTCACAGCACTCTTGTTTTCTTTTCCAGCTGTGTGACTCACAGCAGTTATACCACAAGGGTCATGGCTTCAGGAATGGGAGAAAAAAATTGCAGAGGACTGAAAGAACACTGCAAGATGCACAGAAACAATTATAAGAGGTAAAACTGAAGACAGTGGTTCCCAAACTAAATTCTTACTTAACAGGTTGAATCAGTCTCAGCTTGGGAGACAGCACTGAGAGCTGACAGATTCAACAAGGAGTGATCACAGGATCCCCTGATTTTATGGTTACTCTAGAAGACATTAGTGTTCAACCCTTGTAACCATATGCTATGCACGAAGCTGTGAGGTGCTGCTACTGACTCTTTCATTAAAGGACAATGTGAGAAAGCAATCCATATTTTTAAAAATAATTTTGTGGTAAGTGATCTGGCAAGGAATCTAGTTGTTTGGCTTTGTTGCATGCAGAGCCACTGCTACATAAAAAAAAAAAAAAAAAAAAAAAAAAGACAAAAGCTTGACTTCTGTAAGCTTAGACAAGTTACAGAGTGGAGAACCCAGAGATACTATCTTTCAAGCACATCCTGCTTCAAAAAGGAGAGCAAGAGAACATCTAATCCCTACCACCCTAGTCCTTCTCCCCTCCAAAACCTCTACAGGTCCCCTCCAGCCTCAACTATTCTGCAATTCTGTGAAAACACATGACAAGTTTTGCTGCAGTAGTATATATTTGGAACTGAAAACAATCTAGTTGTGAAAAACATATGCTACTGTTAGTCATAATCAAGCATGGACAACAATCTCAATTTAATTTCCATCTCTGCAATGTGTCCTTCTCTCCATGGTTGTATCGTGCAAAGAATTACCAAGGAAGGCCTTCCAGAGTGCTCCTATGAGTCTTTGTCCATATGCCCTCTAAGCCATTCCTCCCAGCTCCCATTCCCTCTACTGGAAGGAAATTTCAGACATCCCTCCTTGGTTCCAGCATGTCAGTTGCCATGTGGACTGCTGCCCCAAGCAGAACAAACCTGCTTACAGTTGAGACTGCAGCCTTCTCACCACACTCCAAACCTAGAGCTGACTTCTGCGAACCCAAATGTGCAGCTTCCCTAGTGAGGGGTTCATCAGACCGAGCTGCAGTGCCCAAGAGCACATCCAACATCTAAAAGTCAGTAGTGGAATTATCAGATTAATGTAACAAAGGACTTACATTGGAGACCTGATGGTCCCTGTTCTCCCCCAGATAAACTGTAAATTGTGTTACAGCTAAATTGTAACACACAAGGTTTCCTACAGAGGAAACCTATGCCTTCAATAAGATTATAAATTCATTCAGGTCTGAAACTGCCCATTATCAGCATGAGTATCAAGCACACAGGGTTTCAAAATATCTCAGAGCCAACAAGTTTAGTGAATTACACGTAAAAAGACTTTTCAGAGCAAGTGCCAATTAAAAGCATTACTTTCCTCAAATCCTTGACAGTTTCCTGCACAAGCAAAAAGCAGTGACTTAGAAGGTGAGATGATTTAATGTCCTGAGCCTGCACTAAATTAACCAATATATTTACTACATTTATATTACCTTTCTGTACATAATTATTATCATAATATATAAAATAACCAATTGATCACAGCAACCCAGCAATGTTGTAGTCTCTAGAACACAAAGCATCTTATCTCACCAATAACCAGACGTTAAGATTAGCCCCTGGTTTTATTTGCAAGGAAGCAGATCACAAAGGCTATTTCAAATCCAGCCACCAGCAATGACAACATCCTCATCCACTGCTACAGACTTCTTGGAGTAGCTCGTGAACTAATGCAGGACAGCGTGACATTTTATAGCCACTTCCCCATAACAGTGCTAGCACCAATTCAGTACTATGTACACACTCAAGCAATAAGAGTCCAAGTACAAGTAAAATGCTCTAGATGTTTCCATCATTTGAGACTTTTTACAAATAATATTTTGTTCTGTTTTCAAATTTTAAAAAAGTACTTCTAATGGCTTGCCATGAGCAGTGCTCATTCCTGCTGCTCTCACTGTGAAATTGCCCTCATGGGAAACACAAGGAAGAGCTAAGTATAGACTAAATGTAAATTGGTCTTTCCAGCATTAGTATTTAGACTGTTTATAGTGTGTGTGAGGGCCATCTAAATGATAAACACTCCCATGAACTGAGATACCAATTATTTCCTGGCATTTCCAGTTTGTAAGAGGTATTAAACCTCCCACTAACAATTAAAATAAATTCCTAGGTCTGCTCAGCCTGCAGTACTGGATAGTGTACCTATGAGGAATGATGTAAGATTTCTTTCCATATGGTAGTAATTAACTACATATAAAAAGATTCAGCATATGGATGGTTTCCTTTAATCAGTAAAGCCTAGATAACTCTGGGTTTGTACCTGAGGTGAACAACTAAGCTTCCTCTCATGCTCTGAATCAACTGAACATATTAAAAAAACCCATTCCTCACTGCCAAATTGCCAAACTAGAACTGACATCAACTAATTAGTAAACTATATTTTGAGTAATCAAGACAAACGTATGTTTCTAACTGTGTGTCTCAGGACAAGTAACAAGATTTGTTTTGGAACAGAGCCAGACCACACAGTTTCTAGTAGAATGAGCAGTCTTTTTAACTTTTCAAAATGTTTCCTAGCATTGCCACAGTTCACAGCATAGTATCAGTATTCTAAAGAGACCTACAAAAACTAGTAATTAAAACGGGGAAGTGAAACTGATCTCCAGATCTAGTGAAAAAGAAACCAAATCAACGTGTAGATGTTGGAGTTCGGATTGTGTTCTGAGTTTTATTTCTACTTTTCTTCACTTGGTTCTTTACAGCTTCATTTATGAAAAACTTGTCATTTCAAAGAAATTCATGGGTAGGAAATGAAGTGCCCCCGACCCACTGTCAGTACCAGTCAGGCTAGGCTACTGATTCAAAAGTTTGCTGGGAGGACCACTTTGACCAAGAAAAAACAATAATCTCATTACAGTCCTCCTGGGTTGGCCATGTGTTGGCCACTGGCTTCATGGGAAGGAACTGCAGTAATGATGATCCATGTTGAGGCAGTCCTGCCTTGAAAGGAGCAGGACAGAGAGGAGGGGAAGAGAGATTGACACTCATGAGAATGCAAGATCACAAAACAATTTACTTGTAGAAACAATCTCAGAATTATTGAACAGCCAAGGTTGGAAGGGACCTCAAAAGATCATCTGGTCCAACCTTACATGGGAAAGGGAATCTAGATAAAAATCAATTGAGCACTGTTCAATTGCATCTTTAAAACCTCCAGTGATAAGGACTCTACCTCATCTCTGGGGAAGTTGTTCCAGTGAACGATTGTTCTTGCTCTAAAAAATTTCTTTCTCATATTGAGATTAAACCTCTTCCAGTGCAACTTGTATCTGTTGCCCCTCGTTTTTTTCCACATGGCTCCTTGTGAAGAGAGAGGCTCCATCCTCTTTGTACCACCCTTGAAACACTAGAATCCTATGATGAAGTTCCCCCCAAGCATTTTCTTCTCCAGGAAGATGAGCCTCCTTCAATCCTTTCTCACAGGGCAGATTCTCCAGCCCTTTGATCATCTTTGTAGTCTTCTTTTGGATCCTCTCCAGTCTGTCCACATCTTTTTTGAATTGTGGAGGCCAGAATTGGACACAGCACTCCAAGTGCAGCCTCACAAGCACTGAGCAGAGTGGGATGATCACATTTCCATCTCAGCTAGTAATGTCCCTGTGGATGCAGCCCAGTATCTGATTTACCTTCATCACTGCAGGAGCACACTGCTGACTCATGTTCAGCTTGTTGTTCATCAGGCCCCCAGGTCCCTTCCAGCAAGGCTGCTCCCTGGCCACGCAGATCTCACTTGTACTGCATGTTTTGGTATTCTGTCCCAGGTGCAGGATTTTTCATTTGTCACTGTTAATATTCATAAAGTTCTTGATAGCCCACCCTTCCAGCCTATCCAGGTCTCTCTACCCTTCTAAATTGTCCACCTCACCACCCAGATTGGTGTCATCAGCAAGCATGTTGACAGCTCAGTTCCATCATCCAGATCACTTATGAAGATATTAAACAGTGTAGGGTCCACTATGACCCCTGTGAGTCACCATTTGTGACAGGCTACCTGCCTGAGTAAAAACCACCAATCACTCTGGTCTGTTAACCAGTTTCCTAGCTATCTCACAGGCCACCTATCCAACCTGAATCTTGCCAGTTTGTCCAGGAGAAGGCTGTGCGAAACAGTGTCAAAAAGAGTTTACTCTGGCTCTAGATCTATAGTTCTGAACATAGCTCACACAAAAATTGCTCTGATAGTGGCTAGAAAATTGAGGGTTTAGAGTTTAGGTCCAGGCCTCAGATATGAATCTACTTGCATCCATCTGTGTTACCTACAAAAAGTACATAAAGCTAGATTATGAAAAAAAGACAACATGACATTATAACTAATCAAACTAACAACCTCAAAAAAACATACTTTCCAGATTACATACAAGACACAACAATTTACTTTGCTTTCTATTTCACATCCTCTTCCTTAAAACTTACTAATTTTTACCCTTACTTATGCCACATTCGGTAACAAACTCTACAGGCCAAGTGGCATATTATCAGGGTGGTCTGCATACTATCCAGAAAGACGGGACCCTAAGCTGTAGGGAAGGTCACTTTAGAATTAAGAAAAGAAGATGTAAAATAAAAAGTTCAAAGAACTTAAAAGCTTTGTCATTATTCTTCAGATTGTCACTGGCTATTGATATTTCAGCAGCCCTGAGAACTCACACTATCAGGCCTTCATTCTATTGTGCTTCACACAAACTTTTAAAATGTTTGTGATCCCCAAAGTACACCACCAAAGCACTGCAAATAAGAAGGGGGGATAAGACAGACAAGATTCTATTCAATGAGAAGATGAGAGGGTGGTGGCTATGCCTTAGGCATAGCTTGGGTCAATCCTGCTCAATTCCAGTATAAATAGAAGAGCTTCAGCCTAGATTCTATGATGAGAACACCAAGTAACAGCAGTGAAATAAAAACACACCAGCTGATTTTTACAACAGCTTCCACTGCAAAAGCAACCTCTACATAATTATGGTTTGACAGGAGAAACAATGCAAATAACTAGAATCTGCACTACTTATGCAAAAATATCGTGGGGAGATGGGATGGCATGAGAGTCACTCCTTGATAAATTCTTCTGTAGATATACCACAATTCCCACATAATCTCTCATACACTCTTTAATCCACTTTAACTATGCATACTAATATTGAAAACATTTCCCTAACTGCATTTGGCAATACATTCTGCTGTGTGTTGTGATACTCCACCCTCACTTGCTACCTGTAACACTAGTGTAAATCTATGTTCATTGTTACCATGCAAGATACTAAGGCATTTTACAGTTTTCTTTTTGCTGCAGAACTGTATCAGAGTATCTTCCCAGTTGCATCTGACATCTATTTTCTGAGATTAAGTCAAACTATGTTCATTAAAACAACAAAAATTCCTTATCTTGCAGGAAGAGGGAAAAAAAAAAAAAATCAATCCCGGCTTTATCACTTATAACTTCTAAATCACAATCACAGTAAATCTTTTCCCTTGCTAACAAAAACCATTATTTGCCTTTTAATTTTTCTGATCTGTACTTGTGTTCCCTGCAGAGCTCAGTACTGCCAACATGTAACATAGGCATACAATTGCTTCCTATGTGCACACACATAGGCAAGAAGATGGAAATAGAGACATTAAATTCTCCTGTACTTCCAAGCTTCAACAGAAAGTGTTTGCTTCTCCTTGATAACAGCAGGGCAACACTGTCTTCCAGCAAAACGCTAGCACAGCTAATGGAGGACTTCAGGAGTAATTCCCTTTTGCTAAGCAAGTACCAGCAGCATCCATGCCCTGAGGCAGACTGATTTGTCATCATCGATTCAGGACAGAAAATCTAAAGCCATTTTGGAACTTGTTTTCTGCAAGGGGACTGCCCAACAGCACACATGGTTTGTTTCAGATTCGAACAGAATTTGAGGTACCAGTACATTATTTGTCAGTTTAATCCAGCCAGATTTTTGAGCAAAGCCTTCTCAATATAAGCTACACACTCGAACCTGGGATCAGACAAACATCTATATGAACAACTGTAGTACATCAGATTCTTTTGAGCATTTATCCTCAGTTTCACTGTACCATGTTATCATGGTCCACTGAGACAGAATGGATTATCTAAAGATTTGGCCTATAGTAGCATTGACATTAGTAATGAACAAAGTTGATATCCCAAGAAGAGCTAGGACACTTTAAGTATAAGAAAGTTTTCAAGGTATTTGAAAGGATTAAAAAGATACAGATCCATCACATACGTCAACCAGGCAAATGTGGCAATATTCAGCATGGTGCTTAGATAAGCAGAAAAAAGCCAAAAGAACTCAAGGTAACATTAAGCCACTGCTTAAGGAATACGTGGGAAGAGACCAGAAGTATTATTACAGACATAAAGCTCTTTCTCCCAAGGCAAAAAGTAAATAAAAGTAACAATTTCCCACTGTTCAATAAGCCCCTATCTACTCCCAGAGATTATACCAGCCAATCCAATTTAGAGTCAGCTCCTTATAAGCAGAACTGTTGGAATAACCAGGGACTCTTTAAAAAAACACCAGACACTGTTTATTTGTATCCAAAGCACTTGAGAAGGGAAGGGAGTCAAAAGAGTTCATGGTTCACATGCTTGCTTATCTTCCTAAAAGTTTACAAATCTTTTGTTGATTAGGACATCCATAGCTGCTTTGGACACTTTCACAGGACTTGTATCTTATGAGAACAGCAACTCTTTCTGTCCTAGGTACATATGACTCATCACTGTACCATTTCCAGTTTTCATAATCAAGCTGAGCACAAAATTATGAAATTTTTATACACAAAACTATGAAAAATTGCTAATGTAGAGAACAGTCTCTACAATAGCACCTTATAGATTATTTGAACAAAAATGAAGAAATAAAAATAAATTTGTAAAAGCCAAACAAAAACAAGACAGAGGGAATACTGTTTTCAAATTAATATATACTAACCTTATCCAGTATTGCTCACAAAGAAGATGAGAACACCACAGATACACAGAATAGACACATAGAATTAGTCTGAACAGGCTTTCCCCCCTGTTTACACTGACTGGTTTCATATTTACTCCCAGAAACCAAACAGATTATTTTTCCTTTTCGCTCTTGTTTCCATTACCACAGGGTTTTTAAACCTAGTTCTAAAAATGTGTACTTTATTTTCTGAGACAGCTGTGAAACTGGTAGGCATCTAGTAATTTTCAGGAAAGCTATTGTATAATAAAACAAATAAATCTTACCCATTCACAGTTGTACCATTGGACCATCATGAATAAAGTGATTGCTTATAACACGAGCCAGGCACAAGAAGGGTGGTCGTTTGTTTTCAATTGCGATTTATCCCAATTCAAGAGGTTTTTTGGTCTACCCTTTTGCCACCAGAGGCAGAGGAGGTCAAAACTACTTCAGCCATGTAAAGGCAAGAGAGGGAGTAGAAAACCAGCTACAGGTTGTTGCTCATATATGGTTGAGAAGTTACTAGAGCACTTTGAGGGTTTCAGTGCATTGCAGTGCCTCATTAAGAGACTTGCTATGCCCCACAAATAGGAAGCTCAAAACAATGCGCATCTCAACGTTGGCAAGCAGAATCCTATATATTTAGACAGTGAGTAGCTTCCCCCTTCCCCACTAATTTTTTTCAACCTGCTGGAAGGGGGAAAAAACAGAGGACAGACTTTTTAAAAATTATCCAGTCTCTGTCACATTCATCTATTTCTGTCTTAGTTAACTAACAAACTACATTAGCTTGACCAGTTGCTTTCCGTTTCTCTCTCAAAACAGATAGCAAAATGTCTCTGTAGAAATATTAGTGACTGGCTTTTAGAAAAAGTAACAAAGACACGAGGCAACAACTAAATTTAGGTAGTGTTACTACCTAAAAACAGAGGAAGTCAACCATTAGTCTCTTGAACAAGCATGTTCTCATGGTGTTTATTTCTTCTTGGGATTTTGAGATCAGTATAATGAAGTTATGTATCAAAGTACGTTTTGTACTTTGACCTATTTTAGGTACCTCAATCAGGAAATATGCTTTGTTGGAAACATCCACGCTGCACATTGCTAGAAGTGCATACCAGGGAAGTGCCTGCCTTATTCCTAGAATTTTCTCTAGCTGTTCTTTGGAAAAAAAGGATACTGAACCAGACTAGACTTTCAAACTGATACAGTAGGACTATATTTCTTACTGAGAACATAGTAAACTTTTATTTTAGCTTTAGGATAAGTGCTCAAGCTCTGTTTAAATGCCCCATGTAACTGCAAGACCCATTGATGCAGAAAACATTGACTAGGGACAAAGAGGAAATGTAATTCAACTGTCCTAAATCCACTGTGAGCTCAGCATGCTACATAGCAGCTACAGTCATTTAATTAAATAACTCTAACTGCCATGGTCTGACCTTTCCCATAACAACAAGTAAGTCCGAGATCTCAAACTGCAGAATCATCTGCTTAGAAACATCCTCTAACCTCTTTCTCACATCTGAGCCAGTGCATAGCTTATAAGAGTGACTGTACCAGAAGTGGAACAGTTTATAGGGAGGGTATTCTCTCAGCTGGGAGGCGAAGAGACCTAGAGCCAGTCCTATGCATTATTTGCTTCTGTAGTTCATAAAATTAATCTTCTAATTAATAAAAAGTTCAGGAAGCAGAACTTTCGGAAAGTTCAGAAGTCACATGCACATCCAGATTTCATTCAAAGAAAAATCTCTCTCATGCAAAATCATGCAGAGAACAATTGTCTAATGAACAAACGCTTCAGGGTAAGAAGGCACATCTTGCCTATCAACTAATTAATGTATTATAAGTAGGTCTCCATGTACATATGTGAACTAGCTGAACCCAATATGCCATACCATAGTAAATTAATTGGGTAGCCCTGAGAACAAGCAACACTGGTAGCTCCAAGGATCTAGAGCCAGAGGTCCTAGGCAGAAACGCCATTCAGAAGGGATGTTCTTCTCCTTTTGTGGGAAGTGAATAGAGAGCTACTAGAAACACTATTCTACTAGAAAGCCTCATCCTCTGAAGGGAGGTAGGAGGGATGTGTTACTGCACTCTCCTCAAGCTAGAAGGAGAATGCAGACATTCACCAGCTGGGTCAAACCGAGGCATAGGATAAGAGTTTAATTTCTATAAGTAAGTTTGTGATCACGATCATACTTCATTTACATGGCTAAAAATTTATGCACTGTGCTCCAAAACACAGAATCCTACAAGGAGTGAGGGGGGGAAAACATTAATTTACATCCATTGTGTATCACTGTTAGTATCCTAAGATTTGTCTTTTAGCTGGTTTAAAAACAAGCAATCAAATGTCCCAAACACAGAATCTCTTACATACTTACTTTCTCAACACCAGAAAAGGATATGGCAACAGACAAGAATCTAACTGCATCCCCCAGCTGCAATCGCTGATTCTGTCACACAAACTCCAGAGCATTGCTAACTTCACTGGTGTGAATTACAATATCCAGTTGTCAATTCTCTCTACTTCTAAACAAACATGGAAAGCTGTAAAGCCTTGCTGATGGGAAACAGGATGGCTGCAGGCTTAAGATCTTTATATCTCTGAAGAAAAGCTTAACAGATATATTCTGCAACTAGACAACAACAAAGAAAGGGGTAGAAAATAAGGAGGAGGACAGATTTTTTTCCTCGCAAGACTGGTTTTAAATAAATGCTGCTCACACAAACAGTGGAGTATTTCTAAATAGATCAGATCTTTCCATTTTGAAGTTGCAACATAAAGATTTCACTACTAGATAACAGTTTATATATGAGAAATGTTTGATCTATGTTGCTCAGATAGGTTCCCTTCACGCAGTTGTTTGACTTTATTTATTTATTTAGGCTGGGACAGAAATGTCTGACATGCCACATTTCCCAGGAAAAAAAACCAAAACTAAAAAAATCCCAACCAACCAAAATCAAATCTTTCCCACAAAATTTTCTGCAAGAAGTGTATTTAAGTAGCAGAGAACATAGAAGGCGAGAAAAAAATGATTGACCAATTCACAGCAAGCATAAAGAAGACTTAAGCAAATTATTCTGCTTCCACTGCAAGAGAATACAAATATGCTCAGAGTCAGTGACTGCACCTGCAAGAATAATATCTTAACTTATCAACTTTCTAAACATCTGATGCTTACCAAACCACACATTTTTTATAAATTATTTGCGTAAAAAGCATTGTCATACTGACAGGAAAGCAATGTTAATCTAGTTATCATCAGACAAAATACTGGTATTTGGCTATTGGAGGACTGATTGCACACAAACTACCTGTGTCACATTACTTGAGTCAAAGAGCTAGAGGATGCAGTCAGATGATATATTAAACAATATTTTACCTTTTAAAGAACTTTTAGCTTCAGTTAGGACAAATAAGCTTAGAATTTGAAGCTAATATAGTAACAGTGAGTTCTATTTAAACACAGGATTTAGAGCAAAGCTCAGTTGATAGCTGAAAACTTTTAAAAATCCAGGCTAATACTTTTTGGTTTTAAAGTCATGATTTAGCTTTGACTAGACAAACCCTGAAGGAGCCAGAACTCCTCCTCTTTTTTTTTCCCCTTCCCATCACAGTGACTCACATAATATGCTGCAAATAGAGTTTACAAGGCTGTTAAGATCAAGCCCATCCACGAAGCCAAACTTTTTCAATAATAAAACGAACATGTAAACCTACCTAGAATCTTGTTAACATACATTTATATGCCACAAGTACTGCCAAAGACTAACAAAAATGGTTGTGAGGAAAGATACCAAAAAGAGCAAGTGGTACATTAGAGGAAAAAAAATTCAGAAGAGGAGCAGGCAAGCATGGGTAAAAGTTTAACTACCGTGGTAAGTTTTAAATGATTTTTACGTGAAACTCTGGACTGGAGGCAAGTGACTTTAGTATGATTTGCACAAGGCCTTTGGAATGGAAAATGTCTCAGTCATTCTTGTTTCTAAAAATAAGCATCGAAAAGCCTCAAACCTTATATTATCTATACACACCATGCTTGCATGATGAGCCTAATTCACAGTACTAAGGAAATTTGTGGGGTGGGAGATGAGGAAGCAAGGGAAGAGTAGACATTATCAAGGATTGGAGACAGGAGGAAAGCCATCTGCAGCAATCAAATGGAACAAAAAGAAGGTAACACTTCTACACAAATATACCTCACATCACATAACCACGGAAAAAGATAACTGTAATATTGTTTTTAAAGACATCACATTCCCTGTGAATTTTTCTCTAAACAACTTGTTTGTTTTCCAGACAAAAAGAATCCTCTCTATAGCATTTGATTTCATTCTTTTAAAAAACACTGGTACTAGTATTTAGTTTGTACAAACATTTAATCACAGGTAACGCTGAGAAACTTACCTCAAACTACACTGGCATGTATATAACCTTCTCATTCTGTTTTGCAGAGTGTCAGAATCCCTGAAACTAACCTGATAATAATTCCAATAGAATACAAACATTTTATGGATACGTATTTCAGCTTTGTTTTCTCCAGCAATAAAACTTGTTTTCTAGTATTTTAAACAAAGTAAAAACATCCAGAATATAAGTGTCTTTAATTTAAATTCAATAAAATTTACAATGCACTTTACTACTGATGGTAGTAACCCAGGCTTCTTCCATATTGTGTCACAATAAGTAAAATAAGTTCCTAATTTTTCCCAGGTAGACATAATTTTTCCACTACATACCCAGACTATTAATATATATATATGAGACAAATACAATACCTAGTCTTCTATTATTAAATATTCTCCCTGGAGGGCAGTGAACCTGAAGTTAGCACTCCCCTGTTCAACAGTCACCCATAAACCCCTAAAGGTATCAATCATGCTGTAACACAAGAGTCAGGAGATTTAAATTGGTCCCTGGCACATCCTGGGGACACGTTCCATTGATGTTTGTGCAGAATGATGTCATGGACAGGTTAATTCCCTAGGTTCTCTACTAACTGCATTACCTGGCACATGATTCCTCCAGCACTGCCTGAGTCCTAATCCCAAGCATGCCCTTTTGCTGAAGTCACAGCTGCTTATCAGATCGAAACCAGGGCATGCGCCATTCCCTTCTGTTTTCCACAGAGGAAAACCCATGAATGCAGGCAAGAAGGAGACATAAGGAGACATAATGAGTTCCAAAGGCACCTCTTTGGAGTCACTGGGAAATCTAGCCTGCTGGGAGCTCCACTGAGAACACCCTCCCTGTAGTACATAGTATTATCTGTGCACTCAGCCATGGGCAAGTCCTCCAGGAACTTTAAAACCCACACAAACCATACACACACACCCCTGCATGTTTCAGCCTCTCCACTTATAGAGCAGGGGTAGCAGAATGCTAATAAGCAATATTCACTAATTCACAAAATAAAGAAAATAAAAAAATCAAAGTTAGCAAAGTGCTTAAGATTAATGGACAGAATGTGCCAGGCCAAGGGCAATAGAGAGAGCAATTGAATACTAAGCATCAGAATAGGATGACTAAACCACATAGTTCTCACCTAAATAAGCTTTAGGACAGTTTTTTGCAAGATATTTCTGAGAATTTCTGGTGGAACCAGAATTAAATCTGGTCAGTTTGTTTTAGTTTTTGACTCTCCAATGATGGAATCTGCCAGACATGTCAATCTATGAAACCAACTTTGAAACTTCACTAGGTAAAGACAGAAGTACTTTAACCAAACATAACTTTTTGCTCAGTGAGGAGAATCTGGCCTAAGGATGTTTACAATTGTTCCAAGTTGACTGGAATTCCAAAAATGCAGACTGGCCTCCAGAAAATCTAGATCTAAACCAACCTATAATTGGCTTTATCTGAATCCAGAGAGTATTTGAAAAGAGTTTTTAAAGAGTGTGGATCTATTATGAAAGTCACTTGGCTCTTTCAAGAGTTGCTTGTCTTTGTCCTCCTAAGAAGGTCATCAGGTCTGTTAGAATCCTTAAGTCTGCTTCCCACCACCTTCATTTTCTTTTCAAAGGATCACAAGAGCACTGTATCTTGAACAATGAAAAGCCACAGATCACATGCATACATCAAATATTTTCTTTTTGCTAATGGACTCTAAGATTTGCTTGCTGAAGAGTCAGTCTGTTTTTCACTGGCGTGGCATTAGGCAGGACAGGTTAATATGATTACATCAAGTCACATTCTCCAGATTGATGTAGCTCTGCAGCTTCCTCTATTATTATACAGAGCACATGCCGTTCTGAGGTTGGACGTATTAGAAAACAGAACTCCTGCCAAAGATCTTTTATGAGTTTATTCAACAACACACCTGAAACAATATAAAAGAATTAAGATATTTTCTGGGCCATCACACATCTCTGCCTACTGGCCGCTAAGACCATATCAAGTCCCTCACAAACATGTAGATCGCCTACGAGTCTTGAAGGATTTGAGGATGCTCACTAAATTAGATCAAACACATAACACTCAGTTTTGTCAGCCAATGGGCTACATCTTTTTAAGCTCCTTTCCCCCCTTGCTTAAGGATAATAGCTTAGCAGAGAAGATGCATAATTAAATATCATAGCTTCCAAATGTGCAAACGTGGAGACTGAACAGGCCATAGCCAGTCTCAAACACATTCTTCCCAGTAATCTGTCAGAGGGGAATTTCTATATGGCGATGCAAACCATCACAAAACAGACTGAGCTTCTTTTAGTTTGCGTTCCATTGAGGATCTTGGTACTGTTTTTTCTGCGTACATTGCTGTCTACATACATCAAATAAATCCACTTTGTAAATTTCACCTAAAATTTATCAATGACAAATCATACTTGACTGCTTAGGTTTTATGCAGAAATGACTGACTTAGTGGGAAAGAGGAAAGCACCCTATCTCTTTAGTCTTGACCTTAGCAAGGCTTTCAACAGAATCACAGGGTCAGTTGGATTGGACCTTCAGAGGTCACCTGGTCCAACCCCCCTGCTCAAGCAGGGCCTGCTACACCCAGAACTGTGTCTAGACAGCTTCTGAATATCTCCAAGGATGGAGACCTCATGACTTCCCTGAGCAGCCTGTTCCAGTGCCTAGTCACCCTCACAGTACCTTCGAAAACAAGATGGGAACATACGGAACAAAGGAGTAGACTACAGTAAGGTCACAGGCTGGCTGAACTGAGCAGCTGGTGGTTCAAGAGACAGCAAATCATTAGCAACATTCCTCAACAGTCAATACTAAAGCTGATACTGTTTAATATCTTCAGGAAGGCCAGGGCTACCATTCAGAGGGGCCTTGGCAAGTTGTAGGAACTTTTCAAAAGAAAGTTCATTAAGTCTGACAAATGTAAATGCAAAACCCTGCACCTGGAATGAACCACATTTGGATCATGAACCCAAGAAAATAACCCCATGCTTGTACAGGCTGTAGATTGGTTAGGTGGCAGCTGTGCAGCCTAGAGGCTGCAGGATGTGGGATCAATGCCCAGGTAGACAAGATAAATGTGAGTCATTAATGTGTTCTCACAGCAGAAAAAAACGTCTGTGTGTTGGGGTGGGTGCATCAGCAAGAACTGAAACCAGTATCTTGAGAGAAATTAATATTCCCCTCCACTCAGCATTATTAAAGCTACATCTGGAGTACCATGCCCTGCTATGAGTTCTTGGACACAAGAGAGACAACATCACATCAGAGGAAGTCCAGCAGAGTGTCACTGAGATGATCACATTGTGTCTGAGGAGAGGCTGGGGTAGGTCAGTTTATTTAGCCTGGATACAACTACAATCTTCCAGTAAATAAAGGGACATTACAGAGAGACAGAGCCAAACCTTTAGAGGCACACAGCAAAAGGACAGTTAACATTACTCATAGCAAGGGAAATCCTAATCAGAAAAAGGAAAACATCTGCACAACAAAGGTAGTTGACCACTGGATCAGGTACTCAGAGACCCTTTAGAATCTCCATCTTTGCAGATATTCAGAACTTGAGTGGAGAGGGCCCTGAGCATCATAATCTAACTCTCAAATTGGCCTTGCTTTGAATAGGAGCTCAGACTAGATGGGCCCCAGACCTAAACTGTAGGATTCTGCAAGAAGACTCTACACCCTGGCAGAGCTCTGTGTCTACACACGGAGTAGTCAAACATTCTTCATAATCCAAATCTAGATGGTAGAATAAAATACTAGATTATTAGATAAAATTGTAGTAAACCCTAGATTAACAAATAATATGGGAACAGTAGCCATTTATGATAACAGTAAAATTATGTCTGTTGGCTTTATAGACACTACTTTGATCCATGGGATTTTGTATTCATCATCAAGAATTTCCATATCAGGAATGTCAATTTACTACATTGCATTGATCTCAGTTTTATGTTATTGATAACGAGAAGTGGAAATTAATTTAAATAAGTACATTTTGCTATCATGATTTAATGCTAATTGGCAGAGACAACACTAGTAAAGTAAGTGCATGCACATACAGTCTTGTTTGTGTCAGCTTAACTGAGAAAAGAGGAATAGAACTTCAGCCCATTGACCAAAATAGAAACTTCATTTTCACCAAAATTAAATAACCACTGTTGTCATAAAACTTTTTTTTTTTTTTTTACTGAAAGAAATGAAAGGAAATTAGACCCTAATTCAGTACCATCCTCTGCCACATTCCAGGGGACTCTGAAGGCACATTTCTTAACACAGGTAGAAATCTCTTAACATTTACAATGAGATAAAAGAGAAGCACTGAACATTTTTCACTACCATTCTGCTTTACATGGCACTGAAAAACTTTCCACTGCCCACCTATTCCATTCAGGAAAACACTGCAGGCACAGAGTCATGAATCATGACATGTAGTTGGCAGAACAAGGAAAGCCCACACAATTCTCCTCTCACTAAGTTTGGCAAAGCAGAAGGCAATGTATCAAAATCTGAATGAGGTTTCAGTGCACTGCTCAGTCAAAAGCAAGAGATGATGAATTTCCAGTTTCCATCCTGATGGAACAAAGACAAGTTGAACACTTCATGTTATCAACTTTAACGTATCTAGATATGTAAAAGCCAGAGTTTCAATTTCTCAGGTTGGATGAAAGGTTTTTTCCTACCTGCATGAAGATAAGCCAGCAGAGTTCCTGGCAGAAAAGTCAGGATCTATTCCTATCATCAGAATGTTAGCTAAGTTCCCTTAAGGTAGGAAAATGAGGATGTGGGTAATTGGTAGTTTGTACTGGAGGGAACTATACTCACAGGAACTAGTCTTCTCTTGCGTGCATGAATAACACAATCCAATCTAATTCTGCCTTTGATGAAACCAATACCAACACAGTTTAAATAACTTTACATTCCTTGTCTACTATGATATACATGGTAAAACAAAGAAGTAAGCAGGAAAAGGAAATACTAGCATTCATCATGATTATCTACCAAGTAGAATACGGATTTATTTTTTTTTAAACTCAAGCACAGATTTGATAATAGAAGCTACAACTGTCTCCTTCCAGTGGTATGAAATGGGATTAGAGGAACAGATGATGTTTCTAAAGAAGGAATTCTCTATCTAGTTTTATACCTCTTATCAAAGTAACTTAGTTTCCTGAACTGGAATCTACTAAAGTGGTTTTTATTTGCTAACAAAACACTAATCTTTCGAATATCTTTAAAAAAAAATAGAAATTCTTCCCCCTCCAATAAATTTATGGTAAGAAAGTACCAGTCATAGAGAGACAAAATCAAATATTTATATAAGGCCAGAAAGGTGATTATTGATTTCAGTACATTTTTCTGTAGGGTTTGAGACTGAAGTCCCATTCTTCATTTAAAGCACAGAACCTTGTATCAGTACGGAATTTGAAATCCTTTTTCTAGTCAGTCCAGATTTACTGGAATAATGGATAAAGTTAAAATCCAAACAAACAAAAAAGAAGGTATTTTTAACAAAACCACAAGTTAGAAAACACAGTGTCATTGCAGTCCCACGTAGAACAGGCACTTGGCAAGTGGGTCCTACACATTTTAAACTCCTTAAAGACAGCCCTCTTTCTGAAACTGCCACTTAGGAGGTTTCCAATTCTCAAAGACATGTAGGTGTTGGGAGAACTTTTACCCCGATATACCCGTCATACGAAGACTCTTCAGCCAGAGTGTGTTATTCACGCTTAAGGAAGAGGAAGAGGAAACTTGACAGAGATTTGTTAGAGCAGCCCCGCCGCCAGCAAGCGCCCACGAAACGCCACCGCAGCCACCTTTACCCTCACCTGTCCCAATTTAATTAAAACAAAAAGCCTTCTCTCCCCTCTCCGCTCCCCCCGCCTTACCTTCCACCGATCGCCCGATGCTGTGCAAGTGGGTGAGGGAGGGGTACTCGGCGTGAACCCCCTTCAGGTACTTCTCCAGCTCCTCGGCGTGGTGGTACTTGAAATCCAGCGTGGCCGCCACAGAAACCAAGCACAGGATGCCCACCACGTCCTAGAAAGAAAGGGATGAACCGAACAGCGCTGGATGAGCCTCCCTCCGCGGGACTGTCGCAGCGGCAGCAAAGCCGAGATAGCGACAGTCCCGCGGAGGGAGCCCTCCCGCCTGCCCTCGCAGGGAGCAGGTGCCTCCCGCCCTACCCCGGCGGCCGCCCGCATGGTGCCGCCGCTCCTCCACGACTGCAGCCCCGCACCGGGCGGGGGACGCCATCCCCCGCCGCCGGCCTCGCCCTGCCCCTGACTGACGTGGGACCCATCCACTCAGGTCCCCCCGACCCGCCCCAGGGCCGGGGAGAAGGGAGACATCCCTCTCCTTGTCCCCTCCCTCCTTCCCGCCCCGCCAAAAGCTCTCACCTGCGCGGGGAGCGACTCCGTCCAGCGCCGCGGCGGGCGGCGCAGCCCTCACTGTTGTCCTCTATTGATCAATCCCTGATGGGTTTTTCTCGTTTTTCTTACCAGAGGGCTAAAAAAAAAAGTAAACAAACCAAACTCAAAACCGTCCGGGGGCGCAAAAGTTCACATTCTGATTTTGGGTCGTGTTTTGATTCAGAAGAAGGGTTGTTAAAATAAATCTCCTCAGCCCCTGTATGTTCCTGGTGTGTGATCAGACGGCAGCAGACAAAACCTTCTGCATGCATAGGGACTCGTGAGAGAATTTATCTGCAAATCCAACAAAATCTGTGCTTAGCGGGTTTTGTTATTGTTTTGGTTTACGATGAGTTTTTAATAGGGTTGTATTCACTTACTGAAAGGACTGGATTCTATCTACAGAATTAAATGCCTTTCTTCGTTCTGCACTAACCACATTGCCCTGGGGATATCTCAGTCTTGGGATTCACCACAAAGACTTTTTCATCACCTTTTATTGTCTTTAAGATTGAAAAGGGCTAAGAGAAAGAAAGTGAAACTGGCCTCCAGCAACAAAAACTAAGACAGTGTTTATGTTTATTTCAAAATATAAATGTGGATATAGCTGAGTGTTAGAATGTAACTGTTGTAAATGCTGTATAATTTTTATTACAAAAAAAATTATAACCAGCAGTGGGATTTCATCTGCCTTCTTCTGAAGTTTACTATACTGGTCAATGTCAGAAAAGGATGTTGAAGGAAGGGAAGGTATGAGCCAATCCCAAATAACAAGTCCTGCATTCCAAATAGAAGACACTGTGTTAATAAAAGTTCTTATTAAACAAAAAGTTACCATTAAATTAAAAAATACCATTTTTTTTACCCAAAAACTTTAAGAAAAAAAATCTTGAAACTATATTTTAATACAAGTATATGTAGTATCCCAATGTAGGAGAAACATATGTGAAAATGGAAGATATCCACATCCAGGCCCTTCTTAGTTCATGGGAGGGACTTACATATCATATATGACATGGGATGTATGCAAAGTACAAGGCTACTTGGTTAAAAGAGATATATAATGTTATATTTCTGTTGAACTATGTGCCTTCTAGCATGGTATTCTAGGGGAGGGGAACAGATCTAGAGCCTTTCTCCCATGCACTGACTTCACCATGTTTTAACTCTTATAATTTGACAAGACTTTCTCTCTCTTATCATTAAAGAAAATTCTTGAAAGACCTAAATATGGATGTCTTTTACCTTCTTTATTAAAAAAAAAAATGTTGATCGTTTATTTTGGTTAGAGTTACCTGCTATGTGGAATGGGAGGAAAACTGTGGGGTTACACTGCAAATGTGTCTGCTGAGAAGCAGGAGGAAGGAGTCAATATGTGAACTTCATGTTTGAATTTGTTCGACTTAAATATACATATTTATATGCTCCTTGAAAGATGACTGAGAGACACCACTTGAATAAGCAGGGAAGAAAATAGGTGGTAATCCAACAAAAACGTACTTGGAAACCTTCCCGAGATAATCACATGAAATCAGACAACTCTGACTCCAAGGCAGAGTAGGTGTTGGCAACACAGCAAAAATCATAGGGAGTGTAAAATCTTTATCTCTGAAATGACTAAATTCACCTTTGATACTATATAATCACACGGCGTTATCTCATTTGGAAATTGCATCACCCTTTAATGTAGCCAGGATAGTCATCGTTAAATGAGAGTATTATTGCATTTAGGAGTGTTCAAAATGATAGATTGTTTCCATTTCAGGTGATGCGAGTTAAGGCAAGTCCGCCTGTTTGGCAATATTTGAGTAACATGTGACTGAATAAAAATTTTTCTTTTTTTTTTTTCTTTTTTTTTCCCCAGCCTATATGGAACTCGGATACCTACTGCATTTGAATCACTTTTCAGAAGGTCAGTTTAAGCAAACACGGACCAATAATATCCTGGTATACGCATTTGTGGGTAAAAATCAGTACCAAAGACCAAATCCTGCCTGAAACCAAGTCAGTGATAAATCTTTCATTAGCATCAGAAGTTCAAAATCAGGGACTACGTGTCAAAAACTGATTGCAGTTGTTCTCAGCACTGCAGCGGGCAATGATCCCTATGAGGAAGTGGCATAAACAGAGAAGTCAAGGTTTCTTGCTGTAAGCAACATCAGTCTCCTCTCAGTGTCATTCTGGATCGTCGATTCAAGAGTATTCAACAAGTAACTATCAAAGTTAGCACCCGAGCATGGGGTTTGTAGAGAAAAAATTGCAAATTTTTGCGTGAACTTCGCACCGGCAGATCTCAGCAGGGAGCTTCTTGGGAACTCATCCGAGTGGTGTGATGATGTGAGCAGCTGCGTTGCCCTCTAGTGACAGGTACAGAAATTCCTACCACAAGCAACAGGTACGAACAATTCTTCAAGCAATAGTTAGGTAGCACCGTAAGACTGACACTTTACGGACACATTTGAAATAGGTATCAGCAGCATAAGAATCTTGTGGAAGCTTTTGTGACTTTGGAGAGCCATTCACTGAGCCGGTCATGGAATTTGAAATCTTAATTGTTTTGTCGTTGTTGAAACAGGATTCCTGCACTTTCTGAAGATTAGTAAAAAAAAAATGAGTGCACTACATTATAACTGAAACATCAGAATATTTTTGGCAAGAAATACAAAGATATCACCAAAAAGGATTAAGTTTTTTAAGGATCACTGCTGCTATTAAAGCTGTCTTGTCTGAAATCATGTCCCAGGTATGCAGACAACAGCTTCTTGTTCTTTTACATCAGTGGATGTAACAATCAGATTGTTACAGAATCAATCACGGATCTGACAATCAGATTTCTCTGTGGGAAAAACATGAGATAAAGGCTTTCTCAAGTGAGATGGAACAGAGGAGTGGATTCAGTACAAATTACAACAGACACACGAAGCTAATAGGACAACACAGTCCTGGAAAGCATAAACAACTATACGAAGCATCAGAATAAACAGCAATGAAGCCTTTCTGGTGTATAATACCTGCACTGATCAATTAATGAGCTGCTATTAGTAGGGCAAAAGGTAGATTCCCTGCAAGAAAGAACACAAAAGCACCAGAAAGCTCTCGAGCATTCACCAACAGATTAGTTGTCTCTACCACGCTGGCAATTCTCAGCTTAGGCTTGCATATTTGGTTCATAAATCTTCTCCCCTCCATCCCAGCACAAGGACTATCCCAGAAGAAGGAAAGGATGCCCTGCTGTGTCTGGTAATCTGAAATCAAAAGATGATCCCGGGGGGACTGTTAGCAGCTGCTATTGTTTAGAGCTGTCCAGACAAACACTGATTTATCTGGGGACTCTGGAACAGCAACTGCGTGTCTGACAAGCCTCTCACTCATCCCATCTTGCAAACAGCAAAATCTGCATACAGCAGAGATTCTGAGCTACCATATGACAACATGTGCTATGGTAGAACAGGTCAGTTCTGCTCCATGGGGGGTTGAGGCATGAGAACATGATCTCTTTCAAGACAAAGGTTTTGAGTGTTGTGTATTGTAATATAATTGTAAATTTTTTCGGTTTTATCTTTCTCCTTTTAAATTGGCTTATACTTGCCCTTTCAGCAGTTTACACAGAATTAGAGGTAATTGGAAAAGAAATTATCCTTGGAGTGGCAGAACTTCATTTTGCACCTGTAGTATAATGTGTCCCCGAGTAGGTGAAAGCACAGGACTAAGAACGGGGAAAGGCATGAAGGTTTGATGGGAAGTTCATCAGCCCGTGGACTGATGCATTTCAGGGAAGTAAACGGGAAGAAAGAAGGTGAGAAGTGTCCACAGAGGTCTTGAGGAGGTGAGTGGAGGCTGGAAGGTGGAAGGGCTATAGGTACTGTGGTTGAGAAAAAGCAACTGAGAGGATTCAGCAGGGGAGTTCATATGAAAAAGGACAGAGAGTAGTCTTTCTACACATTAACATCTTGATAATCTGACCTCAGGGTAAAAAAATTTGAGAGATTTAAGATGTTGGCATAGCATCTTGTCAGGTCTGCTAATTTGTATATGAAATGCATTGCAGTTAATACCATGGAAATTACAGAAATTCTTCATAGCTGATTTCTTGTTGATATTAAGCAATATTTTTGAATAATCTGAAATGTATCCCAAGAGCTGGACTCATTTTAGTTTTCCTCATTTGGAAAATTTGTCAAGCTTTGGAGTAGCGTTTTGCCCTTTTTGCTAATTACCTTCAAATCAAAATACATTCCTAATTGTCATTTTCAAGAACAATACAACACTCTTACTCACAATGACAGCAAGTCTGTCTCCTTAAAAAAAATTCCTCCAGGCCACGTAATGTATCTGTTTCAAGTAAACAGTGGTGCCACTTCCTGAACAAGGAATTAAGACCTTTTTGGAAATCTTCATTGTGTAATAAAACAATCCTCTATTTCTCTGGACTGATTTATGCATAGTGGGCCTCTTCACAGACAACCCAGTAAACAGTATGTGCTGAAATCTCCTATCAGTGAAAAGTATACATTGTGATGTTTTGAACCAACCTTTTTCTTTTGGGAAAGAAAAGAAAAGGGGGCTTTCTAGATATACAATAGCTATGAATTTGCTGATTGGCAGTTTAAAAATGAATGTTTAGTGGTGCAATAAACAAATATGCCACTTGCTTGACCTCACTGAAAGCAGCTGGCAAGTCTTTTCTTGGATTAATCTGTACTGGCTGTGTACTGGTTAGGCTGTCATTTATTAAACCATAGGATCCATGCAGGCTCCTTTTCTCCAAAGATATGGGTATGGTTTTGTGGCCAGCTAAAAACAACCCAAAACTGAGCTGTCCCTGAGAGAGGCATCCCTTTACCCAGCCTTCCTGCCTCCCTTTCGCCAGTGGTCAGTTGTTTGCAGTTGAATAGAGGAACTGGTGTATCTGGAAGCTATCCCAAACACATACACACACACACACACACTCTCTCTCTCTCCAAAGAATCTCTTTATTTTCACCTGGCTCGGCTCCCTGATCCAGCCCATAGAAGCACTGGCCTTGGCTGGGGGAGCAGAAGAGCTAGACAGTCCATGGAGAGTGAAAGTGAAGTGAGAGTGAACTGCTGGCTAGGAGGAGGTAGGTGTGGGTTACCACAGGTCAAAAGAGAATTTCTTTGGAAGCATGAGCTGAGCTCAGAAGAGAGAGACTATTGTTCAGTGCCTCACTTCTGGCAATGGCTTGTTCCTTAGAGATAGGCTGGATGTGAAATCCTTTTACCTCTCCTACTGTGCTAATGATACGAACTCATTAACACTGAATTTAACTGTAGATTAATTAGGGCTTGTCAAACAGTCTTGTAATGTCAATTAGACAGAAATTTGAGAAAGAAAATGCTCTTACAAATATGGGAACCTCTGCTACCCTTACTCTAATACTGTTGATTGCTCTGTAGAGAAAATTATAATATACGAATAGTTCCTCCAGTCACAGAAGCCTTCCAAGGCAACTTGTCATGACAGAAAGCTTATTAAGGTAATCTCAATACAGTCAGTATTTTATGAACATGACAGCCTGCACAAAAGAGCACTGGAAATAATAACTTTTATTCACAAATGCTTGTAAGTCCACAAAGAAAAGCTGCTCCCATGGTGGCTATGGAGGCTGGCTAAAGAGCAGCCCTTACTAAGACACAACCTGGAAAGAGAGAATCTTTCAATACTCAGGCTTTGAAGGTGGATTATTGAAGGTCACACATAACTTCATCAGCAAATTAAAAATTAGAATGAAAAAAGTTGTTTGGCTGACAGCAGAGAATTTTTCCCCACTAGTTCATCTTTCACAGAATTATTAGAAAACTATAAAAGTGGTCAAGATTTGATATGAAGTAAGAAAGACCAGGTAAGCTTTAATTCTGTCCTGGTCCATTAAATTTGTATGTAATTAAATTTTTGACGTTACTTATTTACAAGACTTTTAAGTGAATTCTTGCCTTTAGGATGCTTTGTTCTTAAACTAAGTCATGTAAGAATAAACATTTTGTTACAACAATGCTTCCCTAAAAGTGACCACTCAGCAATTCTTCCTGTCAAATCCACACTTAGAAAAGATGTATAGGATAAGGGACACTTTATTATTCTTGGCACATCCTTGGAATGGATGTTTCAAAATAACATATATTACAGCAGGCTTAAGCATGGTCATCAGGCACCAAACTGACATCTAAGCAAGCCCCAGATTGGAACAATTTCCTGTACCAGCTACAGAAGGAGAAAAATTTACAGGGTCCAATGTCTGCATTTTAATTTTCTTAATATATGACTGTGTAAATATAATATAAAATTCTCCCCTGGGAATGAGGATTTCAGGTGTTTAAGAAAGAGTAGCCTCATTTCATTTGCATTAATAATCCTTTTTGGCATTCTCACACACAGTAAGCCTGAAAATACACAAGAAAATCATTAATTCCCCAGAGAGCCCGTGGTAAAGGAAATCGCTAAATTACGATTACTTTAAGGATATCCTCATTTCAAGACATCTATTCAAATCTCCACAACAGGGAACAAGACTGAATGTTGCATGGACTGCAAAGATTGACAAAACCTTTTCGGTAGTTGATTGTTTTCCACATAATTTTAGTTATTGTTCATCCTTCAGGGTTTTTAATGGATGATTATGGAGCCTCAATCTGTCCTTTTCATTATATGCCAAGTATTTTTTTGAATCCTTCCTTTAGCATGACTGCTCCCATGCAAGCCTAGCTTCATGAAAGATTCTGATTGATGACTAAACTGTTCAGAGAATTATTTTGTCCTTAAAACTATCTTGTTGTGGGCTGATACTTCAAATTCCATTGTACATTACAAAAATTTCCATAGATTGCCATGGATATAGATATTTGATCATTCAAACATTTACACGTCCCATATTTGGCTTCTTTGAACATAAATTATTTAATCTTGTCCTAATATTCATAGGCCTATTATGCTCCAGATTTAGTATTATTTCAAAGTAACTACCATGATTACAAATGTATTATAATATAAGCCTAATGTGATTGCTGGCTTACAGATTTATAGTACAGATTTTAGATTCATTGTGGCAGACGTTTTACAGGACTGGAATGTTGGCCAGTTCTTATGTGAACTGAAGGAAGTTCTTGCTTTTATTTTAATTACAATAATTTAAAAAAGTCTACTAAACTTAAAGGAGAACCTCAGCTGACAAAACTTACATCTTCTTCTGATGTTATGATGTAAGTCATATTAATGTAAACTCAGGGGTTTTATTCTTCTTGGCTCCCTTAGATTCAGATTTCATGAGATGAGACCTTTAAATTTTGCTTTGTAATCTAAATGTAACTAAAATAGGTGATCACTTTACTAGCTCACTGTCTGACTTCTTTCTTTTTCTTTAAACAAAGAATTATTTCTTCTCACTGCATGTGAGGAAAAAAAACCACAAAATACATTATTCCTTGCAAAAGTTTATATCTAGGACATGATTCCTTATAAAAGGACCAAAATTTATTTCTTCCTCTTCAGACAGTGTTGTCCTAATTGCTCTCGGTAAGTTTTGGTACTTTTGTCTAGATTCTAGAATTACAAAAAAGATCTCCATGTGTTGTCCAGCCTTTATCTATCTGTAAATATCTATCTGAGCCAGTAAACAATCATATGTTCAACAACTTTAAACTTATGCCAAAGTCGTCTTGATTTCAGTCACAGTTACACATCTTATTGAGATGACACATGCTATCTCGTAGGAGATGGAATAGGCTTGGGAGCTTTCATAGTTAGGGCTTCTACAGTTCTGGAAATGTCTGTCTCCTGTAGAGTTTACATTGTTTTATATTAAACCAGAGTTAATAGGGTGATTTGTGAGATCAGTCAACATTCAAGATTTTGTGTGTTTTCCTTTCAAAAGTGGAGACTTGTGATGGAACCAGTCATTTTGCTAATGTAATGTCTTTCATTTATAAAGATGGACAGTCATGAAGTGATATTTTGCTGAACTCAGCAGGAGTCAGACGAGAAGAGTTTTCTTTTCTTACATTTTGCAAGCAACACTAGCATTAATTCCATTGCTGTTAGCTTCTGTCCTGCTTTTCCTGGCATCTCCAACAAACAATATCCAGTCCGTCCAACTAATGTTCATCTATACAAGGAGATCAGCATCTGACCAGCTTTGTATATAATCTGTATTTACAGCTGATTTACTTTCAAGGGAAATGTAATCCTCTTATTTTGTATTCAAGGTAAACTTTAAAACCAATCTAATTTACATGATACCGGTACATTTCAATAAACCACTTTTTTAAGTACAAAAAGACATCCCAAACCCCACTAGGAGGATTAAATTGTCAATTTCCTCAGGATGCTTTATTTGTCACATTCATAAAAATGAAATATTAATAATTTGCAATCATTAGCATATATTCATAAGCCTCTCTGAAGCCTGATGTTATCCTCATTTTACAGACGAGGCAGTGGTGTACAGAAAAAAATAGGATCAAAAGTTTTCATCAGTCTTAGGAGCCAATCTGAAATATCAGCAAACTGATTTTTGAGGATAGTTAGTATTATAACACTTTCTTAACACTTAAAAGAAAACCATCACTGACTTCAGCTGCTGCTGTAACTATTAGAGACTTTAAAAAAGTTGACTTCTCCATGACAGTCTAGGTCCCTAAAAAGAAACACAGCACAGCTGGTAAGTAGTTCAACAATGTGGCATCACACAGTAGAGGCAGAGACATAACCTGCAACATTAAACCCAGAACTATGTTTTCTTCTTGCACCCTGTAACCTCAGTCTGATGAGGAAGCATCCCAAGGTATCCAGCAGGTGATAAGAGCACTCTTCAGATTGTTCTTTGAGGCCACAGACATTTTTTCCTTTCTTTTTATTAACACTGGGGAAAAAATTATAGTTTTTCTCAGAACTATTTAGGAAACAGTCTAGGTCATAGCAAGCCAAGCCATTTTAACCATTCATCAATCAGCTGCCTCTCTTCTCTTGGATATCAATGTGCTTTCATGTCACCAGTGGCTAAAATCTCTCAAGTCTTTGGTGACTTTCAGTTCTGTCATTTCTATTTTACCTGCTATTGTCCCACTAATGGGACTCTGACAGTGCAATATGGCATAATAAATGCTTTGTGGTTTTTATTACTTGAGCAAATACTTAGTAAATTAGGAAAGCATAAGAACTAAATTTCTACTCTATGTCAGGTTTTCAGAATAAAAAAAAAAGTAGTGGGACTTTTCAGAACACTGTCTTGATGTCCTAATAGCCAACACTATTTTCCATATCATCCCACAGATTATGTTTTAAAAAGCGTTGCATATTTTTATATACTGCAATGTATGATTTCTCATGAATCTGATGTCTTCTTCTCTTTGCTCACACAATTCTCTTTTTGTTAAACCTTTTTATTTCTAACATACATAAAGTATTTGTTCATAAAATATAAAACAATTACAAAATTATACAGATAATTAAATAAGTGTATAAGTGAGCATTACATATAAGAATATTCTTAAGAGTTACAAAAACACTTATAAAACCTGTTTAAACTGTTTATTCAATAATAATCTCAGCATCATATCTTAATATCCACTCATAGAGTCAAGTAGGATGTATAAACAGAAAAATGTCCTTCATTATATGAGACTGAACGTTACACAGAATACACACTTTTCCAAAGTTTGTTAGCTGTGGAGTTTTCAGGATTTAAAATTAGTGAGCTTTTTTTCTAGTAAAAACATACTCAAGGATCTTTCTTTTTCAGTGTTTACTAAGTAACCTGCTCCCCACATCTAAAAAACTGGGTAGAAATCTTTCTTTCAGTAATTTTTATAAGTTCTTTTGTGTTACTTTGACTAATCTAAGAAGCATCAGTCAAATGTTTAAGTTAGATAGTTTGGGTATTAAAGAAGGGTAACATTAAAAGACATTGATATTTTAATTAATCAATTTCCTTAACTTGGTGGGAATGACCACTGTGTGCTGGGAGCTTCAGTCAACTGTGATTACTCCTGAGAAAGAGATAAAAGTGCAGGGAAACAGTCAGGGGATGATATTTAAAAGAAGTGTGCTAAGAAGCTTTGAAAGTACCAAAATTATCTAAATGAACTGGGGAGAGCAGATACATTCATTTAAAAGCATAAATTATAACAAAAATGAAGGAATCAAAAAATTTGACTTGGAAGGGCCCACTGAGAATACACAGAGCATTTTTTGAGCATGCTGTGAACATATCTCTCCTACCCTTCAAAGTTCAACTATTTTCACCTTTTTTATGCTCTCATCCATACCTGGAGTTTGAATACACAGTTCTGATTAATGGGAGACCCATAAAACTGGAGACAACAATCAGACTGGCAATCTATGGCTCTGAGGTTCAATACCATTCATCCAGTAAAAACTCTAAGCACTTGAGAGTCTTCTTAAAAAAAAAAAAAAACACAACACAAAAAGGATGCATTGCTAAGTAAACAAGGGGTGTTGTGAAGGCTTTGATGTATTTATGTAATGTCAGCAAAGAAATGGGTCCGATGAATTTTGTATAACTAATGACATGGTTCATTACTAATAACCTAAGCTCCCTGTTATTATTTATTCCTTATTCACAAAGCAAGCAGTGGGTCAAATTCAGGTTTCCATAAACAGAAATAAGAGCTTTCAAGTTTCTGAGAGATACATTCACTTATGTAAGGCCTGAAATAAGTCTAAATATATTAAGCTTAAGTTTCATAAAGTAGAAGATATTGGAAGTAGAAAGTCTTCATATTAAATATTAGAATATAAAGAATGACAGAATGTACACAGCGAAATGACATTATCAGGGCACTAAAATAAAAATACTCAAATATTAATGAAGTAAAAACATTAGACTATTAAAACCCAAGGCAAAAACACTAGGTTTTTTGATAAGTCATAGAATTTAGACCTTAAGACTAAATCCACTTTTGGAACTGGCTATCTTGACTCATCATTTTCTCTGTAAAAAGGACAAACCCAACATATCATACTTCAAAAAGACTCAAAAACCAGAACCTTAGGTTCATCTCTAGTAAAAAAACTCAGGCTGTGCATGAAGTAAATTGACAGATTTTAAAAATAGTAAAGGCAGAACAAAAGAGCCTTTCACTAAAATTTCCTACAACAAACTCTCCTACCACAGAAGGATACTGTCACTTCATTATGCTCAGAAAAGGCTTTAAATTGAATCATCAAATAAACTGCTTATCCTTCTAGTGTAAGATTACTCCAGGCACAGAAGGAAGTCAGAAGCAGCCCTGTTTCACCATTGGCTCTTTCGACTTGTACATTTAAGCAAAAATTGAAATCCAGCTTGGTGCTCTGTTTGCTTAAAATGCACGTTTGATGAATACTTCAAAATTATCTGCTCAACGCTTTGGGAAAACTAGACATCCAATTATAAAGCACAAGCAGTATATTGTGACTCTATGGTTATGTCCTGCAAACAAACACAGAAAAAGAGAGTAAGTTTACTATAGCCCTGTATGGAGCGTTGAAAATGCTGCTGTTTCGCCTGAACTGCCATATATTCAATTTGGTCTTTTCTTATAAACACTCTGCACTTCATCCTATAATAAATGCTGTAGCTCTGCTGACATTACTGTAGCTCCACAAATGGAAAGTTAAGGCAAGGAAAGAAAAATGCGTACAGGAGATTTAAAATGTATGAACATATTATTCAGAAGAATTTATTAATTTTAAAATGTTGTTACAATTGAGAAGACTATTTGCCCTGTAGTACAGGTCAGGCCCTGACACAGAAATGCTAAGACTGCTGAAGGTAATTTGGGAACACTGGGCTCTTGGAAACTATAGTGTGAATAATTCTGGGTAATAGATGCACTGAGTGAAGAGTCACATGACAGTTGACCTGCATCAAAAAATGAACATTTCTGTCTGTGGTGGCTTGTGTGGCTGCCACAAACTGGTCTTAGGTATTGCATACCTTTATAACGATGAGGACTGTCTAGATAGTTTTTGAACAAGCTTCCTGAGAAGACTGTCATGTCAGGCTTCCTTATGCTTCACTAGCAGACTTTTCAAAATCACCCTGCTTTTCAGGGGTATTTATTTATGTTCTGAAAGATTTAATACTGTCTGTAAGCCACTAACACATGACTATTGCCTTCTGGTACAGGCTGTTACTGTGTTAGTCCTCTGTATTCACAGAAATAAGCTACAGTAGGGTTTTTGTCCTATCTTTCTGGGATGCACATCACTGAGCCAATCTTGTCCTTTCACTGGTGATATCTGGACTGTTCTGAGGTCTGGGACACTGGAGTTTTGTTTCCATTTCTCTGACTATATGCCTTGTAGTGTTGTTTCCTACCAGCACTGCCTTTCCATATTGGTACACAGGAATTCGGCCCCATAATCTTTCTTCATTTGAAGGCAAATTTTTACAAAATCTGTCCTGTTGCATCACAAACTTACTGCTCTGAAAAGCAAGGCAGATCAGATTAGTACTCTGACTCCAGGAGAAACCACTGCAGGGAGAGCCCATGAAACCTGGTTCACTGTCCCCATCCTATAGCAGGTGTTATTTCTAACATTACATACACGGTGTTTTTAAGGATAACCAAAACTTCCCCTTCTGGTAGTCTACAAACTGTAAGACATGTCACTCCCAAGAATAGAAAGTATATTGCAAACATCCTTCTAGCTAAAACTCCTCCTAAACAGGACGAAGCAAAGGAACTCTTAGGAGTCACCTGCTATTTCCTATCTGGTCCTGACTCATAATGATGGTTACAGACCTGTGAATGGCCTGTAATTCAGAGCTTGTGACATGAAAAGAGGGGTGATTCACCCGACCCTTAGAGAGGGGAGATTTTCTTGACCCACAGAGATGTATTTTTCTGTTAGTGCCCCAGGGAAAATGAAACCATATAAGTCTGATATGGTCTGTCAAGTATCCCATAGGGAACTCTTCACCAGACAGATTCACAAGATCAGGGTAATTCAGTTGCCCTTTATGGGGACTGCCATGTAAGAGCTTAAGGGAGATCCCTCAGCAGGTCTTCCCATGTGTTATCCCATTGCCAGTAAACTGTCAGCATGGAATAACCCTTTTTATCAATACAAATCGTAACACGTTAATAAGGTTTGTGGTCGTCGGTGAGAAGGTCTGTCTGCAAAAACACACTTAAAGCAATCTAATAATACTATAAAGCAAACACAAGCATAAACTCTAATACAAAACAATCTACTAAATATATTGTGGAGAAAACACAAGCTCTAGTCCTTAAAGCAGTAATCAGCATGCATAGCATAAGTTTCTCACCCAACAGGCATCCCTAAAGGGAGGGAAAACAGGTTCAGCCCATTGGCTGATCCAGCAGTTTCAGCGGAAATCTTGAGGCTGAGGGAGCTGGGTTTGTTTAGCCTGGAGAAGAGGAGGCTCAGGGGAGACCTCATCACTCTCTACAACTGCCTGAAAAGAGGTTGTAGCCAGGTGGAGGTTGGTCTCTTCTCCCAGGCAACCAGCAGTAGGACAAGAGGGCATGGTCTTAAGCTGTGCCAGGGGAGGTTTAGGTTGGATATTAGGAAGAAATTTTTTACAGAGAGAGTAATCAGACACTGGAATGGGCTGCCCAGGGAGGTGATGGATTCACCATCCCTGGAGGCTTTTAAGATGAGACTGGATGTGGCACTTAGTGCTATGGTCTAGTAACCACAGTGGTGTGGGATCAAGGGTTGGACTTGATGATCTCAGAGATCATTTCCAACCGGTTGATTTTATGATTCCTCTGATTTTTTTCTCCATTTCCAACTTCCTTTTATGCTATTTCTTTAGATTTCTTTAGGTGGAGTTTGTTGACTCTAGTCATGAGCGTGTACCTGGGTAGTTGTCCTTGGCATCTAACTTTCTATGTGGACAGGTATGGCCAAAACGTCACCATGTTCCCCTTCCTGCAGGATGTTTGCAGAGGGAGGACACATTGCTTTCACATAATTCCTCTTTCCAGTGCATCCTCCAATAACAGGTGTAATCAGTGTTTAGGGAACCTTTATGAGGCATCATGACCATGTTTCATCCACGAAGCAGCAGCTGCGTCTCCTTCTTATTTTCCTTTAATTTTTAACCCTATCCATTACTCCACAATCACTGTTACTCATTTTGGTAAGTATTTCATTTTTATCAACAAAACAGTCTGTGCAGTTAACAAAGTCATTATAACAATTAAAATTACAATGATTAGGAGCCATTCCAGGGATTCCAACATGGCCACAATTTGACTAATCTGTAATTTCTGGAAATCTACCTAGCTAATGAATCCAGTAAAGGTAGGATGTTTTAGCATGTAGCTCAGTAGTTTAGCAGACACCTAAAGGCATTAGTTTAAAGTTAACAAACAACTGCCTTTATGTGATGAAGTTTGATGCTGATTTCTTGTATATCATGTAATTCTAATCATGACCCTTCATGAAGATTACAGAACAAATACACATATTTTTGTCACTTCCTGCACTGCAAAGATTTACATACTCTACTCATCCATTTCTAAACAATCTGTAAGGTCACATATTAAGTTAAAATACAGGCAATCATCTGACAGCTGTAGGTACAGGACTTGACATATGTTCTGCATATCTGATTTGCAATATAAGATAGCAATGTCTGGACAGCAAAACCATCCAGAAAGTTTTCTCTTGCTCTAATTTATCTTGTCAGATAAACAATAAGATTAAAACATTACATATAGTAATTACCACACCCTGGGTGAGGAAGTGGATTTGCAGTTGTATGACCCCAGTGGCAACATGTTTTTCTTTTAACATTATTGTACATTTCTAACACCTGTTAAGCTCTTTTAGAGAAAAACAAACAAACAAACAAAACACTAAAACCAAACCAAACCAAAAAACCCCAAACCACCCCTTTTCATTAAATTGGAAAGTTTTGATTATCAGTCTCCACAAGTGACAAGCATCTGGTTTTGATGATATATTTCCATTCCATCAGTTTCCTCCTATAAGCATTAAAAAATATCCCCAGTACAGCCCTGCACAAAGTGACTTTCTTTTCTAATCTCAGTGCTGCAAAACTACACATGATGCTACACCAAGTATTTTTTACTATAATAAGCACTTCTATAATTAACTGGTTCACCTTTTCTTTCTTATAGTGCTAACCCCACAGTTCTCTCAGCTCTTAACCATTACAGTATCAACAGCACTTATTCAGGTTCTCACTTAAAACGTCTCTTTTCTTTCTACTATTTCCTGTGCAGTCAATGTACACACTCCTCTCTGATCTCATTCAGGCATGTGCTCGCATATTTAATTGAAAACACATTCCTGATTTTCATAATGCCACTGTCATTGAGACTGAACTACTTTTTTATTGTGATACCTCTTAGATTTTCTCAGTTTGAATGCCTCATTTTAATTGTCTTAAATTCGCTAACAACGGGGAATATTTTTGCTCTTTCTTTCTTCCAAAACTTTTTGGAAGCCATGTTAGAGATCCCATGAGTGTAAAAATAAATAGGCAAATTAAAAGATAAAAAAAGAAAACCCCAATAAAAGTAAATGGTTCTTTTTTATACATCTTTCTTTTTTTTTTTTTTTTTTTTTTTTAATTTGGGATAGGTGTCTTGTATCTAGACTTCTTCATCACGCTGCTGGATAAGCTAATATCTGGCAGCTAATATCAAGCAATATCCTAACATCCAGCAGCTACTAGGGACTTGCTTCACTTTTCACCTGGTAATTCCACTAGAATGGTGAGACTTTCACCATGGTCAAATTGTAATTTTACTGTGAAACCCCCAGGACGACCCTCTGTATAAATTCTAAATAATTCATTTCTCTGGAGGTTTTCTTTTACTTGGTCATCTTTCTCAAGGCTGGTATACCTTTTTGTATTTCTATTGATAGTTTCTCCCATGGTTTCTCTCTTGTGCCTTTTACTCTAAGAATAGGGAGTAGAAAATTTATTTTCTTCTCTTGAGAGGTCTCTGTTTAGTGGAAGACAGCATCCTGGTCAGCACAGGAACAAGCCTCATCTTTCATATGAACTTCTTGTAGCTGATTGCTACTTAGTTGTTATCTGCGAATTCAGAGTTTCTAGTTTATTGCAGCAGCAGCAGCATGGAGGACAAATGGGAAACAGCTTTCCAAAGCTTGATTTCCATAAATTATAAAAGACACCTTTTTAATACATAATTGGAATGCTCAAGATTATTTATATATACATATATATAAAGAGATGTGCTTTAATTTGCAAAAAAACCCCAAGTATTGGGTTTCAAAGCTAATTCTATCCCCATTCAATTAGAATACTTTGTTATTCATTGTCTCCCTCTCAAACCTTCAAATACACATGCGGCATTTGTTACAGTGCCAGAACTTTATTGGTTTGGCAAGGAACAGGGACTCACCCTGTTCAGAGCTAAAGACTTCCTCTACTCTCTGGACAGCATCTGGCAATCTTCTTCCAATAAGTCTTTCTCTTCTATCTTGTCGTAAAGCACACTCTTTACCACAAATGAGGAACATATGATATCATTTGTGTTGATACATGTCCAGTTTCAAAAGTTCTGACAGGAGGTATAGCTGTGAAACTGCTCCCTGAAAATAAATTTACAGCATGAAACTGTTCCCTGGAAATAATTTATGACTGATAAATTAAGTAAGATTTCCAGTCTTACCGGAATCCTGAGCAGCACTTTAGGAAAAACAAAAAAAAGAGATTTACCGAAAGTTTTAAAAACAAACAAACAAAAAAAGTCAGGGCCTGTTTTTGTTTAGTGAACAGTTCTAGATCTGGATTATAGCAGTTCTACATGTTGATGTTGAAGTTACAAGAAGACTCGCCCATGCAATGTTATCCAGTCATGACCGTAGTTTCTTTATCCTTTTAATGAGATTCAGATAAAATGCATCTCAGGCAAACCAACTTGAAGAAGAAGACATAAATAATTTAAATGCTCTAATGTGATGATTATTCTGGTTTTATTTGGAAATATGCCATGAACTGTGCTGCTACGGTCACATATCCCTTTGGTTTCCAGAAGGCTTCATTCCAAAGTCATGGAGGCAAATCTGACACACAGTGACTGTGAGGGCTGTTTCTGCCATGTGATAGCAGCAGTACGTGAGTGGGCTTGACTTGTTGTTCACCCTGAGGAGCACAGCTGGAGGGACTCCAGGTGGGCTATGTGGCCTGGAGAGACAGTCCGCCAGGATTAGATGTCTCTGGATACCCATTTATCTCCAGAGCTTCCATCTAAACCATAGAACAGCTGGTGCTTCAAGACTTAAAAATACCATCAAGGAAGTATCTGGTAACAGAAGACTCTGCTGAAAGATGAGAAGAATGGAGAGTCATCATCTCAAGCAAGATGGCTGCCAACAAGAGCACCAAGGCTCAGCTGAAAAAAATTACTGTAGTCACTCTGGAAATTAAAATCACAGTGTCCAACAATGCTGTTAGATGCTATTTCAATTAGTTCTTATTGGCAACACTGCTGGGACAGATGAATGAACCTCAAGAGGGACATTTGTGGTGGAAGAAGAAATACAAGAGATCCCTGCCCAGATCCAGAGAAGTCTTCAGACGGATATATCCTCTATACAACTGGACTAGCCAAATCCTGCAGCCCACAGAGAAAGACAAACCCTAAAAGTTCATCTTCCTGTTCCTTACAGAAGTGTTCAGATGTCTAGTAGATGGTGAATCTACATTAGGAAAAGCTCTGCAACTGACTGCAGTTGAAAATATTGTGTACTGATATCTACACATCTCAAATCAACTATGAGAGGGGGGAAATACAACTCAGTGAAAATAATTCTTTTGGGGATGCCACATTAAAAATGAATTGTTTCCCACAATTTAGCAAAACATATTTTTGGACTGTAATCATCCCTTTAAAAAGTAGGAAATCTGGTAAGTGGCAAAGACTCAAACTTCTTAATGAAGTTTCCAGTTCAGATTTATTTTCAGATCAGTGAGGAGCTGCATGTCTACCAAAAGCTACTGGTTTCTAGTCTTTAACTTTCAACAGCTCACCTTCTAGAAAAATAAGAGTTATTTCTATTTTCAGTAAGACATCACAAAAAATAGTTAAATGATAGTTCCAACAGTTAACAGAGTGGAAGAAGAGATCAGCACACAATAATTCACACCGTATGTATGATCACCCACTAACTCGTTTCCATTCTTCAACTGCCTGTACCCTTCCTATCTCCCTTTCCTTCCTCCCTTCTTTCTTCTCTCTTCCCTCCCATGGTTTCCATCACTCCATCCTCTCTTTGATTTAATCCCTTAGTCTCTATGCCTCATTGCTCAGTTTCACGCACCACTTGAATCCAGACCTCCCATGCATGAACCTGGAGTGAAAAGCCTGTAATAAAAAAACAATCACTGGTCTTAATTCTCTGCTTTTTGCTGTAGACATTTACAGTTTGTCCCAGCAGTTAGGTTTTTCCCCTGATAGTTGAACCTTTGCTTTGCATGGGGGAAGGAAAGAGGCTGCTTGCTTATGACAAATGGGGAAGGAGCACTCTGCTGAACTCTCCCAATCCCCCAGCACATAACAACTCACTGAGAACACAAGGATGTTGATGAGGGTATTCAGTGTGGCAAAGGATAAATCACAGAGATGGCATAATAGGCGGACACATCCTCAGTTAAGGAGCACACTTGGCCAGTGTGAATCTGCTTGCACAGCATGCTCATCACTTGAGTGCTCAGCACCCAGCAGTGCAGGAAACGTTTGAGGGCAGCAAAAATGACAGTGAAAGATGGAGTGCTGCCCAGGTGGACACTCACCTCAGCTCCAGTAACTGCTCCCAGAAATATGTTTCTGGTTTAATCAGTGCCATACTAAGTGGCTTTCACTCATGCTGCCTTCTTTGACGTGCAAGTCTCTGATGTCCTTCCTCCCCAGCCAACATCTCCAACCACATTTTGTGTGTCACAGAGATTGCAAGGAGCAGAGGATGGGGAGGAAGGCAGGCACACTCATACCTCAGATATGCCTTCTGTCTCCTTATAGCCCCTTTCAGCTAATTCCAGTTGCTGCTGGTGCCTGCCTCCTCCCACCCCACTCAGTGTCCTTCTTCCCAGCTTCCTCCAGCTGTCCTGCTGCTGCCAGTGGCAAGTCTCAGTCACAATCTGGAGAAACAGCAGTAAGAGAATGCATGTCTCTCCAGTATCATAGGAGTCACCCCTAGGGCAGGTTCCTATCCCATACTGGCCATATTACGGCTCCTGTATTTGCTCTTGTACAGCCAACAGACCAGTTGCATACTGTCCACAAAGCAAGGCTCCATCTGGGTATTCTCTCAGGCATCAGAAATTGTTAATTATTTTATTCACAGGGGCGCAGACTCAACTGGAAGGTGGAGTAAGTCACAGATTAGTGGTTAGTCTAGTCTCTGAAAGAGGCAGGAGATGTGAAATAGGAGTTTGTTAATGGTCCCAGGCAAAGGAGAGAACTGCAACTCTGAGGCAGTTCTGTGAAAAAGTAGTGACGGTGTCATGCCATCCTTAGCATGCTTTAAGTGGAATCAGTAGCCAAGACCATGCCTACTGGAGCATAAGAGAGGAGGATTTGAGACCTCCTGGAGAAGACCACCAAAGACCCCTCAGCAGAGAAACACTTTTTTCTGAATTCTGATGAGGTACAAGCAGTTCATGCATGGAACAGAAAACAATTTGCTGAGCCCTGTCAAAACTGGAGTACTTCTGCAAATGTCCAGAGGCTGAGCCTCCAGAACTTTTGAAAACCCAAGGATTTTAGATGCCTCCTAGCTGAGGTCATATGGGAACCCTGGTCTGAAAGGTAACAATTTTGGGTGCAGATGTTCATGGTCCACTAAGAATATCAAAGTCCTTCACATGATCTGGTCTTCCAGCCTTAGGAACAGATGTGATCATCAATACATGATGTTTCAGATTTGAAAAATCCAGGCCAAAGCACATTTGAACCCATCTCAATAACCATTGAAAGAATATGTTCCTGCCACAGAAAATAGGTGCAATTTTGGACATATTTTGGCTTATCCCCCAGGTTCTATTTTGCAACTTTGCTTCAGTGAATAATAGTGGAATTGCTTAAAGCTTTTGGACACTCTTTGGAGTGTATGGCATTTAGCAACATACATCAGCTGCAAACTTTGGATTTGCTTTTTAAAGTGTTATTCAGAAATAGGCAATACTAATAGTAGCAATTACATGGCTAGAGCATATGCTTATTGGCCTGTGGGATTGGACATGCCAGTAAGAAATTTGGCACAATGATTTAAATACCTACTTACACAATACATTAAAATGGGTATAGGCTTGACCTCACACATGGTCAAGCCTATACCCAGCTACATTTGTAGCTCACCTGGACAAAAATGAGGTTAATTTGACAAAAAGTACACATACTCTGTGCTGTCATGACAGTTTCTGGCTTCACCTAATTGCAAAGTCATAGCTGTGCTGCTACTATGTGATCCCCATCAAAGTCCTGAAATTCATTATAGGTTCTGCCTTTTTTAAAATCAACTTTTGTAGGGGAAAAATTGCTAATACATTATTTCAATGACTTCATACCCACATTGTCTATAAAGTGTTCAAGAAATTTGTTTAAACACACATTCAGTGTTCCCAGAATCTACTTCCTTTTTTAAGGACTGCCAGTAGCAAATACCTGATGTGCACATTAGCTGTAATTCCTTTTTCTTCTTTGTCTGTTTTAAACACTAATCCACAAGACTGAATTTATGGTTTTGTGGATTGGGGAACCCAATGAAGTATGCAAAGACTTGTGTTTTATCCCATCATCCATACACATTGGGCATTGCAATTTCACCTTTCTCTCATAAAACACGGACTTTGGAGGGAATACAGGAAGAAAACAAGGACTGATGGAAATAATTTCATGAAACTAACAAACCATTTGACTACTAGTTTAGCATTGGCCATTTAATTGCCTGACAAAGTCCTAATTTCACAGAAGATTTTTTTATTATTTAATCCCTGAAAATTGCAACGTCCAAAGATTACTGGATCAGATAACAGATGCAGAAACCTCTATCACCAGTGAAAGCTGTCTGAGCAAGCTCAATACAGGACAAGGTATGCACTTCGATAAACGCAGCACATAGATATAATTACTTTTCTTCAAAAATTGTTGTTTCTTTAGAATTTGTGTTTGAGTGTGTTTGAGTCATACCAAAGTTAGCCTAAATACATCTGCTTGTCTATTCAGGTGCTCTTATAATGGCATGATCAGTAACATTTTTATACTTTAACGAGGTTTAGTATTTTTCAAAAGTCGAGTAAATTAGGAGGAAAATGAACTAGAGTTGCCTAGGTCTATAGGTAGGATTAATATATTTACAAGTAAATGGGACTTTCTGATTTCTCACATATAGTCATTACAAGCACAGTGAATACAGATGTGTGAAATACCCCCACGTATTTCTAGTAAAATTAATGGTTAAAGATTTGAGTGTTTGTGTGTATTGAGACTTAGTGATGAGCATGTCCCACATCTATACAGTTTTGAAGTTTATGCAATGTTAAATTTTTGAAGTTGCATTTTCAGCACAGGCTGCTCAGTTTCCACAGTTTCCGAGGTTTAAATGTGGTATACATACCCTTAAAATCTCCCTAAGAGTCTATCAAAATCCGTCAGTCGCCAAATCAGTTCATTCAGTTCTGAAAACACAGTCAGCAGATAAATAGATAAGAAGTTTGATACTGCATGGATGTTTGGTGAGGGAATGTGAGTTAAGGGGTGTGGAAATGTTGAACACTGTTTTTTTAGGGAGCAATGCAGTGCACTTGGAAATTGATGGGATTTTTCCACTGACTTTCCTTTGCTCTCAGCTGCCCTTCAGGAGGCATTTGGGAAGGATTGTGCCTCTCACTGAACCACTGAGACTGGCACCAGTAGACCTGCACTTTTAGGCATGAGGTTCTTGAGTCTGTTTTACTCCCCGTTCACAAGGGCAATCTTATCAGTAAGAGGAAAACACAATCAAAATTTTGGTGTCAGTTGCTTTCTCTAAACAAAAGACTCTAAGAAATATCTGAAAACTGTGCTGAACTTTCGTTCCACTGAAAAAAAATAAGATGCATGGATGGGTGCATGGATGAATGGATGAGTGGGTAGACAGATGAACTAACCATTTCATTTCATACTTGAAAGCTAATGAAAAACACATTTTGTGGCTTTGACAAATTAACAGAGCAGAGCAATCTAGTTTTATATTTTCTTATTTCCTGTTTTTCTAGTGAATTTGGCTTAAAAAAAACCCCAGACTGCTTGTGCACAGATGAGTAATGTGTTTAGCTTTAGATTTGGCCAGAAAAGGATATCACAGAAGATCTTTTTACTTGGATGGAAATAATGTATGTTACTCTGATGTTACTCTATGGGATTAATTTCTGTTGCTGCTTTCACAGCTGATTGCAATGTGCTAATGTGCTAGGCCAAATCTCAAATGACTTAGTGAAGTCAATGGGAGTTTTGACTCAGTCAAATTTACATGCTATCTGAAGGAGGATGTTAGGACTTGCTTTGTCACAGATTTTCTCTGGCACCCTAAAACCTTCACACCCTGAAAAAAAAAAGTATTTTGGAAGAGTTCTAAACACTCTGTAACTGAGATGGTTTCTGGAACGCAGACAGGCACTCAGGAAAACAGCTGTAGGACTATTTTCCAGTAATCCCACCAAGGCACAGTGCAAAGGGCATTTCAGGGACAGAGCAGAGATGTAGTGCATAGCACTGATGTCAGGCAAGCTCTCAGAGTGAGCAGGGTAACATGCAGAAAACAGTCAATGTCAGATCCATCTCTCTTCTTACGCTTGCACCCTTACATGACTTAGAAGAGAGGGATGATTCATAGAGCAGGATCAGGAATTCAGTGTTTCAGAAGAAAGCATCAGCTTTATTCTCTCAAATTGAGATCTCTGTTAGTAAAAAGCAGAAACTTATGCCTTAGGTTTCGTGGGTTTAATTATCATCCTCCTGTGGCACGGATTGATCTGGGTAGACTAAAACTCCTGAGCCTGACTCTTACCAGGGCCCTTTTGCAGTGTCAAAGCCCTGTTCATCATTGTAAAGCCAAGTTCATAGTTTCATTGGATTATACAATGGCCTCAGTTGCTATTTATATACTTTTAAAGTAGTTGCATCTTTCAATAGATTTCAGGTCTGTGTAGCCAGAAAATGTTAACTATATGGATTTAAACTAGCATACCAACAAAAGGAACTTTCACTATTTTTAACCCTCCTATTTTTAAACTAATCTCATGAATCATTACGTTCTGTCTCTGGGGTTTTGAAGGGTTGCGATTCACATCGCTTCCCAGCTCCAGAGAGTGAGAACTGTTCAGTGTTCTCCTCTCCTTGAAATTTCCATTAAGTATAAAGATTAGCATTAGACTGCTGTGACAGCTTTGTAATCAGAACTTCCTTTCATGAGAAGCTGGCTGAAGCCACAGATGTTTCTTGTATTACATATCATAAAATCCATATCATACATACATATCATAAAATACCTCAATACAAACTATAGCCTTTTTTAGACATTAATCTGGTTTGGATGTTAGCCAGCTGGGCATTTTTGAGGCACTCTGTTTAATCAGCAGTCCTCTGCCTTCTCTTCATCCTTCCATAAGTATACCTACTTACACACATACAGCACAGTTTAAAAACATAATTCAGGAATTCTGGTATGAACATTTTGAAATACTGACATGAAGCCTTGTATGTTTCAGACCTGTACATTTTCCTGAAGAAAAATATTGGCACACTGGCATACACCATGTGGTGTGTTTCTGTTACTGTGTAATCCTGTGTTTCTAGGATCATGTAGTGGATAGATACAGAGATATAAAATATTGGTTTTTCAGTGGCTTTGGGGAAAAATATTAGACAATCTATACACTGCTACATTGTAAGTCCTGGTTGTGTAAACCAATGAAATCAATACACTATCCTTGTTTTCCTTGAAGTTACAATGTTTGTGATAATTTTAACTATTTCAACTAACAGTGCAGATAGTGTAAATATTTTTCCAAGATATATTTAAAAATACACATGAAATTTATCTTCCCCCGCCCCAACCTGAAATGTGTAGGGAAAACATTTCAGTCTTCTCAGTTAGCATAATTACAAGCTCCCACTATATAGGACTAAGGGTGCTTTTAGAGTAGAGATGTACCTGTTCACACACAGAAGGGTAAAAGTAGAGGGTGTAGGCCAGAGGTAAATAAGAATAGACAAAAGAATTATGAATGCAAGAGAGACAAAACAGCATCTGGTGGTATCTTTCCTCAAAAGTGTCTGTTTCTGTCCTGAGAGTCTCTGTTGCCAGCTATAGAGGCAGATAGTATACAGGTCCCACCAATTCCCTTACATAATCATTCCATGCCTATTGTAAAGTTTGCTGTATTCCCCACTGTTCTCAGGTTAATATTTCTTCTTTTGTTCCTTCCCACCACCCTACAAGGACAGGATTTTTCTACCGCTTTGGTTTACAGCTACTCAGAGTTCACACCCTTTTCATCCTCTCTCTCAAGAGCTTTGGCAGTGACCTTCCCAGAAAAAATAAACTTTCAGATTGCACATTGATTAGAGAGATTATCCACATTAAGCGTTCCCCCTGTGAGCACGAATACAACAAAAGCTCATTTAAGAAACTCAAAGACTCTTCTGTAACTGTAAGAGCAACCACTTACCTTCTGCAAAAGTTGCCCTTCTATTCATCTGTGAGATTTAATCAACCATTTGTGTCTGTCATCTCACCAAGAAGCTCTTTAGCTTCCTGAGGTTTGCATGAGTTTCAAAAGCTTCTGCTAAATCATCAGAACAATTAAAATAGTTTCTAGGGATTTTTTAAGATTCCCCATCTGTTTACCTGATACTTAACCTATTCTGAGATCCAACTAATAATTAAAAACTCACACCTATTCTTTTAAGTCAGAAAAGCATTACCTAAAATATCTGAAAGTAAACAGAAAGGTTTGCTATTTCTTCAGAATATTTCTCCCTAATGTTCTTCCCATATTCATCACCATAAGCACTAAAATGACATGGTGTAAGGCAGAACCAAAAGAATTGTTAATTTACTTGGGTATTTGACTCCAGTGCAGAGAACTGGGTAAGTCATATGTCTTTTTTACATAATTGCCACCCTTTTCCAGCCAAGTTTCCTGTTGTCCCAACAACTTGTGTACAGGGCACGGTTGGTCCAATATTTTGTTTCTAAGATAAATATTTTGACATTTTTCCTCCTCTCAGAAAATACAAGCAGTGTGTTAGTTTCACTTAACGCTAAAGAGTTGGCTGAGGAATTGGGAGATGCTTTTGAAGTTGGGGAATAAAAAAACAGTTGACAACTCTGATAACTTTGGCACATCACCAAGAATTACAAATGCAAGAAACCACATGATTGCCCATTACTTCAAATGAAAGTGTCACACTGAAGTCTTCCCTCTGTTCCTTTTCATTTCTGAAGCTTTTCTCTTAAGGGAATGTGCTTCATTTGGCTTATGGCTGTTAAATTCATCATAACAAGTGCAATATCAACATGCCTATAAGAAACCAGTCAGCTACTCCACACTTAAATATTGAATTTCCCTCAAAAATTTAAGAAAAATTAACAAAAAATGCCAGTAACTCCCAAGTCAGCTGTGGTCAATATGGTCACAGGTCAGGTAATATGTGAAATGAAAGAACTATTATAAACTCACTGTTTATGATAAGTGCATTAAGTGCAATATAAAACACCTAGAATTTCTTTTACTTTACAAAAATATTAAATCTAGATTAAGACACATCTTTGACTGTATGCAAAAATGTGTTTGCTCTCCCTAATAGGAAGTATAACAATTTTCATTGTGATCTATGGGACACATTTTCCTGATCATATATGTAGAAAGTTTCACCTATTATCAGGATAAAACTGAGTCTGAGTGTGTAGCAGCTCAGTACACAAATTCAGCTTTTGGACAACATTTTAAGTCATAAGGCTTCAATTTAATACCAGCTGTGCATAAGTGTTACATTCCTGAAAAGAGGCATATAGGACAAATTTTTTCCAGCCCTAGATGATGAGAAAGCTGAAGAAGCAAGTAAAGATCAGGGATCGGCAGTGTCTTGTGAGTTTCGTTTTTAGGAAATACAGAGCAATGCAAGTTTTGAGGTGTTAGAAAGGATACGTGCAAATAATATGTTTAAAAAATGATATAAGCATTTTAAAATGAATATTCCCGTAAGTAAAGTTATTCATCTGAGTCATCACAGAATCTTCAAGGGGTCACAAGCAGAGAGTTGTACTGCCCACTGATATGGAGTTGGTAGTGAATGATTTTTTTCAAGTTTTTTCATAGCCTCACAGTACGTGTGCAAGAAATAAAGGAAAATAAAGAAATAAAGTTCTGGCAAAGTAGAATCTAACAGTAGATTGAGTATATACATGGCAAGCTTATTTTAATTTGCAAATCTGTTACGGGCAGATGAAAAGAATAATTAATATAACCACTATTATAAGAACATATTTGTATTGTAATTTTTTATTTTAAGATAGTCCTTGGTAGCTGCTCTTTTTGGAATAAAACTCTATGCCTACAATTTGCACTTACTTATTTAGGTTCACTCTTTTACTGTTTCAAATATTTGTCTTACCCAGGCTGAGTCGTTTATTGTGTCAAATTATATCTTGACTAGTTGCTCACTTGAGGTTTCCTGCATGATTGTTTTATGTGTCAAGGTAAGAAAAGAAAATTGGTCTTATGAAAAAAAATACATTATGAGTAACAGTTCTGAGGATTTCCTTATTTGCATCTGCTTTTATTCTGGCAATCTAGTGTACCCTAGTGCAAACTTGAATCACAGAAGATTTAGTGTTTGGAAAGGCTTTGTGAGCCCTTTACCAAGTGAACAGTACTCCTAAGGCAGCAATATCTTATTCTCCCTGACTTTCAGATTCAGCTGCTGTTGTCTTGAAATTCTTTTTTTTATACTAGAAAAACATGTCCTTGCATTAGAGGGAGTACTATCAGCAGCATAATTGAACTGATGCATAAAGACGCCAATGAAATATAATGAAAAATACCAGAGTCCTTTCTGCGCTTCTTTTTGAATAATAAAAAACCCCCAAACCTTACACGTCAAGATCTGGTCTTGTCTTGTCTGTGTATTACTGAAGAAACAGTAGTCCATACATATCCAAAATTATCTTGAAGAAAGTGATGACCCTGATGGAATGCAGTAGCTGCCACAGCTGCATTTCAGTATAACTGGACAATAAAATGATATATCATAGGAGAGTTTACATCCCTCATGCTGTCTTGTGGAATTACTTCTTTCTCTGCTTCTTGGAGAGATTCAACTTGTCTTTTAAATGCATTATCAGGCCAGAAAATTGATTTATTTACAGCTCTGTGATTTTTCTCAATGCAACATAAAGATGATTAGTAACAGGAAAGAGGCTTAGTAACAGCTACAAATGCCTTAGGTTTGTCTAAAGTAACCATCTTTATTTCAGATATCCAGTATTTAAGGCCTTTTCCAAAGTATATATGGCTTCACAGCAAGACTCACTTCAGACCAAGCCTTCATTCTGCAAAACACCAGAATAACCTAAATACCAGTGTAGAGGAATGTGAACTATTTACTTCAAATGGGATACAGAGAACAAAAATGTGCTCTTTGTATACCTGAGATATAAATTTATTCTATATATAATGCAAGCCTCCATTCTAGCATAGTCCCTATGTGACTGAGGTGAAGTTACTTGATCTCTCTGTTCTTTGATTTTCTATTTGGAAATATGAATAACATTGCTATCCTGCCTCGTGGGATATTATGAGAGCACAATTAGTAAATCATTTTGGGGTGCTCTAATATTAGGGATACTGAGTCAGATATACAATTTTAGCTCAGATATTAATGTGCAAATACCAAATACAGGCAGTATCATTCCAGGATGGGATCCTCCTGGTTTATAGCAAGACATGATTGTTTCAGTTAATAGTAACAAGATAGCAAGTTTAGATTATTATGCTGTATGTTGCTGATAGTAATCCAAAGATTGTAACAGAAATTAATCAAGAAAACAAGATGCATGTGTTTTCAGGTGAAATATTAAAAGTTACAAAAAACCCTCTCTGAGTGGAGAAATGCAAGCAGATGAAAAAACTATTATGTAAATGCATGATTCAGAGTTTTCCTAAGGAAACAATTTGACCTGAAAAATCTAAAACTGGAATTTGGCAACAACACAGATGCATGCCGAAGGCCTGATCCTTACTTACTTTGTTGGAATGTTCTTTAAAAATGCACAAAGGATCTTATTTAGAGGTTTGTTAGATCCCCAGTTCAGCTGACTTGCTCATTTGACTTAAGTTACAGTGCCATCTACTGTACTAACAGCCACAGGGAGTCCAGATCTTTTAAAAAATTTCCCTCTTCTGAGATGAACAATTATATTCCACCACAACTGTAATAAAATCAAGCTATGAGTTTAAAAGCACGCAAAATTGTGTCAGATATTAACATAAAGGAAGGGACATTCAGAGTTAAAACAGCAAAGTTAGAATATACTTTTAAGAAACCAGACAGACCTACAAACTACAATGAAGACTTTTGAGGGTGTATAACTCTTGCTTCAGAGCTCAGGACAGCTAAGAAAGCCAGGCTTTAGATACTGAAAATGGAAGAAAATTTTCCTGCTGTTGGGTTTTCTGGTACATGCCAGGTTTGCAGTGTTCACAGCTTCCTTTAGAACTTTTAAGAGTGTAGATGCTGAAGTGGATACCCTAAGAGATAAACCATTCTGGTGCAGGAAGGATTTTTTCTGTACTCGGCTTTATTAAATGTACTTTCTGCTAATCTTAACTATCTCCCTCTCCAAAAAGATGCCACAGAGTTGAATTTTGTGCCCATCTGCTAGAGCAGGGATGCAAAGCTGTAGGTTTCCAAACATGGAGATCCCAATGCCCCAGTACAATGAACATATGTAAAATATCACAGGACATTAACATTGCAATCTCAAAGACAGAACTGGGCATGAAAACCTTGTCTTTTTGTAGATAACTGAAACATGCTTGAAGGGACAGATGATAGTAAGAGGTAGTTCCCCCAATTCAAGCAAGGTACAGATAGATATAGAGTAGCCTTCGAAGATCTTTCTGGAATGTTGATATCACAACTGGGGCATAACCAGCTCTTAGGACAGTGACAATCGACACACAGCTCACAATTTTGCAGCCCATATGTTCATTGTGCTGCTGCAGTCTGGACAGCCCTGCAGAGTAGTTAATGATATGCAATCATCTCATTTTTCTACATGTTTATTAAACTAGAAGTAATTCTGCTCCAGAGACTCTCTGATGCAAATGCATAACTACATCACATACCACTATGAAGTGAAAACTATTTCTGTATTAGGCTTTTTTCTAGGTGCAAAGAAACTATCACCCTGAAAAGTGAGTGAGCTTTTGTAGTCTATAATTTCTGTTCATGCTCCAGACTACATCCACTAATTTATTGACCTGCAGATTTTCGTCAAAACCTTTGCTTCCAAAGTCAGGGAAATTCACATCTAAAATGCACCCGGTTGTGTCATTGAACATCTAATTAAATGCAGTACTATACTGCTTTGTTTCTTAGACTGACAGGGCTCTCTTCTTTTTGCTACCTACTTTTCAAACTAGCCTATCCTTTCTGCTGATTCCTCAGACCTTTTTGCAGCTGACAGTTGCACTGCAAAGGCAGCAGAGATTTACAGCTGGTTAATTCCCTCTTTCCGGTGAACTGTATTGTATGCCCTGCTCCTTTTTTCTTGTACTGTAAATAATTCCCCTGTTGGAAGTTTTATTGAGGAATGGAAAACAAACCTTAGCAAAACACATGACACTGTAGTTCACTGAGAGGTCATCTCATATAAATACTGGTGCAAGTCAGTTGTGTCCCAGATGGGGCTTCCTAAGGATTTAATTCCCTATCAGCCAGTTGAGTTTGACACTGGGCATTTTAGTAAGCTGGAGTGAAAATATGTTACTTCTTGAAAGCCCTCTTCTTTGAAAGTCCTTTTTCCAATACATTTACAGTACATATAGCTGGAAAAAAAAAAAAGAAAGCTATTTTTCACTAGATATAGCACCAGAACTTCTGGGGGGAAAGGAAAACCAACAAAACTTTAATAAAATAAAAGACAAGCTAAGGTACTAACCAAAGCCTTATTTTCACAGTTGTTTGGAACTGGTATAAACCAGAATTACCACTGAAAGAGGTCACCCTGCCCTTCCCCAACCCTTGTACATGCAGTCCCAGCACTCCCATCTGCTCCCACAAAGGCTCCTACAGCCTCATGTCAGCTTTATTCTTTTTACCATGGTCATTTTGAACCAGATTACTGCTCTGACCCAGTTCATCACAGTTTACACAAGTTAGGACTTTATTGCTAATTAAGAGAGTGCCAAGCAGTGCAGAGGGACTTGTAGCTACTTTCTTTACAGCCAGTCACCTCTGGAGGATGGCTTCTTCCTCTCCACAAAACAGCCAGCCCTTGGTGTTATACAGTTCACATATAGTACCATTGTGGCCCAAGTCATAATTACTCTTTTGTCTGCTTTTTCTCAGTTCAAAGAGTCTGAGAGAATGGCGTGGCCATGTTACATCTTACCAGGAGAGGTTTTTTATGGTATGAAGCAGAGAGCGTGTGTTGCATGCACTGTGATAACATGGGCAGGAAGGGCATTGATGAGTGGGGATTGTGTAGGACAGAGGGACCCAGAATTAACAAAGTCTTATCCATCCTGTCCAGCCAGGGACATTTTGGATTGAACAGTATCATGAACCTGACAATGCACTGAAGGGAGGTTCAGGCAGGAGAAGGAGGGGTTTCAGAAGCAAAGCTCCCCTTCCTCCTGTGGCAGTCTCCACTTGAAGTGCTTGGAGGACTTCAACTAGTCTTGGAAGGACATTGCAAATCTCAGAGCAGTGATGTGTAATAAACTTCTCTTAATGAAAGGTTATGTAATTCCAAGGAGTTAAAAGCTGCTGAGTTGGTTTTGGCATACGTAAAAGATGGGTGAGCACTGGTGGGCCTTAGTTTGGACAACACATGGATCAGGGCTCTGGTTTACTGCTCAGGGCAGAGCAGCTGAGACTCTATTAGGGATGCAGTCTCTGTAATTAAAAGTTGTTGCAGTTAATCTGTGTGAAACTATGTGATGGTGATACTGAATCTTTACATGTTCAAGTTTGGGACAGAGAACATTATTTGTAGTCTGTGCCAGTAGACAGCAACATTACTGTCCCTGCTAAAAAAAAAAAAAGGAACCAAGTTTGGTTTCAAAGCCATTCATTTTTAGTTACCATAGAAACAGCCATTAGAGTAATTTTATATCCAGCTGACAAACCCCACATTTTCGGATCTCTCTTGCTTTTCTTCCTCTTTTTTTTTTATTCTTTCATGTATTTTTAATGATTTTAATGATTTTTAATTCAATGCAAAATGTCTGACAGGGACATAACTTCTACCTGAAACATAGATACATTTTTTAAAATTTTTGTTTGGGAAATTCTCCATTGTTCCTCATATGTATGTGCTCAGTTCATAATAAAAATATATATTTCTATTTGAAAACAAGCAAAAGGAATAAAGACACACATAAAAACCAAAGTTGCAGTTATAAACACTGTTTCTTTTCTCTTGTAATAAAGTATCAGATTAATATTAAGATATTTCTTGTAATGATTCTAATAGATTCCCATCTGTTTTCCTAGTTTGCTCATCTTCAGTTATTCCAAATGAATTCCAAACACAAACCAGGAGTTTATTCCTGTTTAGAGTTTATTTAGAGTTACTCCACTCTAAATTAGTTAAATTACATGGGGGTTTTTGTGATTGTTTTCATTGATTGAGGTGTTCTTCCAATATTTCTAAAATTTTCTAGGTCTTTTTTTTTTTTTGCTTTAGTGATGATATCTTATGACCTCACACCTGCAGGAATAGAAAATCAATGGTTTTTTTTGAAATATCCATTCATTCTGAGCAACTCAAATACATAAAGATGCTAAATTTCACCAGTGTTCACTGACTACTGCTTATACTGCACTGACTGGTACTCTAGATGTCAGATTATCACAAATTCAGTAGGTGTTTTGCAAATTTGAGTTCAAATGTCTCCTTTTGATTAAAATAAATACCATGGTATTCTTACCTAACTTACAGAGGGAGAGTTAAGGAATATATTATAACATTTGTAAGTTATATAATAAATTCAGATTTAAAGTGTTGGAAAAATGTAAATATTTAGGAGTGTTTTGTGTATTTTCTGTAACACATAATGAAGTTGGGCTACAACTAATTCAGACTGAGACTCTACAAATAAGAATTCAATTATTACATATGAAAATTATTTATTCCTAAAACACTGTTAAAATTTCTAGAGAAATAACCTCCTTGAGAATAAGGAATACTTTTCTGCCAGTAAGCTGTTAACAGCAAAAGCATGTTCTATTTAGACCCATGAAAACAATGCTGAAGGTCTCCTTGTGAATGGCCTTGAAAACCACAGCTTTGCACTGTGACAGACAAATATTCTGACAGTAAGCCTGGTGGTGTCAGCTCACCAGTGCACATGGTTTTCATCAATTCACATTCTGCTTATTTGCTTCCCCTTGCGGTGTTGAAATCTAAACCTCTGTTCTGTAACAGCTGTAATCAGTGCACACATAACTGTGATTTATGATGTGGGCAGCAGTTAATGGCTCCTCCTCTGGGGTGAGCCCCTGAATTGTAGGGCAGCAAGAAGCTGCCATTGGACTTACAGCAGTTATTTATTCTGCAGTATCCTCAAGATGAAACCTCCTGGCTATCGATGCAGCCTCATGACCCGGGCACTCTTTGGGATTGTTGGAAGGAAACCCTGAAACGCCATTCCTCTCCACTGTTTCTGCAGGCAGGGTGGTCCCTAGGAGAGCTGCAGATGAGAATGACCCATGTTCCCTACTGCAATTCTGCAAAGGTGCCTGGTGCAGCCTGTCCCACTGCACCTGCCTGCTATACCTCAGCACAGCCACTGCTGAAAATCTCAGAGATACAAATGGGACACCCCCTCCTCAAAATCTCAGTGATACAAATGAGAAACCCAGCCCTTCTGGGGCTCGCAGCGGGATAGGGGTTGGTGCTACACCATCCCTATAGCAGAAGTGATGAGCTCCCAGAGGGCACAGACAGGGGCATGTCCCTTCTGACCATTGTTAAGTGCTCACACGGACATCCCTCAGCAGAGCTGCAGAAACATGGATGAGGGCCAGAGTGAGATGGTTGGAATACTATTTGAATAAGATACATTGCTTTCCAGTTCCAGACTAATTATGCTTTTTTTAAGTAACGATAGATATTGCCCCTCCTGAAATCTGGAAGTTTAAAATGTACAAGTTCAAAAAAATCAAAACTGAATATCACGGAGGAGTATTATCTTCTCTTAAACTGAATCTCTAAATAGCTAAGCTTGAAAGAAAGGAAGCCTGGAGAAATGTGTTGTACCAGCCTGTGCTCGAAGTGCTAAGGCAGGTGCAATACATGAGTGAGCATTGAAGATTTTTTTCAAATTCAGAGTGAATCCTGATAACACAGTTAAACAGAAACTATGTAATGAAGCTATTCCAAAGCTTAAATTCTTAAAAAAATCAAAAAACATCTGAAAGTGATTTTGATAGTGCTGTTCTTTTGTTTATAGTCCTTTCCTTTGCATGTAGCCCATTCAGAAAAAGAAAGATCTGTTTAATGCACTTAACATGTTTAGGAGGTTTCAGTCAGTTTAGAAGAGGAGATTAACTGCAGAAAAGTATTGCAAAAAAAAATAGATTAGTGATGATCATAAGGGTAAAAATGAAATTTTGGAGAAAGGTTTTTAAACAAGGGAAAGAGAAGCTATTAAAAATAGGGTGCAATATAAGGCTGAAAATTCAGTTTCATACTTTTCCTGAAGTTAACTGAGCCTTCTTATTAGCAGCTCATGTGAAAGTGGATTCAAATGGGGCAATTGAATTTATTATCACCTCTTGTCCTATACTTTCCTTCTCCAATACACCTTCCTGCTTGAGGGTTAGAATATCCATGCCATTTGCAAATCATATCCTGATTAACCATAATTTTCAACCTGGCTCTGAACCAGACTGTGAACAGCTGAACCAAGAGAATGAGCAGAATGACAGGCAGATATGGGTGGGAGGTGGAGAGGGGAGAAAGATGGAATACAATGCTCACATGTATGAGCCCCGAATAATTGAATACCTATAAAAATACAACTCTGGGCAAGTGATGAATAATGCCAGCTATTTTCCTACAATTGCTGTGTCAGTAGGAGTTCTTGTAGATGCCCTCTGGATGCAGCTTCATGTTACACTTAATCCAATCTAACTGCGAGCCACAACCAAAAGATGAGGTAATATTCCCTCTTTCCCAGCACACGCTGGGAATGGGAACATGATTGCCTCTTTTCTTGTCAGCCTTCAGTTACATTAAAGTTAATAAAACTTGGTATTTTGGCCTCTGAAAGCAATTATGCGGATTTGTGCCTATTTGCCACCTCGTTTGGAATACAATATTTCTTCTCCCTTGTTGTCTCTGCAATTTCATAAACTGAGGGATTTCAGTGGAAAAGATGATTTCTTACAGTGTAGAGTGTGAAGACTTTTATCATTTGGATTATTTTACTGGGAGATAAAGAATAAAAGAGCATGCAGAATGGTTCCAGGCAGCTTTGAAAAGACCAAAACCTTCAAGACTACAACTAAACAAATAAAACATGTTCAATGCATTTGGAGTAACATAGCTAGGACATAAGTTTATATAACAAAACATACACTGCAGTTCTCAACTAAGCTGAGGCCTCTTCTGATTTTGAATACTATCCTGATTAACACAGCTTTTTTTTATATCTTATCTTTTCACTTTATTGTCTATAACATTACTTCATGAACAGTTTATTCTGATAATGAAATAAAAAGTTCATATGAAAATTCCTTTACCATTCTCAGTCTTGATTCTTTAGGGAAATTCTGGATAATTTAAAAAAAATATTTTTGCTGTGTTGATATCAGCAAAAATAGATTGATGTTTCAGACCCCTGCTATGTTGAAAGTGGTTCTGCCACTCTATATTAATATATTTAAATGTATTTTGAGGTAATCATGTACAATACAAAGGGGTTGGAAAAGCATTCTCCTCCCCTTTGTCTTGCAGCAGGAACATCCTAGCAGAAAAGGCTCTGAAAGGCTTTGGAGTGGAAGGTATGAAGAGGTCTATAGGCTAACAAGACATGCATCACAAGGTCCTCAGAGCACCAGCTGCTGCTTTTATGTTCAAAATGAGGATTATATTTGAATTTGTGTCATTAACAGCACAAGAGACCAAAGGAATAATATACAAATAAATAGGCTCTTGTGGATCCATGAGAAACAGGGACCAAACTTACAGGCTATTTTCTTATGTAGAGCTTCTACTGTCCCTTTCCCCCCTGTTTTTGGTATCAAGGGAGCTCCAGCTGTTGTCAAATGAAAGAATATCCCAGAGTGTGAAGGAAAAACTGATGGAAGGCACCAGTTCATCTGCTGCCATTTGTTCCCATGATGGGCTATGGGTTTGGAAGGTGTGCAATTACTTCAGGACCAGTGACTTTTGCCCAACAAAACTCATGAGGACTTTTCTCCCAGACCAAGTTGTACTGCTGACAACTTTTTATCTCATGATCACATTTCTATTTCAGTCTCTGCTTCACCTCAGCCTTCTGAATTTTACTGGGTGAAGGTAGGCAGCACATGATCTAAATAAAACATAAAGCATTAACATTTTCACTGTAGTAGATAATTCTGAAGTTGCTCCATGGAGGCACAATAGTTCTCAAAGAAGCTATTGATGATCACAAGAAAGACAAAGACATATTTAGTAAGCCTACTCATGGAAAGAATGAAAACACAACAGAAAAGAAATAGAACAGCTTGCATAATATTGTCTCCTCCATTGTTTACATAATTTGCTTAATAACATGAATACAAGACTAAAAATGATCATAGCCTATTCCGGAAATGACTGTGGACAATAAATCTAGCAAGTCAAAGTATTTAGAAAGGCTCCAAAGTGGAAAAGCCCCCTAAACATGAAACATAGCATGAGGGGGTCCAAAGCTTCATTGATCACCCTTCATTATCCTGAAGAGCAAAGCAGAGGCTGATGCCTTTTCCTGCCTCTTCAAAGGCCGCAGGTGGGATCCTTCAGATGCTAGTGGTGATCCCTGAAGTGGTTTCTAAGGTGATGATACTGACTTTTTCATTCATATTTAATTTCCTTGCCCTTTTAAATGTCATAACTATCTCTGCATAATATTCAGACACATATAAAACATTCAACTGCACACAACTTATTATCTCCTGTGAATGTTTATCTGATCATTAGCATAGCAAGGGTTAAGTTGTTTTGATTTCAGTAACTTTATTTAGCATGGCCAGAAGTGTTAACTTCACAATGCTTCATTTTGTTCTGTAGAAGACTAGTCACTAAATCAGTTTGTCATTAAGCAAATATGTGAACCCAATTAGATCTCAATAGTTGACCAGTACCTCTATGGACTGGAAAATCTAGAGGAAAAGTGAATCCTCCTTGCAAAACCAATCAATCGTTTCATTCACCCATGACTTGCACATCATAGACTTCAACATGTACTTTTAACCTGTGATCAAATATAGTACTGCAAATCATAATTGCAGTCAACACTAAAAGTTAAATTAAGACTTTTTATTTGTTTGTTCCTAACTATCATCTCTAAAATGTTTTGTGTGGGTTTTTTTTAGATGATACTCTGAACTTTTCCAAAGGGTTCACGATGTGCTGAGATATAGGAGACTCCAACAGAATTGAAAAAGACCCTCAATTATAGTGTTTCTGTTTTCCGGAATTAACAGCAGGAATGATACAAGAGATCTGCAGCTAGTAAATTTAATGTGTCACAAGTTGGGTAAGAACCCCAGGAATAACCCAAGTGTCTCCCTACCTGAAATATATCTAGATCGTCAGCAGGTATACTCCACAACACAACCCTTGTTTTGGGATCTCTGATTTTTTAGATATTTTCTGGTATGGTCATACTTCTTTTTAATGGAGACTTCAATGTAGGGATAGCAGGATAGACAGGGATGGTCTGCACACGAGTCCTGGACCCAACATGAAGTGTGAAGTACTCCCAGTCATGAAAAAAATTTTAGTCAAGCTAAAAATAACAGTTAGCATTTTTATTCATTGCAGTGATTTTTTACATTATTTTTATTCAGTTTGAGAAACGCAATCTTCTTATTGTCAATTTGTGATAAAATAAAAAAAAACCAGCTTTAGTTTTGGATGTGCAACATCATGTACAAAGCGGAACATAATCCACTATGTAGAACATTATGTGCACTGAGCTTCATGTACCATGAGACGCTGCTTTTCAAAATCGCCTGGAGCTTAAACATGGGTCTAGGTAATAGGCACATTCATCAAAAATAATTTGAAGCTCTCTTTGCAACGTTAGCTGTTCCAAATGCATAACCAAAAAACCCCAAACAAACAAAAAACCTAACACAGAAAGAAAAGAACAACTCTAGATTTTACAGTAATTATCTTCACTTTGTGATGTAAAAAGTGAGCTCTGCAGTAGCACAGTATTAGTCTGGCTAAACCCAGCACCATGTGCTTGTGTCCTCTCCGCACGTTTTACTGCACTCCGGAGCCCAGCCTGCGCATCCCTGGAGCGAAGGCGCTTCATTTTCCAGACGTTCATCACAGCCCTCGGCTGTGGAGCAGCAAACGCGCGTTCCCTCTGCTGGAGCAGCGTTCCTGGGAGCCCAGGCACTGTGCAACATGGCCCGGCGCCCACCAGCGCTGCCATCAGCCGGGTCCCCCGGGGCAGCTGAGCCCCCCAGGCCACAGCAGGCCCAGCCCAGCGGGCAGGGAGCCGCGGGCAGCCCGGGGCGGGGCGGGAGGGGCGGCCCGGCCCCCGCAGCCCCGGCGCCGGCGGAAGCCCGGCCGCGCCGCCGCGGAAGTGACGCCCCGCTCTGCCTCCCGCTCCCTCCCCTCCCGGCGGCGGCTCGGGAGCCGGGCGCGGCAGGCGGCGGCCCCGGGCGGGACCATGGCGGACGGCGTGGACCACATCGACATCTACGCCGATGTGGGCGAGGAGTTCAACCAGGTACGCGCGGCCGGCGGGCGCGGCCCCTCCTCTCCGCCCGCTGCCCTCGCCCGCCTTCGCTGCCGCGCCGCCTGCAGGGCCCTCAGCGCGGCGGCCGCGCCGCCGCCATTGTTCGGGCGCTCCCGCCGAGCGCGGGGCCGGGGCGGGCGCGGCCTCACGGCCAGGCCGCGGGGCCGGGGTCGGGCCCGCGGGGCGGGGAGCGCGCCCGGCCGCGCTCAGGGCCGGCTTTGGCGGGCTGGGCGCGCCGGGGCTGAGCGCCTTCCCTCCCTCCCCGCCTTTCTCTCTTCCTGCCTCCCGCCCTCCCTTCCTTCTCAGGGGCCGCTCCAGAGGGCTCTCCCGCGGCGGCTCGGCGACAGGACCCTCCCGGATGCGGCGGGAGAGCGGCCCCTTCCCGGCCGTGGCGGAGGGGAAGCGCTGCCATTGTTCGCACATGAATCAAAAGGCCGCCGAGCGGTGGCTGTTTCTCGGCCGCGCTTTGCGGGGGAGGCGGAACTAGAGCGGCTTTATTTTGCAGCCCCGGAGAAACTATCCTGCTTTTTATATTTTGTCTGGGTTTTTTTCCTAATTCGTTATTATCTTCCAGTTTAAAAAGTTGCGGAAGCTTTTTTAGAGAACGAGCTCGTACTTTGTTCAGGAAGCGTAGATGAAATAAACAAAACTTCCTTAGATTATAAGTAGTCCACTTTTACGGTGCTTTTTTTTTAACCCCTCATCTTTCCCAAAAAGCCACGTACCAACTTTCCTACCGAAAGTCGATGTTTATATCAGTTTCGCGTGCCATCTGTCCTGTTAGCGAGTCCTGCACTTCTCCAGATTGTGTTGCCCTAGATTGCTTTGTTCCTGCCCTAGAGCATAAATAACCGGGAACAACTGCACTTTCATGCACTTACAGGGCGCAGCTATATGCCTGCCTGCCCTACAGAGAACTGGTTGTGGAATTCACAGGTAATTTGGATAGCAACTTGAAACTCTCTCAGAAGACTTTAATTCTTTAGATATTTATTGATACAGTATTTTGAAGTACTAGTAATCTCATAAAGGTATATTATAAAAGAATGCCATACTAAGAGGAGATGATGAAGAGGACTGATTTGCTTTTAGTTTGTTTGCATGGGAAGGTTTCTCCCTTACAGTTGAAGACCCATTATATGAATTTAAATGGGAATAAACCCATAATAACTTTGGTTTGTTTTAATCAATTGTAGGTAAAACTAATAATAAATCATGTTTTTCAGGGGAAAAACCCCTCATTTGAACCCAGTGGTGTTTGTGAAAACTCCTATGTGCAGAAGCCCTCAGAGTAGAGTAGTTGTGTGCTGTAAGTATAGTGCAGACAGACCCTGCCAGAACCAAACTGTTGGGGATGGTGAGTTTCACTCATGTGCTCTTGGTCTACTCAGGTTGTTGTTACTATCGATGTTCTATAGCCATGGTGGCACAGATGAAGAGAGCCTTGTGATAATTTAGTTTAGCTTATTCTAGCAGGCAGGAAACCCTTTTGCTTTTTTCACTGTATTTGCCCCAGTTGCTCTCCTGCTGCGTTTGCATTTCTGCAATCTGTTGCTTCGGTTTGTGAACCTTGCAAAATACAGGTCAGAAAGGTGAGGAGAGACTAGTACCCCTTTTCCATCAATTTGACTTTGAGGGTTATGTTTGTTTGCTTTGGGGGGGTTGTTTGTGGTTGGTTGTTTATTTCACACCCCTGCAAAAAACTGCTGTTTGTTCTTTTCCAAATTTCATTTTTGTGACTTTCCATTTAAAGTAGTATTGTTGAACTGAGTGTGTTCTGAGACAAAAGTTTTGCTCTGAGAGATTGACACCTCTGCACTTTCCTTTTCTGTCAAATATGAAAGAAGGTGACTTGTTGCTGCCTTACCTACTACCACTTATTTCTTCATGACATCATTGCAGTAGGTCCTCTAGAAGCTTCATGAATTACTGTTTGTAGTTTGGAGCTGACAGCTTAAATTGATAAGGTGGAACATAGCTCTGTATACCTGTGGATGGGTGAAGATGACAATTAAGAAATAGGGAGAAAGTGATTTGCATTATTGTTTATGTAGAGAACATTTTACACAACACCATATTTGTAAAGAAAAATTAGCTTTATTTGTAAAGCAATGAACTATTGTTTTTTGATCGTGTTGCACTACATTAATGTGACTTACTAGCGTTTGTTTGAGTTGGACTATAGGAACTCTTTCCACTGGCTTTTACGGTAGCAGGGACTGAAAAATATGCTGGGTAGCTTTGCTGTTTTTCTATATGCAGTGTATAATTACTTACACACAAGCTGGGACAAAACTTTTGTTTGCCTCTTTGATAAATGCTTCATTTAGGATTTGTGACTGGATAAACTTCCCTTGGTTGTTTTATCTTGTTCTGGGCCTCAAGGTACTCATCCTTAAGGCTATTCTGGGATTTTTTTAATGCCTTTTTTCCAGCAGAGGGAGAGGAGGGATGTTCTGCTTGATTAGTGCTAAATGAACCACAGGTTACAAGTTGAAATAAAGACCACAGAGCCATGGGTTTACAAACTGGTTAAGATGGATGACAACAGTGAACTGCTTTGGGTTGCATTTAGTGTTAGTTGCAATGAGCTGACTGACTTGAAGTCAGATCTTTTTAGTGAAAATGCATCATTCCTATTCCATCTGGAGCTCATCAAAGCTGTGTCTGTCAGCGTTGCCTCTTACTCTTTTATTGAGTTATTGTTCATCATAATCGTATTCTTTGTCCTTGGGCTTACAGCTTTAGTCAATTTGGCTCTGACCAGTTGTATTTATCTTTTTTTAATTGTGCTTTCTTTTTTTTCTCTTTTTCTTTGAGAACTTGGTTGAGTCATTTTTCACTTTGTTCTTTTAAGCTGGCTTCCCTGTCCAGCAGTCTTTTCTATTAAAGTCTCATTTTGAGATGATAGTCTCATAAATGTAATACTTCCCGCACACATTGCTTGTGACCTGTAAAAAATAAGTATTTTATGGCATACTTTACTTTGAACATCTCCCTAGACTTTACACATCTTGTTCGTCAAGAAAAAGAGATCTGTGCTGCCTGTGGCAACTGTTACCTGCACACAAACGGCTGAGGCTGGCATTCTCTCCATGGCAGAAGACCCACTGTAAGATTAGGGGTGCTTTAGCAAATATTAGGGTGTGGTTTTGTACACAAAACCCTAGAGTATTAGTGCGTGATACTGAGATAATAAGGAGCCAGTTTGGGTCTGACTCGAGGCTGCCTGCAACTCTGGCCAGCAAACAGGGTGGCTTTCTTATGGTCCTGAAGATTTGGCCACACGTTGTCGAGTTCTCCGAAGCTCTGAATCAGCTTTGCATTTCCTAAGCTTGGGTGTTGTTTTTCTACATGTGCTCGTGCATGTCATTAAACAGTAAAAAACTTTTTATCATGCACATATATATTTATAAAAATCTTTCTGACCAAGAAGAGGATGCAAAAGAATTTAAGGATATCTTATTTTAATGGTGTGGAAAAAGTGCTTTCTTTGTTTATACTCTTAAAGAGTAAACTTGAATAGTTGCATTGTGGATGTGTCTAAACATGCCTGTAGTGTTCTAGTTTGATATTTAAATGCTAACAAATTAGCAATGAAAGAGTTTTGACTTTGTATTTTGTAACTGGATAATAAGTGAATTAGATGGAATAAGCAACTAAGAGTCTAATTATCTGAAAACTCTGTGGCTACAGTATCTTAGGAGTGTGTTAGTTGCTCTATTGTCTTCTGGTCTGTAACACAGGAAATTTTTTTTGTGTAATAAATAATAAAAGCTAGCGTTTAATGGCCAATTAAAACTGGTTATTAAAAACAGCCTTTGTATTGGGAAGACAGCTGTCTTATCATGGGAGGGGATGGACACATTGTGGTATAATAAATTTCTAGTCAGGAGGGCTGTCCAGATCATGAAAAACATAAGCTGGTAGACCTACATGCATTAAAAAAGGTATGCACAGTACATTACAGCATCTGTAGTTTGTCAGGCCTGAAAGGGGCCCAGGAAAGAGATAACATCTGTATATTTGTAAATATCAAACTACAAAGAAAACTTGAGACTTTCTTATCTGGCACCTCTTCACTTTGTTCTAACTTGAACAGTGATACTACCTATACTTAATTTATACTTTTGACTACTCGTGAATTTTTAGTTATTCTTTGTAACTCTGTAATTACTCTGCAACTTTTAGTTAGAAGACATCAAGTTGCTTAAATTTTAGTGCTGTGCCAGTTGTAGAACCAAGAGCATTTGGACCTGTAGAGTTAATGTGAATCTCATGGTCAAACAAACTTGTTTACTGTGGTGGATGTTTATGCCATAGCCAGCATGCTATTTTAGAAATATAAAAGGCCTTCTTTTTTTGTTAGGGTTTCAGTTTGTGTGTTCAGACAGCTAATCAAGACCAGAAAGATTTTTATCTCTTTAACATGTTATTCTTCAGGACCTACAAACTTTTTTTTTTAATTTAAAAGTGAGGATACTAACATGTTTAGAGTTTTTGACCCAAATATTGTAACTTGAGTGAGAAAAGTGGTAAGGGAGAACACGGATCATTTAGTTTTTCTTTATTTTTTTTTCCAGAAACAAAAGTAAGTTTCATGAAATTTTAATTACTTCATTTGATTTTTTTTAAATGTCTTTTTGGAGGTGTGAGTGTTTGACTCTAAGTTGAGCAGAGTTGTGTAGAGAAAGCAAGTCTGAGAGATGTAGGTACAGCTTACAGAAATTTTGCTGACAACAACACAAGTCATTTCCAAAACAGCATTTGTAAAGGAAGTGAGCAGTTCTCTGCAGCTCAGAGGAGTATGTCTGCTAAGTTCCAAAAAGAAATTACATGTTCAGCTTGTCCCTTCCGAACATGATGTGAAGTTCCATGTGTTTATGGCTTTCGTATTGGAATGTTGCAAAACACTGCAAATGGCAATTAAAACACAAAATTTTGAGGAAGGGCTGAGTAACTGGAAGTGTAACAGCTAGTCTGGCTTGTGTTTTTGAGAACATATCTTTTCATTTACCCAGTCCCACTGATTAGCACAGAATGTGAAATTTCAGTCCTGATTTTCACGAAAAAATGATAAAGTATTTCAGACTGTGGTCTAGTTAAAACATAGGCTTTGGAAATGCATTACTAATTTGATTTGGTTGCAGAGGGGGCCAGAACAGCGGTGCTCACTTTGTTTCTTAGCATGTCTATCTGCAAGATTGTGAATTACTATAGTAGAGCAGAAATAATTCCTCTTCATGCTTGATATCCTTCTTGTAACTAAGGAAGTTGGAAGAGGTCAAAACTGGTTCCTGGTGCCAGCAGAGCATTTGTTTAAATAGCTGAGACTAGAGAAGTAATACTTCCTGTATTTTTTCCTTACTTTTCTGCATCTAGGAAGGAAGGGTGTATTTAGGTAAATTTCTATGGAACATGTATGAAGGAGAAAGGGTTGTTGGGTCTTGTGCAACATCCATCAAGACAACTCTTTTATCTATGCTTGCAGTTGCTGGTTCAGATCATTCTTAATCATCTAAGCACACACCTTACTGACAGACTGGTAACTGAATGAATTCCATGCTGTCTGCAAAACCAGCGTGATGCAAGAAGAGATTTATAGGGAACATCAGGTTTTCTGTTGTGTATTGATTTAAATTAAGACAGTGATGCTATTGGGCACTTTGCTTGCCCTGCCTGCCCTTCTCCCCACACTCTCCCCTAGTTATATGCAGACTCTGCTGCCCTAATAATTCTCTCCCTGTTTTGTTGGTGACTTGAAAGCCTGTGTGATCCAGATTTGATCTGTTTCAGAGGAGTTTCTTGCTGCTAGGGAAGTGTAGCAGAGCTGTGGACTGCTGCCTACTTTGGTATTTTGGCAATGCTGACCTCAGAAAAATAGGTTAGTGTACATATATCTGCTGTAAGACTGGTGGTTGCCTGTTTGGATCTGTCTACCAAGACTAAATTCTACTTCTCTGAAGTCATCATTCATATACACAGATGACTAGAATTACATTTCTTCGGGACATCAGCCTTAATCTTGCTGTAAGATGTCATGTTTAGGCCTGTCCCAGACGGTTCTATGAACTTGCTTTCATTAGCTACAGCGATAGGATGAATCAAACTGAGAACTGGACAGACTAGGTGAAATATGAAACCCTTACTTAAATTACCTTAAGAATGAGGGATTTTTTTATTGAAGTGTTGGGACAGTGCAATTTACTGAGGATTAAATCTAGTTGATTGACAATGCTGAAACTTAGATTACCTGTTTGTTGGGGTTTTTTATTTATTAATATTATTTATTTTATTTGCACTCTCTTTATAAGCAGCAGTTGATATTTTCATACGTTCAAGGCAGTGGATCATCTGATGATGGTTGTGGGTATATTTGGCTTACAACAAAGATTCCTAGCTTTGCAGCATGTTTTTTGTGGAATCCAGCTTGTTTTTCTCTATCTGTCATATCTGGTAACTTGAACTGTTCTATCTAGGGTGTGTGTGTGCGTTTCTTGATAGAAAAATTAATAGTGGATGCTGAAATACCTCTGATACCAAAACCAGGTAAGGCAGTTTCTGTTCTGGAGAAGTGTGTAAGAGTCCAGGAACCCTCTGCAGGCTTTTGAAGTTCAGCTTTTGCCTGTTGGCAAAGCAAACTGTGAAAGTAAATATAAAAGCTGAAGGTTAACATTAAACACTGCTAGGCTTTCTTAAACCTTCTTAGACCATTGTTTTTCACTGAGAAGTTATTACCTTCCTTCCAGTAGACATTCATGAACTTCATTCATATTTCAAATTAAATGATTCCACTGATTAAGGTTAGTTACGTTTTAAAACAAATTTTTGCATGTTTTTGTAAGGAATTTATTATCATTTACAGTCAGTGTTTAATTTGTCTCTTAATTGTCTTTGGTGATAATAGAACATATCTCTATAATAAAAAAGCGGTATAGCTTGTTAGTAGCCCATCAGCAGATTGAGGCAGTTGAAGCTCAGGCCCCTCCAACTACCTAACACACTGTTTGCCTGGTCTACTTCAGACTTAATTGCTCTGGCCTTTTTGACCAAATATTCCTACCACACTTAAAATTGAAAGCTGTCTGGAGGACCACAGGTTAATCTTGACATATCTGTTCCCATTTAGCAGGTAGGATGCAGTTGTTGAACACATGAAGCAGAGCTTCTGGAAAGAAACTCTCATTTCCATTGCCTCTGAAATTGCCTCTGAAAGGAATTTATTTCACTTGGCCAGAACTGTGCTGAAATATGTACCAATCCAAGGGAGAAGGGGCTGATTCACTCCAAAACCCCAGGATGCTTTTCTGAACCAAAATTTTCCAGGGGCAGCAGTGATGTTATAGAATAGTCCCTCTGTAGCCCATGAATAAATAAACGTCTAATAAACACAAACCCGTGGATTTATTAAATTTAAATTAAATTTAATGAAACAAAACAGAATTCTGTCCCTGTCTGCCCCTCTTTGAATAAGGAGATAAAAATGAAGTTAGGAATCCAGTGAAAGTCTGAAAGTTAGAATATTTTGTTTTTCAGTAAAAACTCAGTCTGTTCACTCTACCAAATGTTTCAATGGAAAAAAATTTTTTCATTTGAGAGTGGGTTTTGACAGCCTTGCTTTGCACATTGCTTGTTGTCTTGGGATAGAGTTAATTTTCTTCCTAGTAGCTGGTGCAGTGCTGCATTTTGGATTTAGTATGAGAATATCATTAACACACTGTTGTTGTTGTGAAGTAGTGTTCACTGTAAATCAGGGACTCTTCAGCATCCCATGCTTTGTCAGTGTGGATGTGCACAAGAAGCTGTGAGGGAGCATGGCCAGGAGAGCTGGCCCAAACTGGCCACAGGGATATTCCATACTGCAGAATGTCATGCACAGTGTATGAACTGGGGGGAGTTGGCCAGAAGGGGCCAAGTGGTGCTTGGGGACTGGCTGGGCATTGGTCAGTGGGTGGTGAGCAATTATACTGTGCATCACTTGTCTCTCTTGTGCTTTATTCCTCTCTTTTTTTGTCTCTCTTTTCATTATCACCATTACTATTTTTACATTTTACTTTATTTCAGTTATTAAACTGTTGTTGTCTCAATCCACAGGGTTTACCTTTTTACTTATGCTCCTCCCTTGTTCCATTGGGGTTGGGGGGAGGAGTGAGTGAATGTCTGTGTGGGACTTAGTTGCCAGCTGAGCTTAAACTGTAATAATCCTTTTTTGTCACCTGTCCTGGGGCGTAATGAGTTAATAAAACAGACTAGATTTGCTAGAACAAAATTATTATAAGCATTCATTATATTAGTTTAACAGTCACTGGTCACAATGTTGATTTTGTGCTCTCATAGCTGTTCTGCTTGTTCTCAGAGTTACTTGCAGTGTGTGCTCTCTGTTATGCTGTTTATCACCTGTGGAATTTGGTCTAAGGTTATCATGCTGTACTTTAACATGGGCAACCTGGTCTAGTGGAAGCTGTTCTGTCCATGGTAGGGGGGTTGGAACTAGATGATCTTTAAGGTCCTTTCCAACCCAAACCTTTCGATGAATCTATGAACACTGGCTTATGATGTGACAGAATTGCTGGTCACAAAACCAATCTGGTATTTGTACTCAGTGTTTCCGTCATTTCTGTACTTTGTGAGCCATCTATTAGAAACTATTAATAATTAGACCTTTTCCATTTCATCCTCTAAGAGTTAACTCGTCCTATGGAGGAGACATGATTCCACATCTTCCCCTTCTCTGCCAGGCTAATAAAAATAGCTCTTGAAAATTTTGAATATCTTTAGGATGTGGAAACTAGCATGGCCCTATTGCCAGGAACCGTGAATGTGTGCCAGGTCTTGTTTAGGGTTAAGCAACTATTTGCAGCTACTCAGATCCAGTGACAGGCACTGTGGCTGCTCAGACCCTGGCGAAGGGTGATGCAACTGAACCAGAGGACCAGCCAGTGCCAGCGTCAGTCACTCCTTTTCACCAGAAGAAGTGGACACAAAAGAGCTCATTTAGAAAAGGAGAGCAAAGCAGGGCCATCACAAGAACAGGAGGAAGAGGCAGAACAAGAGGGAACCACTTAATCCCTATCCTGGAGTGAGCTGTGGGATATGCAAAAATGTTTCAGCTGTTGACCAGGTGAGCACATTACCACCTGGCTGTTCTGACTCTGGGGTAAGAGGCTAGTAGCCTGGGATTAAAGGGTATGGAAACCAAGCAGCTGGGATCACCTTCTAGAGAAAGGGGCATTGACAAGGTGAGTGGAAAAGGGCTACAAGCCCTCAGCCTCTGGGGGCAACTACTGTGGAGTGTGAAGGAAAGGCATCCATTCAAGGAAGATGTTACTTGTCACCCAGACAAGTAGGCCACCACAGAGAGAGTTGTCCAGCACCTGAGGGGAATTAGCTTGTTAGAGATGATTTATTATGACCCAGGAAATGCACAGTCACCCATAGATCCAGAAGAATTCCAATGCACGTGACCCACAAAGCAGAAATTTGTACAGTGTATTGTATGCCAGTTTACTGGACTATATGCATCCTGTGGCCGAGCATGTCAGGCTCACAGGAGTAGAATGCTCTAGTAGCCACCAGTGCAGGGTACCCTAATGACATTCAGCTATGCAGGGGCATTACTATTTTTGGAGTGAGAGGGGGATCCCAAGAGCTGTCTGTATTGGAAGCTGAAGTGAGCCTGACTAGGAGTGTGTGGCAAAAGCACCCCACTGTGACTGGCCTGGAGGCTCTGTTTATCCTTGGCAAAGACTATCTCAGGAGAGGGTATTTCAAGGGCCCAAATGGTACCAGTGGGTGCTCAGTACAACCTTGGAGGCAAAGGAAGTTAAGCAGCTGCCTGCCTTGCCTGGTCTCTTGGAGGACCCTTCTGTTGTAGGTTGCTGAAGGTCAAAGAACAGATGCTGGTTGCTACCACAACATTGCACTGGCGGCAGCATCGCACCAACCGAGACTCCTGTGATTCAACTGAAGAGTCAAGGAGCGATCAGCAGGACCCACTCACGCTTCAATAACCCCATATGGCCAGTGTGAAAGTATAATGGAGAGGGGAGACTAACAGTGGACTATTGTGACCTGCCTGAATGAAGTCACACCTTGGCTGAGTGCTGCCTTACTGGACATGCTGGAACTCCAATACGAACTGAAGTCAAAGGCTCCAAGTGGTTTACCACAAGAGGTATTGCCAATGCATTTCTCTCAATCCCTTGGGCAGGCCACAATTTATTTGCACTTAGAAGGATGTCCAGTATGCCTCGAATCAACTGCCCCAGGGGTGGAAACACAGCCCTCTCATCTGCCATGGACTGATCCAGACTGCACTGGAACAGGGTGAAGCTCTAGAACACCTGCAGTACATGGATATTATTATATGGGGCAATACAGCAGCAGAAGTTTTTGAGAAAGGGAAGAAAATAGTCCAAATCCTTCTGAAAGCTGATTTTGTCATAAAATAAAGGTCAAGGGACCTGCATGGGAGATTCAGTTTTTGGCAATAAAATGGCAAGATGGATGTTGGCAGATCTCAGTGGATGTGATCAACAAAATAGCAGCAATGTGCTTTATACTGTTAACCCCTAGGCTTTTGGAATTGGGGATATAGAGGATCTGAGACCTGCTATACTTCAGCTGAAGAAGAGATACTGGCAGCTAATCATGGGGCTCAAGCCACTTTGGAGGCGATTGGTGCTGAAGCGCAGCTCCTCCTGGCACCCCGACCAGGCTGGATGTTCAAAGGCAGGGTCTTCCTCTACACATCGTGCAGCTGGTGCTACATGGAGTAAGTGGATTGCAACCATCACACAATGAGTTCAAACAGGAAATCCCAGTTGTCCAGGAATCTTGAAAGTGATCATGGACTGACCAGAAGACAAAGATTCCAAAATGTCAACAGAAGTGGAGGTAGCATGTGCTCAAGAGGCCCCACTGTATAATAAACTACCAGAAAAAATGAGATGCAATGTACCTGCTGTATTATAGAAAAGCATCAGAGATGGCAGAACATTATGCCCAGTATATAAACTGGCAGGACTGGAAGGGGGCTGATCACTGCTTGGAGACCAGCTAGGCATCAATCAGTGGGTGGTAAAGCAGTTGTATTGTCTTTCTTGGACTTCATTCCTGTCTCTTTATCTCTCTTCTCATTACAACAATAAGAATTATAATTTGTTTCAGTTATTAAACTGTTCTTATGCCACAGGTTTTACCTTTCTCTCATTCTCTTCCCCATTCCACAGGGGGGGTTGGGGAGGGATGAGTGAATAAGCAGTTGTGTGGTATTTAGTTGCCAACTGGGGTAAAACCATGACACTTGTGCTTTCTAATGTATATCATCCAGGGAGTAGGGCTTGTGGATTTTTGGATTTCTGCTTGTATTACAAGGGCACAAGTATTGCAATGGAAAACAGTGGTCAGAAGTATTTTCTTTCCCCTGGCAGTTTAGAACATAATAGCAGTCATAAGTATTCTATATGTTTTATTGTGGGTGAAGCTGGGGCTTAACTTTTCAGCAGGGATGTTTTGTAGGTGTTGGATCAGACTTAAAATGTCTGTGGAGCGTGACAGTTATCGCAACTTTTTGTTTCAAGTTTTAAGAGTGCATGCAATATTAAATATAATCAGGATGTCTTTTTTTTATTTTAGGAGGCTGAATATGGTGGACATGATCAGATTGATTTATATGATGATGTAATTTCTCCATCTGCAAATAATGGAGATGCCCCAGAGGATCGTGATTACATGGATTCTCTCCCACCATCGGTTGGGGATGACGTAGGTAAAGGAGCTGCACCAAATGTTGTCTACACATATACTGGAAAGAGAATTGCCTTGTACATTGGAAATCTTACTTGGGTAAGTATCTTACTGCTATTAAGTTGTAGACAGGAATTTTAATTATGGACAATAACTATTTGTAACATTTTTTTGCTTTACAGTGTTTTATATGAAATATTATGAGTACAAAAAAGCAGGTGATTTTGGTTTGGTTGGTGGTGTGAGGTTATTTTTATTTGTGGTTGTGTTTTTTTCCCTTTTACCTGAAATTTAGTGAACCTATCTGGAGCTGTTCTGATGTCTTAAAAGTTGAGAAAGTCTTCAGTAAATACAAACTTTCAAGTTTCTGTCACGTTTTAAGTGTTACGAAGGGATATTTGTGCTACTATCTTCTTAAGTTTCCCAGAGAATTGAATGAAAGAGGAGAACAAGTTTAAACTATGAAATACTTTATGCCTGTAGATACTTTAACGTTACTGAACAAACACAATTTTTAGTAAACTTTTGCGGAAGGTTTTAGTTTAAAAGGAGGTGGAAAACTCTCTAGGATTTTCTTGAAATCACTTTTCACATTTTTCCAGGGGCTTTTTCTGCTGGCGATGACTCTTATAACACAGCTGTTTTCAGGTATTTGTCTTGAGGCTTATTTCTTCTACCAAGAAGTACAGATTTGCAATAACTCGCTGAACTACAGTCGTCCTAAAGACAATTACCTTTGTTAGCATTAAAGCATTTTAAAATCAATTGCAGTTAAGCAAACAAAGTGCAAGAGCTGGTCAGTAGCTGAATTAAGTGAAACTTTTACCTGTTTATGTGAAATCAAATTCTTCCAGGCCCACACATGCAAAATTCTTATTTGTTTTTTTTCCATTTTCTGATTAATTTCTTACTAGTGCTAAACTTGAAAAAAAATGCTTTTATGGGTGTTTTTTTCATTAGTTATTACAGTATTTCAGGAGCTAATAGGTAAGTAAAGGAGCTGTTGACTTAACAGTTGTCCTGTTTTGAAATACCTGAATGGAATCAGTAAAATTTGCATGAATTAGCTGAACTTATCCAAGTCAAGTGTCTGAATTTCTAAAGCAAGTAGGGCAGTGTTCAGCAATTTGTACCTGTTACTCTTTGGCTTCACAAATTAGGTTATTTGCAGAAACTGCATTTATTTACCGTAGTGTTGGTATTGTGTTTTCTTTGCATTTAGCTTTCAGCAAAATAATTTGTTGAATTTTTAAAAGAAGCTTTTATTTGAGGGAGATGGGATAAGTAGTTCAGAATCTTGAAAGCCTGCCTTGTACTCCTCATATGAAATTTAAAGGAGTGATGGAATTATAGAAGTAGGAAAAAACCCCATAAATATTAGTGTATTTATGGGTCTTTGGATATGAGTGAAATTGTTAAACATTACATAGTAATTAATAGGAAGTTACAGCAAGTAGATTTGGTTAAGTGGAAGCAGATGTTTCTAACCATAGTTTTATGTACAAGTTTCCCTACTTTTGTCTGTAGATCCTGCTTTTTTTGTGCAAATAGTAAGTAGTTCACTAAAGTCTCACTAGTCAAAGCTCTCATAAAAAGCACCTGGTTAATAAGGTATTTAAAATTGATGTTTGTATGCAAATAATAGTATTAGAGGGAGAAAATGTGGATTGGGTGTGGAAAAAGTAGCAGTATTTCAATACTATTTCATTAGCCCAGTTTAAACTTTGCACTTTCAGAAGACAAAAGTGGCGCAATTACAAATTATTTTTTGTATACTGTAACTGGTATACTGTGTGAATGGGGTTGATGCAATGTAGCATATGGGGAAGCATGTATATTAAAAAATCAGTTTTTTGAGAATTGTAAAATAAAAATGAGTACTTTTCAAAAGTTAGAATATATTGACAGCTGAATGAAGTGTTCCTCTGGATCAATTTCACACACACACACAAAATACATGGAAAACTTAGTTGCCCTTTGCCTGATGTTTTAGATAAGCTTTCATAGTTGAATATTAAAAATATTTTTCAGTGGACAACAGATGAAGACTTAACTGAAGCAGTTCATTCACTGGGGGTAAATGATATTTTGGAGATAAAATTTTTTGAAAATCGTGCTAATGGCCAGTCTAAAGGGTAAGGACTTGTTATTTGTTTTTTCTGTATGTGTATGTGGACTGAAGTTTTGGAGCAAGAAAATAGGGAAGGAGTTCTCAGTTTTTATAACTATCAGTCTGTGAACTGATAATCTTTGCTTATTGATCAAACAATAGTTGGACATGTAATTTCATACTAATGACTTAAATTTCAGGCATAAATTTTTATGATGGTATTGTGTGTCTCACTACTTTGTAAGTTAAAACTTGTTGGCCGTCTTCATTAAGACTATTGCTAGATTCATTAGTGTAGTGGTTTTGTTTTTTTCTTTTATGTCCTAGAATAAATTATCTTCTCTGTTCTGAAAACTAGACTAAGGCCTGTGAGACAGTTTCTGTATATGGTTTTCAAGTATACTTTTGTTTAATGTGTGTTATCTTTTCCATGAAGCATCAGGATATCCAGAAAATGGAAAAACTGTGGTTTTTTGTTTCCTTTCAGGTTTGCCCTTGTGGGTGTGGGATCAGAAGCATCCTCCAAAAAGTTGATGGATTTGTTGCCTAAAAGAGAATTGCATGGGCAGAATCCTGTTGTAACTCCATGTAATAAACAATTTCTGAGTCAATTTGAAATGCAGTCAAGGAAAAGTAAGCTTTTCTTATGTGCTGTCTTGGAAAAACAGAAAAAGTAGTATGGCAGGTTTTTTTCTCAGCATATGATATCTTCTACACAGTTTAAAATAGCTATAAAATACTTAGAGTCTAGCTGCATATTTGTTTAAAGAAATCACTTAATACGCCAAAGAGCTGCTGCACTCTCTGAAAGAAGGTTGCAGATTTGTGCAACTCTTAACAGCTGGGGATGCTTTTTCAATTTCTTGGGGATGTAATTTTTAAAAAAGCACGAGAAACTTAACATTTGTAGACAAACTGGACTAAATTCCAATGTCTGGACCGTCTGTGTTTATGACAGAACAGGGAAGAAAGGTTCTGTGTTGTACTTCAGCACCATGTCTTGTGGTTCCCAGTCCTAATCATTTGTGGCCTTGGGCTGCATTGGAGGAGGGACTGGCAGTCTCTCCTGGTGCTCTTCTGTCAGTACAGAGCGTAGTGTAACACTGCCATACTTCAGCAAAGCACACTTTCCTCCCCAGATGCTTTGGGTTTGGGTACAAGGAACAAGCTAGTGCTCATAGGGTCATGCTTTAGCGCTGCATAAAGCTTTAGACCGAGTGTTAAAATTCTTTAACGTATTTTGATGTATGTAATGTCACTTCTGCTTTTCCATTGCAGCCACACAGTCTGGCCAGATGTCTGGGGAAGGTAAAGCTGGTCCCCCAGGAGGAAGCTCACGAGCAGCATTTCCACCTAGTAATAGAGGTCGAGGCCGTTTTCCAGGTGCCATTCCAGGTGGAGACAGATTCCCTGGACCAGCAGGGCCAGGAGGTCCACCACCACCTTTCCCAGGTAAAATTATTCATCTACGGAGTTTCAGTTTTATTTGTGTTTTCTTGTTTTAATATGGCATTCTTACTTGGGAAATGATAAAAATTAAGGCAGTTCAGTAGTGAGCCATTATCAGTGTTCACAGCTAAATTGTAGGATTTGGCTGTTTCTTTGTTGATATTCAACAGGGAGTTGTACTTACTGAATTTAATAGCAAGATAACATTTTTAGATACATATTTTTTAATTATTAAAAAATAAAATAGATCATGATAGCAAGTAGATTTGGCTTTAATGCAGTTCTGATTTGCTGTATGGGGTGAAAATGCCTGTGTTGCAGAGGGTAAAGTAACTGATTTCCTTATTATATTGCAAGCTTGCACATGATCAGAAATTCAACTTTGATTCCTGTCCATTGGCAGGTCAGTTAGTTGGCACTTAAAATACCAGAAATTTGAAGAAGAGGTGTTCATGTTTAGTCAGATATCTGATATGGATGAAATCTGTTAAGCAATTAGGTTTGCACTGCAGTGAAGTTCTTTTTTCAGCTGAAGTATTTTTTAGTAAATGTCATTCAGTAGTAGACTGTCTACCAGCAGTCAAAGGGACGTAGTCAGACTGAAAGACCACTGAAAGTAGGTTTGGATACTGCGTTTATGATACCTTCTCTGATATAGCTTTTTCCATATTTTTAATATATATTTGTATCTTAAGCCCCTTATGAAAGACTAGCATCAGGTGTGAGTAGGATGCAATGTTTTCTAGCTTTTGTAAGCTTTGGGGGGTTTTGGTAACAACAGCAAGTTGTGTTTTGGGGAGGGTGGGAAGTTGTCAGTTTTCAAGATGATGTTATTCTCTTTAGATATTTGTAGATATCTAGTATTAATAGATACAGATAAGTTAAAAATTTTCTAAGCTACTGGACCCAAAGTGGGACCATGCATGTCTTGTATATGTTGCACAATGTTCAGTGAGGGTTACTTTTGGTTTTTTGTTGTTTTTAAGAATAGAAAAAGGCAAGGGTGTTAAAGTATTTTATTTCTTTGTACTTATTCACTCAATTTTGTTTGTTTGTTTTTATTTTTATTTTTTATTTCTTTATTTTAGCTGGACAAACTCCCCCACGTCCACCTTTAGGTCCTCCTGGCCCACCAGGCCCACCAGGCCCTCCGCCTCCTGGTCAGGTCCTCCCACCTCCGTTAGCTGGACCTCCTAATCGTGGTGACCGTCCACCACCACCAGTTCTGTTTCCAGGACAGCCTTTTGGTCAGCCTCCACTTGGGCCACTTCCTCCAGGCCCTCCACCACCAGTTCCAGGCTATGGGCCACCACCAGGTCCACCACCACCTCAGCAGGGTCCACCTCCACCTCCGGGTCCATTTCCCCCTCGTCCACCTGGCCCTCTTGGGCCACCCCTGACTCTTGCTCCTCCTCCACATCTCCCTGGGCCACCTCCAGGTGCTCCACCACCGGCACCACATGTGAATCCAGCTTTCTTCCCCCCACCTGCCAATAGTGGCATACCTACTTCAGACAGTCGTGGCCCACCTCCGACAGATCCATATGGCCGACCTCCACCATATGACAGAGGTGACTATGGGCCACCTGGAAGGTGAGTTCTTTTGGTCTAATGTGCTCGGGTAGCAGATTTTATTCCTCTTGTAGGAAGCATTTGGTTTTTCCCTTTTAATGCAAATGTTAGAAGCAATTAGAAGTAGGGCCAGAAGGGATCCCAACAGCCTTGTAGTTTGCCCCTTTTTACTTCTCCAGGGGAATATATCTGAGAAAGATATTTGCAGCAGTAAGAAAACCCTGAAATGCAACACCAGTAATCTCACTTTCCCTTTTCAGCTCTGAACTGTTTGTCTTCACTGTATTTGGCAGTGTCATCATTTCATGTGTTCTACATGTAAACTTATATATCACTTCTTATGCAGCAGCTTCTAGTTGTGCTTCTGTCTTAACTTGAAATTCTGACTTTTACGTGTGTCATCATGCTTTGCAGGCTGCCTTTTGAGAATGCTCTGGAGTTTTCCTTTTCAAATATGTGCATATGTTGAGATCATACCAAGCTCGTACCATTTTCATCTTCCAGCAGCACTGCTTGTCTGTTTTCTCTTCAGGATTCAATTAAAAGTTAGTGTTTGTCTCAAAAGCCAGGTGTGCATTTACTGCAAGAGTTTTATCTTCCTCTCCTGTCAAGATGTTTCTGCTCATTTGGTGCAATCTTGCTGTGTTCGTAGCGGTGGCTTTTCCTATGGTTAATCCTATCTGGGACAGAGTTCTTAAGTCTCTGACTCGATTTGTCAAGTGTTTCACATCTTGTTTGAAACATCTTTTTCATCTGTGACTTCAAGCATCTCTGTCTTGCTGCTGTTTCTTAATTTTTGTATTTGTATTTGTCGCAGAAAATTTTGATATAAACTGTAGGAGACACTTTTTGCAGTTAGACTTAAATTTTTAGTAGTAATTTTACTGCTAGCATGAGACACACTTCTCTGGCTTAAAATGTTTTCTGCAAAGATGCTTTGCTTTGATTCGTTTATCACAAAGTTTAAAAAAACCCAAGTATTTGCACATACTATGTTCATATAAAAAAAACCTCTTGAAATTCAAGCTTTTGGCTTAATTGCCTGAAATATAAGAAGACTATAAGGTGTTGGGTGTTTTTGGATGGACAAAATCAAGGTTGTCTGCAGTTTATAGAATGTCTGGGGAGGGAAGGAGTGGGAATAGGACAGTATAACTTACTGTCCAGTATTTTCATTAATAATGTTAAAGCTATCATCCATAACTATTTAAATTGTCATTAATTATATATCATAGGCGTTTCACTGGAAATAACATGTCCATAAGAGAAAAATTACATATTCCATTCTATGGGAGGCACACGAAAAATAATACTCAAAACTCAGGGAGGTATGAATTTTTAGACATTTCCTCTTATGCTAAACTGGCTATAGGATCTTGTTCCACTTCTTGCAATTAAGAGGATAGCATTGCTTATTATTCTGCATTTTCTTTCTACCAGAAGAACTAACACTGTTCTAGAAATAACAAGCAGTGGGCCAGTTTGACAGTCTCAGCATTTGTCTCTAACACATTTCTCCAAATTTTCTATGACACGGAGACTGGCTAATAGGACACTGCAAAACTTTTGGGAAAATTTAGGTTTACTTCTGTGACTTTGTAAACCCTGTATAGGTAGCTGATAATTAAAGTACAGTGTAATGAGTATGAGGATTCTGCTTTAATGCTTCCTCCTTACTGTGACTAGTTTGGAGATTAAATTGGAGCACCTTGAACTTGACCAGAAATTAAAAAAAAAATAAAAAAAATTGCTGTAAAATGTTGACATAGCATTCAGAAAACTGAGTGTTTTAAAGATGATAACTATATTTGTTTTTCAAAAGTTACAGCGTTCTGGTCTTAGTTAAGATCTGGGAAACAGGATCATATAGTTCTGATTCCAGTATTGTTATAAAAATTATCTCTAATTTTGCTCAAAGTTGCATTGCCTATGTACATGTATTTCCACATCCATTCAATTGGGAATATCTATTTACATACCTTCAAGAATTTTATGCAAATTGTAAATATTTGTAAAGCACAATATTAAGTGCTGATGAATGTTTGAAATAGGTGGGATGAACAAAAAATAAATCTATTTATACAGCAATGTATTAATTGTTTTTTGGGGGTTTTGTTTGGTGGTTTGTTTTTTTTTTTAAGCTTTCAGGATTTTATACTGTAACAGTGGTCCTTAACAAAAACCAAAACCAAATCCAGATCCTGCTTTCTTTTCTGTTTGTCACTGCTTAAAGTTGCAAACTTGGATTGTTGAAATTGCAATGATAACTTCTGAAGTTCTGCTTAACCTTTTAAATACTAGTTTTATTGCTTGCAGAGAAATGGATGCTGCAAGGACACCTCTAAGTGAAGCAGAATTTGAAGAAATCATGAATAGAAATAGGGCGATCTCAAGCAGTGCCATTTCGAGAGCTGTATCAGATGCCAGTGCTGGTTAGTAAAACTCAATATGTTTACTATTCTTCCCAGCTGAAAAGAATTTGTAGGGTTCTTTTATTAGGAATCTGAAAGGCCTGAAGCCACATTTTCCAAAAAGGATACTGAAATTAGGTACAACCTACGACTGATTTTGTACTGTGCTTCAGTTTCTGAGAATGCCTTCTGAGTACTGACCTGGACAGTATTTTAATATTTGGTTCTACAGTAAATGATCTAGATGGCTGTTGAAGAGAAGATACTCAAAATGATAATAGTGTTACAGATAGAAATCTATGTTTTAATTTGCATAATTTGCTGATCCTGAGTTTACATCATTTTCAGGAGACTATGGAAGTGCTATAGAGACCTTGGTAACTGCAATTTCCTTAATCAAACAGTCCAAAGTATCTGCAGATGATCGCTGTAAAGTACTTATTAGCTCTCTTCAAGACTGCCTTCATGGAATTGAGTCCAAGTCTTATGGTTCTGGATCCAGGTAAAACTTTCCTCTTCCATCTGCTCTTACTTATAAAAGAGAAGGTGTAGGGCAGGACTAGTTCACAGAGAAGAAACTGAAACTAAGTCATATAAGAAGCTTAGTGATTGCTTAGTTGCACAAGAAATGTGTGGAAGAACCGAATAAGCATTTCCTGAATTTAGAAAAAGTGCCTTTTAACTAGCCCTCCTTTCAAAATTGATCTGATTAGCTTAAATTTAACTCTGCTTTATTTCATGGTTTTGGCACATACTTTCTGTACACAGATTAGCAGCCATGTTGCAGTGATCATTTGAGTTATGGTGGATTTCCCCCAGCTGATTTCAGTCATCCTCCATTCTGAGCATGTACTTTCTGGCTTTTCTTTGCTAGATCAAAAAGTGGATGCCCCTTACTACCTGTAACTGAGTTCTTAACCACCACTGTTTATATCAGCTGTCTTTAATGTTATATACAAAAACATACCTGCCTCATGGTAAACAGATGTTTCTCTTATGTCTGTTTTTGGTCAAATTCGTGCTCATAAGCAGAGTGCAAGAGTGGTACGTGGATGACTAATATTTTGAAGAAAAATTTAATGAAGTAATTTCTTTTAGAAGACGTGAACGATCCAGAGAGAGGGACCACAGTAGGTCACGAGAAAAAAGTAGGCGCCACAAATCACGTAGTAGAGATCGTCATGATGACTATTACCGGGAAAGAAGCCGTGAAAGAGAGAGGCATCGTGATCGTGACAGAGATCGTGACAGAGAACGAGACAGAGAGAGAGAATATCGTCACCGTTAAAGGTGAGCATTTGGTTCATGTTTTTTAACTTTACTGACTTACTAGAAGTAACCGCTCTAGGTTTGAGATTATTTACACCATTCATGTCTGCATTTAAATGATCCTGCAGTATGTACTGAATCACTTTCTTCTTGCAGCGCCTGACATGAACATAGGTAAGTAACAACAGGTAACTGGTTTTGGGAGGGAGGAAGTCTGTGCAATTATCTTCTGCATTCTGCATGCCACTTCTTTTATTTTAGCTGGTAATAATGTTCCCAGTTTTTTATGAAAAGCAGTTGAACCAGTTCTTAAAAAAGCAGTAAGCCAGACCATTCTCTTTATAATCTTAGGAGATTATATGAAATTTCCTGTTTTATTTCTTAGTTGTACTTAAAAATACTAATTTTGTATTTTAAAATCTACTTGTGTAAGGACGGCAGCATTTTAGCCCTTCGTAAGCTCATGTGTGGATTATTTCAGTGTACATACACTTGTCCTTGCACAAGTATGGTGGTGATTTTTTGGGTTTCAGTATTTGTGGGGTTTGTTGTTTTGTTTTGTGTTGTTTTTGTTTTGTTTTTCCTGGTGAGTTTTAGTCAAATTCAGGAAATATTGCCAGATTTTTATCTTTATTTTATGAAATGTTACCTGTCAGTATCTTCTGCCTTCTAGCTAAATTCGTGTTTTAACCTTCAGTAAAATTTATGATTAGTTGTTCCCCTTCACCTTGACTTTTTCAGTCCCTCCTCCATATGATAGTCATGTTCTGAAGACTAGTAAAAATGTATGACACCAAGATTGATTCTTTTCTGGTTGTTCACAAACTAATGTGTTCTTTTATTTCATATATCTGAAGTTTGCATGCATCAGATGTCTAGACAGCTGGAGTAGCATGCTAAACAATGCTTTTTTTCAATGTACTGCTTTAAAATACATACAAATATTTATATTTTATATAATATACCATTTTGAGAATTGGGAATTGAAGCTACTATTCCTTATATTTGACAATTGGGAAAAACCCCTACCTAATAGTTACTCTGTAGTGGTCTTTTCCCTTTTTAGAAGAACTTGCCACTACCTCTACAATGAAACTGAAGCTTGCAGACTTGTCTGTCAGCCCAGCTTCCATTTCTTACGTTTAACCTCAGATTTAGTTTCTGGATTTGCGTGTGTTATTGATTCATAGAAATTCATTTACAGAAGTTACAGAGCAAAACTTTTTAGAAATCATATAAAATGTAGTATACTCCTAAGTAAAAATACAATTTCATATGAGTTAAATGTCAGCTTTTCAGTCAGACTTCTGTGTCACTGTCTGACTCCTCTGGGAGAGAATGAATTCGGCTGCTAAATGCTCTAGGGTGTTGAGAATTAAGTGGGGTGTTGTACTGGGTTCGTGTACTAGCAGGGGACAACACAAAGAAGTAACCAACCTAGAAAAGGGGAGTCAAAGGCTTAAATAGGAAGGTGAAACATGGCAAACGAAATAAAGATGGTGGTATATTTCTGTTAATGCCACTTTTTGCCATTAAAAAAGATTGGTAGAAATATTTTTGTAATTTAATAAAAATAGTAATGGTAGCTCTTAATTGTAAAATAACAACATAAAAATACAGATATAACAAAAGTAAATGTAGTTTCTTTTATTGAACTGGATATTTACCTTGTATAATAACTGCATATTTTTGATATTTGCAAATAGTTCTTACTGATAGTGGTAACCATTGAGCTGAGTAATGGATGTATTTCTAGAGTGTTTTCCTTATGGTGGAGATGAGCAAGCCACACTAAAAATTGTTAACAGCCTGGAATTAAAGATAATTTTTTTAACCCTTGGCATACTTTATTAATCTAGCTTTAATTTTTGTGTATTTAGTGTTGTGCATATAGATATGGACTTACTGTGCCAAGTATAGATTCCCTACACTGTTACCCCAAGAAAACATACCAAACAGCATTAGGTTGCATTTTATAATTTCCAAAGAACAATTTTAAAATGAGGCTGTGGTTTCAGTCTCAGTTCAGGTGGGATTTATATTTGCAACATCCTTCAGCTTTATTGTATGCTGGGACTTCTCTTTTCTTTCAAAGGGATGTGTTGGTAAGATTCCCTTGTGTGAAGAAAATAGGTCCTAAGAACTTGATTTAAAGGGCCAGTTTAGTCTACTACATGTAAATGAAAGCATTTGGTATTTTTTTCTTTTAAGTTAAGTTGTAAACATTTTGTCTTGTTGCTGTCTTAATGAAGAAGAGCTTTATTGTAGTTTTGTTTTTATATATTTATACACACACGTATAAAAGAAATAGTTATCTCCTGGTTTGTATGTTTCATTTTCACTAAGATGTATGTTGCCATACATTTTTTGTTTCATTTTTTACATTGAATAATATTCATAAATGGATTTAACACTCAGTTATTTAATAAATATCAAAAGTGCTGAAAGGAGTTATTTCCATAATACTGTGTTTTGCCAGACAACATGAAGTTACCTCTGTGCCTGCACCCTATGAATGGCACCTATACCTCTCCTAATTGTGTACCTATAGTCATAACTGTGATACTGTACTGGCATTTTTTTCCAAAGCGTTACACGTCTAGTTTAGAAGGATTTTAAAGGTCCAATGTGAACGTTTTTGTAAACAGTGAAATTCGGTTTGTACTGTATTACATTTATAAAGATGGGTAAAATTGGAATAACTTACAAAATGTGTTTATAACAATAAAATTCTATAAAAAGTTTAGTTGTACCATAGCAAGTGTTTACACTTCTGTTTGTACACACTTCATGATTTAAAGTTAAATTCTTGCAAGATTTTTGTGCCTTCTCTTGAGTAAGGCTTCATGTACATCGATAATCCGTTCTCCTGAATTACTATAAGCTGAATGTTTCCTTGAAACATCTTGCCTTTGCTTATAGAAAGCCTATAGATATAAAAGAGAATAATGGATTTAAGACAAATGTCTAACCTGTATTAGTCAAAAAACTAAGAACCCAATAGAATGACTTTTAGAAGGATTAACAACAATATTAATGTGTACAAACAGAATAGTAATGTAATTTCATCATCATGAGTCCTGACTTTTTTTTAGGCAGAGTTTTTTTTAATTTAACTGATACTCAATGATGTATTTCCAGCTGATACATTGTCCCAATCTTAATCTGTCTGAATTTCTATATCTGCTGACTGTTAAATTTTTCATTTTATGTTTTTGTTATTGGGTTGATTGATTATTTCCTATTTAAACTGGATTTGGATTGAATTGCAAAGACAAAACCACAATATTGTAACAGTTGATATGTATGTAGACTTTGTACTCCATATTTCGTGTTTATTCTCTGATTTTTCTGCTCTCAAACCACTGTAAGCAAAATAATTTGATGTCTGAGGCTCATATGCTCCTTCAAAAACTGCTCACAGTTCTCTCTGAAGTGGTTTCAGCTTTGGAGTGATCCAAGAAGTAACATGGTTGGAATTTTTTTGGTGTCAGGAGGAGGGGAAATGGTACTCATAGTTTATGTAGTATTCATTATATTTTTGCTTCTATAAGTAGGAACAGGCCTGTGACAGTGTTAACAACCACTTAAACATCAAGTGACGTATGAAATTAGCCTTTTAAGAAACCTTGTAAATGAAGAGAAAAATGTCTATTTTTTATAAGCTATTTTAATAATAAGCTTCTAGTTAATATTAACTGAATTGTGTGGTAGCATTGTTTGAGACTTGAGTATAAGTACCTGTGTAGAATTATTATCAGATCTTAATATTAAGGTATTGCAAACGTTACTTACCTTATCTCTTTTTTTAAAATGTGTGTTTTTGAGGAAGCACATATGTGGAGCTGGCACTATTCTGCATTTAGCATTCATCAGAGAAATAATACTTTGTGTATCTTATTCAGTATTTGAAATCCAGCATAGCGTCACAGAGGCAAGGAGTGCCACTGCTTTATGTGCTTTTTACAGTCTGTTATATCACTGCTCTGGTGCTTTACAGAAACATAGTTTGTTCCTTAATGTTCAGTGATTTATCTCATTTTCTTGAGGGTGAAATGTTGATTTAAAAAATGAAATGAGTATCTCATGCTAGTTATTTTCAAAAGCATAACTTTTATTACTTTAATATTTTATTACTTTAATATTACAGTATATTGCTGTAATTTTATTGACTTCTGAGGTGTCTTTAGACACACTTATATTTTTGTGCTCCCCATATCCTGTGCTTTTTTCTTTTATTTGTGAAATCATTAGTTTTGACAAATTTGATCTTTATGAAAGTTCCCCAAGAAACTTTTAAGCTTCATAACATAAGAAACAAAGAAATGAAAATGTTGATTTGATGCAGTGTTCTCCAGAGAACGAACGAATTCAGTTTTTTCCTTTTGCTCATTGTGGTTTGAGAACTATGATTTCTTTTTACAAAAAAAAAAAAAAGGACACATGAGAGAGATATCTTCATTTTTATGTTTTTCTGTGGCAGCCTGATCTACCTTTTTGTCTCTTCCTCATATATTAATGTGAAAAATAATTGACAGTGAGTCATATCTTTTTAATTTGTAAACTAAAGATTGAATTTTCTGAACACACCTCACTGTTCATCGGTTATTTTTAGTGAATAGACAGGCTGGGATAGTAGGAGAAAGATACATGATGAATGAGACTAGTTTGGGAGTTTTTCTTCCCATGTAAAGTTATTTATAAAATCATGAAATTGCTGTGTTGATCTTTACTTATACGCTAAGATTGAACAAAGGTAGCAGGTAAGTACATGAATAATGGAGCGGGGGGAATAGGCAAATATGAGAAGGTGCTAGTGCTGGTAAAATTGTATGTGTTTGATGAACAGAATCACATGTATCTTGGCTTACATGCAGAAAGACAAATAGAAAGTCCTTGAGACAAGACAAGCTTGAAATTCCTTCTTTCTTACTATGTTATAGCTAAAGCATCAGAGTATTTGGAGGTTTGTGATGTTCTGGAATGTAGGTTAAATTAAAACAAATTTTGGCTTTCAAGCTGATACTTTCTGTGGGAGCTTTGGTTTGTGTATTTCTTTTTCTTTATGTATAGAATAAAATAAAGGAGAATTACATGAAGGAATTCGTAGGAGCTTTTAGGATATACTAACAAAATGTATGTCATGCATTTTACTGAAATGTGAACATGTGAGATTGAAATTCAATCTCTGAAAATATCAGAAATTAAACTACTATAACAAAAACTTTATGGGTGTATGCACATACAGCTTTAAAACTACTGTAGAATTTTCACAATTTTAAAAGATATTTAAAGCTTTTATGTACTTATTTAAATAATTGGAATTAAAGAGAAAAAAAATCTGAGTTGCTACTGCAAGATGCTTTTGATATATACAGGCAATCTATTGGGTTTTGTTGTGTGTCTTTGTGGGTAAAAAAATGCTCAAGTTGCATCTTGCATAAATACCAAGATGTTTGATCACTGAAGTCCTGGGATTTCATTTGTGGAATATTCTGGCATAAACCCCTAACTTTTAAACTCACAAAACCTATTTAACAGCTAAGTCTGAAATTTGGGTTTTATTAGTAGAAATGCTGAGAAACTGATTGCTGTGTGGTGTTAAATTGTACAAACCTAACACATGCTTGGGACAGATAGCTTATATGTGAGCTTGAGGCAGATGGAAAACAGTATTGCTAAGAAATACTGACTAGAGATTTATTATTTTTTTAAAATTGTTTGTTGCTTCAATATTCTACTTGCTTGTAGAATACTGAAAAGGGCTTAGCATGAACGTATAATCCATACAGATTTATTTCTTTTTGGAACCACAAGGGTTTCCAGTTGTGCCGAGATATAGTGGCAGAATGCTTGAACCCAAAATGTACACCATTTTGGATTTTAGTTGGTCATGTTTTTAAAAATGAAGGTTCAGTGTGGTGCCGACCATCTTAAAAGCCCTATAATGAAAAGCGTTAATCCTAAATTCACTTCATTGTGCATTCTTTAGAGTCCCTGTAGTTCCATAAGTACCCTTACAAATCTAGCAAATTATTCCCAGGAACTGAAGCTTTCTTATGCTAGTATTATAAATCATATATATGGTGCTTTGGATCTGTTAACTGTCGCCACAGAAGTGATAAAGATCCATAATTTTGGCTGCAGCAATTGTATCATGAGAGCAGCAAATTCTGACGTGCAGTCTCACAGCTGTCAGTACTTAATTTCTCCACTAGAAAACTGAGATTCTCTCCTGCCTATTGCTAACTTAGCTTGCAACCCTGAACGCATTTTTCTTGTGGAGGCAGCACTTTGTCACTTTGCTACTAATTAATTTCAAAAGCACATAACACCTATGGAAATATTGGCCTCTGGGGAAGGAACTTCCTCAAAAGTTGATGCGTTGATGACTTGGGAACGAAGTCTGCGAATAAGAAATTTCAGTCGCTGCTTTGGATTTGGACTAGTATATGTGCATACTGTAGTGTATAGAGCCTACTTGGTTATACTTTGGGATTTTTTTTTTAAGATATTATTAACAGTCACTTTTAGGAAAAGAAGAAGAAAAAATGAGTACTTAGTTTTGAAATTATTGTACTAGTAGAACAATATTTGACAGCTGTGTACTGTTGCATGTTCATGAAATTGCTTCTCTAAATGTCTTGTTTTTCAAATAAACAATTTAATGTGTTGGGTGTTTAACAATTTAAGTATTTTGAAATTATTGAATGTTGAAATTGTGAATTATTAATGAAATTAAGATAGTTGATTGTTTTGTAATGGAATTCAACTGAAATCCAGTGTATGGAATTATACCTTCCCAAGTATTTTGTGAATTTTTACGGTAATTAACTCTGAATTGTGTGGTTCCTTAATTTACCAAAATAGATGAGAGTAGGAAGTAGGGCTTGGGATTTTTCATAGGATGAGTAGGTGACAAAATCTGCAAATCTACAGTGTATTATATGAAAAGTGGGTTCTTGTGCTTAAACTGCTAGCCTGTATTTTTAGATGTGAACCCCATACAGCTTGCCACTAGTCTGAAAATTTTGATTATAATGGTGTCAGATTCTGTGCACTTTTAAATGTTACTGAGCTGTGAGCCATCCATTTCATTATACAATCAGCACATTCCTTAAATGTCAAACCAGCTTAAAAATTCTGTAAGTGGGCAGGTAAAAATGTAAAAATCTAATTGTGGCAAAATTACCTTAAATTCTTGTTCAGTTACTCTTGCAGAATGCATACTTTAGAAAATGTTCTATATATCAATGTTGCCGTCAGTCACAGGAGCAGTAGCTATTTCTTTCTTTTTCATCAATACTTTAACTGTGAAATTTATATTCTTTCAACTTTTTTGTACAACAGCATTAATCTTATTTTTAACTATTGTGTTAGAAAACAACACACAAACAAGTAGCTACTGCTTCTGGATATTTTGTGTTAGTTTACATCACAGTGAAGTAGATGCACGACTTGTGTATGTATAGATAAGCCAGCAATTTTCTGTGTATTATGGGGACTAGCAAAATCTACATCACAAATTTTGACACATTACAGCTGAAGGAAGAGGAACAGCGTGCAAGACAAGGTACATTCTTCAAGGAAAGATGCTTGTCCAGCAGTTTGCTTCATGTGATTGAACTGAGCCTGTAAGGATTCATGGATAAAATGAACAGGAATAGATCTGAATAAAGCAAATCTGCATACATGGTAACCAGTAGCTCTTTTACTTTTTTATGTTGCTTAACTGTTTTATTTGAGGGAAACCTGTGTGATTTAAACCTTTAGCTTTTGCAACTTTATTACTGGTTATATACATTTGGCAATTATAATGTGCAAACAATTGAAAAAAGTCAAGTAAATGCTTGTTTTTATAGTAGTTTGTTCATGTTAAACTGTTCATATGATAATGTCTGTACACAGCACCACTGATTACCGTAGATGTAGTGTTGTAATAAACTGTTTAATGGGGCTGATGTGTAAAGCTGTTCAAGTTATTTGATGTTTACACCTCAGGGAAAGTCTTGTGTTCAGCAATATTTAAAGATAATGTTACAATGAAAACATTGATGCTGTCTTCAAAAACATTGCAATAGTTCTTGCATATGCCTCAACCTAATCTTGCATTCAGCAAGTTAAACGTACTAATGTTGCGCTCTCACACTCAATTTTGATATGAAAATAAGTGGTTACATAAAACCTTTAATACTATTTTGCTTTCTAGCAGTGTTTACCTAGGTGGCTTGTGAATTTGCTAATTGACACATAAAACTGTAAAAACTGCAGCACTCTGTGGTTGATAGTTTTGAGGAGAGATGGTCCCAAGTCTGTGATTTTTAGCACACTGAAAATTTTATCTTTCATAGAGCCTTGATCCTGATTGACACTAAATTGATATAAACTTAAACTGTTCATGTGAACTTAAACTGCCCATAATAAGGGGTAGAAAGGTTAGGTTTAAAAAAACAAAACCCTGCAGTTGTTTACAGTTTTATAGTAATAGTGCTTGTGTGTGTTCCCTCTCTACCCCCAAGGCCGTAGCAGTCTGTACATAGTTGTATATTAGAAATGTGCCAGAAGAAACAAGATGTTACCATTTTTATGACTTTATGGGTTTGGTATTTTCTTAATACTTTGGGGTTTATTCACACATGCATATAAAAGAGAAGGTACACTTGTATGTCCTTGTTCACCGATGGGCAATATTTAAATGTCTTAGCAAAAAATGACGCAGATTAAATTTGTCAGATGAGGTTTTGTAAATTTACTTAAAAACAAATTAATGGAGCACTCAGTGAAAGCTGGCTTCAAATTCAAGAATTTGTTTTAAATTTCATCAAGTGTGAAATGCAAGTGAATAGGAAGTTCATATAAGCTGCAAAAGCTTAGTTTCTGGCAGCCTTGTGCAAAGGCTCCCTTTTAGTCTATTGTAAATTGTTATGTAATGGACATACTCTGGAGTTTTCACGTATTCAAATAGCCACACTTAATGTTTTAAGTTAAGTTTCAAGACCTCAGATGGCTTTAAGAGGCAACCCTGAGAAAACTCTTGATTTCTTTTTTTACCAATTTTGAAGATTTTACAGCCAACCTAAAACGTTACCCTGTTCAGGAAAGCACTTAAATCCATTTGATTTTCCAGAGCATATCAAGCACGTGCTTACATTCCATATATTTCAAGGAATGTAAATATATGCTTTAAGTTATCTTATTTGCATACCTGAGTGATTTTTATGCTTCGAGTTGGGACCAGTAGCTTGTGCAACTGCCCAAGTTTTGCAGAAGTTTGAAATGCTCTGATATTTTGGCACCTGGTACTCAACCAGGTTTTCTGCAGCCAGGTTGATGCTGTTGGACTTGGCTACAGCTTCAGACTCTCCATTTTTTTTTTCCTCCCTAAATTGTGTACCTCAGTTCCTCATGCATGGGATCACTGGTGTTTATTGAACTATTTGCTACTGAGAAGATATTTGACATGTTTGTTTAATCCTGTTTGAAAATGAAAACTGCCTTTAAAAATTTTGTAAAACTGAAAGCTGTGTCAAACAAGTAATGAATCACTTCCTGCTTTTTTTGTTAGTAGGTGTTGGTTACAAACAGTACTGTTGTAACTTTTTTTTTCTTTACTTAAAAACATTGTTTACTACTGTGTGTAATAAGTTTAAGGAAGAAATAACCTGCCTGTAGCTGTTACATGGGGAATAGCTAATACTGGAAAGGCAGCAGGTAAGTAATGTTCCATTGAGTAGATATATTAAATTTTAAAATAAAAAAAAGTAACTTTACAAGCATTTTATGCAGGAATTGATATTTTACTCCACATTGAAATAGTTTTAAGGAGACTGTTGCTCTTTTTACATAGAGTGTAATTTCTCACTCACATACGGATTTCCATTGCTGGCAATGGAAATAGCAGGGAGGGAATAGCAGGGGGTAAATAACATAAGTTAAACTGAATAATCATTGTGACTTGAGAGATGAGATCCCTGTATGAAGCCCATTATTTCTGCCTGTTCTCCAGATACTTAATTTTAACTGATAAATGTACTGTGTTGCAATTTAGATAATATTCTCTTGAGTGAGTGTCCTTTGTTAGATTTTTTTTTTATATAAAACAAAAAAGAAATGTACAGAAAAAAATCCAAAGACCCTGATAGACACCAAAAAGGAATATGCGTGATGTACATCATGTATAACAGGATCTGTAGTAGAATTTTTACCAAGGTTTGGTTTATTAAATATTCCTGGCAATTTTCTGTACCTGCTCAGGAAATGGCAGTTTAGAAAATAATTGACTGGTGATGATGCCATGATGGCTACTGCTCTTGATATTCATTCAGTTCTAATCCATCTCCTTTTGCTGATGAAAAGATGAAATAGTCTGTGAGGAAATACTTTATTTCTTTCAAACGTTGATTTTATAAGTAACATTGAAAATATTATGTTAAGGCTGTGTCCTTTATCTTGAAAGACAAAACCAACAAGTAGTGACTTAGGAGTGGTGGTGCTTTAGCAACAGTTGTTGTTTTATTGGTGATTTGTTTTTTAGATGTAGAGAGTGATTTTTTTTAAAGTAAAATTTTTATTGGACTATAGGTTTTGACAGGTCAAAAGTACTTCAGAAGAAGAACATAGAATTTTGGAAACTGTACAGTCTTTTTTTCCTCATTCCCTTTTTACTTTCTGTGCCAATAACTTTTGTTCTGATTACATTTTGAAAAATGTTTGTCAGAACTTCAAATTTTTATTTACAGTGTGGCTTATAAGCTTGGATAGCTGTTGTTTTTGTGTTAAACAAGATATTTTTATTAAATTTAGACATTAGCTTTTTTTTTTTTTGTGGACTGAGTATGTTCTGGTTTTGTTCCTCTGAAATTGGTGAGGCTTAGTTTTTCTAACTGTATTTTTTTACCTGATTGTTTAGTTGCATACCCAAACCCTTGTAAATGTTTTCCTAGTTATATGTGGATAATTGGAGATTTAAATGTTGTATATACTTGTCATCTGTGTTTCTAGTAAAATACATGGCATTCTTTATAGAAATACTTAATTCCTGATTTTCATTTCTTATCCACTTGCTCTCTTGTGTACAGGTTAAATAGACTTTGCTCCTATTTTTACTTATAGAATTTTATACATAGCCTGTTAAAGTTGTCTTTGGTTCTTGTGTAAACTGAGATACAGCCTTAAATTTCCTGATACAACACTTGTTAAGATACTGTCAGTCATGTAGATTCAAATATAAAACATGCATGTTTAAGACTGGTACTCTTCAAAGACTGAAGACACTAAATTACTTCTGCATTGAAATATAAGCCCTTCAAGATTTTAGGGAAGGAAAGTATGAGTCAGTGTCCATATACTTGAAGAAATTTCAATTCTTTCCAAAATAACAATTTTGCCATAGGAAAGAAGCAACGTGGATTCGCCTAGTATTTAAATTATTTTGGTAATTGACTGCACAGGTCTTGAACTTAATGGTTGCAGCATGCTATTGAATCATGATGTTTATGCAGAAATACTGTCTCTTGCAATTATAATGCCTTGCAATTAATATTTCAGACTGGCTTGGGGTGGGTGGGGGTGTTGAGGTGGTTTTTTGGTTTTGTAGTTGTTTCCCTTTCCTTCTCTCTACCCCTTGACCCCCCATTAAGGTCTGATATCCCATGTATTTTTAGATTAATTTTCATTTTAGAGGATAAATTTACTGAGGACAAGTTTGGAGCATAGTTCATCAGTTTGATGTTCTTGGGAGATTTTCTTCCCCCATGTTGGACGAAGTACAATAAAGCTCCTCATTCTATTTGTATATGATAAGCTTGTTAGTTCCTGAACCCATCCTATAGCTCAGTGATTGCAGTGGGTTCTAGGTTCTGGTATGACCTATGCCTGTGCTTAAATCTTTTAAAACTTCTTTGGAAATACACTAGTTTTACTGAAGTCTATTGAAAATAGTAAACAGTATACCTTTGATCCCAATGGAATGGAGCATTTAAATTGTAAAAATTCCCATCTATTTATACCGTGTAATGTGATTTTTACATGATTTCAGTATACACTTTTGAGTATATTCAACTAATAGACTTCAACCTCACCCTCTTGTACACAGTATTTTGTAATAGAAAATATTTTAAACTGTGCATATTATTCTTACATTATGAAACAGACATTTCCTTGATCTTCAAATGTAAGAAAATGAGGAATGTGTGTGCTTTTATAAATACAAGTGATTGCAAATTCAGCTTCCTTACTACTGCAGTTGTCCTTTTTTAAAATAATAAAGAAAGGGGGGGAAAAAGCCAAATGTTTTAAAGGTGAAATACATTCCTATTTGGTAAACCTTAGCAGTTTTATGACTATTATCAGCGCTGCTGACTTTCTAAACAAAAGGCTGTATTGTCTTCCTGTACAATTCCATTTCCTGGTTCCTGCTTTGCTCAAGGATCTATGAGTAAACTATTCAAGAGATGGTTTGAAATACAGGAGTGGGGTTGTCTAAGTTGGAATGCAGAATTGCAATGCAAAGTGTAAGGAAATGGATGCCTGTCAGAATGCCTGACTCCAAAGGATTTTATATATATAATAAACAGTTTCCTGATGCTGGCAGGCCAAAGAGTCTGTTGAACACTGGAGTTTTTGGAGACCTATATTTCTCCACAAGGTAAGATGGTATGCTAGCAAATGTGGATTTTAATACTTTTTCAGCAGAGGTACTTAATCTGTAAGTTTAGGGATCATTTCATCTTTTTTAGATGTTATACTTGAAATATTGCACAACTTTTAGCTTTCATGGGTTTCTTTTTTTTCAGCCTTTAGGAGACTGTTAAGCAATTTGCTGTCCAACTTTTGTGTTGGTCTTAAACTGCAATAGTAGCTTACCTTGTATTGAAGAAATAAAGACCATTTTTATATTTAAAAATGCTGTTGTCTGTCTTCATTTCAGCTTGTCTAAACTTCTCATTATTGTCAGTCTTTTCAAATTTTCAGACATTAAAACTTGGAGCGTGGACATTCTAACGAAGTTACAGCTAGATTCTGTGCTACAATTATTTCTGAATCTAGAAATAGTTTTATTCTTTATTCTTGTCCTTATCTGGTCTTTAAAGACTCTTTGCAGAGTTTACAATCAATAGGAAGTGCAGACTTTTTTTTTTAAGCCAGCCTTTTTTTTCTGTAAAATACGGTGACCCACATGTAATGTATTAACTAAAGGGGAAAAAAATAAGCATGATGTGTAAAGCAATTTCAGTCTCTTAAAATTACATTTTCAGAATCAAATCTCAGTATAGTAATGTTTGGAGCTGTGGTAAAACTTTTTAAAATAAGAACTTTTTATTTGAACTTGGTTTCTTGAATTGGCAAAATCTGGGAAATGTTAATCATTGCAAAGCATGTGCTTGTTGAACACAGCAGTTGTAAAACAGCTGTATGGCAGGTTGAACTTGTCAGCTCATCTCATGCAAACAGTTGGTTTGGTACCAATGACAATAATATCCATCCTCTGATGATTTAAAACTACTTTTGGTACTGGGGTTTCACGGGCAAATGTTTTTGCTGCGAAAGCAGAGCTTTTTGTTATATAAAACACACATCTGTATGTTATAGACAAAAAGCCACTAGCACTGCCGTACTGTGCCATCCTAGTGGTGAGCTTTTCATAATTCATAATACTTGTCAAAGTTCATTTACTGTGGCATAAAATGAGCTATATCCATTATACCATCTTAGATTAATGGTACCATTTTGCAGTGCTGTCGACTCCAGCTTTGGTCTGTGATGAGCCTTTAGCATTTAACAGTGGTAAGATTATGTGAGAGCACTGGTTTTCATTTGGGGAAAAAAAAATCATTTTTATCTTTATAACTTCAAAAAGAAGTCTGAAATGTAATCTGATTGCCATGGAAGAACATTACATTCATGATTGTGTTTAACCCTGATGAGCAATTGTGCAGGTCTTTGTTGAGAAGACCCAATGCTCATTAGAAAAAGAACCTGAATTTCTTTGGGTAGTGCTCCAAACCTGCAATAATGGAAATAACATTCAGTAACTGTAAAGGACTCAGACATTAATTATTTAAAATAGCAAGCAAGAGGACAGGAAAGTCAACTTGACCACTGAGTTTGCTGCTCTGTCTGAATTTCACCATTATAACCTGAATTCTTAGCAGCACGAGTGTGTGTTGTAGCCTGGCTTCAATGACCAAGTGAAGATTCAGACCGAGATGGAAACAGTGTTGTGCTGTGGCTGGTGGGGCTTTGGGGACTGCAGGCTTCCTCCTGGGTTAAGGACACAGGGGAAAATCATTGTAAACTCTTGATTTTGAAAGTATCTTATTATTGCAATTTTCCTCCTGGTTAGGGTGTTCAGCAGTTCCAATTGCTGAATGGGAGAGAAGTGTAAAGCATCCTGTCCCCAAAAACGTGGGATGTATACTCTAAGATAAACACAGTGGCGATTCAGTACGTGGATGAATTCATTATGGAGGTGTTCAAGCATAGGTCAGCTAACCAGGATGCAAGACCATTAAGGTATGATTTGAAATGGTATCGGAGAATGAGAAAGGTGAGCACTCTGAGTATGGGTTTTGTTTTCTTTCCAATAGGATTCCTGGGGAAAATATTATCCCTTGAGTTTGATGCAAGGAAATAATTCGATAATGCCTATTAGGAAAGCTTTCTTGCTCAATTCTGCTTGCAAGAACCTTGCCTCCAACCTTTTTCAGTGTCTTCTTCATAGCTGTTGCGGATTGAAGGGCCCAGAGCCCGTGGTGAGCTGGAGGGAGAGAGCATGCTGGAATCCAGGCTTCAGCAGAAGATTATTGTCCTTGCTTGTTCCTCTCTCCAGTGCTTAGCAATGTGGAAGCTGGTACAGAAGTTTGCTCTCTGCCGCCTCAGCTGCAGGCTGACTGGCCTTAGCAAAGAGAGCTAATTCTTCCCATCTACTCTATCCTCTGAGGGCTGCAAACAAGATGAAAAATGCCAAAACCCAAAATTACCCACTCCAGGATAAATCTGTTCCTTTACTTGACTGACTAATATCACTGTTTGGCCCTTACAGTTGACTGTCAGTTTTTTGGGAGGAAAGAGCGGTAGAAAGCATTTGTGAGGTTTAGCAGGAGAGCCTAAAATAGTCACTTCTTTGAACCTTGTGTTCTTGTGCCAGCTGCAGTTGAAGGGAGATTACTGGGCTGTAGGAACTGTTTCTGTGAGGGTAGCTCTGGAGATCTTGTGCACATCTGCTGTGGATTTTGCAGCCCAGGCAGCAGGACAGCTGAGTCCCCAGGATGTTGTTAAGGGAAGAGGAAATCTTCCCTTCTGCTGCTGCACCTTTTCTGAGCCAACCTCACTGAAGGCACTACTGAAGTTTCTCTTCTTGCAAAGCTGGCATTTTGCTTCATTTTCTGTCAATGTAGGAATTACTGATCAAGGAGAGGCTTTAATTTTGGAAGTTTGTCTCTATGGAAGTGAGAGACATCTTAAGCACTTGCTGGGAAGCAGGCATTGAGTAAGGAGTCGGAAGTGTCCTTTGACCTTTTTTAGTTTGGAATGGGAAGAGATGCTCAGGCTCAAAGTATTAGTGCTGTTCTCTGTCTCGTAATTTTCCCCTGGTTCATCCTTCAAGCAGTTTCATAATACTGCAGCTTGTCCAGGGGAGATGGTAAGCTGCAAAACAGAGGAGCAGCAGAAAGCAAATCAAATGCCAAAATCAGCAGAGCAAAGTCTGTATGAAGCTGTGAAAGGCAAGTTTGTCCAGTGCAGGCTGAGTAAAGGAAGACAGAGGTATGTGTGTAGCTTATGATCACAAAGATACCTTTCTTACAGGCATTATTATATGAAATTCAGGTGCATGCACCTGAGTGTCTGTACCCTGAAATGTTAGACTATAACAAATCATGACACCAGGCAAGGAAATGCCGGTTTAATTATTTTGGGACCAGGATGTCTGTTTTGCATTGGGAATTGGCTGAGTCCCCTTAGAGGTCTGTGACATTACACTCTCAGAAATAATCAACTGAGAAAGGAGTTTTTCCAAGTTAATCTCTGCATTTTTCCAAAGACAACCACCTGGTTAGCATAGCATATTTGTTGCAGGAATGTAGTCTGCACAGTCAACACCTCTGACAGTGGGTTTGGTGTATCCTAAAGTACTTAAAGCATAACACTACTTGATTTTCTGAATGGATCTTGACTAACAACAGAGATTAAATTCTTCACTATGTCTGGAGTAGTTATAAGTTTATGTTCATTCATGATCTATGAGTACAGGTAAGACCGATGCTGCTCAGGAGACTTTGTTGTGTAATAGATGGACAGATTAACTGGAACTGCAAGAGGAAGAAAATGTATCCATCACATTGGATTTTTATCTGTTTTACCTCTTGGAAGATACAAAAGCAAGTGATTGCTTCTGAAAAATGCGAGGAAATGGCAGGAAATGGGAAGACAATAAGCCTGCTCTGTGTCCAGGAAAAGTAACTTGTTGGGAGAGCCTTAGAGAGGCAACAGAAAGGGACCAAAGTGAGAGTGAGGTGGGAATATATTTTCTTTCTTTGCCTGAAGAAAGGAGGTGAAAGGTGCAGAAGCAGTGTGATGGAGTGGCAGCTGCAGAGTGCAGCATGTTTAGTTTCAAGGATGCTGCAAGCCGAGAGGTGCTGTGCTGCCCTTGGCCTGAGGGAAGGAGAAGAGCAGTGCTGTTAAGATTTTTTGCTTACTATATTTTTGATGATGAGTTTGAGCTGGAAGCGAGTCAGAGAAGTAACATAATGTCTATATTACATAACATGTAATACAGAAAACAGTGAGATGCTGGTCAGCTCAGACTTAAATGCTGAGACACAAATTATATGGTGTTTAAGGAACTAATCAAAGTTCTCTACCTTTTTTACTCTGTTCTTTTTCTGCTCCTGGAGAGACAGTGTGAAAAACAGTTGCAGCCCAGTAGAAATAGAGTTCTCTTTGCTGCAGATAGAGGATTGCTATTCCTTTTAATTATCTGAATCTGCTAATGCATCTCTTCTGAACAATTTGCAGAAAATTATTAGCATCATGATGATGATGATGATTTGCACTTTGCTTCCCATCAGACTGCTGGAAGTCTTGTAAACCTTGTGCTCTTTGTATAAATGGGAAGTAAAATTAATTTCTTTTCATACAGGGCTTCCCAGTTTTACAGAAAGGATTCAGGGTAAACAGATGGTTTTAAAAATTATATATCGCTGAACAATTTTCAAAACAATTTGAATCTACTTAGCACTGGCACCCATTGAGTAGATTTTTTCTTTTTATCCTGTATATTAATGGTAAAGGTGTTCTGTCACACAAGGAAGGATATGTTCAAAATGGGGTAGATGTGCAAATGGAGCGTAAAGGGGCTCTTTCTGCCATCTAGAGGCATGAAAAAAACACTCCTTTGCTTAATTTATAATCCCATGAATTATTGTGTCTGCACTGTCAGCAGAACTGTGATAATCCTCAACTGTCCTAATTTTAAAAAGATAGCAGTCACTTTTTTCCCCCACTTTTCCACAAAATAAACAAGCTGTCTTTTCCTTGCCTTGACATCTCGTGAAAAAGCTCTTGTTTATTGCCTTATTTCTGCATATTGTTTTGAATGCCTTTTGAGTGTACTGCTCTAAAAATCTTGTGTGTTTTCCTGTATAATACACTTGGAGTGAAAGAAATACTTCAATGCTCAGAAACCTTTATTTGACACTAAAAACGCTGGAAAAAAATACTGTCCACACAGGCAGATAAAATGTTGCTTGTAGTGGAATGCATCTCTAAACCCCATCAGAAGAAGGGTGGGTTCCCATGTAGAATAGGCAGCATTCACCTCTGAAGGAGCAGAGGGCTCTATAGAGTTACTGCATTTCAGAATGGTTTAATTGATGCTTAAAACTGATTTCTGAGGCTTGCTGGTATCCACTTTCCCTGTTAACTGTCTACTTCTTTTTGACAGCTAGCCATTCCACCTTTTACAGTCTGCAGACTGTGCTTCACTTAAAAAATAAATAGCTCTGCCTGATGTGTTGCAGCTCCACACTGGTGGGAGGGAATGAAAACAGAGACCATTCATACCAAACAGGATCCTTATTCATGGGTCAAGTTGTAAGGGACTTGGGCTCCCACCTCAAAAAGTTAATTGGAGCCTATACATAATTAAAACTGCAGTTCTCACTTTTCTGAAAGTCATTTAACCTGGAATCTTTGCAAGATGTAGGTTCACAGCCCTCACTTTCTCAAAGACCTGTAGTGTAAGGGTAATGAAAATAGTGAATGGTGTAGAATGGCCAACAGAACCCTGCAAAAGAAACTGTTGAAAATAATGTCTAAATTGTGTGGTGGGTTCTTCTTTTAATACATGAAGTCCTTGAATCATAAGGGTCAGAGAAGGCCAGTGTTTTATTAGGAGCTATAAAAAGCTGTATTTTGAGCTTCTCCATGTAAGTTCTCCATAATGATTAAAGCTATCTACTGGCTGGCTTCCATCTCAGCAGGAGAAAATTTTCTTGGTGTTTCCTTCACAGTGGTAACTGTATGATACTTCAGAAAAAGAACTTTTGGGTTTTTTTAAGTGGAATCCCTACTGTGCCCTCCTAATTTCAAGTTATCCCCTGCCTGTTCCATTTAGTTAAGTAATTTATCATATTTTAAAATTAATTTAGAAATATAACTTAACCTCTACATTATCATCTCCTTTTTTTTTTTTTTTTTTTTTTTTTAGTTACAGCAATAGCTAGCTCAGATTTTTAACTGTGAGGGGCTTGGATGCATTACTGAAGCAGGGAAGGTTTCTAAAAATTCAAGCCTTTAATTAGGGAAAAAGTATCAAGTTGCCAAAACAATGTTATCACCAAATTAAATTGGTAGTCAGTTAAAACAATTAGGGCTAGTGAGAGAGATGGCAGTATACCATTCATTGCTGGAGCCAGGTTTGTGCTATCCAGCTGCACCTGATCCTTGGAACAGGTGGCCTCTTCCCCCATGCAGTTTGTCCTTTCCAGGACTGGAAGAAGTTTGAGAAAAGTCTTACATGACATTTCTGCAGGGTCACCTCCTGTGAGATTGTGTGTAATCCCCTTACAAAGAATAAAAATGTTCCCATCTCTTTTTAGCTTGGGGGAGGGCGGAGGGAGAGGAAAGCTTAAACACACAATTTTAGAATTAAACTTTGGAGTGACCTAACCTGGGTAAGGATACTGAGGAACCTGGTAATTTTGCTGAGAGTGTGGAGTTGGAAGTTGGTCTTTATTTGTCAAATATGCCAGTATCCATGTGCTGTCTGAGGGTGGCTGACATGTGAAGGGCTCAGCTCTCTGAGTAGCAGCCACCTCCCTTTACGTGGCTCATTTCTTTCACAACAGTGGCTTATGATAAAACTTTGCCTAAGCTGCACACTTGGACAGAGGCTGGGCTCAACAGTTACAGTGACAGATCACATGCAGCAGTTTCCAAAAACAGGTTGGTAGAAGCAGGTTCAAAACCTAGGTTCTCCAGGGCCCTCCCAGCCCTTTGCTATAGACAGGAACCTGGTTAACGTGGTCCAGTTCAAACAATCCCATCAGTTTCCAGTCTGTCCCGTGTCATCTTGTTATGCGGATTTTTTTCATTGAACATATTCCTACAGAGGTTTTCCCACCATAGCCACAGCCTGCTTGTGACTCTGAAATTCAGTGACTGCTTTGAAGATTGCTCCATTTGAGATTATTTCTTTTATTTCAGTAGGCTCAGAGCATGTGTCCAGTGCCACTTCCTCCTTTCTTTTCTGAAATGTGCTTCCATTCTGGTAACAACATTCAAGCCTGTGAACATTCGGATAATAAATCCATTAAGTATTCTTTTGATGAACAAATCTTTGTATGAGGTTTAAAAAAATGGAATTTGTTTCTTTTTCATTCACCTATATCTGTCTTCTCTGTGATTAGCCATGCTTGTAGGTAAAACAGATTGGGAATGGTGTGGGTGTCTTTTAGCCTTCCATGCTTCATTGCACGGCCCCACAAGAAAGCAAAGTAGTAAGAAAGAATGGAAAATGCTGCCTGGGATATGAAGCTCTGTCCTGTCGTGGGGCAGCCAACTGCATCTTTCAACCTCTTTCATGATTTATCTTACAACCTCCTAAGGTTTGTCTGGACTGTGCTCCCACACTTCCTACAGGAAGTCTGTCCCACTCCTCCCATGCTCCAGGGGTTAAGGGGTTACAAATCAAAGCCACTACCTGAATTTCTTGGCTAAATTATATTAATTTGATTTTTGTGCTGATATTGCTCTCTATCTAGTTATTTCCCTTCCCACTGTACTTAACCCCTTAAGGCATTCACAACAGCTAGTTAATAATTCTTCTGCCTCTATTTAGGCAAATTTGTTTAAGGAGTCTCTGGCCTTCTTTAGGACACATGGTGTTTACACCCACTTGCCCTGTTCTTGCATATGTGCTTTTCCATTAATTTTTCCTATAAAAGGAGATAATACACTAGATATTAAGAAGAAATTTTACACTGTAAGGGCGGTGAGACACTGGAACAGGTTGCACTGAGAATTTCTGGATGTCTCATCCCTGGAAATGTTTGGAATCAGATTGGATGGAACTCTGAGCAACCTGGTCTAGTGGAAGGTGTGTGTCCCTGTCCATCACCAGAGGGTTGGAACTAGATGGTCCTTAAGGTTCCTCCCAACCCAAACTATTTTATTACATATTCTTTTAACAGAAAGAAGCATTCTGGACCAAATACCTTTTGGGGACACAGCCTGGGGCTCTGTGAGTCCAGAGGGGACATGGGGTGGGCATTTCCATTTAACAAGCTTTGTTAAAGTGAGCAGGTCCAGTGAATGCCAGAGTTTAGAGGTTAGGATGAATATGGCCACATGCCAAAACCTCTGCTCCTGCCTCAGTGAGCAGTGAAAAGCTCCATGTGAGCATGCCTGCCAGCAGAGGTAAGGTGGGCAGGACTGTTTGGCTGTATCTGCAGTGGCCAGAAGCACCCTCAGGCCACCTGTGAGAGCAGTTCTGCCCGCTACAGCTATTGACAGCATCAAAACAGGACAGGAGCTGCTGCTGCAGAGCACACCCTGCCTGCCACTGCCCACCCGCTGGTCCCCGTCCCAAGAGATACGTGTGCAGCTGTGTCACCTGCACTCATATGGGTATAACCCAGAAAAGAGACAAGGTCATATTTAGCAGAGTATTTTTTTTTTTGGCCATTCCCAGCATCTGCATTTTCACTCTTAGGGCAGTAACAGTGGTGAGAGGGCCCTAACACTGTGCTCGTTTCCCAAGTTTTATTTATGAAAGCTCACTTGACTGTTCAGAAGGTCACCATTGATTGAATATGGTTAGAACCATGGCACAAATTGGGCCATATAGTATTTTCCTCTGTCATTTTTGTGGAAATATATGTTGGGCTTGATTTGTGCTTCTGTATATAGAGAACAATGCACAGAAGCATACCAGAATTTATTTCTAACAGTAGAAATACTGTGTCAGACTTTTTAAAGTTAAGACATACTGCATGTGTTTTTCATATTTGGTTCAATTAAAGAATAAAAGGACCACTCCCTATCATGTGCATTCTCTATACAATCATCTTATTTTCTGAATCAGAATCATGGCTCTTACAGACCAACAGCTGCTGGTGGCACAGTGGTGGCAGGACCCTGAGGGCCAAGCACATGTGCAATACCCCCTGCTCAGGTGAGCTCAGTTTCTACTGGTGGTGCTGTGATGGGCTGCTCTCTCATATTCCAGTTGCAAGTAGATTAACAAAGGTTGGTTACATCTCTATCTTTAAAAATCAAAGCAGAACAACATTCAAGCCCACCCTTTCCAAAGGAAAATCTGTAGGGCAGTCATGCACACACAAGAGGAAAAGGTTTCTTTAGAGTCAGAACTGCATCATCTCCCCCTCTTGTTCATCTTGTTACTGGAATGAAGAGTTTTCCACAGAAGCAATTTTTAATTAGAAGTTAGATTAACCTCAGAAGATTTTTCTTTGAAGACAGCAAGAGCTTGACCACTTGAAGAAGACTGGCCCCTGATATATATTTGCTGAATATATATCAGCAAATATCTGAAATATAGCATCCTCTTGCAGATTAGTTGATTTTGCATCATTTGTGGGCTTGCTTCACTGGACTTATTCTGCTCACTCTGTAACTGAAAGTTGCCAGAGGAAGGTTCTTCAGTTTTCCTCAGAAACTAAAAAGGACCTCACAGAAATTGCTACATATCTCCAGCTCTCAGTTCTTGTAATCAATAGGATGATGTCCTACCAAAGAAGGTGATATCCTATATACTCCAGAGATGTACAAAGGTTTCTGGATCAGAGATCCCACAGATGAAATATTTTGAAGTTCAGAGCAGCTGCCCAACTATGAGCATACTTGTCACTGTCTTTTTTTCATTTTTTTAGTGACTTTTATAGGCATTTCCCTCCCACTGTACCTGTCTTGCCAGCACATACTATACCCTCACTGGGACTTCTTTTTTTCAGGATGTCTCATTTAACCAGGCAGTGTGTGGGTCCCTGGGAATGACATGCAATAAAATAGTGAACACCAACAAATAGCAGCAAAGGGTTATGTCTGAAGACAGTTAAAGTAAAAATACAAAAAGAAGAAAAAACCTTTATCTAATTCCCTTCTTCATTCTTTAAGTTCTACTGAGCTCAGACAGAAGAGCATGTGACCTGCGTGCAGAGGACTGTGAGTGATGGAAGTGGCACAAGTGTATGGTATCTCTTGCATTTGTAGGACGTGAGCAGCCAAGAGAGGGAACGCTTGGGGGTGTTGGTGGATGAGAACTTTGGCATGGCACAACAGTGTGCACTTGCAGCCCAGAAAGCCGTGTCCTGGGCTGCATCAAAAGCAGCGTGGCCGGCAGGTCCAGGGAGGTGATTCTGCCCCTCTACTCTGCTACCGTGAGATTCCCCCAGGAGTGCTGCATCCATCTCTGGGGTCCCCAGTGTAAAAAGGACATGAACCTGTTGTTGCAAGGAAGGCCATGAAGGTCAGAGGGATGGAGCACCTCTCCTATAAAGACAGGCTGAGGGTTGGGGTTGTTCAGCCTGGAGAAGGCTCCAGGGAGACCTTAGAGCAGCTGTCCAGTACCTAAAAGGGCCTTCAAGAGAGCTGAAGAGGGACATTTTTGCTAGGGCATGTAGTGACAGAACAAGGGGTAATGGCTTTAAACTGAAAGTAGATATAAATTAGATATAAGAAGGAAATTCTTCTCTATAGGGGTAGAGAGGCACTGGAACAGGTTGCCCAGAGAAGCTTTGGATGCCTTATCACTGGAAGTGTTCAAGGCCAGGTTGGCTGGGACTTTGAGCCTCCTGGTCTAGTGAGTGTCCCTGCCCACGGCGGGGTGTAGGAAAAGGATGGCCTTTACAGTCCCTGCCATGGCGTTCCCGTCACCCCGGGCCGGGCCGCAGCTGCCGCGCTCCCGGCCCTGCTCCCGGCCCCGCTCGTCCCGCCCCGCTCGGCCGCCGTGCCGCTCGGCGCAGGGCGCGGCAGCCCCGCCCCGGAAGCCGCGGGGGATGGCGGTCGCGGGGCGGCGGCGGCGGCGGGAGCGGCGGCGGGGCCGGGCGGGGCGGGCGCGGCGCGGGCGGGCGGCGGCGGCGGCGGGCGGCGCCCCCCGGCAATATGTTCAAGAGAATGGCAGAGTTCGGGCCTGACTCCGGCGGCAGGGTGAAGGTGCGGCCGGCGGGGCCTCGGCAGCGTCGGCGGGAGTCGGGCCGCGAGGGGCAGCGCCTTTCTAACTGTGCCTGCCTGGTTGTCTTCCTTGTGTTTAAGGGCGTTACCATTGTGAAGCCGATCGTGTACGGGAACGTCGCGCGGTATTTTGGGAAGAAGAGGGAGGAGGATGGCCACACTCACCAGTGGACGGTGTATGTGAAGCCGTACCGGAACGAGGTATAGCCGGGCTGCTCGGGGAAGGGGGGTCAGGCGTTGGAACAGCTGCCCGGGGAAGTTCGGGAATCGCCATCCCTGGGAGTGTTCAAAACGCGTGTGGATGTGGCACCTAGGGACGTGGGTTAGTGGTGGCCCTGGCAGCGCTGGGTTAAGGCGTTAGAGGTGTTTTCCAGCCCAAGCCATGCCCTGTGCCATGGGGAGCGCGGGCAGGGTAATGCCAGGCGAGCAGCACTGGAACGGGCCGGGGTCTGAAAAGTTGGGCTTTGAGAAAAGGGCAGAAAGGCCTCGTGGCATAAGCAGAGGAAACTAATAGGCTGGTGGGTTTCCCAAAGGGAAAAAGATGAGGAAAACATATTTCTTTTTACGTTTTTGGAGTAATCTTTCCAGGTTAGGGGAAAGAGTGGAGAGCATTTAGGGAGACAGTACTGACAGACCTGTGTGCTGGTACTAATTTTTGGATTCACCATTTTGCTTTCTGTCTGTGTTTAAACTCAGAAGAAATCCTGTGCTTGTGTCAGAAGGAATGGTAGGCATGTAGGATAGATGACTAAAGAGTAGGTTGGTGTGCTGTATGAATAATCAGAAATACCAATGTTTCTGTTTTAGGACATGTCTGCCTATGTGAAAAAAATTCAGTTCAAGTTGCATGAAAGCTATGGTAATCCTTTAAGAGGTAGGTTTTGCATTTGAGCATTTGTTCCTAGAACTGGGCTTTTGTTCCAGTTTTTTATTCCTTTTATTATTCCACTAAGGCTCTGTCATTGGGTTAACACTTCTGTGTTTCCTACTGTAGTTGTTACCAAACCACCATATGAAATCACCGAAACAGGCTGGGGTGAATTCGAAATAATCATTAAGATATTTTTCATTGATCCAAATGAAAGACCTGTAAGTACATTGAACTTTTAACAACACTTAAATAATTAATTATGGTGGCCTGAAGCTGTGCTCTAGGATATTGCTGGTCAAAATAAGTCAGATAAGCCATGGAAGTAATAAAGCCTGTTCTTGCAGAAAGTGAATTTAACGACTGGCCACATTTTCCTGTTTCTGTGCTTTGCTACAGGCATTCATGACTGCTTTTCCTGCACTTGGCTTCTCTCACATTTACTAATACGTGACTGCATGTTGCACCTTACTTGGTTTGAGCACACGCTGAGGCTTTCTCTTCCATGTAGCTTCCTAGTTCTAGGATATATGAATATTTTAACTTTTTTTGGTCAGATCAAAATCAGTCAAAAAGCAGTAAAGGTACTATGCTAGCGTTAGTCTCTGCCCTAAGGAAATCAGGTTAAGACATTCCTGTAGTTGCATAAAGCACTGGAATTAATTTTCTTTCCTTCCTGCATTTTAGACATATCTTGTAGGTTTGTTTATACAGGTTTATGTAGGAAACTCGATTACCCTGTTTTAGGGGAAGAGGATGTTTATTTCTGAAGGACTGAGTTACTTCTGTTGCATGAACTGCAGCAATCCTTTTCTATATCCACTTTTTGCTAAATGGGAGGGAAACTGAATTTTATGTTTTTCTTGAATATGTGACGATTGATAGAAAGGGCTTCTTGTGCTGTTGTACTCAGTAGCATCGTGACTTATCCTAATTCTGTTCACAGCTTGACCAAGCTGTCCTAAAGTTGGTTGGGTGTTTTTTTCTTTGCTGCTGTTCTTGGAAGGCTGTTTCAGAGCCTGTCGTGTTCTTCCTTTCCAGGAAGTACCAAGTGGAGTAAGGTATTGCTCTGTTCCAAGACCACTCATGGGGCCTGTTTGTGGAAGGAGTGAACTGTGGGCTGTGTGTCCTTTACCCAGGCCATGATCCAAGTGGTTAGTGGTTCCTCAGGGCTGGAGAGAGGGCTTCCATTCCTCTCTCCACCCTGCCATGTGCAGTGCAGTAATGGAAGAGTAACTTCATAAAGAGAGATTTCAAGAAAAAGCTATTCACAGCCCCCCCGGTGTTTCTCTTTCACGAGAAGGGATGATAAGGTCACAGAAAGCACTTTCTAACTGATGAATTGGGAAAGTTGGCTTGAATTAAATGACCAATTTGGAAATGTTTGAGAGAAGGTGGTAGTAGTAGTAGCTTTTATACAACACTCCTAAGCCACTTGCCCAGACACTTCTGAAGTATCAAGAAACCTTTGGCTAATTGGCATGTTTTAACAATTAATACTGAATATAAGTAATTCCACTGAAGCTATATGACATTTATTTTTGCATTCCTAAAAGATTTTTAAATCCTATACAATTGTTTTGTAGGAACGAATGCTACTTGTTGATATCTAGAACAAGATTTCTATTTCCCTACAATTGTTAAGCTAATAAAATTCTGTCTTTGCATAGGTAACCTTATATCACTTGCTGAAGCTTTTTCAGTCGGATACAAATGCCATCCTGGGGAAGAAAACTGTAGTTTCTGAATTCTATGATGAAATGGTATGAATGTTTTTAATGTAATCCTCACTTTATTTTGAAGACTATTAGTGATACTATGTATTTTTGTCCTTCATTAGATATTTCAAGATCCTACTGCAATGATGCAGCAGCTGTTAACAACATCTCGTCAACTAACACTAGGTGCTTATAAGCATGAAACAGAGTGTAAGTTGAAAGTTAAAATATTTTAATTTTAGAAATAAACAGTAGTTGGTTTTGATTTTATTGCTTTTCTTTTCCCGGGCTGTAACAGTACAATGGATTTGGATGCTGATAAAAAGTGGTATTTTTACATTAAATTTAACTTCAGTGGTTACAATACATGGAAAAGGAACCACAGAATGATGGAGACTTGAAGGGACCTCTAGTGCCATCATGTCCACCACCTGCTCAAGCAGGGCCACCTGCAGCTGATCTGTGTCCAGACAGCTTCTAAATGTCTCCAAGGATGGAGATTCCACAACCTCTCTGGGCAACCTATGCCAGCACTCGGTCACTTCCACAGTAAAAGTTTCCTGATGCTCAGAGGAACCTCTGATGTTTCAGTTTGTGCCTGTGGCCTCAAGTGCTGTCGCTAGGCTTCACATACTCATAGTTGTCTCTAATTTCCCATTTGCTGTCACCATGTCAGGTTTTATTTAATCTTAAAGAGAAAGCAAATGATTTCATGAATTGTGTAACTCCATCCACAAAACTGCTGAGCTGAGGGCTGAATGAAGCCACAAAACAAACTTTCTGAGTTTTTTTAAATCCAGGTTTGATTTGGATACCATTTTGATTACAATCATTGAATCTCTAAGGCTAACAGCAATAGATTTTTTTTTTCAGGACATACACCATCAAAATTACTGTTTCAGTTAAAAAAAATAATTACAACTTTTCGTGGTATTTACAATATTTATTTTTCTTTATCACCACCATAGTTGCAGATCTTGAAGTGAAAACCAGGGAAAAGCTGGAAGCTGCCAAAAAGAAGACTAGTTTTGAAATCGCTGAGCTTAAAGAAAGACTAAAAGCAAGTCGTGAAACTATCAACTGTTTAAAGAATGAAATCAGAAAACTTGAAGAAGATGATCAGTCTAAAGATATGTGACAAGTGTGGACTTGATAAAGAGCCTATGCTGAAAATGGGAGGACTTCAGTCATGGAACTGTATGAGTTCAGTTCTATAATCGAGACAATGAGAATTTCACTGGCAAGTGATTGAAGTTTGTGGGAATCAACTTTACAAATGGAAGAAAAAAGAAAGAATGTATCCTTGGTTTATAGTTAAAATCTGTGGGTACTTAACAACTTATTTCAAGTAGAAGGGGTCTCAGAGACCAGACTTTCTTCTTTTTTTTTTAAACTGCGTTTGAGTCGTATATGAAAACTTTGTATTAAGTCTTGTATTAGTTCAATGTTATTTTACGAAATGCTGGTGTTTACTTTTTTTACTTGTTTTTTTTCTACTGATTGTTTAGAGGTGCATCTTTAGAGCTAAAAATAAAATATGCAATTTTTTATTTTAATATATTTTGTCTCCATCCACCTGCAGAATTGTAAGGAACAATTGTAAATAGCATACCCTGATTTAAAGCAGAGGTTGAAATACAGTCATAACGCAAGTTGTTTAAGTCTGGTTACAGTGATTTTGGCATGGCTGTTACCAGCACAGTGAAAACACTTTCTGAAAACAGGATTTTAAATAACTTCTGTATCTACAGGTAAGAGTTTCTAGCCTCAAAGCTGCTCCAACATATATAAGTGCATCAGTTCTACAAGCTGTGCACAGAAGCAGGAGATTATTCCAGTCCTGATTTGTAGGAGTTTAATACTTGTACTGTACTACAGTCACTTCATCAAACATTGTCTCTGCTGCTCCTTCCTTCTACCACTCTTCCCCTGTTCCAGCATGGGTCCCTCCTACAGAGGACAGTCCTCCAGGAACTTCTCCAATGTCAGTCCTTCCAATGGGCTACCACTCCAGCATGGGTCCCCTGCAGGGTCACAAGTCCTGCCAGCAAGCCTGGTCCAGCATGGGCTCCTTTCTCCCTAGGGCTACAGGTCCTGACAGGGCTCTGTTGCAGTGTGGGCTTCTCACGGGGTCACAGCCTCCTTCGGGCATCGACCTGCTTTGGTGTGGGGTCTTCCATGGGCTGCAGGTGAATCTCTGCTCCGCTGTGGACCTCCATGGGCTGCAGGGGGGCAGCCTGTCTCACCATGATCTGCACCATGGGCTGTACGGGAATTTCTGCATCTCCTCTCCCTCCTTCTCCACTGACCTCAGTGTCTGAACAGGTGTTCCTCTCAAATATTCTCACTCCTCTCTCCACTCCTGTTCCCCCCACAGCAGGTTTTTTTTTTTCCCCCTCTTCTTAAATCTGTTACCTCAGAAGCCCTACCACCGTGGCTGATGGCCTTGGCCTTGGCCAGCTGCAGATCTGTCCTGGAGCCATCTGGTGTTGGCTCTGTCGGACGTGAGGGAAGTTTCTGGCAGTTTCTCACTGAAGAATCAGTACATGATCTTAGCAATGCTTTGAGAACAAAGCATTCATTTCTTCCTATTTGAAACAAGTGATGATTGGCTTTTACTGTGGCTTGGTAAAGATTTAGAACTGAATTTAAGTTTCATCACTCACTATGTAGACTTCAGTTTTTCATTAAGAATAGTAACAAACTTGGCATATTTGGTTTATGGTATGTATAGACATAGATGAGGAACAGCTTGTACCAGCAGTGTCCACACAGATCCTTCCTAGCACCGCACACTATCCACGTTTTTCTGGCTAGCTAAGTGCTTTGGTTTATTGATTCAGTAGCCAGTTTCCTTTTAAGCAGCAGCTGAAGAAGAATGTGAGAATTTCACTTCAGCAGAATGCCATTTCCAGAGCTGTGCATTGAAAATAAGATTGGCATGGGTCACAGTATATTGTGCATGCTGAAACAAAAATGGTAATGGAAAGCACAGTTTTGGTGATACTAGGTTATATGTGACATTAGATTTGTCAGTTAAATTACTACTAATGAGGACTAACTCAGATGGAATATTAAACAAGTTCTGCAAGAGCTGTGACTAACATGAACAGGTCTGCTGAAACAGACTTGAACAGACCGAGAAAGAATAGAACCTTTTGAATCCAATGTCTTTGTAGGAGCCTAAAGTATTCTATTTGTTTACATCTTTAATAACATCCAATAAACAGCCTCCTATCCAACTTTACAGAAGCAATGATCCTGGCTCCACTGTTAGTAGCCATCAGCATGCTTGACCAGTGATGTAGTTTTTCTTTGTGGTTAGTGGTCTTCTTTTCCTCCATTTTTCTTTCAACTTTTTGGTTTTTTTCTCCTTTGTGCTCTCTGCAAAGATCACAGAAGAATCGTTAGGCTCCTCTGTCAATAGTAAGGCAAGAAAACAGTCCTAACACGTGTCTGTGCTGATCAGTTACTGTTGATAGACAACAGGAAGACTATCTTGTGCTTTCCAAAGTTCCCTTTTATGTTCTGTGCTTTCATTGGAAAATACTTTCTTTAGATGCTGTGCTCTGCCTATAAGAGTTGTTGATGCACACACTTGAGTGTGTGTACGCCGTAGATCTACAGTAAGTGCTGACCTTCTAGTGCATATCATTTTCAAAGTTACTAGAACTGAAATAGAGTGGGGCACCTAAGGACACAGTTGCATTTGACCTCCATTGCCTTGAAGAAAAACACAAACACTACGCTCTGCTTTACTGCTGGCAGTTCTACAAAGTTCCAGACAAATAGTTATGGTTTGTGCTTACCAGGGTCCTAACTTAAATGCTAGCTATTTTTATTGCTGAGACTGACTTCAGACTGTGGTTTCATCCTGAGTTAAAATTGTGAACAAATGTATTTAAATCTTGCTTTGCAAAGGAGGGGAAAAAACTCTCACTGTGCTGTATGTAGGTACACTTTGATATTGCTGAATCGCACAGTAACTTGTTCAATTTTTTACACTGAAGCTTTAGGCTCCACTTGAAGTAACCCTTTTGTAGGTAAAGATAAAACATGGTTTATTTTACTAATGAAGAATGTTTACTTCAGGCATCAAATATGGTAAAGTAGTAGTGTCATTGCCTCTTCCACTATAAAGACTTGGGGGTTTTAAGTGTTTCAGCTAAGACAAATTAACACTCATCACAGTAATTTCAGACACTGACTGGTTACTCACTACCCAGTGTTATGTATCACTAGTCCTTTTCTTACCCAGCTCCATCTCATATAATTTAGTCCTTTCCTTTGAGTTTGGCACACTGTAATTTACTCTAAGACTGTGAAGTCTTAGAGTAAGGCTGTTGCCTGGGAGGTTTCCCATGAAGAGGGACATGTGTAGATACAGGAGATGTGTAGATACAGTTAAGTCAAAGATTTACTTGAGCATTTTTATAGTTAGTAGAGATGGGACTAGAAGGACTAGTAAGACTAGAAGGAATATTAAGTCATCCTCTTCATTTTCTTTCTAGACAGGTGCTGGTAATAACACCAACTCTTTGCTGTTTATGCATTTAATTAATAATAAATATACCAGTGTTTGTTTACTTCTTAATGGGGGTACAGATTTAAGAGAATTTCAGGTTGTTTTCACACATAAGGTTGTTTTCCAAACACCAGGTGGCAGGTATGTCCAAAATATTCTCCAGTCCCAACAGCAGTTTAATTATTAGGATTTTGGAAGATCTGTGATATCTTTGGTTGATCTCATTTTCTTTGAGATTTGATCATCTGATTAGACAACTTGTATTTGTTTCTGTAGAGATGACCAAATTATCTCTTGCATGTTATGAAACTGTTTGGCAGCCTTGTCAACAAATCGAGTGTGATGTGCCAGGAAGCAAAAAAAAAGTGTTTGTTTACAAATTTTGTTCATTTGTCAAGGAAAGCAGCTTTCAAAATGCAAATCTTAGGGGTTGTTTTTAGATTTGTTTGTTGTGTTTGTTTTTTTGTTTTTTCTTTTTCAGGCCAAGATTGTGTGACAATAACATAACTTAGGCAGTCTACTGGACTGCATGCTTTGCTTGCACTCAATTGCTTGTACTTCAATTGCAGGAACAAAATGGCAAGATTTTCCACAAGTAAAAGTAATTAATCTTTTAAATTTAATGTTAATAAAGGCAATAAGCTTCTTTGACTAATTAATGCTTAATGAATACTATGAATGAACCTTTGGCTTCCAAGTGTGTTGAAACTTCTAATTTTCCTGAATATAGCAGGGAAGAACAGCTTAAGTAAGGGAAAGAAAAGAGAATTAGGATGGTAGAAAAGAATAGCAACAATGAAAGATTCCTGTTATGTATTACGTATTTGGCTGGGATTTATTTAACATTCATTTATGATATATTTATACTATTTCCATTTTAAAATATTTTAAACTAGAACATGAAATCACGTAAGTTTCTAGTGAAACAATCTTGCCTGTGCAATAGCCAGTAAACATCCAAAATTAAAATTTACATTTAGATTTTTGTAGGAAAACGCTCAAGAATGCCAGGTGATTAGGCCATAAAAAGAAGTAATTAGCATTGCAATATGCAGTATTTGTCCTACTAGCCCCCTAATAATTACTATACTTTGTAAGGTGTTCATTTGTTAAACTAGAGGCTGGCCCTTCGTATTCCCACAGCTGTTGGGAATTCTGTACTTTAGGACAGAAACAAATTTCACCTGATCTACTGGCTGCTGCTTTTCTAATACTTTCACCTCAAGTGTTCAACATCTTTTTTCTTCGATGTCTTACTTCTGCAACGTCTGGGAGATTTCATGGTTTTTTCAGTCTACAAATCAGCTTTATTTCAAATAGCACATTTTATTTAACCTCTGATCTAGAATGTTAATAAAATGCATGGGTTTTATTTTAACAGGTTTTTAAGTTTCTCAGTGAAACATTCTGTTATCTTTAATCTTAGGATCAAGAAACAGGACATGTGACTAAGAAAGGTCTTCCTCACCCGCTGAATTAAGCAGACAGAATTGCACCTCAGTTGAAATTACTCCAAACAATAGATCATAGAATCATTTCACAGTTAAATCATAGTTTCTAAGCTTGCATCTTTAAGCAGTACCATGCTGGGTAAATATAAGTATTTAAAGTGGGTAAAACCAACAAGGTTTATGTCTCTGCATGTAACAAGGGTGACTACTTTTGGACTCAAAATTTGGAGAATGAATAGTGCTGCACCACTGTATTGTTCCATGCACTAAGTCTGTTGAATGTAGCAGGACCCACATGTGGCAAGAATTAATCCAGGTAATTTTTGTTTTAATCACTGTCCTGATTAAAGTGATAACTGTGTCCCACCTAAAGCTCCATTCAGGTCCTAAGCCACCTGAACTCTGAGAAGGTGATAAGGAGAATGTTGAGAAGTTAGGTTTGAGGAGCTTGCATTTAACTTTTGGTGTTATTTCCTGGTTTCTGTATGGAAGTTTATGCAATAGTTGAAGCATTTTCTTGGTAAGCTAAATACTCCCAAGGAAAACTGAACCTGCATCACACAGTTTTAGAAGTTCTTAACCATGAGATCATGAGAGTATTCCAGTGCTGCTGCCCACAGTGAGCTGTGACAGTCAGCTCTGCAACTTCTCTAGGACCGGATAGGGAACAGGTGAAGGAAAACTATAACCTCAGTTAGCAATTAGGGCATTGGAAAAAAGAAATGGAGTGCTTTTTTTCAAGCTGAGTAAAGCCACCATCTCAGAAAAGGGTTATATCCTTAGTAAATAAAATGTCTAAATTAGATGAAATTGTTTTCCCATTACCTTCAGAAGTTACACAACTTTTTAGTGATTGTAGAATAAATGTATAGATTGGACAAATTAGAACTGATTTTTTTCCTTCTTGCTACAGGTTAAGCAGGATTAAACCAGACAGACTGAATTCCAGCACCCTACTACATAGTGTTTAAAGTGATCAAAGCATCCACTGCTTTGCAAAGCTTTGTAGTTGCTCCGAATCTTCCTTTTATAGTCCTTATCAGCAACAGCCAGGAGTTGCAGTGTTAGATGAGCATGGGCATTGCCCTGGCTTATGACTAAACATTGTGGGCAATATCAGAGGGCAAAACTGATTTGATATGCACTCAACTGCCAGGCCTGCAGGTCACCATGCTCCTCTCAGGTAGTAGTTTTACTCTTGGAGCATCTCATCATTGATCAGTCTGCTAGTCCCGTGTCCTGATATATTCATTTTACATTATTTAACAGTCAGGAGTCTACAATTTCAAATAGCAAACACAGCCTAGATGAATTTAAAATAAACTGTGTTTTGAGTTTTGCATCTTTTTTTATCAATGAACAAGAAATGAGTCCTAGTCCTTGTGCATTTTCTGAGAATAGAGAAGATATATTTCTAAGACTGTGATTTCTTTCTAGTATCCTTTTCCCCCTCAAGAATAAAAGGCAGAAACAAAGTAATTACTTTTTTGGAACAGGCTGGCACACTATGAGTATTTTAAAATGGATATGCAGTAAAACTTTTCATGGATTCATTGTTTGAAAAGAGCTTCCTCATATTTTAATCTGATCTCATGTGGTACTAAATGCTTGCAAGTGCCCTGCCTCTGCATTTGGAGCTGGAAATGCTCAGTACTTCACTAAATAGACCTTACCTTCAATCCTTGTGAAGTGAGTGGGTTTCCATCAGACCTCTGGCGAATGATGGTAAAAAATCAGCGGATGAAGAAACCACATTTTAATAGTTGAAGGGTCACTTAGTAATGTTTTATATTTCTTGATAGTTAAGACTTTACAGCATTTCTTTACAGGTATTAAGCTAAGGCTTTTGGACATCTGAAAATATTGTACATATAAATTTAAACAAACCCCTTTTTCAATTTGCTACTGCATGCCCTCTTGTTGACTTTGCAGTAAAATTATTTCCTTGTTGCACATTTTGTACATTTGCCCAAAGATTTACCCTTCATAAGTTCCATCACTCTCCTCAGTTCTATGCTACAGCTCCTTCAGCACTCAAAAAAGACTAGAGAGAAATGATCTGTAAGACATAAAGCAACTTATAACTTGTTTTTTCTGCTGCTGTTACTTCCTGAGCTTTATTTGACACTGATGCTGTAGAGTGCAAGCTTCAGTCTTACCTAAATCTAGAGACAGTTTGTGTGACAACTCTGAATATACTTTGTGATAATCTAACAGCTGTCCACATTCAAGCAAGTTGAACTTGGTTAGTGGCCAATATATACCTGTGTCACTTCTCTGTGGTCTTGTATAAAAATAACCCAAAAAACCAAAACCCCGTGGCTGAACCTCTATCATAGTGTCCCTTATACAAAAAATAAAATTTGCCAATCTACTGTATTTTAATAATAATAACATTTTGTAAACACCATCTAATGCTAAATCATTGATGTTTTGCATCAGATGCTTGTTATCATTACAGCTTTGGTTGGAATTTCTGTCTAAAAAACTCTACCACCACATAAATCAACTCAGGTACTTGGGTTCATTCTGATCTCTTTACTGCTCCATAGTCATACTTGTTTGAGGACTGACTGTAGTTTACTCTACTTGGATTAGAATTGCATCCAAAATAACTTCAGTAAAGACACTTTGTAATTGTGAAGCAGAACTGGATTTGAAATAACGTTCTCATGATCAAAGATTCCAAGAAGCTTTTGTAGTAATTGGAGAATAACAACTATATAAAATGTGTTTGCTTCTCATATTTAAATGAAGCATAAAGATAAAATGCATGAGAGGCATATTAAATGAACACACAGATACTTAATCTGATAAGACCAAAGCAATTGAGTGGGATTTTAATTTAGGCATTTGACTGACTTTGTAAAAAAAAAAAGTTTTTGAAGTAATGCTGGCTTTGTTCCATAATATCTGAGAGGTTCACTCAGTTGTGGATTGCTCCACTGGGCTATTCCCTTCCCTGATGATATATTATTATTTATATTGTATCCTGAGAATACTGCACATGTAAAATGCACAGGCAGAGTTCCAGGCCTGAAGGCCTGCAATCTGAACAGGCAATATAGGATGGGTGGTATAATAAATTGCAGTTCTTTACCTCCACTGTAAGCAATGTCTTTCAGCTCCAAAATTATACCCTTCATCCACTTTGACTTGAAGAAGTACTCAGTACAGTTCTCATCCTGTCGCAACACAACTCATTCAGACTATAGCGGACAAGTGAAGCAACTGCTGTCTATGAGTTTCACCATCTTTAACAAACTAGACTAATTTAAAAAAATTAGTATTCCAGGAAGTACTTGCAATGGTTCTTATGATTTTGAAAAAGGAGAGCTGGAAATAAGACTTGAGCATAATTTTTCTGAAACTCTCCCATTAGCAGCAAAAAGGCTTTGATCTGAGGTATGGAGTGGGTATGCAGTTGTTTGGTACAGAACTAAGTAGCCTTAGGAAGAAAGCTTAAGAATAAAATCTCTAAGCATCTTGCTTCGTTACTTTGACAAAATAGGCCTGTAGCTGCAATTTTTGAATGCAGAACAAAAACCTCAAATACTTCAGGCTGCTTCACAGAAGTTTGCACTGACAAGTGGGTCTTATTTAAGACCAGGATACCCAGCCTGCCCTGAGCTCTGACACAAACAACAACTATTTGAACATCTCAGGAAAGGCCAAGAGTACGACAGAGAGAAGGAAAAAAACATCAAAGATCATCTATGGTCCACAGTTACCAGTTTGGTTCTTCTGCCATAATGAAGCTCTCTGTCATGAGGGGACTGAAGCTTTCTTAGCAGTAGAATGAACTTCCACAAGTCAGGCTCATAAACTTCAGCATTTCTCACTTCACCTTGAAGGTCTGTTTCGTTGGGTTTCTTTAGTGTAAACACAAGCCATTTTTTAAAAACGCTTCATTAAAGCAAAAACTCTTCTGTCATCTCTCCCTCATCCTGCTAAGAAGCAATATGGAATAACAAATGCAATTGAGACAAATCTCTCTCTATAATAGAGTTAGCTAGTCCTACCTGAATCAAACTGCTTTGGGAAAAATTATATGAGCAGCACTTCCTTGGTCTCCATCCTTCAGACTCTTCCCCATACTTGTTTCTGTGTGAGGGAATAATGTTGATATATATTTTGATTTTGTCCCTAAATTGGCTTAAAATATATGCTATTATATGCTACTGAAGGGAAAACTAATTATTTCTGCTTAAAATAATCATTGCTTAAAACACCACTACATCAGAAAGTCTGCTTTTATTTCCCTTGTTTCAAACAATTATGTAGTTTGCTTCTACTGGCTTTATGTGTGAATTCAGACAGTCCTGAAAGTGAGAAATAATACACTGGATGCAAAATGAGGCAGTGTAAAAGCAGCTTTACATTCTATTACCAATAATTCTGCTTTGCCACATTTCATCTTTTCTTCTTCTATGCCTCTTCTGAGAGAACATGCCCAAAGTTATTTCACAGATTTGTGTTGGCTGTCTCAGCTCTAACTTCAAAAGTTATTTTTTCAAGGGTTGGAGTGGTTGCTCATTTTGGTGGCCGGTTACCCTCACTTGGTGGTTTCTGCCCACATGGTAATAAAGTTCTTGCTTTCCTGAAGAAGTCCATTCCTTATATACTGGGGAAAAATAAAAAAAAACCCTGGCATTTATGCTTTTCTTCCCTTAAAACGTCAGGTTATGATCAGTACTTCAGCAGCAGCTTCATAAACTGAGCCTTCCCCCAAGCAACAGTGAGACCCTTCAAGAAGAGGGTAGATGATATCTTTCACAGTCCTTCCTTCAATTTTCATCTGTCCATATAAATCACAATGCTCAGTTATCCGCTCGTGTCCAGATATGATTTTGGAGTACGTGGGACAAAGGCATATGAATGAAGGAGAGCAAAGCCTGCTCTACCAGTGTTCAGAACAGCTGATCTTGCACTTTCTTTGACCACTGCTTTCACTAACAAATTATGATTAAGAGGCAGAAGAGTAATCCTGCAGTGTGAGCTTGGATTCCCTCTGCAGATTTACTGATGAGTAGGCAGAGTTGTTTTGGAAGACAGAGAGCGTGTTTTACTGTTTTTCAACATGACAATTTGACTTCTTCAGAGAAGCTTTCATTTCTTGCATGACCCCACAGAAACTGCACAATGTCACCTGAGTCCAATTTATTTCACTATTTACACCGAAGTTAATTTGAAGTAATGTATTTTATCTTTTCTACTCTAGATAGGAAAACCACTGGATTAAAACAAACACCATTATATCTGATTTTGCTAAGTCAGGTCTATCACTGGTAAGGGAAGAATCCAGGTTGCAATTTTAAATGTTCCTTTAAACATTCTTCCTGATCATACCCAAAGGCAATTTTCTGGAAAAAGACAGGGTATCACTCTCATTGCACAGGACACAGTAACTCTGTGTAAGAGAAAGGAGTTTCAGAAAGGCAGAGGTAACACTGGTATGTAATGTAGATTAGAATTTGACATTGAAAACCATTTCCCAAAGACAATTCATTTATTCTGCCAACTACAGTGTCCCTTAGTTATGCAAATGACCAAGCAGAGCAGCAATTATCTGCCTGTGATAGATGCAAGTTTTTCCACCACTGCTAACTTACATTTTTGAGAAGGTACCTGCTGCGCCTGTGGGCACCAGGTCTCCTCAGAGTCATTTTAATAATCTTTGTGCGTGAAAAAGAAGTTTATTTAAATGTAGTCCTGGAACCTGGAATGATTAATTCATCCATTCATGAAAAGCATTCTGTAAGCTGATGGCAAAATACATACAGGAACAGCCATTCTAGTAAAAGTTTACATCAATTTGCTATTTTTCTTCCCTCACTGTCTCAGATCTTATATGTTGCCATGCTGCCAGTCACCAGACTTTCTGCTACTGCCATGCTTTTCCTGACTGGAAACCATAGCAGGACATATTCTTGCAAGAATGCAGCCCCAAGGAAAAAGTAGTGTTATTTTTAACGTTTTCTCTCTAGTAGTCACCATTCATAACTTACAACATATACTGTGAAAAGACTGAGAAAACCATTGATTGATTTAAATCTGCCTTAATTTTTGACTAAAGGCAAAAACTTCACACACTGGCGCTTAATCATACTTCGCATCATGTACAAGCATGCAGTTTTCCATACAAATTCCATAAGGTGTTTAATCTGCTATTGCAAAAATACTTATTTGCATACAATCACACCCTGCTGTGGTTTTAAATGTTTTCTGAGAATACATTTTGAACCTATTACCTTAACCTCACTGCCTTTCTACCCACATACAGACTAACAGACATGCAAACCCTTTAATTTTTATTCAGGCCTGACTGTAATTAAGTTGAAGTGCATTTGTTCTTTAAAACTATAGGACTCAGCTTATTCCATAAGTATTGCTGGTGAATACACTTTTGTTAAGTTGCTGGGCTATAGCAGGGTCTTCAGCTTACAAATGAAAGTTCTTATTACAGGAGAAAACAGTGATGGGCAGTTGTGGGTGTTTCTGTAGTCTGAATTGTTTGTTCATGCCATGCGTGCCAGATGTTGAACAGAAGCAGTCAGCCACAAACAACACTATCTTATCTTTCAAAAATCTTAACCCAAGTACTGAGAAGCACCGACCCTAGTTAAAGACATCAGGGTGAAGAATATCTTATCACTGACTTTCTTGTTGCAGACAGGTTTGATACAGATGCAGAGAATACCTACCTGCACAATCACATCATGTGACATGGCAGCACATGCTATACTGGGTATACTCTTACCCATCATTCAGCATCTGACAAATGAATTATATGTAATTTGTTTAAAGAAGACACTGGAAGTAATAAACTCAAAAACTGTAAGCATAGATGACAGTACCATTTACTATCTCCTGCTATAGCTGCACTCTGACAATCAACTCCTTGACATACTTTTACAAAGTATGTTAATGACTACTGTCAAACCACTGGACAGAAAATACCATAGCTGACTCTTGCTTGCTTTATGCCAAATCCAAAGTGTCTTTATCCCCACTATGTTCTTGCATTGAGTTTTAATATGTAATAGTTAACCCAGACCAAATATATTCCACTTCTGTCATCAGTATGCCATATGAAATAATGTACAGTTGGGGCACAAGCATGTGGTAAGGACCCACCTTAAGAAGCCAGAAACATGTAGGTTGCAATGGGCCTCAGGAAGCCACCTAGGAGAGCCTAAGGCTCAAACTGGGGCCAGTCAGTGCAGATTGCTCAGGACCATGTCTAGTCAAACTTAAAGTATCTCCCTGAAAGGACGGAGCACCTCTTTGGGAAACTTCTTACAATATTTGACTACCTTCACGATAGAAATACAGAAAAAGAGAGAGAGAGAGACTGTACCTAAGAAGAATTTACCATCTTTTAACATTTGTCCATTCCCTCTCAGCCTGTCACAGGGCATCTCTGAGAAGAATCTGGCTCAGTTTTCCATGCAAACAACAGCAGTAAGATCTTTCCTTATCCACCTCCCTGAGGCTGAATAATATCAGTTCTCTCAGTCTTCTCCGATACACCATTTTTCCAGAACTCTGACCATCTTGGTGTCTCTCTCCTAAACTAGCTGCAAAATGGCCATACTGTATCAGACTACACAAGTATCTCTAACTCACTTCAGAATGTAATGACCAGGACTAAAGAGTCAGGAAGAGAGTATAAAGAATAGGTTGGGTATAGAGCAATCCTTCTCGATATATATTCACTTTTCAGTAAATCATTGACTAGGGAAAAGTAGAACCAAAGGCCACTGTATTCCATTCAACTTACTGCTTCCCTTTTGAGTTTATTTCCTTTTTTGAAAGTAACTGACAGTTTTAGCTTCCACAATTCTGGAAGCAGTGAGCTTCATACTTCAGTTTTGCAGCTTCTGAAAAGAAATGCAAACCTTTTGGTTGTTTTAAACCTATTCTCTGTTATTTCTCCTGTATGCCCACTTAACTGGAAAAAGTGAATGAGAGCTCCTTACCTTCCCTCCGCAAGACACCATTTTATACAATTCAATCATCTTCCCTCAGTTGCCCAAGCATTGTCACTTTTTTCTTTTTCAAACTGAAAACTCCAAGTCTTGGTAGTCATGTTTTAAACAGAAGCAATTCTCTATGTTTTTTATTCTTTTCTACCTTTACCTTCTTTCTGACCTGGAAAACCAGAGCTTAACATTATTCTCTAGATGTGGCCATACCACCAGTATACATAAAGTTGTCTCAACATTTTCTGCTCCATTCTGTCTTTCTTTTTTAATAATCCCTGGTGTTTTTGAGTTGGAACTGAATTACCTATAGAGACTCATTCCTTAGCAATAACAATAAGAATTCATTCCTTAGCAATAACACCATACATAGAACTTACAACTAGGCACATATAATTAAGACTGATCTTGCCTGTATCCATTACTTTACGGTTATTGAGACTGAATTTCCACTTCTAGTTTAACACCCATGCTGTTCAGCACAATGAGATCCTTTTGAAACTCTTTGCTGTCAGCTTCATAGGGCACTACTGCACAGAATTTTGCATCAGCAGCAAACTGTGCTGCTTCCTTTACTCAGTCTCTTTCCAAGACCGTTTCTGAGTATGCTAACTAGTGCAGGTCCCAGCATGAATCCCTGCGGGAGTCCAATCTAACTCTCCCACAGTGTAAAAAATGAGTATTTATTGCTATCCACTTAACCCTTCTCTTTCAGCTAGTTACTAATTCATGAGACACGCTTCCTCCCCAACCTATGACAGTTAATGTTATTATATGACAGCAGCACTGTCAAGGGACTGTGCCAAAGGCTCTTTTGAAATCACTACAATGAATGTATCACCCTGGTTTATCAGTTTGTTGATTTCAGCAAAGAACTTCATAATTATGACAAAGCTTCTCTATCTACAAAAACCCATGTTGATTTTTCTGCAGTCTGACGTATTTGTCTGTATGCTGAAGCCTCACCCCAGCTCTGTCACTGATTTGCTTGTGTAACCTGAAACAAGTCTCTCACCAAAAAGAGGACTCAGATGCTGAAAATGAACACTTCTGAGCCTTCAATCCAAAATTACTGTCTTAAAAATTCTCATACAGTTGCTTTCCGGTTATGGAGCTGCCTACATTCCATAAATTCTTATTTCAGTAAGGTTCCTGAAAGAGCTCTGACCGCTTTCACATGTACCTCCCAGCAAGTAAATTCTACTCCTAAAAGTCCATCCCACACAGTCAATAAAACAATTTCAGTGGATAGGATTAACGAAGTTGTAATAACTGTATGATGGTTATAGCACATCCCAAGTGTGGGGGGAAAATATTAATTTATAAGATCACACACTGAGGATGAAACGAAACCCAGGTCCCCCACATGCTGAATTTTGGGGGTTTTAATCACTGAATTATAAGAAAAGGACAGGCTGGTTTCTCCTAGTTTTAAATATTCATCTCCTGTATAAAGGAGGCCCTCTTAGGCATCTAACAAAAAAGAGTTCACTGGCATGCATTCCAGGTAGAGGAGGCAGCTCCTTCCAACTCTGTTAGTTCTGAGGATGTTGAGAGACACACTTTAAAGTTTTGCAGCTGTACTTGCCTGCCTGTTCTCCCTCTGCACTGAAACACCTCTCATGTAGCTGTGTTGGCAAAATGGACTATTTGTCAGCGTCCTGGTTATGAACTCAACAGTGTGGACTTAACTGAACATTCCCAAATTAGCACTGTTGTGGCTGAGGTAAAGGTGCATAGTCCACCTGCAGGTTTTCCAATAGCAGTCATAATACTGACTCATAGGACACAACTGACACAAGGCCAGCATCCAATAAGATTATTTAGCACTAACCCCTAGTCACTGTGATTTCAGTCATATAAATGTCATTTCACAGTGAGAAGTTTAGCCAGCTTCTTTTTCAGAGTGGATCCCAAATGATCCCATTCCTCCACTTCCTTCTGCCATGCACTGTATAGGAAACCTGGACAGAGAACTACTTGTGATTGACTTCACCCACCACCAAGGTTCTCCAATATTAACTGCCACAAGTACAAGCAGTGCAGTATTGCTCGTATATACCTCCACACTTCCTTGGAAGTAAAATGAAACTAAATTTCTTGTCTTGAAAAAGAAGCACAGAAAAAATTCCACTAATGCTAATGAAGTATCAACTAACACAATGACAAATGACCTAAGAATACCTAAGTAGTTATTCACTAAATGAATAAAGCAAAGGGCACTTGCTGCATGCAGAGATTTAAAATAACCAGCTGTTTTCTTCTGTGAGAGGTATCTGTTCTGTGTCCTGAAAGCAAAAATAGAAAAACGGTAGGTTATGATAGGCTACTTAATTCTATCACACTTGGTGCCCACAAGGGAGTCAAAACTACAGCTGCACAAGCTGCCCAATATTTAAGTTTGCTATTGTGACAATGCTCTTTGAACATTGCTTTGTACATAGTACATAGTCAAGTGTGCACAGTTCCGAAGCCCTGAAACTCTGAAATACGAAGGGGTGAAGTAAGGTCATAGAGCAGTCTTCATTCAGAAAAGAAATGCTGTCAGCTGAAGTCAGATCTTGAATGTTACTGCAACACACTGGATTTTTTTTGCATTTAATTAGATTTACGACCCACTTAGTTATTACAGGCTAGTTGGAAACAGACGTGTGTACATTCTACAGTCAACACATAGATGCTCCTCCAGGGAAACAATCATTGAGAACTTACAGGAATTGCATGCAACAGCCTTTGTTAGGAAAATGAAACCAGCTCAATTTGGTTACGTAGAACATTCATTTGTGAGAAGAACTGAATGAGTATATATATTTGTGAGGTCCAAAAAGCAGCTTCACTTGCAATGATGTTTTTCAGGCTTTGAATATTCAAATGGTAAAGCACCAAATATCTAACATCTCAAAGAGTAAATGACATAGTATCTCAGATAGCAAGCTCAGTCTAAAATGAGGTCAGAAAAAATACCTAAGTTTAAAATCATTGTATTATCTTTAAAAGTCTACCAACTGACTGTCACAAGAAGTACCCTGTCTTCCATAGAATACTACTTGAAGCTCGCAGATGCTTTAACAATATCAGTGGTGCATTTGTATAAGGAAGACAATTTATACAACTGAAGAAAAACAGATTACAATACAAATAGCCATCTGAAGAATTCCTGAATGACCAGGTCTGCTTGACTTTTTTCTGGCTACCACAGGAATCAGAGCAGAAAGTCTGTCATATTCCAGCAATCATTTCAGGAAAAAAATCACTATGTGAATTAAAATGTCCAGCTGCAAAACACATTTATTTACTATTGAACTTTTTTTCCACTTTTAACTGAAATCACAACTAACGATGACAATGCTCAATGAAGCAGTGAACTGGTTATAATGATTAGCTTAGTCTTGCACTTCTTCTGAAAAAAATACTATTAACTGTACTGGGGAGGTGTGCTTTCTAAAGTGCAGGATCAGGCTATAAGTAGCTGCTGTATGGCCCTTACTGTATGCAAGAGGTTTGTTTGGTTGTGAAAACAAAAATTTCTGGATCTGATATACAAAGTGTTATTCTACTTATGCCACACGAGGGGACACAGAATATAACATGACTGGATTGACACTCCCTTCCATGAAGAACTTCCTCCTGATGTCCAATTCGAACCTTTCCTGGTGCACCTTGAGGCCATTTCCTCTTGTCCTGTTGCTGGTTGCCTGGGAGAAGAGCCAACCGCCACCTGGCTACAACCTTCTCTCAGGTAGTTGCAAAGAGTGATAAGGTCACCCCTGAGCCTCCTTTTCTCCAGTTTAAACAACCCCATCTCTCTCAGCTGTTCCTTGTAGGGCTTGTGCTCCAGACCCTTCATTGCCCTTCTCTGGACACGTTTCAGCACCTCAATGTCTTTCTTGTAGTGAGGGGCCCAAAAATGGACACAGGACTCGAGGTGTGGCCTCACCAGTGCTGAGTACAGGGGAAAATCTGCTGTTAAAATGTTGTATGTGACCAGATTGCACTCTTGCTTACACAATTGAATACTGCCTAAATCAACATAGGTCATAGGCAAAAGCACTTCACCTGCAGACTTCAAATTTCATGATAGAACCCACCACAACATGTTGGTATCATCTTGTAAGAATCCAGAAACTGGAACAATAGGGGTCAATGAACCAACATGGAAATACATTATGGCAGTGCAATGAGCATTTCTGGAAACAGAAGCTACAATATACCTAATGCAGTTGAATTTTACTTCATCTTCAAAGACTAAGAATCTTTCCAAAATATTTATATGACCTAATTTTTAAATAAAAAGGAGGTGTTAAACCCTGAAAATTTTCATTGGGGTGAAAGTTTAATTATTAATAAAGGAGAAAATTCTAAAGAGTAGTAAAATTTAAGACCTTTAAAATGACCATTCAACTTGGTAAATCAGTTATGAATCAAGAGAACGATGAAATGCATGATTACTTCTGTTGCCTCAAAAAGCCATGCATTTAGCACACCCAGTAGCCACTGTAAAAGACCATATAAAAAATGCTCAAGCAAACAAAGTGAAAGGTTTAGTTACTAAAATAATAATTTTACAAATTTTAGCTATGGGCTAACCACTTATGGAAAAGCTTTAAAAGCAGTAGCAGTATCTAATTTCTAAAAAGAGAGAATGTGAGCCATAGTGAAACAACAGAGGAAGCCTTTGACTTCAAAGTTGATGTAAAGAAAATTTAGCAAGATCTAAAAGATGCCACCAAAGGACTTCAACAGATATAATTTCATAATTTGCAGAAGTCTGTAAGCAGCCATGTAATCTTTGAAAGACTAGTAACTTATGTGGGATCTGAAGACAGCTGTAATAGTCTCAGTTTGGGATGACAAAAATGATTGTAGTTACGAGCAGCAACCGGTATGTCACAGATCCAAAACATCTACAAAGTGAGAAAGAGAAGGAACAACAATGTGACAGAAATTCTCAGCAGGAATGCAACGCAGCAAGGTCTTAAGAAGCCAGAAAATCACCTGGAGAAAGATAAATAACAGCCACAAAACGCAGCAGAGTTCCAGTATCTAAATACTGAATTGTCTGTCAGTAAATCTGGGTAAGGTGGATAAGGTAACACTCAGGTAAACAGTAAGGATGATTAATTTCACACATGAACAAAACCAGCACCTCACCTTGGATGAAGACATTGAACTTGACTGTCAGAGATGTTCTGCTGTCCAAATTTAACACAAAATTTAAGTGCAGCCATTCACATGAACTGGTGAAGGCATGGTGAAAGCTCAAGGGGGAGAAAAATAAATGACCCAGAAGAAGAGACATGTCAAAACTTTGTTCCTTGCTCATCCAAGACACTGCTGAAACGACTATAGAAAAATTGCAAGGTACCGTACTTAGTTGAATGTGGACTCGCAGATTGGGATCAACAACTGAATCTGAACACACTTTAAGGCCAGCCCTGTGACCTGAAGGTCAAAAGGAATCCTGCAGATGTTTGTCTTAAGAGCAGTTTAATGTTTTGTAGCCCATTGGTGTATTATGTTTATGGCATATGAGCACACAGGGTATGTTAGATGACAGAGTTTGCTACACAACTTCACCTATTACATGACTCAGCTGCAGGAAAATCCCATTTGCTCTGCTTTATCCATCCAGCTCTCTGAGTGCTGACTCACATGCACAGAAGCCAACAGCTGCAATGGTACAAATGCCAAACCACAGTTGTGCGCTCTCTCACAGAATCACAGAATATGCCGAGTTGGAAGGGATCCAAAAGAATCATCACGTCCAACTCCTGGCCCTGCACAGGACCATCCCCAAGAATCACACCATGTGCCTGAGAGCATTGTCCAAATGGTTCTTGAACTCTGTCAGGCTTGGTGCTGTGACCACTTCCCTGGAGAGCCTGTTCCAGTGCTCAACCACCCTCTGGGTGAAGAACCTTTTTCTAATATCCAACCTAAATCTCCCTGACATGACTTCAGGCCATTCCCTCAGGTCCTGTCACTGGTCACCACAGAGAAGAGATCAGTGTCTGTCCCTTCTCTTCCCCTCAGGAGGAAGTTGTAGACTGCAATGAGGTCTCCCCTCAGTCTCTCAATCTCCAGGCCGAAGAGAACAAGTGACCTCAGTCCCCTCTTCCTTCTAGATATTATCACCTTTCTAGCATGTACACCTGAAGAAAATCTCCGCATGGACTTCAGCTTTTCCAGCTCTCACAAAATCTATAGATTAAACGTATGATGGGGTAGTGGAGTACTGTTATCTGTTTGCTTCTGACACTTCCGCTACAAAGCAGTAACTGTCCAGGGAAGGGAAGAAAGTGAGCAACTCTGAGGGTAAGATTCTCCATTCTCCCTGTCATGAGATAACTGAAACACAGTCAAAACAGGAGTTGCACAACCCCTGAGAAAGTCAGATACACAGACAGACCTGTTCTGTGAAGCAATTCAGTGCAAGGCATTGTTTGACAAAAAGGTCAGAAGTTAGATCAAGGCCAGAGAAGCTGAATAATAAGAGGAGAACATACGTAACATAATACGAGACAAAGCTGAGAGTTTTGTGCAGGCTGCCGGCTGCTCTAACTGTGAGCAATGTGTTTGTGTGTCAGACAAAAACTACATATTCAAGATTAATTGTAGATCAAAACGTTTTGGGCTGTAAACAGGGAACAGACACGGTGATGTGCAGGTAAGTGAACAAACGTGTGCGGAGGGTTTTGCACTGGCTAACGGCAGTGTCGAGCATTTCCACAAACCTGCACAACACGCAGGTGTGGCATCTCCTCCCATTCTTCTTGTTTCCCACATTAATTCTGCTGTATCTTTGTTTCTAATGTGCACCGTGCCCACCTCTGCTTTCCGTCGCACGTAGTGCAACCTCACGAACACAGCGCAGCTCCGACGGCTGTAGGTGAGGAGCTACCGTGGCAGTGCGTGCAATAACAGAGGCGACACCGAGCACAACAAAACTTACATGGAACCAAGCCAATCCGAGCCAACGCTTCCCAGAGCTGTGCGCGGAATTGCAGCTTTAATTTTTTATTTTCTTTTAACCTGAGGAAGCAGCAAGACTCGCTCTGCAGCCGCTTCCCTCCCCGCGGCCCCGGCGCCGCTCCCGGCGCGGCCCCGACGCCAGTGCCGCCGCCCCGCCCGCCCCGCGGCTCCGCGGGGCTGCCCCGGAAGGCGATCGCGCCGCGCTCCGGAAGCGGAGCCGGGCAGGGTCCGGCCCAGAGCGCGGCCCTGTCGCTGCCGCGCTCGGAGGCGCAGCCGTGCCCCAGCCCGACGCGGGGCCGCCGTCTCGCCCGTCACAGGCGGCCCGGCCCGGCGGCCAGCGCGGGGCTCATGGCCAAGGTGGGTGCTGGTCCTTGCCCCCTCTCCCGGCTCCTTCCCGCGGGGTGCCCGGCCGGCTCCGCTGCCGCCCCCTCCCAGCGGAGCCTCCCGGGCCCAGGAGCAGCCCCTTGCCTCGCCTCCTCCCGTGGGAGCCAGGGCTGGGATGTGCCCGGCGGTAGGACCTGCTCCTCCTGCCCCGTGGGTCCGGGTGCGGGAGGTGCGTGGGGGCGGTGCCCCCACGGGCACGGGGGGCTGCGGCCGGGGGTTGTTTGTGGGCGGGGAAGGCCGGGGGGCGGAGGGGGGATCGTCGCCTTGTTCTGCGGCTGGTGCTGGGGCGGGAGCGGCGGTGGACGAGCGGAGTGTGAGTTTAAAAACAAAAGAGGAGGCGATAAAGTTGTCCCGGCGGTGGCTGTGCCCGAGGCAGGTCTGGCGCGGGGAGCGGTCCCGGCTGCCTGACCTGCCGCCTCCTCGGCGTGTCTGACCGTCGTGTCTCATCCCGTGTGACCTGTCAAGCGCTCGCACCTTCCCCCAGGTCAGCTGCGTCTGTCACATGCCTCCCGAGACAACCGCGTTTGCTGTTCAAATCGCCGAGCAAGCCCAGGGGCTTTAGAGGTGCAAGCCTTGAGACTAATTGAGAGCTCTGGCGGGTCAGTGGGTTGGGACCAGCAGACAGTCTGCCAGGGGAAGGGGATCCTGCAGGCTCTTCAAAGTGGTGCTGTGTGTATGAATGAAAGTTATACCTAGCTCACTGCCTCGTCATTTTAAACTTCCCTTCCTGACATATCCCTAGACGTGAATGCACCAAGGATAGATCTGAAGAGGCGCAGAGGTGTCTCAGTACTTGTTTGACTCGATTCTCCATCTAAACTTAATTTTTTCTTAAACGAAAGCATGTGTTCTTATCTTCCTGGTCACTGCATCTTGTTCAAAGTTAATGCATAAGATGTTATAATCATCATTAGAAATCACTAGGAGTGTTGTTGGACTGTGAGTTGAAATTAATGCTATTATTACAATGAATTACGCTGTAGAAATCAGGGTTGATTTTAAAATCTTGCCAACTGTGTTTTGATATTAATAATATTTTTAACAAGTGTTTAATTTGTGACTTTTTTGAATAGTCCTTTATTTTTTTTTTAACTTAAAGCCCTAGTGACAAAGCAAGATTTAGTGTAATGAGCAAAAAAGTTCTCTGAATAAGTATTTTTTATCTTTCCTTTAATTGGTGGTAATATTAGCAGTAACTGTGTATCATGAATCTGTCATTAAATCTGTTCTGCTAGTTCTGCAATGTATTTATATTTAGGGTAATGAAAAACTACTTTTTTAACATTTATTGCTCTGTTAAAAATGGCTTGGTGTTAAGATATACGGGTTCAGATCCAATAAGCATTCTGTTATCTTGTTAAAGTCAGCAGAACTGCCAGGGAAATTCATTGTCTGTTTTCCTTGGTTAGCAAGTGCATTTGAACAGCGCACCCATCTATGCCTGCTTGAAAAGAAACTTGTAGCAGTATAAATCACCAGGTCAGGCCCAAAAACTGCTAACTCCATTCCAAAGGGAAAGAAATTAAGAATTTTATTCCTTGACTGAGATTCCCTATTTACTTCTGTGTCAAGAATGCTTTGGAAATGTGTGTTGAAACAATACACCAGCAGTTGTATGAATATCTGGTTAAAGGGGTTTCCATTTTCCAGTTCAGTGTGTTGTCTCAAATGTTGGTGGTGAATTGTAGTCAAGATAAATTGTTCTCACTTCTGTGTAATTTTTACAGGCAGAGTGCTTTGGAACACTTTTTCATCCTACAAGAAATTTCTGTTGAAGAGAAGACCAGTTGTCTTAAATTACTGCAATGGGCAAGTGGTAGTTTGTGGAAGAATCTAGCTTTGTGAGAAAAAAAATAGTTTCATAAGCTGGAAAAATATAGGACATGGTACTTGGGAAGACTGGTTTGCAGATACATGCATCTGATTCTGCACTTCAGTTCTTGAGCTGTAATGTTGATATGCCTTATCTTTTGAATTGATATAATTGTTTCTTTTCTTTGTCAACTGGATGAACATAAACAGATACATTTATTCCTATGGAAGCAGTTCTCTGCTAAATCTAATGATCCAGTAATAAATTCTATTATTAGGAAGTTAGCAAGACTACTGCTAACAGTCTGTACTCCTACTTATGATAATTCACTGTTAAAAAGTTATCTTGAAAGTAGCTACATCCGTATTTGTTAGGTGTCTGATTCTGAATGCATTGAAATTAATTTTGTTCACTTCCGTGACCACCGGGACTTGCAGTTTAAGCAAAACAATTTCTTGAATAATGGATGGAATTCACTCCGGAGTAGGCCGGTTTGTAAGATCACTTTAATCACCAAAAGTATTGTTTAAATTCCTTGTAAATACTAAAATATTAAGCTTATATTTAGCATGGCTGCAGTGGTTTTATTTCGTATGTGTTGTTCCTGTGCAAATACCTGAGGTGATTTAATCAGTGATGTTTAAAAGAATATCTGGTCAAACTGTCATTAAGTTAGAATAAGTAATGTTCTCTCTTTGTTTTATTAAACATGAAGGGTGAAATTAGTTAATGTAGTGAACTGACCTCTCTTCCTACAGCTTGTGTCCAAGTGGACTGTGGCCACCTAGGTTTCTGAAAAAATTGAAATAATCTTAGGAACGAATTGATTAAAATAATCACATTCAGATGTGCAGGCACGTTTAGATTTAAAATGTGGCGGTGTATGAGTGCCTTTCCACAGCATCACAAACTGATCAAAATTGTACCTCCTGCATTCCCAGGCTCTTTCCTTCTTTTCCTTCCTTGTGCCAGTAAGGATTGCACTGGGAGCTGGTTCAGGAAGCTGAACTGCCGGAAAATGAGCAACTTTTTTTTTTTCATGGTAGAATTAGTATTTAGTTGACTCAGCACCCTGAACCGACTCAACCTGCAGTTGCATACCTGTCAGTGGCTATGTGAGTGAAGAGGTGGGATCCCAGAGAGGAAGGGAACAGTGGCACTTCATAGGCCTGCATCTGTCAGGACGATGGTGCAGGACTCCAGCCTGTGACCTGCTCCTGCTTTGCATCAGTGTACAGCTGGTGTAGATCAGCTCCACCATTGAAAAACATGGTCCTGTTTGCTTCCACCCCACTCTGCTGCTTCCTCCTTTGTGCAGGCAAATACTTGTATGGTTCTGTGGTGAGCCGGGCTGAGGATTGAACTAACCTAGGGGAGGGGCAGGGGCAGGGAGGGGAGGGTTTGGTTTGAGCTGGATCAGTTTGCTGCACAAACATTTGTGCTGGCTCAAAGATGGGGGTGGAAGCAAGCAGTAAGGGGAGCAGGGTGTGTCTGTTTCTTTTGGTGACAGTGACACATTATGCCAGTTTAAAGTATATTTGATACTGGCCTAATTCTGTAAGGTTAAGCTGGTACTGCATTGAGAGTTTGAAGACATTGTTTGGTTATGGTTCATGGGCATATTTTACATCTAAGACCCCTTAAACCACAGTCTAATTTCAGTATGTACTTTGAAGGGATTTTGAGGGAAGAGTCTGGCCTTTTGTATAGTAACTAATTTTTAAAAATATTTCAATTTGGTACCTATTGTTTCATTTAGAGGTACTTAATGGGAAAATATGCTCCTGTTTATAACTGCTGTTCATCCATCAAATTACTGCAACAAATTTGTTCAGCATGTATATTGAGTTCTTAAATTTAAAAGACTTAAATAAGAAAAGATAGTGATCAGAGTGTCCTCTAAGAAAACTGCAAGATATTTTGCAGCAGTGAGTAGATAAACAAACTGAACAAATCTGCAAAAATTGTGAGGCTTCCCTAAGACATACATTATAACTTCAGGCAGTTTCTGGGGAGGCAGTCTGTGAATTCTTAAGTAACTGTAATGGTTAGTGGTTTTCAAAATCTGTCTTAAGGCTTTCAGCCTATCACTGAAGTTGTACTTAGTGTTTCAAGATATGGATAGGCATTGATTTTTATCTTCCCCCCCCAAATATCTGTGAAAATTGTAGATACTGTGTCCATCAGCCATTTGTCTGTGCTTCTCTGCTGTAGATTACCATGCTAAATGACCCTTTCAGGAGAAGCTGTATGCAGTGTTATGTGCTTTAGGCATAATCAGCAGTTAAATGGACAGTATTAGCTCAACCTGCCTTCAGTGGTCAGTTACTTTAATTAATTTTTCCCAAAGGCAGTTAATGTGCTCTGATTTGATTCACTCTCTTTGCTGGATGGTGGTGAGTAACTCTGGGCAGTAGCTCCTGCTGGAAGTGATGACCTATCTGCAGCCTTTAAGTGACGTTTTCTGTAACAAGTGTAATGGGTTTTATTTTTGTCTGCCACTGAATAAGATAGTTTTTTAACAGAGGTATTTGAGGAGCTGTTGGCTGAAAACTGCTGCCCAGAGATGTGTAATTTAACACAATGCATGCAGATAATATCTTGGTTGTATACAAGCTGTAGAACAGCAGTCCTAATAGACTTTCAGTTTTACACTCTTAAGCATCATCTTTCCTTGTTGGCCCTTCTGTTTAATCAGTGTTAGATGTGAAGATTCTTTTTGAATTTGAACTGGTAATAAACAGGTGTGTGGTGCTTTCTCTTATAAATATGTATGCATATAAATTTGTGTGTCTGTATCATGTATTCTCCAAGTATGGTGTATTTTTCAAAGCTTCCTCTTCACTGCATCTGGCAGGGTGGCAACAATCATGACAACCAATTTAGTTCACTCTTTATTGAGATCCATCATTCTGCAACCATGTGATTCTCCAGAATTTCAGTTTTCCCCTCAAGCTTCAAATGACAACAGGAATTATTATCCCTTGGCTTAAAAAAAAAGAGCGAATAACTTATTTCTGATGTTTATACAATAAAAAATCATGATTATTGCATGTTTGGGACTGACTATATACATTCTTTTCTAATTAGTGGAAATGGCATTGTGACTACTGACTGTTTCCTTCTCATGTCTTAGAGTACTTAGATTTCATGTCCTATTTGTTCTTTCTCTAAAATGCTTTCACATCGATATGTGGGGTAGTGAGATGAGAAGCTCCTTGTCACATGAGTGACATATAATCTATCACTGACTTCTCAGATTCTCCAGGGTAATCCCTAAATTTTTTGCCTGAATCTCAGTCAATGAAATAATACTAGTATCTGTGTTAGGCAGTATGTTCCTCTGAATTATTGCAAGTGTAAGATTGTTTTGTTGCCTGTCATTGCTATAACACCTACCTGTGCTGGACGGCCACCTTTATTTACTTCAGCTTCCAGAGTCAGCCACAGTTACTAGACCTGCCACTTCTTCTCACTGAACTGTGGTGTTTTTGTTGTTGTTGTTGTTGTTGTTGTTTATTTATTTATTTTTATTTTGTTTTGGTTTTATATAAAAATTCAGGTTCAGTTTTGGATGGTAGAAACACCTCTGTGTTGGTACGTTTTTGAACTAGGATTTAAAAAAATAAACCCAAATGTAGGTTTTAGAATTATCCTTTTCCTTTATTTATGATAAATGTGTATCTTATAGCAAAGGCACTCAAGTATATCTTGCTATTCAGCTTTTTCTTGTGCTATGTCTGTTACTTGGCTGTTGAGGAAAACGTGTATGAAGTATCTATGCTTGTAGCAAAAGCTGTGAACTACAGGGCAGTTGGTGTATCTGAGATAGTGATAGTTTTCCTGTACTGTATACCCAACTCAGGAGAGATTCAGGCACCTCTGTTTTTAGTCTGCAGAACTGACTTCTTTTCCTTCGTAGTGATTTTGGTCCTGGCAGGGTTGAGATGCTACTGCTGTCATTCCCACAGTGGTGACAGTTACTGTAACCCCCTGATCTGTTAGTGTGCTACTGACTCAAAGGTGAAAAGTTGCTTTAATGTACTGCCTTTTCAAGGGTAAAATAAGCTCTCTATCCTATATGCCAGTACCTGGATTCCTGTGTTTCTAGTGTAAGATACAGGTCTTGGATCTCTCGCGGGAGCTGCAGTTAACACTAATGTGGTGATATTTTCACTGTTTTCCTATCGCTGCTGCCAAAGAAGTTAAACTGCATAATAGTTCTTATCTGTGCCAGTTGCTCACCTTGACACAAATGAAACATCTATCTTTCAAGAAGATTTCTTAAACACTTTGCACAGGGATATTGTCTTCTTGTGCCCTATTATGACACTTGGCACGATATGCAGGTGGGGGCATTCCATTCTTACCATAATTTAGTTGGTAAATGTGATTGTAGTGGTTGTTCAGAATCATAAAATATCATGAGTTGGAAGGAGCCCATTCTGTGAACATTGGAAGGATACTCATCAGCACAATTCTAGATGTATTTCTGAGATTTAACGTCTTTGTTTCATTACTTGCAAGATGTTTGACAGGGTATAGAGTTGACTGGTTTTGCCATGTCTTAGGATGCTGTGACATCTTTTCCCAAATGGAGATGTTGAAGCAGTTGCTTTAAAGGGGAAACTCCCACTATTTTTTTTGCAGAAATGCAAACTTTAGTTCATATATGAACTTGAAGTGAAAAATGAATGATCTAGTGCTGGTGTTTGATCTTGGTAGCAGCGTATCTTACGTTGCGCTTCTCTGAACTGACAGCAGTAGCTTTTTGCTTAGCAGCACAGCAGAGCAAAACAAAGTTTACTGTGCAGCAGTTATCCTTCAGACATGGCTAAATTTTTCAGTCTATTTATGAGTATCAACAAACACTTTGTACATACTTTTGCAATGCGTTGAATGCTTCTATTTTCCTTTAATTTAGCTTAAAACTAGTAATGGAATTCCTGAGGTTTTGAGAGGAATAGCTCTTGGCAAGCCTAGGGTTTTGAAACCAAAGGCAAATTAAGATACCAAGCAAACACAGGGAGGGCTACTTCTTCATGGAAGTATGTTAAGATTCTTCTGACGTATAAGCATTTGTTGTAGTTTGGGTTTTTTGTTTGTTTTTCTCTTTTAATCTCTTTGAAATACTCCTTTAAAGCACAGTTGTTGTTTTTCTTTTAAGAAAATCGCACTGTAACACAAGGGGACTTTTCTTTCCCCCTTGATGTCACTTAACAGGTTTAGCCTTTTCAGGCAACCATTACAAATAGAGGGGTGTAATGCTGCTTTCTTTCTAGTTGTCTATATTTTTTGGTAACTCAAACACTGATTGAAGCATGTAGTTAGAACACAAATTTTAGTTTAAATAAAATAAGCTCTTGCTTTTAAATCACAACAATAACTGTAATTTAAAGTAGCTGTTACTGTGCATCTGTTCAGGTGGTACAATAATACAATTAAAAATTATTTAGATTTTCAAAGTGTAGTTGGGCTTTTTGTAAAACATATAGCTAAGCTGCTTTAATTTTGTGGGAATAAGAAGACATATGATGTAGAGAAACTTGCCTGGCTGTCACAAACTTGACCTCTTCTGCCTTTATGGTACTGCTTGCTGCAAGCCTCTTCCCTCTTTTGTACCCTCTTCCCACTAATCCCAAGGGGTGTAGCATTCATAGGAATCTTGCAGGCTATCTCCTTTATTTATGTTACTGCATTTCTTTCTACAGTTTTATGGCTCTTTACGTGCCTTCATTTAGCCCTCCATTTCCTTGCAGTGTTTCTTATTAATATAATAATTTTGAATGTTTCAGAGCTCATTATCTTCCTTCTCAAACTTAACTCATTTACTTGCCATTTGGGATACTGCTGATAGTGGTATAATCTCACCCAGGAAGAGCAGTTGTTTTTGGGAGTAGCCCTCCCTTTTTCCTCTTCTCCTTGAGTCCATGGTCATGTTTTATTCATGTGCTCCTTCTTCCTTGTCCAAAGAACATTTTCAAGACCACATTTTCTTCTTCTGTCTTTGCAAATGAAGCTTCTGTATCTGTCACCTGGAGTACTACAAGTACCTTCTCCCTCTTCTCTTGATATTCTTATCTCTGCAATCTGTTCAAAATAGAGCTGGTACAACATTTCCCTACTCTGAGTGCTAGTTTCCTCGTCAAGCTAAAGCTAGCGTATTGTCTTTGAATTCAAAGACCCACACTGCATATTTCTGCATCATAGTCTTCTTTTTCCTTGCTCCTTTTGGTGCTCAAATCAGTCTTTATTTCTCCCTCCCCTTCCCCTGCCTTTACTTCTGTTTCATGTCATATCCTTCACTTTGATTTACAAAACTTTTGAGAATAACTGTATGTCACATGTGTTAATACTACTACAAGAGAAAATGATTGCACCTCTAACTTCTCTTCTTGGGTATTAGAGTATCCTGTTGTCTCTTTGCTTATACAGATGAATTACATTTTTATCTACCCAAGCTGACAGGGATGCTTGTTACTTTTGCATCTTTTCTTATAGATGCCTGTGAAATGTACGTTGCTGTATATCTTTGAAATCTGGTTCACTTGTCTAGTGACTATACATTGTAAAGAGCACCAGTAGCGTGCTTTGAAGTCTATTGTGTGAGTACCCTGTCAGATTTTGTGGATTTTTACTATCCTATGTGATTTCAGTTAGTAAATATTTTTTTCTGCACTTGGCAGGTTTCTTTGGTGAGGCAAATAAGATGCAATCTGAAACTTTTATTGAAATTATATACAAATTGAATTTAAACTGGCAGTCAAAGTAAGTGCCATGTCCTATGCTTGACTTATTGCAGAAATAAGCTAAAATTAACAGAGGTAATATTTTTTTCTTAATAAGGAAAGCCAAGGGACTCAAATAATTCTTTTTGTGTCTCATGAAACTTTGAGTCACAAGGTTTTTGTGGCTCGTGTTTTGGATTTTGTTTGTGATTTTTGGGAGGGGGTTATTTTGGAGAAAGTTAAACTTTTGCAGCTCCTTATTATTTGAATGCTTTTGGCTGGTAATACAATGAAGAAGTAAACCAGAAATAATTGCTAAAATAAGAAGTTTTAACATATAGCTTGCTGTACCTGTCTTAGAAATGTTTTAGGATAGTAAAGTCATTGTGAATCTCCTGCATCATGGCAGCTGCCTTGTGCTTCCTTCTCTTAAAATCTACTGAATAGACTTTCATGCCTTGAAATTGAGAATGCAGTGTATGTGTTACTCATCAGTCTGTATTGCCATAAATGTAAAAGGAGTAGGGCAGTGGTAGTTAGTGTTAGTTCTCTCAAATGTACCCATATTAATGCTAAAGGGAGCTGGATGTCTATGTAGTATCTGTCTGCCTGCCTATACAGTATCTGTGCAGCTAGGCTGGAGATAGTCTTAAATTCTTAAATAATTGCCCTCTACTTTAAGGTTCCTAAAAGCATTTACTTGGCAAATGTTTGGATGCTCTGTGTGAATGTGAATGCCTGCTTTCTTATTTTTCTGATAGCTACCTCTTTCTTCATTTGCTGTACAAGTTTTAGGTGATGGTATTCAGTTCCTGAGAGAGCTTCCTCTGCATTTGCAGTTTTGCTAGGAAGGATACCATTATGGTAATCTTTTTTATTAAAAGGCATTTAGTTCAGACTTTTTAGATCTGAAACAGTAATGAACGAGCTAATATTAAATACAGTATGATCCAATAAATTGTTTTCTAAACTCGAACTTTGTGGTATTTGTTTAGTATTATTATAACAACAGTGTTGTGCCTATATTTAGAGAAATCCTGAGTGATTCATGCCAGTTGATCAGTCCTGCAACTCCAGAGAGTGCTCCATTCCTAAAAATTGCTGGACTAGAAAAGAATGTGTACAGGAACGGAAAAAGGGAAGGTGCTACACAGGCCTCAGACAAACTATTTTATTTTTTTGTATTTTCTTCCCTCCTCCTTTTTTTTAGTAGAGGGGTAGGTGGGTAAGCCTTTCTTATACAGTGCTTACATCCTCACTCCCTAAGTTCCAGAACTGCTTCTGATAACAGAGGTGGGCAGAGCATTTCCATGTTGTCCTGTGGCTCTTTAGTTCTAGAGGAATGTGTGTTTTGTCTCAGAGGTACAACATATACCAGAAACTTAGATAAGCTTCTAGTTTCTGTAGGACTCTTTGGGTTTAAGTGTACATTATGACTGTTATTTTAAGATACTTCTGACCACTTAGGGTCTTGAAATATTTCTACCAGTAAAGGGCAACAAAGTTCCCTTCAAATTCTAAAGTTCAAGTTATTTGTCTTGGATTTTCTCTGCCTACAGTGTTATGTGGATCATCTGACCTTCACAAATGTGTTTTCTTTTACTGACTTCAGTCCATAAGTGCAAATACATTTCTTTAATAAATCTGTCTTTCTGCCTCAGAGTTCTTTATTCTGAACTAGTCCCATAGAACACAACTTCATGTATGTCTGCTAAATTTAAATTTACTTTTCTTGAAGAGTTTGTATTTCTTATGTCAGCTATAATATAGAATTTTATTTGTTAAATGGATGTAAATAATTGTAAATTGTATGGTTCTAAAACAGTTTCCTATCAAAGTAAAAACTTGTTGAACATTGTCAGTAGTCTGAAATTAAAACTACCTTTCTGAATGTTTGATTATACCAGTACTATATCAGTTTAGCATTTTTCTATGAATTCTTCATTTTAAAATTCTTCATGTAAAATAAATCAATAATGCTTATTTATACTTAAACCTGTCCCCTAACCTGTTTCACCCTTCCCAAGGATATAAGCACCTCTGATTTATGCTGGGGCTCAGCCTAAGGCAAGCTGTGTTTGTGTCAAGGCTGAAATATTTAAGTGTTATGGTTCACAGGTACAAGCGTGTAAAAAATCATTTGGCAAGGAGTTTTATGTTCACATCTCACCTCTGATAGCTTCCTATACTTTTATCTATTGGTAAGTAAATTGCAGCACAGTTTTGAGCAGCTCTTTATTTATTTAGATCCTGATTCATGTAAGATATTGCTTAGTGTTTTGGATTCTCATTGAACTAGAGGTGACCAAATTTAGTGACACACGTGGGAAAAATAAGGTTCAACTTAAGCATATGCTGGTCAGTTTGGAATTTACTGGTTAGAAGCTCTCCTTAGGAAGGATGATTTCTTTGTAGTTTGGAGTAGGAAGATACCTGAAGAGAAGGAAACTGGTTCAGCTGAGGCGTTGAGGACAGACTGAAGTACCTAATGATAAGTAGTGTACTCTGATGACTACTGTGGGATACTTTATACTAATAAGTAGAGTGATATTAATCAGTTGTTGTGTGATATGTCAAACTGCTTTGGTTATAAAATGACTGGTTGCAGTTGTACTATTTGATTGACACTAGTGCTGACTTCTGAAGTGAGCAGTGCATTAAGGAGGGTGTACTGGATTCTTATCAAGTGTCCTATCATACATGTATTAGTGAGGCTTTAAAGGAGTTAGACTTTAAATTTGTTCTGTGTCAAATATTATTTCTCAAGTGTGTTATACCAGGGAAATATAGCTTCAAAAAACTGTCTATGTTCTTGACTTCAAACCAAACAAGGAAGTATGAAAGAAGAATGCCTGTGTGATGGAATAATTAAGTCTAGCAGTGGTGAACAGTGAAGTGTTTTACGTAGTAGTTCGAACAGTAAATGTTGTGGGCTGACTGTGATTTGTGAGAGATCTTGGTTTGCATTCATTGTGAAGACTTTCTATGAATTAATTCTAATACCAAACGCAATTTCATTTAAGTCACATCACTGATCACCTTTCGGTTTGAATGGACTGTTTTGAGGTGGGGAGTTGTAGGAAATTTTGTTACTACATAGCATGTAAAACTAGAAAGAATAAGGGAGTGTTGTCTTTGAAATACATGTCCAGGGTTGCAAATAAAATGCAACTTAAATTGTTACTAAGAATTGTAACCAAAATGTTTGATGTTAAATTTTTATGTTAAACACTATTTGCTGAGTTACTGATAGGCTAATCCTATTAACAAACTTTATTTAAACTTTCTTTGGGCTTCAAATCTGTATTTGTGAATATATTGCTTTTATGCTATTGGTGAAAGTAAAACCATTGTTAAATGGAAATTCGGTAAAAATCTCAGAAATCTAGAAACTGAGTTTTCTTTGTGCTGTGCCCATCACACTTTCTTTCCAAACCAAGATATGGAGAAGAAGAAAATGCCTTTTTTTTCCCCCTGTTACATAATGTGTAATTTAGGACTAGGGATTTTTGCTTAAAAAAAAAAAATTATAGAAACACATTATTACCAAGACTTGAATTTTTGTGCTGGTGCAGATGCACAGTGAGTAGATCATTCCTACCTCCTCTAAATATATTTTTAATTTGTTTGAATGACACAGTTCTGCCCAGCTGCTGTACATTTGGGTGAATTGTTAACAGTTAAACTGGATGTCAGTAGGTTTGGGGTTTTTTTAAGTCAAAAATAGTGATTGGGGCACTTTTTCTGCAGTTCATTTTGCGCAATTGCGCACACCGTGATTAAACTATTTGTAAATGAGTTTAGAGTATGCCTTATGATATTTTTTGTTTGTTTGCTTTAAGAGGCCATGATGTGAACTGCAGCGATTTAGCAGCTGATTCTTAAGTAGTTCAGTGTTTATCTCCTGAATAAGGTCGGGATTTTGTTGGGAGGCTGGCACTCAGTGAGGACAGTGAATTTATCGGCTGACTTCTTGGTTGCTACTTCCCAGAACTTCATTTTATTTCCGTGAAAACTGTAAGTGCTTCCCTATGAAGCGTGTGCATTCATAGGCAGACATTAGACCTGTTCCTAAGTAATGGATTGTATCAGTGGGTTTTATTGTGCCCTACATTTTCATACATTTTAAGCATGATTTATACCTCTGTTTTAATACTTTTTTCTTTTTAATCAATGAAGGTACTAGATGTGCTTCACCTAGGGTTATATTTCAGTAGTGATGGCATATGTCTATCGTAGTGACTTGGCAGAGATTTTAAACACTTTGCAAATGTAATTAAACTTCTGAAAAGTGTCCACTGTAGAAGATTCTTTAGGGAAACTCTCAAATGAGAGTACAGTGCCACATAAGTAGCAGACAGAGTTAATCCTGTGATTTCCTAGGCTATCTGATGGCCATCAAGGAAGCCTAGATGTGCTAGAGATCAAAGAACTCAGCTCCTGCTTCAGTACATAGTAAGCTACAAAAATGGCTAAAATTAATGTACCTATACAAATTTGTTTTATCCGGTTTGGCCATAGCTCAGTGAATATAATAGACAAAAATGTATTGCCTTGGCAGCCAAGAATTAATGCAATTTAGATTGAAAAATGTAAAAATTACACCACTGGGGATAAGTGATTCACGTTGCTGCTGTGTGAGGCTGTTAGAATGGGCAAAGTTAACATGCTCATGATCCTGTTTGAAGTAGGCTGGTGTGATAGGGCTGCCTGCAGAAGTTGCTGTCTCTTCTGCAATAGAATTAGTTTTAGGCTGCAGCACTAGGCAGGTTTCAGAATTTGACAGCAGCCCTTCTTGCAGCATACCACAGGCTTTTAGTTGCTGGCACAGCAGGAGCAAGGCATGAAGATAATGTTGCTGTGGTTCTATCATGTATTATTTAAGTTTTCTAACTGCTTGTTTTCCCTTCTGCACTACAGTTCGCTTCCCTCTCACTTGTGATGTTATAGATATATATAGGTTGACTAAATATAGGTCAGTTAAAAGTCCTTTCTTCTTCCCAAGGAAAGTAACATCAGTTGGTGCACTTCCCATAATTTTCTTGCTTCTCTAATTATTTTCCAGAATACTTGTTAAGCAGTATTGACCTCTTAACTAAACCCAACAATTTTCTTTTGCTGTAATTTAGGGAGTAATGTACAGAAATTGATCTACCTATTCAGATGTCTATATAAATGGGTTGGAATTTATGAAGGAGCATAGGGATGTTGGGTTAATAATATTTGGAATGTTTGGAGTTAAATAATTTACTTGGAGTTGTACAGCAGTATCAAAGCACGTATGTTTAGAAACACACTAATAAGTTGCTTATTTTAATGATCAGCTATAAGAGAGAATACATCCAGTTCTGATGTAGAACTGGACCTGTGGAAATGTAGTGTTTCACATAGGTGAGCAGCCTAGAGGTTGGTGGAGTTAAACAGAAGTTTAGGAACTGGGCAACATAAGGTAAGGCAGTGGATGAGCATAGGGAATTGAGTGGGAACTGATAAAGAAAGAGGAAGAAGATTGATTTTTGGGAATATTTTGAATTTTGACTTACTTTATCCTAATATTGCCTATTACATATAGAATTTGAATTACGTTGTTTTACTATATTAACATTAGCTAATTATCATGTTTCTTAGTTCTAAATTACTTTCAAAATACCTGCAGTATTGTGAGGCATGGATAAGTGTTTCTGTGCTTTTGGGTGTCTTCCAGTGTATACGAAGGGGTTGCAATAAGTGGGTAGCATCTCTGGGATAAAGTGCACTGTAAGTAACATAATGATTATTTCACACTGCTTCCGTAACTGCATCTAAACTTTCTTTAGTTTCTTTCTGTTTCTGTTCTAGAAAATAATGAAACTTTTGCAGATTTTGTTGCTGGATTGCAATTTCTGTAACATACTCTTTTTGACTAATTCAATTATTGCTAGATGTAATGTGTTGCTTTGACAGAAACTTGTGTTTTGTTTACTTGTACTGTGTGAGACACACCATTTTCATTTGCTTTTGAGTTTTATTTTAGCTGCAGAAGTACAGAGAGAAAGAATAGGAGTCATAGTTTATCTTGGATATCCAAACTTGCTTTGGAACATTATTGCCAAAGGCGATTATGCTTAGTGATTATTATATTTATGAAGTTGTTGTGTTTTCTCAAACCACAATTCTTGTAAAAGGATAATTATGTTAAAGCTTGGGCTATTCTTTGCAGATTCTGTGCCAGCGCCAAAATATTTTCAGACAATATGTAGTTATCATTTCAAAGATATGCTTTTAACTTGAAATACTAAGTAGTGTAGTAAGTTTTTAAAACATAATATTCAGTAAACTAGGACAGTAGTAAGTTTAAAGTTAAAGCAAGTCACTTATCTTGCACTGCCATCAGGAATCAGATCTGAAATGTGCTACTTAATGTGAAGGCTTAAAGTTTATGTTCTTGCTCTCAATTAATTTTATGCTATTGATCTTTTGCAGAGGGAAGGACAAAAATCTTACCATTTGTAGCTATTGTTGCTTAACACTTTAGTGGTCGTGTTGAGCAAATCACAGACTTCTAAAGCTTTCATACTACGTGTTTACGTAATTTAATACTGAGTTGGATAATGCTTGAGGTGGACTATGTAAGGGTTTTGATATCTGTAATTGATTTTTTTGAAAAATGATACAAATTACTTCCACCAGTCAGCAGTAATAACTTAACTGTCAGGAGCTTAATTTTAATTTGCACACTGAAGTGAAGTTCTGTGTTCTTATTTTAAAGAAAATTCAAAATTAAGTGGACTTCTTTAAAAAACAAAATCTCTACTGGCTAAATGGTCACTAATTCTGTTCCTAAACATTTAGAAACTTTCGAAGCTGTATTTGTGCAGAATTTTTGACACATTGCAGGGTAAATGGAAGTTAGAAATAACGCTGTTAGAAGTTGTAGAGTGCCGACAAACTGCTTGAATAAGTGTAGATTTAATAAGCCTTATCAATATTATTCTTGATGTTGCAACTGAAATACTGTGCTTTGTATGTATGTAATTCTTTTCCCAACTTTTAAACAAATTTCAGTATTTTCTTGAAATTACACTTTTCACACATAACTATAGCTTTAGATGAACTTAGCTTTGCATGAAGTATGTTGAAAGAAGGTTTTCAGAAGCTACAGACTGGTTTCTTTTCCCTTAGGTATTCTGTAGGGTTCTGTAGAAGTGACACACAGGTGATTTATTTTAGCAGATTTTTGTAGTATCTTCTTGTATTATAATGAAGCTGTATTTATGACCACTTTAAAATGGTTGAAGTATGACCTATTGCAAAAAAAGAAGAGTAAGATTTCTCCATAGGCATCATGATCCAGCCTTCCTTTTGTTGGCACTAGTCATAGTGTGGTCCTCGGATCTGCAAGATCAGTGCAGTAGTTTGGATTGAAGCTTGTCTGGCTAATTACCACATAGCCAGGGCAGGAAAGACCATGTCTTTTACCTGCAGTCACCTTTAGATCAGCTGAAGATAACACAGAGTAGGATTTTGAGGAAGAAAAGCAGTTAATTTAAAATGTCGCACCTCACAGTGACTCTTTAATTTACAAAAGGAAAACTTCACACTGCTCTATAACCATGCATCGATTTTCTATACATGGGAGGAAACAATATGTCCTTTTTATAAGTTGAATTTGTATTATCTCAGAAACACAGGCTTGGTTTTGAAAAAGGTGGGGGTTTTGTTATCTTTTAACTCCTCTTATGTCAATTCTAATAGACACAATTCTAGTAGAGAAAATTTAAAAATTTTAAAGAATTATTTATTTTTTTACATTTTTGAGCTATAAAGAAGAACAAGTTGAGTGGGAATAGGTATGTAAATATTAGTAGTGAGTCATTTGCACTTCTCTGTGATTTCACAACAGTAGTAAGAAATTATTTTAGTTTGGGGTTTTTTGGGGGGAAGCAAGCAGGGGTTGGCAGTTTAAAAGTTTATGGAGTAGTCCAGTATTTAATCCTTAGTGAGTTACACAACTATTTTGCTTACCAGTATTCAGTGTTTTGGCTTTTTTTTTTTTTAATGATGTAGAGTCATCTTAGTTACTCCCTTTATGTAGCTAATATCAAATGCTCTGGTTGAAGTACACAGATACTTCTCATAATGAAAATTATATATGAATAGAATAAAACTGAATTTCTTCTGTATATGGGATTTTTTTCACATTCTTCTCCCCATTCATTCCTGGATCACATGTACCTAAATATGGCTACTTGGATGCAATTAATGTCATGTGTTTTTTAAAAAAAATGTGAAAGAGAATATTTAAAAGAAACTCAAAACTTTTGAAAGTTTAGCTTTAATCTTGAGTCTGAGGTTAAAAGAGCTTTCACAATTCCAGCTATTTTGAAGGCTGTCTGCCTGTAGTAACATAAATCTTTAACATAAAACATGGCCCTTATTAACATGAGCATCTGCTTATAAGAGTAGAAAAAGTGCCATTTTCTTTTAATCTTAGTATTTCCTTTTCACTATAAATACTTTTTGCTACCTACAAAGTAACTGAGCTTTTGGTTACATTCTGCCTAGATTGGTAGTGTTGCTTTGACGTGCAGAATAAATTAAAATGCAAAATTATTTGGGATTTCTCCTCACTGTTAAATTCAGAATGATGGGAAGATTACAACATGAAACTGAAATTCTTAATGTTAACTTCTAGCTTTACTGATTGTGAGGGGTGTTCTTAGACAGCTGTTCACAGGACTTCTTTTCTCTGTTCTCCAAAGAAACATTGTTATCTATCCCCATTGCATGAAGACAACAGAAATCCCAGGTTTCCGGAGTTGCACTGAATCAGTAGGAAGCTTGTGATGTTAATTAGATATTATTAGCAGCATCTATTTGCCATTTCAAACTAGTGTCTTTTTCTGGATAGACTAAGCAAGAACACTTCAGTATTTTGAATTTGAAAGAATTAGTTTCTGATAATAGAAGATGTGGCTTTTAGGAATGACTTGGAAAATACATTTAAATTTTAATGGCATCCTTTAATGGTTTTTATTGGGTACATATGTAAATTTCTATGGGAAAATGTGCACAGAGTATGATACACATGCCTGTGCTATTGTTAATTTGTTTGGCTGTTTTTAGTGGTGGTTTGAAGGGGCTGTTTGTTAAGTTGTTGTGAAATGATAATCTTTGTGTTAGTTCTCACAGATCTGGTACAACTTTTTGAGAATCTCTGTTTATTTTTGCAGGTAGGAGGATTTATCTGACTAGCACAGCCAGCAATAGCAGTGGTGAGATGGAGGCACAGGCAGGCACTTGGTGCCTTGGAGTTTCTGGAAAGTTCAAAGAGAGAGGCTATTCCTTTTTACAAAGTGAAGACCAACAACCTATTTCAGAGTTAGTGGAGCAAATGCTGAATTTTATGTGGTGAGACCACATGTCAAATCTGTCCTGCTTAAAACCAGTCACACTGGGAAACTGCAGGTTCTAGTATGTAGTAAAGCTTTGGAAAAGAGAAACTACATGCTCAGGAACTCTCTGTGTCTGTATTATCATGCCAATGGGTACAAATGATCATGGCCTTCTGCCAGTTTATTGTGTAGCTTTGGTAAAGATTGAACTTTTTGCATTAGAGACAGTTAACTTGGATAATTCTGGGTTTTTTGGGAATACAAATGAGCAAAGTTCTTTGAACCAGTCAAGCATACTTGTCAATGTGTATACATGCCAGTATCCAAAATTACAAGTTCGTTGGGCCACTTGGGCAGATTGATGAGATAATTTTTGTGCATTTGGTAGAAATAAGTCTTATCATCCTAATGACTGTTTATTCATTAAAGGTCTCAGCGGTTATTTACAGTGTAATCCACAGTGATTAGTGTTCAACTTCATTTGCCATGGAGTAAGTTTTTTGAAATGCTTGATAGGTACGTGTTCTCTTGACCCATCTTCTTTCTTTGCCACCCAAACTTTCCCTTGCATAGTCTTCAGACAGTAAGGGAATGGTGAGAGACTTTTCAACCAGGTACTTCATTTGCCTTTGTATGAGCAAAGCTCTAAAAACAGTTACAGAAGATATTTTAATCTCACATGATTAAGTGTCCTATATATGGACCTTTGGACTTGCTAGTTGTGTTAACTCTTAGGAATACAGTTTCAGTAGAAAAAGTAAACTGCTTCTGGTACAGGATGTCTTGAGGATGTCTTCATTTTGAGGTCTTCCACCGTTATTTTTTCTTTCCTTGTCTCTTGAACTATTGCAGAGAAAAGTTTTAAATGTAAAAATAAAAAAGTGGATTTGTCAGCACTGTGCTGATTGTAAGTAAAGTATAGCTGGACTTTCTTAGGAAGCTTTGTCTAAGTCATGTTTACTAACACACTGTACCCGTTCCCCTTTCCAAGCCTGTACCCATCAGATGTATACTTGGTGCCTTTACAGTTGAAGGTTTGAAGGGTTATAAGCAGTACAATACCAAGTAATACCTTTGTAAGTGTAAAATTGCACATAAAAAACCCTCATAACTTGTACTTGAATTAAGGGTGAGGTGCAAGGCACTTCAATTGGATGATAAGCATAACAGTGTTTTGACATTGCTGAAATAAGTCTGCTAATTGCCAGTTCTTGGACAGAGAATATTTTCATTGCACAGGAACAGACAAAAGCAGCAAGATAGCTGTGCCCCAAAATGGTGATACTAGTTTAGACTGGTAGAGGTATTCCTGCCAAGGGATTGTGGCTGGACTTAAAAGTTTTCATGTCTGTTACAGTGTGTGTAATGGTCAGCTGAAATTACATCTCTTGTGGTACCTGCAGTATAAATATTAGGGCGGGTATTATCAACTGTTCTTTATAGATTATAGTTTAAATGGATAAGATGGGCATGCAAAAAAAAAAAAAGGGTACTACGTAAGTGGCTGTAGGTTGACAGCAATGGTAGTAGCACGTTCCTGGATACGAGCTAGGAATGAGCTGAACAAAGAAAACGGAATAAGAGGCAGATAACTGAGATGAGGTGTAATGCAAGGAAGTGAGGTGGTGACTGTAACAGAAAGAAAACATTGCCAACGTAGGAAACACAGTCAGTGAGCTGTACGGAGATTCTTCCCAGTGTCCTGGAAACCAAAGGTCATGACCTTACCTGCCTCTGGTCCTGACCCCAGGGGTAGTTGTCTGGCTTTATCTGACTAGCTGTCTCCACTGGACAGAATAATTGGCAGTGAGGTGATTGCTACTGATCACTCTACTGATTAACTTAACCCAAAATTGGTACAAAAGGGTCAGTTGATATTTTCAGGGTATCTCTCAGCAGAGGTCTCTGTGATGGGAAATGGAACACTATAAGAAAAACGGGAAAAAGTAATTAAGGTAGACAGAAAAGGAAGGAACACTGTGTTTGGTAATCATGCTTTACAAATCAATTGTCATATAAAATTGTTCCTGAACTGTGTGCTTCTGGAAAACCTCCTCTTATACAGTACAGTGAGGTTTTTCTCCTTTATTGAATAGGTGAAAGTCATTATCAAAGGTTCTGGATCGAAAGTACCAGTTACATTGATGAAACCTTAAAGTTTACACTTCAGACTTTGTAGCTTCATTACATAGCAAACATTTTGATTTTTCTGTCCAAAGATCCACATACTTTCAAACCATTTGTGTTCATGGGTGTTATTTCCATGGTTTCGTTTTTTAAGATACTCAGTAATCACTTCTGTAATTTATGTCATTCTTGTATGTAATGTGGTGATATGCTAAAATATAGTCCTTGTCAGCAATATATTTTAACACCAAGTTCAAAGGGAGTTTTTATTCTAAAACTGCTTTTGAGAATCTTCAAATATTGTAGAAGGGTGTTGTTTATTCTTAGTTGTAAGTTGCTTAAGGCTAGCCTGGATGAACCTAGCCTGACTCCTTTGTGTTCTGATAAGATACTACGTCTCACCCATTTATTGCAAGCAGTTAACTTTCTACCAGAAAGTTTTCTGACCTTGATTTTGAAGCTCTTCAAGACATCAAAGCTCCACCAGTATTCTTGTCAGCTTATTACAGACATTAATTGCCATGTGTTTATTCTATGCTTAATTATTTGGTGGTTTTTGTACTTAATGGTTTTTAAAAGCTTTTTTTTTTAATTCTCAAAGGTTCTATCAAGTTATCTCATCTTGAAGTGTAATTTTTTTTTTTTTTCATTTGACCAATGACTTTTTCAGTGTAAATATTTACTACTTTAACTTCTAAACCTAGAATTTACTTGCTTAGGATAAAACCACTCTGGTATTTGGCAATATTCCACATCTCTCATATAGAAGAGAGCACCTCAAAAACCATTACTGCATTTCTTCACAGAATAAAACACAGGGGTCTTGGATGGCATGGTGTTCAGAAGAAATTACTTTTAAATAGCTATATTTTTTTATGATAACTAGTAAAAAACAATCCTCTCTGTGGACAATGCCGGTTCCGGTTAGGTGATTTAGAAATTTTATATATCATTCTCTGGGTTTTCCTGAGCCATTGAATTGTGTTATAGGGAGTGAGAAGATCTTGTAACTACTTTATAGGAGTTTGAATATTAACAGTGGTAACAAGCAATATCCCTTACTTCAAAAAAAACTGTTAAAATGTGTAGTTCACAACAGAAATACTGAAAAGCTGGAGTAGAGTAACATAACAAAGGAAATCAGTATATTAGATATTTTACTGCTTTGAGTTTTCTCCTAGAGAATAAAAGGGCTAAGTAAGTCAGTTATCTGTTGGAATTGTTTTTTTAACTTGCAGTCATCTGTACTTGAAGTCTAGTTTAAGATCTTGAATCATGTATGAATACTAAATTTAAAATACAAATTTAGTTCTTGGAATTAAGCGAATTAGAACAGATTTTTGTTTTCTTTCCATTCTTGTCTAAGTAAGTGCCAGCAAGCTTTATGGGCTTGTTATTTAAATGGATTTTGTGCCAAATCATATTACGTGTCATGTTTCTAAAGTTTAAATGGCACTGGTTTGCTAGGGATGGCAAAGTTTTGACGCCCCCAATCATTTGCAAATGATTGGATTTTGTATCTTTTTTTGGGTAGATTTCTAATACTCTGAAGCAGCAAATTGGCTGATTGAACTATGTAATAAATTATCTGTTCCCTCCTTGAAAATTGTTGTTGTATTGGGGTGGTATGCATTTTGGTTGCTGTAACTGCTTTAAAATTAAGCTGCAAGCCCCATGGATGGGTCAGAATCATAACTTTTAAAACGATTTTGTTAAAAAGAACCTGCCCAAATCTGTCCTTTTTTTTCAGGTTTTCAGTGATTTTTCTTTGATAGTAAGGTGTGACTGATTATTTAACTACAACAGTTAAGTTGAAGAGTAACTACTAAAAAGAGTAACTACTGTGGGCATAGTTGCAAAGAACATTTCTCTTTTTGGTGCTGTTGGTATAAAAACAGTGCCACCCCCTTACTTGGTTCAGGTGTTCATGTGGTGAACCTGATCAGGAAGCTGGTCCAGATTAAAAAATAGCTGAGCAAAGAAAAGAATGATTATTTTTAACCCAGATCTATTAGGAGTGGCATACTGATATTTGGAAATAATGGGTAACTGAAGAAACATTTTTAGAAGGTGAAACCTGAGATAGCCAAAAATCAGGTAGGTATGGAATTTTCTTATTAGTTTTTGTTTGTATTTTATTTCTCAGTTGCAAAAAATTGTATTTTACATACATTTAGATAGAGACAGATGGAGGAGGAACATAAGTCAGTTTATCTCTGGTCAGGTTGACCTAAGGAAGCTGTGATCTGGGTATGGCTTGAACTCCCATCTGAGCCAAGCATGCAGCCAGCAGTCCTGCTCCCTCCTGCACATCCCTGCCTTCTCCTGATTCTACCATCTCTGTCAATTAGGGCAGCAGAAAGGCAGCTCAGGAAGCTAAACTGGTTGAATTGTAACCTTCCAAATATATATTTTCTACTGGCCTTGCTCCTTGAGGCAGCTCACTGTGGAGACTGATGGAAGCCAGAGCTCACCTGTGGCCCGGAGCAGCCGAAAGCCCATCGCTGTGGGTCTGACTTTTGTTATTGTGTAGCCTCCAAACACCAGGAGTGTGACCTCCTGAAAGGTAGCTGCATATATTTCTAATCAGCCCTGCTGCCCTTCTGCTCCTGTTGTATGCACTGCCCGCCTGTCCCTCCACACTGCTGGTGCATTACCCCTGCCTGGTTTAGTCAATCACCCCTCCCCTCTGCTCTCCTGGCACCCTTGCAATTCTCCATTGCCTCCTGCAAAGTGCTGCTTGAACTGCAGGAGAGAGTAGGAGAGATGGGAAGGTGTCCCAGTTTGAGATGATTTGCAGGGGTGGTGACTTCGGGCAGAAGTTTTCTCCCTCAGATTCAATACCCTTGGTACACCTGGATGTAAATGGAAAAATAACTCTTTACCAAGAAGAAATGCTAATAACAATACTGATAAAATTGGGTTAAACTAAGTGATGAGGAGAAACTTCCCAAGGACCAAATAAGAGATGGTGGCTGGAAAAAACACATGCGGCCATAGGACAGAGACAAGGTGGCCACCCTTCCATGTGGTTTGCCTCCCCCACACCTGGGAAACCTGGCAGGAATGATTGGAGAGTCAGTGCTGGCAGGAAACGATGGAAAGCTGGAATTTGATACCAGCAGATGCTGGAGTGAGGCTGTGATAATGGTACAGGCAGCCGGAGCAGGGCTGCGGACCCCTCAGGCAACTGGAAGGATCCGTAAGACACCCACTGGATCCAGCAACGAGACTTGGTTGTTGTAATTTCGATGTTCGTTGGTTGAAGTGGTCGCAGTCTGCACCCATCGAGGTGGTGGTGGAAGCCCTGGGTGGTGAGGAAGGTCCTGTGTGGTGAGGGAAGAAACCTCGTGGTGAGTGAAGTCCAAGTGTGGTCTTTTATTGGGCTTAGGCTATGTGGGAATGCCCGCAGTACCTTCTCTGGATGATGTAATACTAGAACACGGGATATTTTGGGAGTCTTTGACATCTTCTAAGATGTTACAGCTACCAGTTATGTCAGCACAGGTGGATCCATTATGGCCAGCATCAGAGATTAGTAACTTCAGACTGTGTGCAAATTGTCCTGATGCTTTCCCGGAGGGCAGTTACCACAGCTGAGTCATTTGTGTAAAGACAAAGAAACACTATCCAGACTAGCAGGAATTTGCCTCTCTCCTTTCTTGTTCAACACCCAGCTTGTAGCCTGAGGTGGCAGGTGTGAATGCCTTTAGCACCTGGGTGGTTACTTTGCACGTGGTCAGCTTGCACCTTGATTGTCTGAGTCCTCAACATTCCAGTCTTTCACACTTGTGGATACATTCTTGTCCTAGGATGATAATACCACCCTTATCTCAAGTTCCCCTCACAGTCCAAATTAGTAGGCATATTTGGGGAAAAGAAAAAAGAAAGGCTGGATACCAGAATTTTTGTGTAACCCCAGACAGAGGGTGAAATGAGCCTTGAGCTTATGGACTACAGTTCAGGGAAAGCTGTTTTAGGAGTTGCAGTGGCTGACTTATGAATAGGGACTCTTCATAAATGAGACAACTTGTCTGCTTTAGCCAATGAAACAGTTAATGTCAAGAATACTTCAGTTGCCAACGCACATGGAGGTCTGCAGGGCTTTCAGAGCATCATTAGTGCATTTGTTTTGGTTTCTTGTTTTCAAGGCCTTTTTGAAGTTTAATAATAAAAAATATAACAGAAGAGCTTCTGTTTGTACCTTTTAAGCTAATGTACTCTACCAAGTGGTACTACTTCAATATCCATTATATAGCACAGCTGGCACAGAGTATTGAGAGTGCAATCTGCTTTGGTAGTGTTATTGATGAAAGAGAGTATGAAATAAATATGAAGAATTAATGTAGTATACTATAGGAATACACAAACTGGTTGGTGTCTCCCCTGGCCTCAATGTATATGTTTTCCACAGTGGACGTTCATCAGAAAAAAAAAAAAAAGCAAATGGTGTAGCCGTGGAGGGTAAATTTTGGAGGCTTTAGTCCCAAGTAAAGACAAGACCCTGCTTTGGAATTGATACCATTTTCAAAGACTAAGGATGCCTTAGAATTTTTAATATTTGTAGCAAATATGGAGTTTTAGTATGGCTGTAAAGTGTCTCACACTTTATAATAGCAGTTGACAGTTACCAAACCTGTTTTCATGCTTCATTTCAAATGGATGCTGCTTTGACATAGGCATGGCTTGTAATGGTAGGAAAGTTTTGACATCTTCAGCAGTCTTTAGAATTAATACTTTATGAGAGAAAGTGGGCATTCAATACTGCCATCAGGTGCTAACAAAATGGATGGGCAAAGACAAGCTATAAAACAAATCAGCTTGTCTTCCATATGCAAAAATGTTTGGAGTTTTAGTGTGGTATTTTAAACTGCATCAACCTCATTCTTAGTATCTTGAGGTTGCAGAAGTTTGCAGCACATTCACTCACAAAATAATACAGAAACATATGGCCATTGTGAACTCATATTTAGAAATTACCACTGAATGCAGTTTGTAGAGAAACAAAACATCTATATGGAGGTTTTGAGGGGTACAGTGTTTCAGTGTGCAGTGCTGGGAATTCTTCATAATCAAGGAGAAGAGGAGGTGCGTGAGGTTTATCTGGAGCTGAAACTTAAGGCTACTGTCCCTGCACCAGGAAAGTTCAGTGCACTTCTTAGGCCTTTCATTTAGGATTTTCTTTTTAAGCTGAGTTGTGTCACTCTTGCTCATTCAGAGTCTTCATATGTACTTATGAACTCAGATCTCGGAAATGATTGCTGTGTGAGAGCATGTGCTGCACGTATTCAGACGTCATAGTTGTTGATTAGAAAACATGCCTGTGTTATGAAAATGAGAATCCAAAAAGATAATAGGGGATAATTTCAGTTCAATAAGGTGAATATGATTTTTCTGTGTAGTTGAAGGGTACCAGTGCTTTTAAATGTCATGTGACACACAAGGTGGACAGTTTAATCCTGAAAACCTTGCACAGAAATTATTTTCCAAAGGACATCTTCACTGTACAAACAGTCTTCCAAACTAAAAATTTGGAATAGTAAAATGCCTGAAGAATAAGCTTCAGTAATGTCTTGCAAAGAGTTAAGTCTTACAAAAAGAAAACTTAGAATCAGATTCCCCTCCCTCACCCCCACCATTTCAATCTTAGGAGGGGCAGCTGTTAATTGTCTGTTGCACTCATTTATTTAATATGTTTTAAATATGTGTCAATACTCTGTTTTGAATATCCACCAACAGGAAAAGGAGCAATATGTACAGTATGATGCAACCTCAGTGCTGTCCTTATGTTAGGCTGCAAGCTCTTCCAGTGGCATGTGTTCTAAACAGAGAACAGGCCTTACTGCTGGAATAGGTGTTGTGGGAATGGTGCTCTTCCTTATCAGGACAAACTAAGCTTTAATCTTTGTTCTGCTCCTTGTTCTGCTGTGTAGACACTGATATACACATGCACACACTAACACCCATGTTTCCATTTATATATATTCTTCTAATACTACTTTTACAGCTCTTTAAAATACTAGGAAGAGAGTTATACAAAGTGGACAATTTGTTATGGATTCTATAGAAAGGTGTGTTTATTCTTTGCTAAAAGAAAATGCTACCTGATGTTAACATTGAACAGCAGTTGTCTAATGTGGTGTAAGTCATCTAATAAAATAAAGCTTTGTAGGGCTCTATATTCAGAGATCTAGGCTATTACAGAAATTTCTGTAGTGTTTCAGAAGTGATCAAGGACACATTTTATAAGACTCTAAAAGGAGCTTTTCTAAAAAAATGGAAATATAATACGAGGAAACAGACCTTTTAGCTGTGTTAATTGTAAAGGACTATGAATAAAGACTTTTTTGTTAAATGAAACTTTGCTCTCCATTGTACAGATAGATCAAACTAGTTTTTGGTAACTTCCATCTCCAGTAGAAATACACAGATCCTAATAGTCAGAATTTTTATGAGTTGGTGTAGCCCAAAGCACAGACAGACATCTATGCAGTCAAGTTACTGTGATTTAGCAAATCAGCTGCATTAAGTAAATGTTCTAATGCTCTTCTTCCTTGCAAATACAAAGAAAAAAAATTAACCTAAACCTGCTTTTTGGCAGATGCAGTTCAGTGGTGACAAAAGATACCCTAAGATTGTGGATTTTACTTTACTGAATGATCTACATAGTTTTGATTTAGAGGTGTAACTAGCTGTTGTTAATATTTCCCTTTTATACAACAAGTTGGGGCTACAGGGTAGATAAGGTTAAATGATTATTCGAGTTTCTGCTTAAAGTGGGAAGAAAAAAATGTACAAGGAACACAGGAGGCATGTAAACAGAACTAAGAAAATCACGAGTTTCAAAAGTCATGGAAAGAGTTCTATGCAGAAAATCGAAAAATGGTAAATACAGAAGGCAAATTATTTTTTAAAGAACACAGATTTAATGAGATATTGGGAGGATGTGAATATCAGTTTTCCGAGAAAGAAAAGCCACATATAAAAGCTTGATGTTCAGGTAAGGCCAGGTTCCTTGTATCCAAGTGCTAAGAACTTGCTGATAGTGAAAGAGGAACCAATGGATGGATGAAGAAGGGCACATATTGAGAATACATACTGTATTTATTTATTTTTATAAAACACAGTGTCATGGTCTTAGTTTGGATAACATCTTACTGAATCTGCTTAGCATTTCAGTAAGAAAGACCCTGTAGGCTTTCCAGCATTGTTTCTATGAGTGTATTAGAAGACTGTGTGCTAAACATGTCAAAAATATAAAATGTTTGAGTGAGCAATGTTTCAGAGATTAATATATTACAAAATATAAACTCAATGCCATTTACTTAATTACAAAATTTGGCACTTTGCTGGCTTTGAAAACTTGGCAAGACCTGTGGGCCTCAAGTTTTAGTAGGCATTTGTGGTTAAATATTGGAGAGCTGACTCACTATTTAAACAATTTCAAGCCAGGCTTCCTTTTCAAGAATAAAGCTAGATTCTCTCTTCTTCTTTGACCCCTTTACTTGACTTAATTATTGTAGCCTTCCACTTTATTTTCCCATCTTCTTTCCTTTCTCCTTGATCCTGTATCCAAAAAGCTTTTCCATAGCACTGCACTTAAAACTTCAGTCCCATTTCTTCTGGTCTGTTGTTGTGTAAAAGTGATGTTTTCTGTGTATGCTGTTCCTTAGAGGACATTTTAAAAGAGATTCAGAATTTCCAAGAATAAAATAATTTAGTAGCGCTTGCTTGTTTAACCTAATGTTGTGGTTTGGAGTTTGATGTTCTGGCTGTTTCTTTTAAAAGGATGTAGTTAATCTGGCAGACATTCACAGAAAACAGTATGGTTGTGTGGATCTGGAGAAATTGTTTTACTAAGAAATTGAAAAATATTTGCATGTGTGTAAGTTGTTTTAAAAATGATACCAAGTAAAACGTAAGTCTTGTTTCTCTGGAAGTTCAGAGTAAGAGGATTGTCTTTTGGAAAGCGATTAAAGAGTAGAGCAAGGAACGATGTCCCACATCCTCAGAAGGATTAATGGGGATGGTGGAGCAAACAGCTTTTGCACTCCTGTTCAAGATGCATGTTTATTAAAGACCTGGAGTCTTTGAAATGCACTGAGGTGAAAATTTGAAACTCCATTTAGTGCTGTATAGGTATATGTGTGTGTGTGTGCACCTGTTGAATAGAACAGTTGTGCCAACCTAGTACCTGAATGAAATGTGAGATTACCCTTTATATCGCATTAGGATAGGCCAAAATATGGGGTACGACACCTCAGGACAAGGGAATGCAGTTCTTAGAATGTCATGCTAGAGCAAAGTGGAGAGGTGTAGGATCAGCGTTACATAAATTGGTTTTAAACATCACAAATTTAGCATTGGCAGAGCATTGCTGCAGTTCTCTCTGTCTTAGCTGTTTGAGCTGGACTTAAAGATTAAACTCTACTGTAATTGTGGTGAATATAAGAGCTTTTCTGTCAGAATGAGCATGGTTTTTGGAGGAATTACTGATGAAGAGTGTTCCTACAACTTCCTTCCTAACTCACCTAAGTCTGAACATTTTGCTAAAATGATCACTTCTAAGGAGAACTGTAGAGAATTAATTTAATAGTAGCATATAATTTCAAAGTTTTGCATAATGACTCTTCAAGATCAGTTGGTAGTCCTGAATTTAAACAAACAGCAAGGCTCCTAATTTGCTTTTTTTATGTTTTATTTTATTTTATTTTTATTTAATGGTATTGGATATTTTTAGGTGGCACTAAAGCAGGGTGGGGTGAGGGGAAGAAATAAGTTGCTGTTAATTTCGATTCCAAATATACAGAAACATATACAGCAAACCAGATTGACTTGTGAGGTGATCTGAGTGTTAAAAAGCAGGAGTAAGAAAAAAAAAAAGAAAGCCTCTTGTGAGTTTGAGGAGCAGGCAGTTGGCAGCAGCAGAAGGTGCTAGCAAAGGAATGCTGCTGAGAGTGCGAGTTCTTGGTATAATCCTGCATCAGCCTCTCACTGCGTGTTCAAAGAGGGTTCTGAGGGCAATGTGCCGAAACGGCAAGTTTGTGTGCTGAAGCTTGTGTGTGGTTGTAATAATTTTGTTTTCATTGGAGCGAGAAGGCTTTACAGTTTAACTTGGGCTTTGCCAGTTTTGTTTTTTTGGGTTTGTTTTTTTTTTATTTCAGAGAGGGCTAAAGAGACAAAAGGAATGTACATTTATTACTGTATTTTAATCATAAGTCTGACAACATGCTCATTTACTAAAAATCTTGAGGTAAAACTCCACCTGTTAGCATGAGCAAAGTTATAAACTAGGTTCTGCAACTTCACCTCTACCATTCATAGTTTGTTTTCCATAATTGCAGCCAGTGGCACCAAACTCTTTCTCAGCATGTTTAGTTTCTTCTTGGATCTCCTTCATTGTAGCTTTTAACTCTGTTATGGTCTGCTAGTACTGCTGCTTTTTTGTCCTTCTAGTACGTTGGACCTTCAATATTAATTCTCTTAGTAATCGTTGTGAAGCGAATGAAGGGTAAGGACTATGTCTGACCTTAGTTCAGTTTGCTTTATTATTAAAATGCCTTCTTCCCTAAACACATTCGCTTTTTGGGGGTGAATTGTTGTTACGTCGTTGTTTGTTCAAGGCAAGGGCCTTCCAGGACACCTGAAAGAAAATGAGTTGATTTGGGTGACAGTGGCAGGCAGGGGCAGGCAAGGAGACCATTTCATGCCCCTTTTGCTGTATCTCTCATGGATTTCTTCCTTTTCTGCTCAATGCTGATATCCCTTTAAACCCCTGTGTTTCCACAGGAGGACATTCTGGCTTTGGCACCTCTTAGGTCTGTTCTGTCTCCGAACATTAAAGTCTTTGCTGATTTACAGATTTTTTTTTTCCCCCCCTTGAGAAATTATAAAGCAAGGGAGTCCTTTTTGTGACTGTTGGGGAAATAAGGCTCTTGGATCTGACCAGACTTAATAATTACTAGTTCAGGACAAATGCTTTATTTTGATGCTGCATCTCTTCTGTGCGTGTGAGGTCTGGTACGTGGGAGTCCCGTGTTCCAGAAACCTAAGTTTTGTTTTCCAATTGAAAGAACTTGGCTTCGTGGCAGTGCAGAATTGCTAGCCAAAATAAACAGAAGGTCAAAGTGTGGGTTATTTTAAGTCCTAAGTAGGATACCAGGATTCTTAAATCCTATAGAATTTGCCACCATGGATTACATCATGACTGTGAAGATGCAGGATATGCCACATCAGATAAATAGGTTATCTGTTTAATCCGTTGTGTTAGCTAGTTATGAAATGGGCAGTATTTGGCTACCAGCAAAAGTCAAAGGACCGGTTGCAGTACCATTTCTGCCTCCTTCACCTATCCTCTGGAAGGAATAACATGCCAATAAAACAGTCATTATTTTACTCAGTAACATTTTTCTTACCTGGTGGGTTGGTTTCTCTTATTTGTCTGTTTGCTGTCTTCCACTTTCATCCAAACTTTTTGTGCAGAAAGATTAAAGCTGCTTTGCTGCAGTGACAACTCCAGTTAATGAGCAGAGAGTGTAACGAGTTAGTTAGAAATTGTCTATGTATAACCTGAAATGGTCAGATTTATACTCTGTTTCTATTTAATCTCTGAGGTAACAGTCTCCAGGTGAAATTATTCCCTGTAGAAGAATCATTGACATCAACAAGTGCTCAAAAACTCTTGAGAAATTTAGTTATAATGTATCTGCAGGGATTTGATTGTGTTTTTTCTTCAAGTATTTCCAATGGTGGGACTTTAAAAGAGCAGAAAGATATACTGGAATGAACTTCAGGGAGGGACAGGTTCTATGCTGTGTGGCTGATCATAGGGAAATCAGAAAAACAAAACAAGCTGAATGGAGTTGCAAGTGTTCAAAGCAATTGAGTATGCGAGCTTCAGCTGCTGTCATAAGATTTTGGGTTGGTAAAGGTAATGCAAATTTTGGCATTGGTTGGGGTGAATTTTTGAATAGAGGATATAATTCCCAATTTATGCAGGTTTGTCTTGCCTGGGATTTTTACTTTGCAGTGCAGTAATAAATGTGTTAGGGAGAAGCAGAAACTGCACTCCATCCTCTTCCCCCTCCTTGCATGACTGCACCCAACCACCACTGATGCTTCTTGAATGGCAAATCACAGCTCCTAAATTTGACAGTGTAGACATAACTGAAGAGATTAAGTTTTAGAGTTGTAATTGTGAAAATGTCTACTTCTCCTTGTATGTTTAATTTTTGGTAAATATTTTGCAATCTGGGAAGATTTAAGAAAATCTCAAACAAAGTAAATAGCCAACTTGTAATTGGAAGCACCTGATTGGAGAATTTTGTTACTACTTTACATTTTAAAAAAGTTAACTGCTGTAAAATTGTGAAAGAAAAAAATAAAAATTGTGCACTTTTTTTAATTGTCAAGAACTCTACTTAGATTGTTTAAGAGTCATTCTTAGGGAACTGAAACAGGCTAGTCTGCTTTAGGTAACCAAACCATGTGACAGCTTTAAAACTTTGCTAGGTAAAGACTAATGCAAACATACCTGCAATAGGGTATGTTGCTTGTGAAAATTTTCAATTTTATTATTTTTCTAATGACTACCTGTAAGATTCCACCAGAGTAGGTGGATCAGGCTTTCTGTTCCCTCTTCTATTCTTGTGTCCTGAAGATTTTAGCAGGGAATTTGGTAAACTTTAAATCTCAGTCATAGTGAAGGGGCTCCTTTTTCTGAAAGCTGGGCTGAGGCGACTAAGGCAGAGGTTCTGTCCCCAGCTGCTCTGTCACTGGCTAGACTCTTTGCTGAGCTGGCTTGGTACAGTAGCAAGCAAAAATCTAACCTGACAAAAATCATAGTTAAATAATACCGGCTAGACTGGGTAGGGCAAACACAGAACCAGAGCCTGTGCATGTTGCAGAGGGGTAGGTCCTAAATAGAACTATATGCAAAAGTACATATCAAACAGTTCAATAAGGTTTTTTTGTGTACCTTTGTGAAATCTAGGGTTTAGTTTCAAGTTAAGTTGTTAGTTATTTCTTTTTTGGTGTCTTATGGCAGTACACTCAAAAATTTATGCTGAATTGATGTCATCCATTTACATTAACTAGAATGGCTTTATTGGGTCACACTTGAAGTATCAGCTTGTCCAGCATTCTGTTTCTGGCAGTAAATAGTAAATTCTGACAGCAAATAGTAAATATATAGGGAAGGGAATAATAAAAAGAAACATTTTATGATCAGTCTTTAAGACACTTGGAAGTATCTGCAGTTTAGAGACTTTTTGAGCCAGATGTGACATCCTTGACTTTAAAAGCTCTTCATGGAGCTTGCATTTGTTCAACTGCTTTTTGAGCCTGTAAATTTTTGAAACTCATTCCCACAAGACATTGTGGATCACGAAGTTTAACTACGTACCATGTAGAGTATTTCTATGTAGTTCTTTGAACCTGCTCCTTAATGTCAACTGATGTTCCCTAGTACTTGCATTTGAAAAATAGTTGTGCTTTATTTATCTTCTCTGTGTCACCTATAATTCCATACTCATTTTTTCTGACCTCTGTGCTCCATTTTTTTAGGCTGAGCCATATAAGTAGCATATTTCTAGCTTTACTCTGTCTTTTTTGACAGGGGAGGCTCGACTGCATATATTACTATGTCTGGGGGTGCACTGTGGATTCAGTTGTGGGTTTGGTTTGGCTCTTTTAGTTCTTTCCAAACAGTTATGTCTCATTTTCTTTATGATAGCTATGGAGCTAGCATTTTCATTGAACTCCATGACTATGTGACTGATCTTTCCTAGCAGATGGAGCTCCTTTCCTAGGTGTGTTATTTTGCATTTGCCAGTATTGAATTTCTACTGTTCTCTTGCACAATCCCTTCACAGTAAAAGAGTTTTGCAACTGTTGTAATGATGCCTAGGACCTGGAATGAATTTGGAACTATCTTACTCTTGATATCAAGCAAAAAAGAAGAGTACTTTGGTTTCCCAAGATGATTTTAATCGAGGTGCAAGGCAGAGGACAGCAGATGAATATAAAGAATTGCAGCAAAAAATTTATAAGCAAAGCTGCAGTGGTTTCAAAGAAGTTTGTGTAGACATCCTGAAAGACTGATAAGAAAGACTAATAATAAAGCATTTTTCTGAGAAATTAGCCCTTCTATTGAGTTTGATAAACAGCATCAAAGGAAACATTAAGTGCTTGTTTGGCAGTTTTACAAACACAGAACAGAGGCTGCCAACTGTTCGCATGATGGAAGCAGCAGTTGAGTTTTTGGTGTTAAATGTGAGTGGATAGCTGGTGTGAGAATAATCCAGGGGGTGAGGGGAAGTAAAAGCAAGCAATTTATGGTTAGTGCCATGGAGCAAGAATCATAAGGGAAGCAGAGAAAGGGTGATGTGTTAGCCATACAAGTCAGCATTTGTGTAGGTTCGCTAGAATAAGCAAGGGGAAGTTACACAGAGTAAGTTGTGTGTGTTCTGTTTGTCGGCTGTGGTTTGGTTCAGTATGTGCTGAGGATAACGGGAGCCTCGCATCCATCGTTTCCACACACTAAATTGGGTAAGCAGTGAGTGGAGAATGAATGGAGTCTGCAGCGTGACAGGCTGTGCTGCAGAAAGGAATGCCAAATTATTTTCTTCCAAGGCACAAAAGCTCCAAGAGATTGGTCTTGTCTAAAACATCACTTCAGGTGCCTCCTAGTCATGAAGACCTCACTTGACATAACACTGACAAAATGATAATAAACAAAAGTCTGTATTTTTCTTAGTTTACTAACCAGCATCTTAAAAACCAGAAAATATGACATTGATTTACTCTTCTAGTTCTAGGTCAAATGATTAGTTCTGTGGCAAGACAGCATGACACTTTGAGTATGACAGAAGCCCTGATGCTGCAGCAGAGGCTGGGAATATTAATGGCCAAATCTAGGTGAGTGATTTTTAATTCTACCAGTTCCCTACCTGTTTAATTTCTTCCTTATAGCCTTGGTTCATATCTCTCCTTTGAAGCAGCATTGCAGTTCTTGGTTTTCTGAAATATTAATATTAGAATATATTTAAGACAAAATAACGAACTTGTATGATTATTGATTACATAGCCTTTCTTTGTCATTCTTGAGATACTGAGGCTGTACTTCATACATTTTCGTATTCTACAGCTTTTTTCTTGCAACTCCAGTGATTTTTTTCCCCAAAACCATTTTGCAGTTAAGTTTTGAAGGGTTTTTTTAAAGTTTTTGGACACCTGCCTTTAGCAGATTTGATCAGTTATTTTATGCTGAATGCATAGAAAGTTATGATACGAACATCATGCAACTATCTAGTTTTGTTTACACTTTGTCAAAACACTTGAGGAGGTCTAAGTGCATGCATCTGTTCCTGAAGGCTGCAACCTGTTGTATGGAACAGAGTTTGAAAAGCTTTGCTGCAAATTTATATATTCACTGTTAATCTGCATTGCAGCTATTGTGACCTGTTGCTCCTCATAGCAGTAAATAGGGCAGTGGCAGTGGGCTAACAAGAACAACATCTGACCATTACTGTAGTGAGGCATTGTGGGGTGCCAGGGCAGGAAACCAGTAGTTAGCTATTACTGGTTATTAGCTATTACTACCTGTATCTCCCTTTCTAAATAAAACAGGAAAGAAATAATAAAAAAAATGAGTAGTTAAAATAACAATGGGATGTGTGTGTGAAGATTATTAAAAGTGGTCTGTAACTGAGTGATTAGACTGATTAATAACATTCAGAGCTTCTCCTCACTGGGCCCAATCCTGTCTATTATCTTTACTGATAATTTGGATGGGGGGATTGAGTACACCATTAGCAAATTTGCAGATGACACCAAGCTGGGGGGGAGTGTTGATCTGCTGGAGAGTGGGAGGGCTCTGCAGAGGGACCTGGACAGGCTGGATAGATGGGTCAAATCCAACTGTATAAGGTTCAACAAGGCCAAGTGCTGCATCCTACACTTTGGCCACAATAACCCCATGGAGCACTACAGGCTGGGGACAGAGTGGCTAGACTGTGGCCAGGCAGAAAGGGACATGAGGGTTCTGATTGACAGCTGTCTGAACACGAGCCAGCAGTGTGCCCAGGTGGCCAAGAAGGTGAATGGCATCCTGGCCTGTATAGGAACAGTGTGTCCAGCAGGACCAGAGCAGTGATTGTCCCCTTGTATTCGGCACTGGTGAGGCCGCACCTTGAGTACTGTGTCCAGTTCGGGGCCCCTCACAACATGAAATGATGTTGGTGTGCTGGAGTGAGTACAAAGAACAGCAACAAGGCTGATGAAGGGTCTTGAGCACAAGTCCTATGAGGAGCAGTTGAGGGAGCTGGGGTTGTTTAGTCTGGAGAAGAGGAGGCTCAGGGGAGACCTCATCACTCTACAATTACCTGAAAGGAGGTTGTAGCCAGGTGAGGGTCAATCTGTTCTCCCAGGCAACGTAGGACAAGAGGGCGCTGCCTTAAGCTGCGCCAGGGGAGCTTTACGTTGGACATTAGGAAGAAGGTCTTCACAGAAAGGGTGATTGGGCGTTGGAATGGGCTGCCCAGGGAGGTGGTGGAGTCACCATCCCTGGAGGTGTTTAAGAAAAGACTAGATGTGGCACTTGATGCCATGGTGTAGTTGACAAGGTGATGTTAGGTCATAGGTTGGACTCGATGATTGATCTCAGAGGTCTTTTCCAACCTAAACGATTCTGTGCAAATAAAAATAAATTGTTATATGTGACATAGCATCTCTCTACAGCAGAAGTAACCAAGCAACCCTCCAGTTTCATATTGATTTGGAAAAAAAGTTCTGTCAAATAAACGCATATTTTTGTGTTATGATGAGAAATGACATTAAAGAATCCATGATTTTGATTATGTGTCTGACATTCTGCCTCCTTCTGACTGGATTAATCCAAGCCATGTCGTTACACTTTCTGTTAAGTTCTTGCTTCACCTCTGCAAGGGGTTGGTGGTAGATCTATAAAGGTTTGTACAGTCTCTAAGGTAGAAGTATCTCTTGTGAGTGGCTTTTCTGATCAAGAAGAGGGGAAGAGTTAGATACTCTTCATTGTATTCTTTACACCTTATTTCTCAGCAGACTAAAACGCTTTGTGGATACTACTGCTGCATGCTAATAGAAATGCCTGTCTAGAAAATAAGTCATAATTTTCTTAAGGTGACATCGGATTTTTTTCCCTCTTTAGTCAGGAAAAGTTATCAACCCATTCTGTCTTCTTTCTTCTTGATTCCTAATGTCATATCTCTTGTTGACTTAATAGCTTTCTTCCAGGATTTTGTCCCATTTTTCATTTGTGTAGTGAAAATTTTAGTTCTTATACAATATAAAGATGATGTAAATGGGTTAAGTTTTCTTCTGTCTGACTTCCTCGTATTTAAGAAATACAAGGCTTACCCCTCTCTGCATGGTGATAGAGGGAGAAGCAGCAAGTTGTGAGATTTGGTTGTGTGAACATTTTATCATACTGTTTTATGAAAGTTTTGCCATATATAGAAAAACCTTTAAATGAAAATATCAAAAAAATCAAGTATTTATTTTTGGATTCATTAATTTAGGCATGCAGTTCTGTGTTAGTTGCGTATTTTACTATTTTATAGCAAATGTATAACAATTCAAATGGTACTCAATAGATTCCCCTCCACCCCCAAATTTTAAAATATTTGTGTTGAATGTGAGTTTTTTCCTTTCCTTGACTTTGATTACATAATTTGATGTACATTGCTATATGGGAAATATTCAAAAGTGGAAGCACAGAACTTCACTGCATGGCTGCTTGCACACAGCTGCCTCCAGGCCTGGAATGCCTCCACCCTCCCTTGCAAAGCAGCCCTGGAGCTGCCAAAGCCAAGGCAGCCTTTCAGGATTGTCATGTGTGCTCTTTGTGTTGCCTGTGCCTGGTAACCTCCTACAGCCCAGGGCTTTTAGGGGCGGCACTAGGGCTGTGCTCAGCAGCCTGAGCCAGGGAGTCATCATTTAGGCCCCAGTTTAGGAGATGAAAATCACACTCGGTAAGTTGTTGGTTTTTGTTTTCCCCTAAGCTGCTACCATGGGAATTAAGGTGACAGATCAGATGTGTCTGTTTGGTAGTAACCTCAGGTTGAATTATTGGTAGGACTTTAACAGCTCAGTGTTGCCACTCCTTAATGCCAAATCTAACTTAACTACTATACTTGTAGTATCTATGTTGACTTTTTGTTACTTATGATTGCAAAATTCATCACGAAGAATTGTAATTTCAGAGAGTAATTTGCATTTGGTTGTTTTGTTGATGTTACTCTATTTTTACTTATCCTAAATGACTTTGTTGGTTGGGTTTTTTTTTTCCCTTTAGAGATCAGATGGTCTTCTAAAGAAGTCATGGGTAGCTGTTGTAGCTGTCCAGATAAAGAAACTGTCCCAGATAACCACCGAAACAAGTTTAAGGTACGCAATTTACATGGTATGCTGTGAATTATTTTGTTGCTTTCTTGCAGAGTAGGTCTGGGATTGAAAAAAAATTAAATGAAAACAGAGTGCAGATTTCTGAATAGTTGAAACATTGCAGAGTTGCAGGTGTCTGTGGCCACAGGTTTCTTCTGCCCCTTTGAGGGATCCTCTTTTATGAGTAGTGACAGGAATTGCCCAGATAGGGTAGGCTTTTTAGGACAGTTTTGATCTTTAGGGAGGAGAAGAAGCCCTGTGCTTTGATTCATCTCCATTTCAGTTGGTAGGGGCCAAGTAAGTGTTGTTGTCTCTGGGAAGTTACAGAAGTTAGGAAAGTATCTGTAAGCATAAGGGAAGAACTATTAGAGAAGTGTGATTGTGAACCTGGATGCGGGGTCAGCAATAGAAAATTTTAGGACGGCTGATTTTACTTGAAGGTCACTACTGATTGTAGCATTTTGAGAACTTTTGCCCTTTACTTGGAAGAAATTTATTTCTAAATGTGCTTTTGTCCCATATATCTCTGGAATTTATAAGCTTGTGAACACTTGTTCATGTGCTTAACATGCTAAACATGAAGCTGCTGAAGTCAGTGACTTTAAGTAAATATACCTTTGCATAGTCACACAAGTCAGATTTGCTTCTGTGCTCCAAACTCTGAGTTGACAAAGAAATGTAATGCTTCCATAGTGAAAAATGATTCATGTGTTGCCTTAGGGAAATGTTTAATATTGTCAGTAAAGAAAGCTGAAGGATAAAATATTTATCTGTTTTCTTGCTCTTTATGCATTTGACATCACTTTGTGTAATTAGTTCCTAATTTTCTCCTTGTAGAATTTCTCTATTGTTTGGATCGCTGATTTAGCAGCAGGAGGGAGAAGATGAAAGAATGTAATTTGCAAAATGAGGAAAATTGGCATAAGCCTCAGTGGCAGATGAAACTATTCCTAATTCTTTTCAATTGACTAGATTTCAAGTTGAAAATGTCTCTTTAAGGAGTAACATTAATTCCATAGGGAAAATTTTTGGTAGCTTTTTAATGAATAACAAAGAATCGCACTAAAAGCAGCATTGTGAGATAAAATACATGCAGAGGAAAATATATATATTGTCCAAATTCCATAAAGGATGCAGATGACCTCAAAATAGTTTAAACGCAGAACAGAATGAGAGTTGAAGCTTTACGCCCATGTTTTCACACAAGGTAACTACAGGGTATTTGAGTTATTTGGTGACTTTAAAAAGGCAGCAAAATATCTAAAATTGTTGGGTGCTTCAACACAGTGTAAGGCTATAATGTATGTGAAGGAAGCTTTATCCTGGAGCCGCTTACCCTTTTTTATTCCTTTTCCCAACTGTAAGTGGTATTATATGACAAAGCAAATAATTTTTTTTTAGAAATGGGGCTCTGAGAGATTCCATTATCTGAGGAATGCCTTATGCATGTGGAAATACTTGAATATGTACATAAAGCCAGTTTAAAAAAAAGTATTTGACTTATGAATCTCTTCTACTTTAAATTTCTCACCAGATTTTACAGTAATGTTAGGCAGTTTCATTCGTATTGCTTTTAAATAAGTATTATTTTAATTTTTTTAATTCTGGGTTGGGGAAGCAAAGGAACTAGTTTGGTGAGCTGTTCTTTTTTTTGTTTGTTTGGTTTTTTTAAAAAACTTTTACTTCAAGGATTGTAAGTAGATTGTTAGAAGTGGTATTGTTTCTCAAAAGAGTACTTACCTAATACTTTTTAACTTCTTTTTTATAGGTTATTAATGTGGATGATGATGGTAATGAACTGGGTTCTGGCATAATGGAACTTACAGATACAGAATTGATTTTGTACACCCGTAAAAGGGACTCTGTAAAATGGCACTACCTCTGTCTCCGTCGCTATGGCTATGACTCAAATCTTTTTTCTTTTGAAAGTGGTCGAAGGTGTCAAACTGGACAAGGTATGTGGAAATTTTGTATATAAAGATGTTGGAAATTTATTTGATGTTGGAAGATATTTACTGGTCCTTTGGCAAGGGTTATAAAGGCTATAGTTTTATATGTGAGTGTGGTTTCTGGGAAAAAATTACCTCATGAGGAATGAGGATTTGAGTTGCACATAGTTTTTGGCATTGTAGGTCTGGAGGACTTGAAGCTTCTATGTGTGAATACTTTTGGTCAGCTTAAGAGGTGGTTTTGACAGGGAAATTCTCCTGCCTCAGAGGCTGCCTTGACTTTCAGGGGGAGGCAGTGGAATCTGGAACTGTGGAGGAATCTCTTCAGAATTCAAAGAATTATTTATTTTTAGATTTTAAAAGACTAGAGCGCTGATGTGAACTGGATGTCCCCACCTTACTATTATCTTCAGTAACATACTTGTGTTCCATCCTCTTCCTAAAGCAAATTACTACTTTCAATTATATCAATTACATAATTCTCAAATTTTTACATGTTTTGGTATGAAGTGTGTATAGTTCAGCTATGCTCAGTTATTTTCTGTGTGGCTTTCACTGGAAGATAGTTACCTTTCCAGTTCCCAGACCATGCCTACCTTGGCCAAGGTTGGCTGCCTCTGAGAAGATTCAGGCTTTTCTCTCTTCACTGCAGCAGTCCCTGGGGAGGATGCTTTGGTTGAGGTCTTGGCCTCATTTTGTATCTTTCTACTGTGAAGTAGCTGTGCGTAGCTGGAATTCTTATGTATTCATATGCTGTGAAATTAAGTCGCAATTTTTTTACAAATTTTTAGCATTTACTAGTGGTTTTTGTCAATAACAATATTTAGAAACTGCAATTTTTGGTTTTTAATTTCACTGTAAAAAAATCAGGAAGATCAAAGAACTTGATCATAAGTAAACCTGGTAAATCTTCATTGTCCAAGCAGACAAATTCTTTTTTATAAGTGTTTTAGAAGACATTCTCAGTTTGTCTCCTAATAAGAAATGGAGATGTTTTCAAATGTCACAGTACTAAAATAAATTTTCAGAATTCTAAACAGAAAGTAATAAACTTTGTTTTGAAGATAATCACTGTAATTGATTTTGCAGGCTTAATTTATTGCTTCTTTTAAACATTGAAAAGAGATACTAATAATATTTAATTGAAAATACTAATTTGAAGGTTCTTTTCCACAGTCTATTAGCAAGTGTGCAAAATTTTCCACCGAGTCTAATTGACTTCTCTGCTTTCCTCCCAATTGCTTTATTCTTTTTTTTTTTTTTAACAGAGAAGATTAAGCGGGCTGTGTAAGCAGCAACCCTTTCCTCCCTCTTTTGTTTCTTGACTTCCTCATGTGATATTAAAATACTGTGAATATTGAGAAAAAAGAAATCTGGCAGAAAATGTTCTTTGCTGTCCTTTTGCAATGGAGCATTGTTCCTGAGACCTACACTGGGTTTTGTGGGCACAGTTGCAAAACCTCATCTTTGCTTTGTGTATTAACTGAGTTTTTCATTTGAGAATTCACTGAATACTGCTGAGCAACTTCTTGCATTAGTCAGTATTCTTGTTTGTGTTTTCCCTTTAATCTCAAATTATATCTATTGAGTAGTTGTCAGAGTGCATTGATGGTGAAACACTGAGTTTGTGCTAGGTGTTAAAAAACTTGAAGACATGTTTCAGGAGCACAGCTAATAGATAATTCAGGATAGAAAACTTGGAGAACCTGGTGTGTCACCATGTTGTGTGACAGGTCACATTGTATTTAATGTGAATGTATTTAAAGGCAGCTGAATTTCTTGGAAACATACTGGGAGCTTTACAAGCTTGTGAACCTAGATTTTTTTAAATTCTATTTTTTATCTGTTAAGATTTAAGTATCAAGTGTGAATTTTCAGAAACACACAAAATATTAAACATGGACTATAGTACTTGAGCTGGATCATGGGTCAGGGAAATATAGTAGTAGAAGCTCTGTAGCTGCAGTGTTACAAGCATGAAGCTTATTCAGTGCACCAGCTCAATATTAATCATTGAGTGTCATTCCTCCTAGCCCGCTTGGTATATTCCCAACTGGGTTTTTGTGAACCTCTGCCATGTGGAGCATTTCTTGTAGTTCTGATCTGTCACAGTCCTGCGTCCCTAAATAAATACATGATGATAGTAATTGCCGGCATATTCACATAACTGCATTTCCAGTCGGAGTAGATATATAGATAGGTAGTTTTTAGCAAAGAGTGTTTTAAGATTGTAATACTCACTTTGAAAAATGAGCACCTGCACCCACGTTTAACAAGCATGTCAACTTTAACTTCATGCTTTCAATGGAAGAATAACCCAAAGCTGCGACTTTGCTGGTGAGGGTAAGTTGGGACGCTCCCTGCTGTTCAAAGGCAAAGTGGCACAATACACACACAACATAGTCGGTATTGCTGCTAACTTTGTGTTCTGTGTCTATTAGCCTAAAGCAATTAGTTTGTTACTGTCTGTTTCACACAGTTTGTCTTACTAGCTTTTAATTTTAATCCTCTTAAAGAAACTAAGCTTTTACTCAGTGTTTAAATCCTTTTTTGTTATGCAGGTATCTTCTTTTTATGGTAATTTAATAGAAATCCGATTTAGGAAATATGACCTTGTAGCACCACTGTAGTTTCATTTGAAGATTTTTAAAAATTGTATTTATTTAGTAGGTATCCTTTTTATGAGCTTAAAAGAAAGAACCTTGTGGTGTTTTCCCCCCCCATTTACCACTCAAAACTTAGTTTTGCTCTTAACTGAATCAGTTTTCTGTTCCCATGCACTTTTGGTGCATGGGAATCTTATTCTTCTATAAGATAACCACTTTAAAGGTTCTCACAGTAACTTTGTGTGTTTTGGTACAATAAAAATTTCATAACATTTTTGCTTCTTTAACAGGTATTCTTTATGTGGATTCCAGTTCTATTTCTTGAAAGTTATATATATTGTAAGGCATGTTTCTTAGTTAAAGGATTTTTAATTTTTTTGTGTGTGTGTACTTGTAGGAATCTTTGCCTTTAAATGTGCCCGGGCAGAAGAGCTATTTAACATGTTACAAGAGATAATGCAGAATAATAGCATAAATGTGGTAGAGGAACCAGTAGTAGAAAGGAATAATCATCAAACTGAATTGGAAGTTCCAAGAACTCCTCGAACACCTACCAGTAAGTATGGTTCTACTGTCAGATGACATACCTGAATGTAATGTGGTACTTAGCTGAAAATAGCATTTGATTTGCATTTAATCTTTAAATAATTAAAAAGAAAGCTAATTTAAAGCTGAGACTAACTACCAGTAATGTAGTCTGTGGAGGTACTTGCTGAGGATTCTCTTTTGAGAACCCTAAGTCTTGGAAGCAGAACTGCCATAGTAAAATTCTTCACCTCTATGAAATAAGTTTTGGGAACTTAGTTGTTACATGAGAACACTTACAAATACACCTACTGAATTGCTTTATAATATATCAACATGTTTTACCTGTAGCATTTCTGAGAAATGTTAATGTTGGGCAGTGTTCCAACCTTTTTATTAGGGGAAAAAAATACTGGTAAAACCACGTGTACAGTGGCTTTGGAATCTTTTTCTTTTGCTCGAAGTGGGAGGACGGGCAGACTGGAGTGCTTTCAGAAATACCAGAAGATTTTAGGTAATCTCACCCAGATGGCTTGATATTTGAAACTAGGAATTCTAAGTTGTTGATGATTTTAGAGGAATGGAAGCTTAGGTAAATAAGTCTCTGTCAGGGAGACACGTTAATGATAGAAAGTTGGATAGGGAGCTAAGTGGGAGGGCTGCAGTGTGTAATACACCCAGGTTTCATAGTTGCTTCAGACATGTTTCCCAGTAAATACTGGGTTGCTGTTCTCTGCTGTCTGTTTCCTTCCTCCAAGCCAAATTGAGCCTTGTGAATATTTAATACTGTTTTACATATTTTAATTTCCCTTTTGAAAATTGAAAATGAATATATAAAGCATCTTACTAATATACAGTAAAATGTTCTATTTTAATATGGTTTTGCTTGTTTTCTAATTGAATCAGCTCCTGGGTTCAATGCACAAAGTTTACCTAATGGCTATCCCAGATACCCATCTTTTGGAGATGCTTCATCACATCCTTCCAGCAGACATCCTTCTGTGGGAAGTGCACGCCTCCCCTCTGTCGGTGAAGAATCAACACATCCTTTACTTGTAGCAGAAGAGCAAGTGAGTGGGTTTTTCCCCTCATACAACTTAGGTTCCACATTACTTCAGATTTTTATAATGATTTTTCTGTAGGCTTTCACTTGTGTTTTTCAGTATCAGGTGTAATGTATTTCTACTGTATTTTAACTACCTCAGAAAAGTGTTTATTATATAATTTTTATTATATTTTGCCTCTTTAAAATGATACTTTGTAGGATAACTTCGTATTTATATACAAATAAAATATAGAAGCATGTATAGTATAATGCATGTATTTGCATTATACTATTTTCAAAAATTTCAGTAATTATTTTTAACACAAGTAATTGTACATTATAATGTACATATTGTACATTATAATGAGAGATCCTGGTCAAAAAGCTTCTTTATGTGTAAGTCTTCTGTTTGGCAAATAGAAATCATGGAATATTTTAGGTTATAAGGGACCTCTAGTCCTCCAGATCAAATTTTTAAGTTAGAGACAGCTGCACAGAGCCTTGTCCTGGTCATGTTTTTAATACTGCAAACAAAGGAATTCCACAGAACCTGAGCCATGTGTTCCAGTGTTTCACCACCTTTGTCGTGAAAACATTTCTCTCTAATATGTAATCAGATTTTTTCTTATTACAGCTGTTGTCCACTGCCCCTTAGCCTTTTGCTGAATATCTCCAAAAAGGGTCTACTGTAAAATACTACTTTTGCTGTTTGGGTATCCAGACATAGAATTAAAATTTAGAGAAAGAATCCAGTGTTTCCCATTCAGCCTTGTGTTGATCCACTTTGGGAAATTGGAGGGATAACCTAGTAGTGTATTTTTGCCTTTCCTTGCAGCATATGGTGACAACTCCTGCTTCTATTTAATTCTTCTACTTAATTCCACTCTTCATATGGAATTATATATTTTTCTATTTCAGTTTCTGTTATTATGAAGCTGTTGGCTCTTGAAGAAAGAATTGACTGTTCTTTCAGTAGACCCAACCTCTCTTTTTCTTCCTGCAGTAGTACACAAGGCAAGAGCCTGAGGGTTTTTTTAGGTCTCTCTATGGTTTTGTTTTGTTTTGATTTGCAAGTTTCCTTTGCAATGTAGAAATTACAAAGACAAATTTAGGAAAATAACTGTTGGTTGCTGTCATGGTAAGGGACAAAAAAGTAAAGCTCTCACTAATCTGTCTGTGTGAAGTAATAAGCTAATGGATGTAATGGAGTAAGGAGCGTCCCAAGTTTGCCCTGATCAGAGCAGAGCTGTAATAGAACCTGAAAAGTGAGAATTAGAGCACAACTGAGATAAAACATCAAATAAAACTAATTATTAATTTAAAATATAAATTAGGTTCTTTTGTTATGGTAACATTAACAAAACCAACAACAAAATTTCAGGGAAAAAACCCAAAACTGACCACAGTTCAACAAAATGTGAGAGGTGACCTTTACTCTTAAACACCTATCATAACAAGATTTTATTTTCTGGTATTTTTATTAGAAAAGTGGGGAGCTAAGAAGGAAAGAAATTTGGAGAGGGAAAAAGAGGCACAAAGAGCATTTGAATTTCCTCATTTTTTCTTCCTCTTTTAGGTACACACTTACGTCAACACTACTGGAGTACAAGAAGAAAGAAAAAATCGATTGAGTGTGCATGTGCCACTGGAATCAAAGCTTTCAAACACTGAAATAACTAAAGTGAAAGAAGATCAGATGTGTACTGATGACAGAGATGCTCAGGTTCTCCTGGAGCCTGAAGGAGTCAAATTTGTTTTAGGACCAACACCTGTTCAAAGGCAGTTAATGGAAAGAGAGAAACTGGAGCAACTTGGGAGAGATCAAGTTAGTGGCAGCAGCACAAACAACACTGAATGGGACACTGGGTACGACAGCGATGAACGTAGAGAAACACCATCTGGTAATAAACTGGTGTATGAAAATATAAATAGGTTATCAATCCCTAGTGCCTCAGGGGTCAGGAGAGGTCGCTTGACATCAACCAGTACCTCAGACACCCAGAACATTAACAACTCTGCTCAGAGGAGAACTGCGCTGTTGAACTATGAGAACTTGCCATCCTTGCCTCCTGTTTGGGAAGCTCGCAAGCTGAGTAGAGATGAAGATGACAGTTTAGGACCAAAGACCCCATCTCTGAATGGCTACCACAATAACCTAGATCTAATGCATAATTATGTCAATACAGAGAATGTAACAGTACCAGCAAGTGCTCATAAAATAGAATTTGCACGACGTCGGGACTGTACCCCAACAGTCTTTAACTTTGACATTAGGCGTCCAAGTTTAGAACACAGGCAGCTCAACTATATACAGGTTGACTTGGAAGGTGGTAGTGACTCTGACAACCCTCAGACTCCAAAAACCCCCACCACTCCACTTCCGCAAACTCCAACCAGGCGCACAGACCTGTATGCTGTGATAGACATTGAAAGAACTGCTGCTATGTCAAGCTTGCAAAAAGCACTGCCCCGAGATGATGGTACTTCTAGGAAAACTAGACATAACAGTACTGACCTGCCTATGTGAGCCTGGGAAGCATTGAATCATTTGCACCTTTTGTGAAGTTTATAACATTGAAGATGCGAGTACTTTGCATTTCTTAACACTAATGCCTTTTATAGACTAATAGAACTTTTTCTGCATACTTCATGTACTTGTCTAACTAAAGGGAATTAATGTAGAGCAAGTATTCATCTAGGTAACACTATTTCATTCTACAGTAGAAGTAATTACTGCATAGCAGCATCACCACCTTTCACAGTGCCTCTTTAATTGATTAGAGTCTGAGTGACATGCTGGTTTTGAATTTATAAATATTCTGGTCTGGTGCCTATACTCATTAATGGCATTTATAACACTTTTTAAAGCCTCTTGATATGTGCATTATTAGCAGGTAAACCTAATCTTTCAATATACATATCTTACATTCATTTCTCATTGAAGTGGTTCCTCCAGAATGAAATGTATGTAATACACTAATTCACTCAGTTTGACACACACAAGATACATTGGTTCATCTCAAGGAATACAAACACCACACCTTTTATGCCTGTGGGCAAGAAGGCCTCTAATTCCTGACAGTTTTCTCCACTTGTGTGATTTTTGAGAGGTCACATTGATGTTCGTTGATGAGAGCTATAAACACATCTAAATCCAGCCTTAAGCTCCTTTCGCTACAATAGAAATCCGAGTTGCATATCAAATTCCCTGTGAAATCTGGCAAAATTTTAATCCCATTAGAGTTTTGGGGTTTTTTGTGAAGGAATTCACAGGTGGGCTGTATGAATTAAGGCTCTCTTGTCATTTCTTAGTTCACTGTCCTTTTCTTTCTTTGCATTTGTATGTTTCTTTTTTATTTGTTCCATAATGTCTTGTTTTAAAAGTAAAAATTTTGTACATATCTTTAATTATTGTTCAGGGTCATATATGTGTTTGTCTTATTCTCTGCATTTGACAAAGAAAGACTCTTGAAGGTCAAATAGTTGTCTTTGTCCAGTGTTCTACGTTTTTTTATGCCTGACAGAAATATCCCAGCTCTCCAGCAGCATGCATTATTGCACAACTGGAAAGGTTTATTATGCAGTTATTGTCTTCCTCTAAAGCATCAAACACAGGTTACACGGGAGGCAGGGTACTGGACTTGATAGTTCTTTATAGAAAGTTGTACATTCTAGCAGTGTGCATCCATAGGTGATAGTATACTTTAATTTAGAAAGATATGTAGTAAATTATCTGAAGGTAGTATTATCTACAAGCGTAATTCTTTTCCTTTTGCAGTTGGTGAATTTGGTCACAATGATGGCTGCTCAGTGTTACAGGTACATCCAGGTAGAATGTTCTTTGTTGAATACGCCAGATGCACCCTTAGAAGTTTTTATTTTGTTTTGTTTATTAATACTCTGAATAATCTTAGAATTCTGGCAGTATTGCAGGCGCACCTTGGTACTAGCAGTAGAAGAGATTGCTCTTGAGCCTGTGATTGCAAAGGAACTGACATCTGTGTGAACTGGTATGATGTAAAATAACCCCTGAACTGTGAGGAAAAACATGCACAAAAAGCCATTTGGAGATCTGGAAAAGCATTAAGGGTCTTCATGCAATATTTGAGTTGAAGTTTTATAAAAAAAAAAACTACAGTTATTTTCAGTCTTTTAAATTGGTGTGTATTTCTGTTCCTCTTTTTTCTTTGGTCTTCTCTCATTTAGTAGTGGCATCAGTAGTAGCACCTGAAATATATGTGTCTTGCCACACCATTAGCTGGTATCAGGCAACTTTTTCACTTTGACTTTAATTATTTTTTACAGACTGTATGGTACTGAAATACCAGATGCATAAAGACTATAATTTGCAGAAGTAAAAGATGGGAGTCACTGAGACTATTATGAGGACCTTAAACGAGAATTAAAAAAACCCCAAAACAATCCTCATTAATGATTTCATGATCAGCCTTTGCATATTCTTGTGATAGGCTTGTTGACTTGTGGTGAGACCTTGGTACTCAAAAAGGTAATGACTACCTAAAGCTAGACATTTTACAGGTCTGCAGTCTCTTGAAAGGAGCCAGGTGGGGGTCAGCCTCTTCTCTGAGGCAACTAGTGATGAGACAAGAGGACATAGTCTTGAGCTGCACCAGAGGAGGTTTACGTTGGACATTAGCAAGAAATTCATCACAGAACATATGATTAGACATTGGAATGGGCTGCCCAGAGAGGTGGTGGAGTTACTGTCCCTGGAGGTGTTTAAGGAAAGACTGAATGTGGCACTGAGTGCCATGGTCTAGTTGACGAGGTGGTGTTCAGTCATAGGTTGGACTCGATGATCTCAGAGGTCTTTTCCAACTTAATTGATTCTGTGATTCTGTAAGTGTTCCCACACATCTTTGCCATTGCCTCACCTTATGCTATGGACCAGTCTTGGTCTGTACTGAAGAGAAATTACCATGCATTGCAAAATACTTACTGGATTAATAATACTGGTGTGATTCTTGTTCTTAGTGTATAGCTCACTTAAGTTTGTGAGCTGAACTAATGCTTCAGCTTGTGTTTTGAGACAAATGTGTTTGATCTAACTAGCTGCTTAGAAATATTTGGTCCTCATCTGTATAGTTTGGACAAATTAATTGGACCCTAAAAACACACGTGTGAGGCAGGAAAGTAATATTCTTAAGTGCCAAATATGGAAACAGGTTTCAGGTAGATCGTAAGTAACCTGCTGAAATTTCAACAACCAGACATATCTCTCCTTAGTTCCACTGCACTGTCCTATGCATTTAGTCTGAATAGTTTCAGATAAAAGGAATGGTCTGAGAATTTTTTTATCTTGTTGCAAGTTTTGCAATGTTTTCCTAGCTCTGGTCCCCAGAATTGAGAACATACTGAAATTTCAACTTTTTGTAGCCTTAATTATACTAACGAGTCTGATGACATATTTTCCAGGACTACTTTTTTAACATCTTACTTTTTACAGGTGGGATAATGCTTTCTCATTTTGTGCATGCTGCAAACATATTGAGTATTCCCTGTTACCCACACTACTCATCTTTAGCATTCCTTATTTTCTGCCCCTTGAAGTAGATGCAGTTGCAATGCACTTTACTCTTTTAGACTTGGTAAATATTTTTTTCAATTTTTCTTTTAAAGGCTGTGATGTTAGATTTAGTTTCTGTAATCTAGGATTCAGTTTTCAGCTGAAATCTCTCCACGGTATTTAGATCATATTTATTTTGGGCCCACGGATGTATAGACCAAGAAACTACAAATATGTAACTATTTTCTTTAGTAAATGAGACATATTAAGTTTACATAAACAAGGTCCTGTAAAAATGGTAACATCTCCATCAGTTCTATTTTTCATCCATGACATGTGGTTGGCTGCTGCCCTTCAAACATATTTGACAAGGGAAAGTCTTTAACTGTAGGTATTCCTTTAATGCAATGATTTGGGAAAGATATACATTAGTGTATCTTTTAAACAAGGAAACTGAGTTGGTAAAAAAGATGAAACTGTGACCAAAAGTACATAATAAAGATTGTAGTAGAAATACAGGTAGTGAGAATTTAATCTATTGTTATATCAGGAAAATAATCTTCTGTTTCCCCCAATAAATACATTTTGCATATGACAGGGGTTGAATGTGATGGTGTGCATTGAAGCACTATTCCTGTTCCTATTAAAGTCTGCAGAGCTTTTATAGGAAACTTAACTATTCGAGGAGACATTTCATATAATAAATTGCTTAAACCCCCTGGGGTGTGGGTGTGTGTGTGGGTGTGTGTGTCCTGTCCCTGAATGTTTGGATATTTGTGTGTGTGTTTACACCTCTGACTGGAGCTTGGGTGTAAAAAATGTCACAGAAATGTGTAAGCTGTACAAAGTCCAAAACAGTGTCAAAACAGAGCTGCTTTGGTATGTGACAGACCAGCAGTTGAATTTGCTTGTTTTTTAACAGTGTGTATTGGCTCAAAATCTGGCTGTCCTTGTTTTTGTTTTATATTTAATGACTTCTCAATGAGACAGAGTTAGGAGAGAGCAGATTGTTATTCACTGTCGGTGAAGTAAAAATGGAAGTTCTGATTAATGTCAGTTACTGCTTTGAGCATGTAATGATGTATCTGATTTGGACCTCTATTTCTAAGCAGTATTCTCTTCATGTAAGGTGGGATCAATGGTGAAGTTCCAATTCTGCACTGTACTAATTTATTTAATGGCTGCAAATAAGATGAAACTGATAGAGTAGGAACTAGTAGTGGACTTAAATCTGAAATTCTTCTATTTCCCCTAAAGGAGTTTGGTCCTTCAGTGTGATAGATAGAATTAGGTGGTTTTGGAATTTAATGATACCATCTTTCCCATCTCTTCCTTGAGGTAGCAATTCAGGCATTTATATTGACAGTATTTACTTAATATAAACCTAAGTTCATTTATTATATGTTTATTTTAAATTCATATACACTCCAAGAAAAAAAGCAAGTCCAGAAGAAATTCCACCACAAAAAACTGCGTTAAGATGGAGTCAAGTTTGTTGATGTCCTTCTTACAGAGCATATACGAAAAAGACAGGAAGTCATGAATTGAGGTTCTTTCACAATCTTTAGGAATTACTTCCTCTTTTGGAAAAGATAAGTGCATCAGAAGAAAAAAAAACTAAAAAGAGCAACCTAGCATCTACAACTCCGACCATGTATACATTATTTCTTGTGGTACTGTGCTATAAGATATGTTACTAAGTCTGTCAGGTGTCTTAGGAGGATATTGCCCTAACACAGTGTTTACTCCAGATTAACGCAGTATTTTGTTTGGAAATATGTAGGTGTACAGATAGAATATGAGAGATAAAGTTGATGAAACAAGTGTTGGACATTTCTATATTTTTATATGTTATGAAGGGCATTTTTGAAATTTTTCTTGCAGTTTTAGTAATTATTTAGCGTGGTAATATACATATATTGTGACAACGTTTTCTGCTATATCCATTACTTTGGTGTAATTCTGTTTTATGTAGCAAATATGTGTATATACAAAGGAGATTATGTAAAAATTATGATTAAAAAAACAGGCTGAAGCCCTTCAGAATAAGGACCGTCTTCCTCTGTGTCTGCAAAGTACTAAATGCCTTGGGGTCCCAGCCAGAGCTCATGTCTGAGACCCGTGGTGACTGAATTGCCAAGCGATGAGTGGGGGGGAAGCAGCTCCTCTGCTTCCCATGAGAAGCCGTAGTGCAACAGGTGCCATGAAGCTTACCTTGCCAATCCCTGGTGCTGGGGCTGTGCTGTTCATGGTCATTCCCAACACCACCTGCCAAGCAACCCAGAGAGCCCAGAGTCCATGTATCCTCTGCTCTGGTCCTTCCCTTTGACAATAGGAAAGGAAGTCTTAGAAGAAGGTTTGGTGTCATCAGGGAATCTTCCTTGTTAGCAGGGCTTCCAGAGCTCGTTGGGTCTGCATGCAGTGTCCTTTGAAGCTGAACAGATGATTCCTGTTGACTTCAAGGGCCACTGGATATGTTCTACAAGATCAAGTTCTGCTGACAGCTCTGTTACACCTGAAGACCTGGTGTCAGGTTCTTCAGGAATGGTCTAAAAATACTGTAAAAATATAAATATATTTAATTACATGTACTGAAAAACAAATCCTATTTGTTGTGGTCAGAGTTCAGATAATTACAGGAATTTTGATTTCTTAGTCATACTTGCATGTATGTTGCTTTGACTATTCTGTATGAAAGAGGAAGTGATTCTAAATTGAGTGAAAGATTGGGATTACACCTTTTTTTTAATGGCCATGTTATTTAGGAATGGATGTCAGCGAATTTAAATCCATAATAATGCAGTTTTTTGCATTAGAACATGTGTGTATATCATACACCCACATTTTATATATAATATATATTTGGTACTAACTTTGTATTTTCCCTGGAATTTTGCCAAATCGCAAACACAGATGTTCTCACTTGCAAGACTTTGGTACTTAACTCAATGTATAAGAAATGCTCTGGTATGAAAGGAAAGAGTGTTATATGGTGTCCCACAGTATGGGGACTCAACCAGCAGGCATGTTGCCTTTTTCACATCTCGCTTCATTGCAGCATCACTTTTGGTCTCCTCAGAAGCAGTTCTGTGTCTCAGCCCAACTGCAGACAGCTGAATACTGCCCTAGCATGAAAGCTGACTGGTAGGTAGTAAGAATACAGTAGTCACCAGTGTGCCACAAATGCATTTATTAAATGCAGAAATAGACATTTCTACAAAGGCCAAAATCTTATATTGTATGTTCCTTTCTTGTCATTACATTGTATCATATTGTAAGATTATTGTATGTCCTAATTTGCATTATAAAATGTTTTTTCCTACTTAAAGACATAAATATAGCAACTTTGTATAAAGGTAGCTTTCTAGATTTTTATTTCTTTTATATGAAAAAGTCTAAACAGTGGGAGTACCATTGCCAAATTGTTTATAAAATTTCAAGTAATTTTCCCTGTTAAATGAATTTGTTTTTACAAACATTCCGTATTTCTTATACTATGCAGAAAGAGTGTATTTTTATGTCATTCCACATTAATCTTAAAAAATTAATTTCACTTGTTTTAAGCTGCCATTACTGAGAAAGCTTACCAAATGTGCATTTTTTAAAAATGTGTTATGTATTATGAAACATTTTCCCCCCTTTACCAGTGCCAACTTCATTTGAAAAAAAAATAAATTGTAGCATGGCAATAAACTATTGATTTTACATTAAAAATTGTCTGTGGATTACTTCAGTAGTTCGCAGGGTTAGTGTCAATGTATTGTCTTTTTTTTTTAATAACCTTTTTTGCTTTTCTTTAAATCATTGTTTCAGGTACCTGTCTCTGCCTTCATCTTGCCTCCGTATTGCACTCATTACTCAGTAGTAAAAAAAAACCAACCCAAACTGATCATGATGACCTGAAATCTTTAAATTTGTCTTCAAACTTCTGTTTCATGTTTTGCTAGTTTTCTGTCACATCTTTGTCATGCACCACCCCAGCAGCTCCATGTCTCTTGTACTGAGGAGCACAGAGCCGGACACAGCACTCCAGATGTGGCCTCACTAGGGCTGAGTAAAGAGGCAGGATCACTTCCCTTGACCTACTGGCATTTATGAAAATATTAAAATGATGCGCTTTTTTCCTTCACTTACAGTGACTTTAAAAATTGCCCTTGGCACAACAGAGATGAGGACTTTGTGCAGCTGCAAGAGGCAGGAACCCAGAATCAGTCCTGCTGTTGTGCTCTTCCTATTCTGGTGTCGCTACTTTTACACATTATAAATCATAGCTTAACAATAGTCAAAACCTCCTTAAATCAAACTTACTAATTTGCTGTAGCAAGTTTTTCTATGCACATTTGATCTTTCCAAAGGCTATAACTCAAATAATGGTTTAAGGCACTTTGAAATCATTTTTCCCCCAACTCACACCACTGTAGCAGCAAATGTGAATTAAAATGAATCATTGCTGTAGTGCAAATCTTTATGAATGCTCTGATTCTGAGACAGAAGCTGTTAATGTTTTAGTTGGGCTATTTGCTAGCCAAAACCTAAATACTTTTCTGCATACCTATCAGGAAAACTAAAGATGCTAAAATTCAATTAGTACTCCAGTTTTCAGAATAAGGTTTGGGGAAGTGGGGGGCAGGGAAAACATATCTAACTCTGTCAGGAAAACGGAGCAAAAAGCTCAAAATACTGAAGAACTAATTGTCATACTTAAGTATGTCATAATTAGGTATTGTCATACTTAAAACCAGTAATACAGGTGAAGGTTCACAGAGTTTTAGTCATGTTCTTTTTTGCTCTCTCCATTGGGATAGATTTCTGCCACTTTGAATCTACAACAACTTTGCATATATCTGAAGTTTTCTATCTGACAGCAAGAAGATGAAAACCAGCTGGAATTAATTCTCGTGGAATTAATCATACAAAAGAATTCTGGTGTTGTTTTTTTTTTTAAATATGGCCAGGTAAGTAGGGGGCTTTCTGTGTGGAGGAAAAGCAGTGACAAAGCAAGGCTCTGATGTTGTCTCACACTGGCAAAGCTGCCAAAGGAATGGCTGCCAATATTTCAATATGGAAATGAAGAGGATATTGAGTTGGATTGTCCTGGGGTGTCTCCTGTGCACTGCTTTTAACTGGTGACATGATCTCATAGCAGCTATATGGGATGGTCTGGCAAGCGCACTGGAGGCCAGGGGCAGTGATTAAAAATGTTTTTGACCTGTTTAAGAACTGACCTCCAAGAATATAACTGAATCGTAGAATCATAGAATGGATTAAAGATTCCAACCCCCTTGCCACGGCCAGGGACACCCTGAACTAGACCAGGTTGCTCAAAGCCGTATCCAGCCTGGCCTCGGACACTTCCAGGAATGGGCCATCCTCAACTTCTCTGGGCAACCTGTTGCAGCGCCTCTCCACCCTCACAGTGCAGGATCTCCTCCTCACGGCCCCCGAGCCACAGCTCCGTCCGAGCCACAGCTCCATCCCAGCCGCAGCTCCGTCCCACCCGCAGGGCTCCCGGGCCGGGCGGGCGCTGCCGCGGAGGGCGCGGGGCGGGGCCGGACTGCGCTCCCAGAGCGCCGCGCGCGGCCGGAAGTGGCGGCGGCCGTGACGAGGGTTCCGCTGGGCTCGGGTGGCGGCGGCGCTGCTTCTGCGGAGGGCGCGGCGGGTCCCGGCGGCACCGGCACCGGCACCATGGTGAGCGGGGCGGCCGCGCCTTGGCCAGGGGAAGGGGGGGGAAGGCAGCGCCGGGCGGGGCGCCGGCGGCCGCGCTCCCTGCGGGCGCGCGTTTGGGGCCTGGAGGCCGCGCCCTTCCCTTTCCTTCCCACGCGGTGCCCGCGGGGGGCGCGGAAGGTTCTGGAGCCGGGGCGGGACCGGGCCCCACCGGGAGCACCCCCGCTGCCATCCTTCCCGACTCGCCTAGGAGCGTGGATACGATTGTTCATTTGGTGTTTGATCCTTTTGCATTTAAGGCCTTGGGTGCTTTTTAGTCCTTAAAGGCACGTGTTCGTCACTGCTATAATTAATTTTCATTGAAATGCAAAACAAAAAAAAAAAAGGAAAATAAGAGTTCCGCCCAGATATCAAAATACTAAAGCCTTACTGTGCTCAGCTAATGTGTTTTTTCGGTTCGGCTGGTTGTGCCAGTCTTCGGGCTGTGGGGTCTGATGGTTGGTCGGGCGGGTGTCGGATGTCGGAGTGAGGTGCTGGTGATGAGTCTCTCGGTCTCGGGGGTCCAATCAGCGAATGTGCACTGCAGCCTCTGGGAGTAGGTTGCACTCGGTCTTGTAGTCCTTTCATACGACTACAAGATTGCAAGACAGACTTTTAAGAAAGAGTCAAGGTGAATTTATTTTAAGTATGCTTTTCATCAAAACCAAATAGGGTATAGAAGTAATTTTAATATTAAAACAATTGTTTAGGTTGTTAGTGTAAAGGATTTGTTTTTAAAATGTGTAGTTTTGTTAAAGCTAGAGGAATATTCTTGTGTTAACTGTGTTTTAGGCATCCATTTCTCTTGCTCCAGTGAACATTTTCAAGGCAGGTGCAGATGAAGAGAAGGCAGAAACAGCTCGGTTGGTAAGTTTAATTCTTTTAAGAAACTGGTAGTACTTGAGATAATTAAACTTTGTCTTTTCTATTGCTAAAAATACTTTCTGTGTATGATGATGTGGAACTTCTTGTCTGTCTTTCCTTGTTATGTTTGTGAACAGAAGGGAGGAGGAGTGTTGTTTATACTGACAATTAGATAAACTTCATTGTTCAGAAATTTAAATAATTTGGTACTGTAGCTCAGAAGATTGGTGTTTTATTGGAAGGCATTTCTTCTGGCTTTGAGGCAGGCTTTTTTGGTTTCTGTGATAATTAAGTATATTTAATCTGTATGTCAAAATGTAGCAGCTAAGAAACTTGGACCCAGCCTCCATTGAGAGAAGTGTGGCTGTGGAAAGGTTGCGTTAAAATGTCTTCTTGAAAGCTATGGGACAGTGTATAACTCTTGTGTGAGAGTAGAAATAAATTGTTCCTTCAGGTATATTTATTTTCATTTCAGTCATCCTTTGTTGGTGCCATTGCCATCGGTGACCTAGTCAAGAGCACCCTGGGGCCTAAAGGCATGGTAAGGCAGCTGCAAGCTCTCAGTAGTCATACCTGTTAATTTAGCTTTAATGGTTACAGTACGTTTTCAACTAGTATTCTAAATCTTGCATCTCGTAGGACAAGATTCTTTTAAGTACTGGGAGAGATAGCTCTGTGACAGTTACCAATGATGGTGCAACCATCCTGAAAGCTATTGGAGTTGACAACCCAGCTGCCAAGGTCTTGGTTGGTGAGTTCTTAAAGGCATGATATTGCTTCATTTGTAACTTTATTATGTAGTTTTTATTTGTTCTTAGAAAATTATTCTTGAAATACTGTGAAAAATGGAAGGGAGGGGGAACAGAAATCCTGAAACAAGGAGTGCAAGGTACTGCAAGAGTTGTGGAACTCCGCAAAAGTAAGATTAAGGTATATGCTGCTCTTCAAAACTGTTCTGGGATATTGTTTTCCCTCAACCCTGGTTCGTCCCAGGAGTCAGAAGGAACAAAAGACAGCTGTGTACCCTTCTTTTTTCACTGGGAAAATTTGGAACAGAAATCTACAGGGGAACAGAGGTTTTCTCTGGTTCTCCCTAGTTTAAATCTCTCTTTATAACTCAATGAACATTGTAGTCTGGACAGAGTTTACCTTTCTGATCAACTGTTTTTCTGTGCCAGTGGTCTAGTTCTGGTGACGAGCAGGGACCTGAGCGATTGGGTGTTAAATTTCTTAAAGATTTCATGTTTACTGGGTCCCAGTTTATCAGCAGTTCGTGTAGCATACTTGGTTATTATAGTCTTTGGTGCTGTATGTATAACTTAGAGCTTCTGTCCAGCCAGACTTCCTTTTGGTGACCATCTTTAGGACTGGGGACAGGGGGGAGTAGCTCTTGACCATCACCAGGCTGGAATTGGAGAATGGATTTAAAGGATGCTGAATTTGATTTGCATCTTATGTTCTTCTGTGGCTTTTTTAGACTTCCCTCTTTAAACAAATAGTAAGATTTGTTTTTCTTTTCCAAACTGGTACAAGAGAAAAATAATTGTATCTGATACTGGTGAGCATGGTATTTTGAGTCAGAACATTAATACCATGTCTTCCTTCTTCAGATATGTCAAAGGTTCAAGATGATGAAGTTGGCGATGGAACTACATCTGTCACAGTGTTGGCAGCTGAACTACTGAGGGTGATGTATTACAGTTTTTCAAATGTGTTTCTGTTTGGCAGTGTACTCGTGTGATACCACCAGTAGGAGGTGTGTTATCCTATGTTTGTGAAGAGGGCTCCCAAGGTATGGAAGGAATAGCTTGCTCTGTTGCTGTTGAAATTGATAGGGGAAGAAAACAATCTTTAGCTATTGTATTAGCATTTTTTTTATTGTTTTAGACTATTGTTCCTTATTTATAAACTCTCAAGTATTTTAAGTTGGTACATCTTAGGAAATTGTCTTCTGTTATGTCATTATGTAAGTGAAACAGAGAAGCATTACTCTTGTAGGTCAGTTCCTGGATATTGCACTGGGCAGCATGCAGCACTGCTTAGTTGTGATGATCAGTCCTCCAAAATCCTTTTCTATAACATTAATGAGAAAAAAAACCCTGTTAAATTCTGTTCTTTGCACAAAACTTGAATTCATACTGTTTCTTTAAACTCTGCATGGGTTTTGTGTGTATGTAGAAGTTTACACTGCAAACTTTAAACCTGAAATTACTATGAAAAAGACTTGAGAAGTGAGTAATTCTTGTTAGCAGAGCTGTGCCAGAAAAGCTGATCATCTCAAATCCAGGAACTGGGATCAAGAGCGTCTTAGAAATGATCCATCAGCTTGCCAAATTCCTAAAAAAATAGAAGATAGCTTTTTTCCAACTACACTTTAAATTGCATCTATATGTGAACAGGAAACTGATCTGAGACATGAAATGAAAGATTGCTGTTTTGAAATATAAGTCTGGTTGCTCTTCATATTGGAGTTAACTTTTTTTAAATTAGAATTTCTTGGTGATATTCCATGGGCAGATCATATTTGCCTAGGATGGAAAATACCTGCCAGTAAGGTGACCTTAATTTTGTTTTTATAGCTCTCTGGCTTTTACTGCTATTCAGAATTTTCTGAGTACTTAGTCGTGTCTTTCCTAGTTAGTGTAACTGTATCTTGGGGGGGGGAATAATTATTAATTTCATTTAAATAGGAGGCAGAATTACTGATTGCAAGGAAGATTCATCCTCAGACCATCATTGCAGGCTGGAGAGCAGCCACAAAGGCTTCAAGAGAGGCACTTTTGAAAGCAGCTGTGGATCATGGGTTAGTAATGTCCATTTGCTGTAACTCTTTATAAAAAACTACTCAAGATCGAAACACCAATGAGGGTTATAGACTACTGGTAAACTCTGTCCTCTCTTTAAAGTAGTATAAAGGTTGAGTTAATGAATTTTAACGGTTAAGAAAACAATACTGCCTTTTTTTCAGGTGAATTATAGAAGCTTTATGATATTATTTAAAATACTTATGATGTGCAGAAACAAAATACAAGCAATAATTTGCTCCCTGGAACAAAAATCTGAGCTGTTATTTCAGACTTCATAGTTGGATTTTTAAATGTGACTGTTTTCCTTGCCTTACACTTGGAGAGCACAGACTTTCTAAAACTGAATGCAAAAGTTCTCCTAATGGAACTCGTATTTCAAATAGGTTAGATTGTGGGACAGTGGAGGGTTTCTCTGCAGCATTCCTCAAAACAGAGCATGGTACACGCAGATACAGGCTAGAAGAAGTGGGCAGAGGCTCTCAGGGGTAGCTAATGATAGTAAGGCTTTTGGACTTTCCAGTTTAATTGAACTGTCTTTATTTTAGTAATGATGAAGTGAAGTTCCGTGAAGACTTGATGAACATTGCGGGAACAACTCTTTCATCAAAATTACTTACTCACCATAAGGACCACTTTGTCAAGCTAGCTGTAGAAGCTGTTCTTAGGTTGAAAGGTTCTGGTAATTTGGAGGCTATCCATGTCATTAAGAAACTTGGTGGAAGTTTGGCTGATTCCTACTTAGATGAAGGTAAGTCTTTGTATGTTGACTGTATGTGCATTCAAGAAATAAAGCTGTTAAAAGTTGCACATCTCTGCAAATTTGTCCTAGGAAACATTGTTACGTTACTATTAAGACAAATACTAAATATAAGGGGATTTTGTAGTAATTTAAATGAATTGTTCTCCTTTTTTAATTTGAAGTCTTACAAGACTTTTCTGTTACTACAGGCTTTTTGCTTGACAAGAAGATTGGTGTAAATCAGCCAAAAAGAATTGAAAATGCAAAGATTCTTATTGCAAATACTGGTATGGATACAGACAAGATTAAGGTATGTGACAGAACTACTGTTGTATAACTGTGTTCTTGTAAATGAAATTTTGAGACTGAACTCTGTTTTCCTTGATATAGATTTTTGGCTCTCGCGTTAGAGTGGACTCTACAGCGAAAGTGGCAGAAATAGAACAGGCAGAAAAAGAGAAAATGAAGGAGAAGGTAGAGCGTATTCTTAAACATGGGATTAACTGCTTTATTAACAGGTATGTATTTCTTGGGAAAAGGAGAGAGTTACAAAGTAGCAATATTTTAGTATTTTACTAGTGTGAAGAACATTATTTATTCCTGTGTCTAGTATTATGTGCTCTTGCCTAGTGTTTAATTGAGTCACCTGGCTGACACCAATGCTGTTTTCTGTGCTTCCCCTTCTGCACCATGATCCCCCTCTTTTTATTTGTTTTATTTTTGTTTTGTTTTAAAGAGGATGAACTGATAATATTTGTTCCAGGAGCCATGTTTACATCTAGTTGAAGCAAAGTCACTTTGCTTTATACTAACAGATTTGTTTAGTTATGAATACCAGCAGCGTTGTTGGTAACCCATGTGCCCCCTTCTGGGGGGAAATTGCTGCTAAAAGAGTTTGTGCTGCTCAGTGCATTTAGTTCAGATTAAACCTGCTATGCTTTTTCCTGCATTAAAATGCAGGTGCTGGAGTACTGCTCCAAGTTCAAGAGGGTTTGGGACATGTCTATGACCCTTTTGTGAACCTTTTCTTTTATACACATCTTTGAAAGTATGAAAGATAGCCATTTTCATATCTAGGTTACTTTTCTTTGTTAGCATTGTGCTGCTCTCTTGAACTGTCACAGTGCAAAACCCCATTTTTTTAATGATGAAAAACACTTCTGCCTTTCAGTAATTCTCATTTAAGTGAAACTACCATAGGTTGCAAGCAATTTGACACCTGCTGGTTCAGCACATCATGTAGTCTACTGGGAAGCTGATCAGCTAGTACTACACCACAGGGTAGGACTTGTAAGAGTAGCACTGTTTTCCACAGTAGCAAAAGACTGCACTCTGAGTGCATAGTGCATCATCTAACTCACCTTGAAAATTTGTGTCAAACATCTGTAAGAATGATGAATCTCTTTAGTCCCTCCATCTATGTCTTCATATGTATTGTGTTCTAGTATAGGCAAAATGAGCACTCTGTCGAGTGAACATGGTACAAATACGGAGTCCAAGAGTCAGGAGTTCTGTTGTCAAATTGATGGAAGAGTCCTTTGAATTATGCAAAAAATATAAATGCATAACTCCATCACTGACACAGGTAGTTGTTCTAAGGAAGCTCATGTAGCCAGGCTAGGGGTATTGCAGTTAGATTGATGCTTAACTTTCAGATTTATTCCTGGGTAAAATTGACTTCTGCTTATAGGATGTAGATTGACTTCTTTTACTGTAGATGTTAACCAGGTAAATTGTGTTGAGGAGATGCTTGACAAAGGTCAAGGCCATGTGGATCCAGAGTAGGAAGAATCTTCTCTGTGTATACCCAGCAACACCAGTTGTCTGTTTTGAAGATAGATTAGAAACATCTTTTTTTTGATGGAAATGGCTTCTCCCAGCTCCTGCTGAATCTCTGCAACACTCAGTCTCTAATCTGGAAGGGAAAAATAATTTGGCGTAGCACTCCTGAATGGTCATTAACCATTCAGTTTTGGGTGACTTCATTCTAGAGAGAGTAGTACACATATTAATAAGGGAAGATGTTGTTCTAGTACACCCTGCTAGAATAGGCAGTTAAGTGTCCAGCAGGCACTTAGGATCAAAGGACTTAGAACTTCAAGCACATGGCTCCTTGTGCTTAGTGTGATAGTGTTTCTTCAGGGGAAGGGTATTTCAAAAAGTATCATAGTTTTAATTAATTTTTTTGGATTTAGCTTTGTATGTTTTCCTATCACTGTGTTTGCTTCTGTGTGGTGTAACATTCTGTGTGTGGCAGGTGCCTCATACATTGACTTCTTTTGTAGCTTTCAGAAATCTACCCCATGTCCATGCTTCTGAGAATCTGGTGGCCTTGTTACTCTGGTATTTTAGAAGGTTTGTTCTGTGTGTAACAGAGAAACTTGTTTTAATTGCAGACAGTTGATCTACAACTACCCTGAGCAACTCTTTGGAGCTGCTGGTGTCATGGCTATTGAACATGCAGACTTTGCTGGTGTAGAACGTCTGGCTCTTGTCACAGGTGTGTAGAGTATCTTGTCGTGTGAAACTTGGAGGGTCATGTTATTTGTTTGATCTTTAGTAAAGGTTAAACGTACTTAAACATACTTTTTTCCCCCCAGCATCTGTAAATAAAGGATCATAATGCTAACTGTGAGATACAATTTAGCAAGTTAGTGTCAGTTATTAATTTTCTTTCATATTTCAAAAATATTAAGTCCCTACTTGATAAGCTTTTGAAATGTTTGTTTTCTAGAGAAAAGATGAAACTTAGCAATAGAAAGAATTAGATGATGACTCCACAAATTAGCACTAGTTTTTGGTTCGATAATGCCATCTTGTCCAGAATGGCTGGGTTTTTTATTATAATGATAGAGAAGACTAAAGAGTCACCCTTTGTTAAAAATGTGGGCCTGAGTCAATGACTTGAGGTGGACCTCAAATGACAGGAACAGCCTGGATATTTTGAGTGGTGTTCAGTGTAAATGTGATTCTAGTAACTAATGAAAATTAAACATCTGGAATGCTTCAGTTGGTTGCCATTGCTGAAGTTAGAGATAACTAACTGGAATATCATAAAAAGTTGATCGTGAAAGTGATGAGGAGGATGGAGAATTGCTTTGCAGGGAGAAAGGAACTGACACTGACTTGTTTAGCTTTGCAAAACTGAAGTAGCAATTGTGTATAACTGTAGGCACATTGACACAGGCAAACACTTGATTAGAGGAACATTGCTTATATTCTGGAACAAATTCAAACCAAATTTTGTAGACCATGGTGGATCAAATAGTATAGCTAAAAAACCAAATTTTTAATAAGCACAAACTCTACTACAAATCTTGTTTTTTCTTGTACTGCTACAACTACAGCTGTGCTGCAAGTTAACGTGGAATAATTGAGCATGCATGGGGAATGCATACATGTAAATAGTTTTTTAATAGAAAGATTAAAGTATTAGAACAGTAGTCTGTTCAGAGACATTTTGGTCTTTGTAGTACCTGTTTTGCTTACAGTATGGCAGTTTACAAGTTGTGTACAACACCCCTGCTACAGTGTGGCATGAGACTTGTGATTCGGGAGAGTGGTGGCCACTGGTTCTCAGCCATCATCAGGCAGGCAAAATGGATACTGTCACAAGCTCAAGTTTTAAAGCATAAGAAACTCAGTTTAGTATTTGCTAAGTACTTTATCAGTAAATACTATGAAAACTTGAAAAATACTGACATTTTAATTTAGCGAAGATGAACATTTATTGTCTTATCCAGACAGAACTCAAAAGCATTGTAGTCCTTGTGATGTGAAACAAAACATTGATGTTTTGAGGATTTATCAGCATTGGTTGAAGGTTTCTGGTCCCATATGCTGACATAAGAAAGTTTTGGCTTATTGGTATTTTTAATTTAAATTTATTTGGGGGCAATTATGAGGGTGGTTTTTTTTTTCAGACACCTCCCCTCCGGTTAGTCCTTGTCTGAACAGATGCTTTTATTGTGAGCTCTGATTTCTATATGGTCTTATGTTTGTAGGTGGTGAAATTGCATCAACCTTTGATCACCCTGAGCTAGTAAAACTAGGAAGCTGCAAGCTTATTGAAGAAGTCATGATTGGAGAAGATAAACTCATTCATTTCTCTGGAGTAGCAATGGGTAAGTGTTTAATCACTAATGACATGTTGTAACCTTTGTGTTAACCCTCTGCTAACGCTATTCAGTTACGAGTGGGGCATAGGAATTTTGTAATAATTCATGTAACCATTTTTATTAAAGCCTTGCTCTCCAGTAAAAATCTCATAAAGACATATGTTCATGGTTGAAATTGTGTATGTTTAGTGTTATGTAAGTGAACAGAGCCATTTGTAAGGATGGGAACCAAGACTTTGGCTTTGGGAGATTAAATTTACAAGTAGCAACATGTCATACTCTAAGAACTTGGGAGCTTGTTCTAGTAAATGCCAATACTGTAAGTTTTCACGGGTTGTTTTGAGGCAATATTTTCTATTAATAGCATAGTGTACATAATTTGATTCTGTCTGTGAAATGTCATCATACTTTCTTTTCCTCGCAAAATTAAATGATATAAAACTTTGCTATAGTGATAGCAAAACCTTTAAAAATACTTTGTGATAGCTTCTTTATGTGTCTGTGGTTTCTTTTTTTAAATCTTTTTGTGTTTGTGCTTTCTAGGTGAAGCTTGCACCATAGTTTTGCGTGGAGCAACACAGCAGATTCTAGATGAAGCAGAGAGGTCTTTGCATGATGCTCTCTGTGTTCTTGCCCAGACTGTGAAGGACACTCGAACTGTGTATGGTGGAGGTGAATATTACATTCTTTATACTTGGTACATGATACATATTTCGTGTTACTGTTCATCAGATATGTAACATCGGTGTGTCTTCAATAAATAGGTTGTTCAGAGATGCTGATGGCTAATGCTGTTGCAGAACTTGCTGTCAGAACACCTGGCAAAGAGTCTGTTGCAATGGAGTCCTTTGCTAAGGCTTTACGAATGGTGAGTTTATTTAATCAGATTGCTGGATTAAGAGACAAAGTTTCACAAAATGTACTAATTTATGACATCAGATAGTTGCTTCACTTTAAAAATTTTGTTTGTTAGAATAAAAAAGTGAAATTTAGCAACACATCTTGGATGAACAAAGGAGGAAAAGTTGTTTTCTGTCTTAGAGAAAAAGTACTGGTATTTTAATAGTTCTGTGTGTTACAGAATTGTGAATGTTCATATGCTAGCCTTTCTCTAATTGGTTTTTACTCCTCTTACCTGCAAGCTAAAAGTGCTGCAGAAATAGCACATAAAAATCTCATCTTATTTAGTTGACATCTGATTTAGAAAAGAGCAACTCTTCTGTTCCATTAGTGTTCTACTGCTGTTGGGTGTATTCATACTCCAGTACTATCTAGAAGCTTCTAGGCTTGCATTAGAGATTGCATCTTAGTAGGAAATAAGAGTGTCATAAGAAATATTTATAGAATTGTGCTATTTGAGAACAAATTGCCTTCCTGTAATTTAGGGAAATTTTTAGGGAAAACCTTTCTTAGGAAATGAAAGACTATAGGAAAACATTTCTGCCAAGAAAATAAAATTCAAGAGCATGGTAACACTTGACATTACTTTGCACTGCTGTCACTGAAACAGTGAATGGAATGATCAGGTGGTTAATGCTTATCAGCAGGCTTATATTCTGAAAATTAAAATATTTCTCCAGTTGTAGTCTAACTTGATGAAAGACAAGATTCTTTTTTTTTTTCCCTATCCATGTAAAATGAACCAACAAATCTGCTAACATGCTTCTGTCCTCTCTGCTACTTTCCTTACAACAGGGTCTTATACAAAATCCTTAGAAAGGTAGTTTGTTTTTTTTTTTCTTTCCCTGTCTTCTAATCACTGCAGTAGATCATCTGCCATGTTTTTGAAGCCTCTTCTTGAAATTCAGTTGTAAACTAATAATGTCAAAGTATGTTTCATATTTAGTAGGGATCAGTCCCTGCGTTAATTAAAAAAAAACCTGTGTTTATCCTCTTAGATCCCAACAATAATAGCTGATAATGCTGGCTATGACAGTGCTGATTTGGTTGCTCAGCTCAGAGCTGCTCACAGTGAAGGGAAGACTACTTATGGACTGGGTAAGGGGCTCAGTATTATTTCTGTGATTGAATTGCTGTTTGGCAGGCTGATCAGGCTCATTACAGTTGATCACATGTGTCTGTCGCATATATTCAGCCAGAACTGAGTAGGTTGATTTCTGTTTGCTTTGCACAGACCTTAGGCATCCTTTATCATTTTACCAGGCTTTTGACAGTAGAGTGAAAACCTTTGTTTTTGAAGTGGATGGTTTCTACCTCTAAAAAAAACATTTTCCTTACTTACATTGAGTCTAGTTACATGAAGCTTAAAAAGAAAAACATTGTTTTAAATGCAACTGAAAACCCAGCACAAGCAAACACATCCTCCTCCCTGTCCCCCCCCCCAATCCAAAAAGAAAACAACCACCACAAAGTTGTAGTGAAGAACTCTGAAGTTAATATACCTAATGAAATAGTGCTGAGAGTCCTGTCAGGATCTTATCTCCTCTTCGTAGTGTATACAGTTTTCATCGTTAATTTTTTGTGTGTAATTGCAACGTTAGGCTTAAATCAGGAGCCTTGAGGTGAAAGACTTTATTTAATACTTCCCTTACTATCAATATGGTTTGTTTGAGCAGGTAAGTTACTATGCTCTCACCTTCTTATAATTTCCGTAAAAAAATGCCAAGTTAAGAAAAAAAAACACAACCTCTTAATGTGTTTCTTCCAGATATGAAAGAGGGTATCATTGGAGACATGGCAGTTCTGGGAGTAACAGAAAGTTTCCAAGTTAAGAGACAAGTTTTGCTGAGTGCAGCTGAAGCAGCAGAAATGATTCTTCGTGTAGATGACATCATTAAAGCAGCACCAAGGTATGATCTGAGCATCTGAATGGTCAGTTACAGTGGTATACAGTAACCTCCTTCTGTGGAAGAGTAGCAGTGCAGAAAAACCTTGTTCTAAAAATGCTTTATTTGAAATGAAACCTGACATCTGACATACTGATGTTCATATTTGATAATTTTATTGCTTTAGCAATATGACCAGACCTTTAGAGCCATCAGTGAGCTTATGTTAGTGTGCCTGAGTAATGCCTAGTTAATCTTAGATCAGCAGCTACTCCTGGCATATATAGCACTGAAACATCTGCAAAACCAGCTGACAAAAATGTAATGTATCATGCTGCTTTTTTTTTTTCTTTTGGCAACAATTGTAATGGAATGCTCAGCTGCTTCTGAGCTGGAATCTGCAGCTTAAGCAAAAACATGTTTGTTAAAAAGTTTGGGAAGAGTTGCTGCTCTTGGGCAGATTATCCCATGTCCACCTGCTATCAGGTAGTTTGCACTGCTTATTGAATCACAGGTTTTTTCGCCATGATTGCAGGTGCTGTGTTAGCTTTGAGGTGATACTGCCTTTTGTGCTGTGAGATAAAGCTGGCACTGAACACAAAATACCAGCTAAAGATTTAAAATAGGAGTGGGTGGGGAGGGGCTGGTGTACATCAGCGTGGGTGGGAATTTTCTGATTTTTCTTTTTCTCCCCAGAAAACGTGTACCAGACCATCGCCCATGTTAAATCTTCTTCGGTACCTGAGGATGTGTGGACCAGATCTCACCTAGTAATTTTTTTTTTAATGATGTAGTTTTCGTGAGGTTATGGAACAGAAGCTTGAGACAAGCAGATCTCCTTCAATGGCACTGTCTTCAGTTGGTTTTAACTTACTGGAACTTACATGTGTTGTGGGAAGAATTCACTTTCAAGTAAAACGGGTTTTATACAACCCTATTCCTTCTGTTCCTCTCCAGGTTCCACTTAAAATACACAGAAATAAAAAACAAAAATAAAAAAAATTCCGATTCACTGAAGTTGTGTTTCTTTGTGTAGAACCAGGAAGGGCAGTTCCATTAGGACAGCAGCAATGCACGTCCTTGGTCCTCAGACGCTTCAGGCAGAGACTAGACCCTTGTGGCTTGCTGGTTTGGGTTGACCTGGTGTGTTTAGTTAAGTGGTGTATTCCAGTTTTGGCTGCATAGGTTTTGAGTTGGGAACCTTGAAACAGGCTCCGAAGTTAGGTGGTATCTTTTTCTTGTGGTCCTGGAATATTACTCTTCAGCTTTTTCTCTTCCTTTCATTATATAAAAAAAGAGGAACCTTAGCTAATGATCAAAACTACAACTAGGTGATTTTACAGCTTTTTACACCACAAATTTTATGTAGATAGGAGTTCTGCTGAGGGGAGTTGAGAGCAAGATGCGTTTTGGGAGAGAGAGCAACATTCTGCATGAACAGTCTGAGTGTTTAACTGAAGGGCTCTGGACGACTACAAACATGTATAATAGAGGGCAGTTAGCAGAAAATGTTTCAGACTGCTTCGCATTCTCTTCACACACACCGCCCCTTTCATGTCTGCTGTAGCCTGTCTTTATATTTTTTTTCCTATTCTAGTAGTTGCTGCAAAGGCAGTGTGTTCCTTAATTGGGCTGATTTCTTTATCCATGATCATAAGGAAGTCTGTGATGCCTGCAGCAGTCTGTACATGGATTTGTGATGACTGTAAGCACAGGCAAGTGGAGGCCCTGTTTCTGGAAGCCCAGAGGTGCTCGCCAGGCGTTGTGACTCTTCTGGCCCTTGCACACATAATGCAGTGCCTGGCAAACATCAGGGCAAGTCTGCCAAAGCAGAAACATTAATTTGAAATAAGGAAGTATGTGTGCAAACATTTTTCTCCCTTAGGTTTCCTAAAGTGAAGGGAATCTACTTACAGAATGCTCCCCTGAACTCTCAACACAGACTCTCTTCAGCTCTCCAGAAGTGACAATACTGTCTGGAGAGAGCTGTGAGAAACAGACCATTGACAAGCCCGTGAAAGCACTTTCTCTCCCTCCCCTCAGATAAACACAGTACTGGGTCAGTTCTGTAGGAAATAAAACATTGACCTTGGATGTTAAAAAAGCCCCAAACTCTTCTGCTTTCCTTTTGTAGGAAGGAATTGTTGGAAAGAGAATTCTGTTAATTCCAAAGAGGTATGGTTTGACTTGGTAAGCTGCTAATATACTTTATTTAATTTGACTAGTAGCACACTATATGGGTGCCAGCCAAATCCACATTTGGACTTTCTTTAACAAGACAGCAAGTGCTAGCAGAATCTGTATATCTCCAAATAGTTTTTCAGGCATGCAGATGACATTAAACAGTTACAAACTGGCATGGAATCAAACCTTTTCTTGAAAGTCAACTGCCCCTTCTACAGGCTGCACTGGTGAGGCAGTTCAACTTGAAGAGAGCACCACCAAGGGCTCTCCACTCGTTACAAAAGCTGTCTTTCACTAAATTCAATAGAATCAAAAGTTTAAAATTTCATTTTGAGCCAGATTTCTGTATTACTAGATTAAAGCAAAGTTTCCTTTAAAGAAAAGTTAGTTCAGTGCAGTTTGAAGGGCATCTAAACTGGTCAGAGTTGCAACCTGGAGAAATACCTGGCTGAAATCAACTGAGTAAAGTTTGCCTCAGCTTCAGATGATGTGCAGGCCTACAGTGGCAGGCTCCTAGCCCTGGGTTTTATTATGCAAGTTTACCTTTGCTGCTCTTGTGGTTTTGCTACTTGAGTCAGACTTTGATTTTCTTCTTTGCTACTGCGTGAAAACTTGTCCTGTACAGCTGCCCTTACAGGCAGTGTTGTTGGATACAAAAACTAGCAGCAAAGCCTCTACTTTCCTCACCATCATCTGAAATGCTGCTTGACAGTAACAAAGTTGCAAATTTTACAGGAAGAAGGCAGCACTGATAAGAGCAGAGCTCCCTGTTACCTACGTGCGGTGCAGTTTCCTTGATAGTGCAGCCAGGGCTCCGCTGCCACTTCCCATGTGGCAGGCATGGGAATCTTCAAGCTGTTGCTGCGTTTCAGATAAGTCATTTGAGACAAATGCTGTTGCTGTTGCTTTAGAGCTGTGGCTCTCAGGAGTGATCACCTTGAGCAGTGGCTTCCAGCTGAGCTCAGACACCAGCAAGGTGAAAGTGAGAAGAATGAGCCCATGGGTGAAGAGCAGCAAGTCCATACATGCGCCGTGCAATCCACCCATGGAAAACATCTAAAGTAAGTCTTCACCTCTACCGTGAACTCAGTGGTCCCGTCATGGGAGGAGGAGGAAAGGGAGGAATAAGTCTGCTCTAGGGGTGCTGTGTGAAAGAGCATGTCTGTACAGGAGTTTTGCTGTCATACAGCTCCAAGCTGCTGTACCTACCCCTGAAGACAAGCCAGGCGGTGTGGTGGTGCCTGGACACCAGCACGCAAGGAAGAGGAAGAGGTCAGGCGGTGGTGTGGTGCGCTGCCACGTTCGCCAGAATGGGAAGTTGAGCATCAGCAGGGCTCGGCTTCTGGCTTGGTCTTCGCGGCAGGAGGTAGCAAGGGTTTCTCGTCCAGCGTGATATCTATCACTGCCCCGGACCGCTTGCGGGGCTCAGGAGTCTCCTCTGACCACCTCCCCACCCTGCGCACTCCCTTGGCCACTTTGGGAGCGTTCCTGCAGGGGTTGTGGTCATAGATCACCAACTTCAGGCCAGGGAGATGAGCTAGGCTGGGGAAGAACCGGATGGAATTGCGGTCCACGTCGATGACCTCCAGAAATGGCATGTTCAGGAGCACAGGAGGAAACTCAGAGAGCAGGTTACCTGACAACCAGATGGTGCGCAGCTCCTGCAGGCACTGCAGCTGGGGAGGGAGTGTGCGCAGTGCGTTGGAGCCGGCGTGCAGGGTCTTCAGCAGGCTGAGCTCACACACCACCTCGGGCAGGTACTGCAGGCAGTTGGACTCGATCCAGAGGGTCTTGAGGTTCTGCAGGAGCCGCAGCTCAAGGGGCAGGCTGCAGAGCTTGTTGTTGCCCAGGTAGAGAATGCACAGCTGCTTCAGTGTGCACACAACTAGGGGCAGAGCTTTGAAGTTGTTGAAGTCCAGTGCCAATATCTGCAGGTTTTGCAGCTGCTCCAGCTCGGGGGGCAGATGGTTCAGGTTGTTGTCACTCAGGTACAGCTTAACCAGTTCCCGAAAAGAGCAAATGTGCAGAGGCAGCCGCCTCAGCTGCCTGCCACTCAGATCCACCATTTTATCCACTGGCATCTCTTCTAGGTCTTCTAGGAGGTACTTCTGGCACTTGTTGGAGGGCACAAAAGCAACTATGGCTTTCAGACTGTTGCCCATCCTGGGATTTTGTTTTGGGATGGCCGGGACTGTGAGGGACAGGGGCCCACCTTGGTTTTCTCCTGCTGTGCACTAGCCTGCCAGTAACTCTGTCTTCCCAATATAAGGCTTTGTTTACAGGGCACCAGCCGTTAATCTCAAGGGCTCTGAAATATTTCTGATAACCGAATGAGTGTTTGGTGATGGGGATTATAGACAGGTCTCCCTCTCTCGCCCACACTCCCACTCACTGCCTCCAAAAACATTCCTTCTTGCCTCTTCTTGCGCACTGTAAGTGTTCTCTGATTTTGCCCCAAACAGTCACCCCAATGCCCCAGCTCCTACCTCTTGTTCTCACTGTGTGGCCAGTAAGGGCAGTGGGGGTTGGCTTGGTAAAGTAAATTCCACAGAAAGCCAAATTTTTAAACTCAAATGTTTAACTTTTATGAGACTTTCAGCAGAAATGTCAAATACAGTCAAATTGTTTAAAATACCAGTCAATATCTGACTGACTTTCCAGACAGATGGCACTTTCAGGGATGTATTTTGCAAGGTGCCACATAGTTTCAGAGTGTAACTTGCCACCCGGTAGTTATCTTAAAGTTTTAACACAGATACTTGGTAAACTGCTATCTTGACCTGTTCTACTATTTATGTTCCCAATTTAATGGTATTTATTATAGGCTCTGGCACTCTTGGCCTTTTTCATTACATTATGTTTTACTTTTTGTCTCAATCCCTATTTAATGAGCTATCACAAACTGCCAAGGCTGTTCTCCATATACCTTTCTGCTGTGCTACTGTAGTTCCCATGTCTGTACCTAAACTTGTCAAGAAACTCCCATGGATTTAATTCCATCAAGATTTTCACTTGTTATGAGTGAGATAAATATAATGTTAAAAAGTTACATGACAGTGTAAACTGTTCTCCTCCTTCTCTCATCAAGACCCATTTTGCTATTCAGATCAGGAGTACCTCTGATTTCTAGGAGGAACATTCCCATGTGGAGGAACCTCTGCATAGTTTGACTTCTTGAGCTGCTGCTCTTTTAGGCTTTCTTGGGGATTCATGTGTCCCTGCCCAAGGCAGGGGGGCTGGAACTACATGATCTCTAAGATTCCTTCCAACCCAAACCATTCTATGATTGTCCTACCTCTCTGTTGGCTATGGCTGTACCATGAACCTTGGATGGGAGAAAATTTTCTTCAGTCTGCAGTTGTTTTCTGGGCATAAGTGCTACACTACCAAAATCTGTGACTGCTGAAAACCACGCAGTCTTGGAAAAACAAAAGGCAGAGCAAACAGAAGATTGAGAAAAAGGCAATATCAAACAGTTAAGGTGGCCTCTGGATCTCTAGTCAAATCTAATAGAGAGCTCTCTACCATAACTTGTTTTCAAATGTAAATCAAGCCTTAGCTATCAATTGGATATAGGCTATAGGATGTTTACTAGCCTTTTCCCTGCAAGATGAGTGGCTGTGCCATGCAGGAGTGATGCTATGAAATGTATGGAGGGCTTCCCTCAGGGAGGAGAACAACAGGGAGGGCGTCTGGGAACCAGTATTGCAGCAGGATGGAGAACAATGAGTCCTGAGACCTGAGTGCCATAAAATAGGCATGGATGGAAAAGCTGGGCAGAGAATCAAGCCTGGAGAACAAAGATAATGTCACATTCATCTGTAGTGGTGCTGTGGAAGAGAGGTGCTGAAAATTCCCTCTCTGGTGACAGAAGGCAGGACGTGCTGTGCATGGCATCCCAGCAGCAACAGGCCAGTTCACACTGAACAAACATCTCCAACCAGTCCCTTCTTTACTGCTCTAGCACCACGTGCCCTGTCAGAGGAGCACCGTGGGGAATGTGTAATTTCTGGATTTTGCAGGGCATCCTTTTCCAAGCAGTTACCCTGGAATGTGATCTGACATTTAAGAAAATATTCTCATTCAGTGGGTTGTTGGATTTGTTTTCATTTCTAAGCAACTGTGGCACCTTCTAAAGGCAAGGGTCCCTCCTCCTAAGGCACTGTAGGTTACAGTTGTGGAAAACCAAATGCATTTGGCATAAATAATAATGAATTTACATCCATGGTGAAGACATGTCCCTTAGACAAATCTTTTCAGATAACCTACTAATCAGAACAACCTGAAAGTGTAGGTACAAATATATTAATAATATAGCGTAGGCATATTTTTCTCAATAATCCATATGTAGACAAATAACTTCACAATGTACTCTGTCTATAGACAGAAATGGGGATATATTTTTTCTATTTGAATTATTTCTACTTAATGGAACTTTTAAGCTGCAGATAACTGTTTCTTAGGGATCCTCTGGATTGTAGTTTAATCATTATTCCAGCTTATCAAAAAAAAGTCATGATGACCTTCTGTTGCTGTATTTTGTACCTCTGTTAGCTAAATGAATGTCTGTTTGGAATATACTGTGAAATCAGAGAATTTGGGAAAGAATAACCTTCATATGTGGATTAATAAAGGGCTACATTTGCAGTAAACTGAACAATCATGTTCTTTCTGAGAATCAAGAACTCAGTGGAGCCTCTAAGGCAAAGGCAGTCTTCTCAGTAGGCCCAGGTGGTGTTTTGAAAGCCACTTCACGTCTTCAAAGTTATCATGATGCCCTCCAACATGAGCATTAATGACTTCCCAGAAGCATTTTTGGCATTTGAGGAAAAGTTCAAGTGATAAAGGCGTTCAGCACAGACATTGTCTTACTCTTGTCAAAGTGTCACTGCCCTACCCCGGGGCTTACTGTGCATCAGGTGGCAGTGGAGTCTCCTTGAGAAATGCCTTTGCTTTCTGGAAGTTCACAAATGGCCACATCTTTGCTGACCAGTCTCATTTCCAGCATCCAGCTCCTGCAGCTCAGTGATTGGGATGACTGTGGGACAGAAAATGTGGATGTTCACTGATAACTTGTGTAAAACCCCCGAGTCCAGAAGAAATGGGTAACATTACTCAGAGCTAGATAATTGAACACAAAATCACAATAAAGTAGAAATCAATATGCATTTTTGAGATTCTATTATTTTTTGAAACAAAATATGGTAATAGAGATGCTGGTGCTTTTTCAGATCCAGAGCTCTGCACACAGCTGTGTGATGACACCATGCTCAGCCTTTGCTGAGTTTGTTTAGCCCTCACAATTTTGGAGGTACATTAGAAAAAGCAAACTATGTATTTCAAAATCCAGGGGACTAATGAATAGAGCTCTAAACTTACTGATTTTAAGGTTCTCATGCCCATTCTTAATTAGTCTGACATAACAAGGGAAGAGATTAAAAGGAACAATTTTTAAGAATTTCTTTAGGATATTCTGATAATCGTTTGCATTGCATTTCTTTAAAGTCTGTGACAGGCATTTAGACCCTGTCTTTTCTCACAAACACCATGTGTTTTGTTTTTTCTGCTGTTTTTTCTTGACTGGAGCATTGTTGCTAGATGATGACACCTGCCTCCTCCATATCCTTGATATTCACTCTTAGCTCCTTGCTGTCGCGCATCTGCTCTCTTTTGGGAGGATTATCTAGTTCCAGTTCACCTTCACATGGTGAGCAGTTTATTTTTAATAAATGGTGTGTTGCAGGGGAAAGAATATTGTTGGTCTTTTCCCAGCCTCCTACCATAGTACTTTGAACAAAAATGACTGTTTATTCAAATTTGGCTTTAATGTATGCTAGGCTGCAGTATGCAGTTGCTCACCACACTTTCTTGTGCAGAGGAAAGATTCAAAAAGTCTTGGAAGTAAATTGCAGACTCAGTGTTGAGCTTCCTCCCAGGCAGCTAATAGGTTTGGGGTTGCAGTCTGCCAGCTCAGAGTCTCTTTTTGACACCGTTATTTTTTTGAAGGCTTGACTTGAACCCAAGTGTCAAGCAGGGGTGGGAGCCACTAACCTCAAGAAACTCCCAGGAAAATAAATCAAAGCGAACCCTTCCAAATGTCTTACTGAAAGGTGTGCAAAGCTTCTAGCTGTTTATTACTGTATGTTGCAGGCTGCTGTGTTTTTTACTTTGAAGACCCATTTTCTGGGGTGGCAGTCAAATTTATGTTTAGACTGGAGTTCTCCCATAAATAGGGAATTAAACATGAGCTGTTAGGGGGTTACTTGTCACAAGCCCATCAAACGTCTGTCTGCTCAGCCCTGCTGAAATGTCTCCATGCAAAAGGGAAATGGTTATATGTTATGTCCTCTTTGTCCATGTTGAACACTTCTGAGGGATTTCTCACTAAAGCAAGCTTGAAAAGCATGAAGTCCTTGGACTGCTTCCTCTTTCCCATGCTAAGAGGAGCCAGGCTCACCCCATATATCATATTTATGTAAAAGACATTAAGGATTGTTATGAAAATGTCTGTTTGGTCTAGACTGTGCCCTGGTTATCTGTGCCTGAGTAGTTCCACTGGGCATCACTATTTGCACAATCCAGTGGTTAATCTGAGGGTAAATTAATCGGTTTTCTGCCAAAGCACTGACCTCCTGCGATTGATTGACCTGGCGAATGGCCCTCTGCTGACAACAGGCCATAAAAAAGGGACTTCTGAGCAAAGGAATGTCAGACTCTGAGCCACTTGGAACCATGAGAGTGATACTGTTGGCTGTGGTTTACATCCCATTCATCCTGGCCATGGAACGGTAAGAAAACACATCTGGCATTATGTGTCCGCTGGCTTCCCAGGGTGACCTGTGCCTGTTGCTACTCGTCTCAAAAAAGAAACATTTTTTAAAGAAAAGAGTGTATGAGAGTTCAAGAATGAAGAACCAGTTATTTTTTGTGTGTTTATTTTATTTGCTTAGAATCCCCCTGATTCGATTCAAATCTATCAAGAAACAGCTGAAAGAAAAGGGAGAATTAGAGGACTTTTGGAGGAACCACCACCCTGATGTTTTTGCCCGAAGATATTTGCATTGCTTCCCTGCAGATATTGCTTTATCAGTAGGAACTGCTTCAGAAAGGCTGTATGATTACATGAATGTAAGTACAGTTTTGGTAATGCAATCATTAGGACTCATTGTTCTACTGAAGGCAGATTTTTTCCCAGCACATTTCAAATCTAGTCTCTCAATGAAATTATAGGGCTTGAGATGTCTTGTTGCTCTATGCTATAAATATTAGATTATAAAAAATCGGTTTACCAGTCTGCAAAACAAAGCACATCTAGATCTAGGTTAGCTTGTGACCTGGGTAGAAAGCTGATGTAGTCTAGCAGTGATAGTCCTGTGATAAGTTTTATTTTTGTATAGATCTGTATTCAGCTTGGTTGGGTCCCCAGAGAAATAATGGGTTTGCCTGTATCAGTCTTGGTGAACTATCAGGTTTTTGGTAGCAGAACCTGATTTCTTCACTTAGTGGTATTCTATTTATCAGAAACTAGGATGTTGGTGTGTTATAAAAAAAATATCCCCCAAACTCATTTATTTGATCACGTGGAGTCAGTGATAATAAATCTAAGTAGAGGTTTTTATTTTTCTGCTTTTATCTCTGGAGTTTAGTGTGTATTAAATACTGGAGACTGACCTGGGCCTCATACTAACCTGGTTGAATTTACCATCTAAACTTAAAAAGAAAATACATGAGATTCATTGGATCTCAGGCAGGCAAAGCAGCAGGTCAACCATTTTGTAAGGTATCTTTCCTGGGTTTAGCATTTTACCCATTTGAATAGTCTCTGTTTTCTGTTTTATTTGGTTCTTGTGTTGTGCTTATCTAAAGGAAAACTAAGTTTCAGAAGTGTTGTAAAGGCTGCATCTGAATAGAGAACAGAATGGAAGGGAAGGCCAGATTCGTTCAGCAAGAACTTCTGACACTTGAGGGCCTTAAAGAAATACCTATGTGAAGAAGAACAAACATTTCAGTCTGCTTTAAAGCTTATTTCAAAGAGGGATAAATCTCAAAGTGATTAATCAAAACCCCCTTCCCTAGCATACCCATGTAGCACCAGGAACAGTTTCATGGAGGTTTTATTGCAGTGCATTTGTGGTTTTTCTGGTTGATATTTTGGTTGGTTGGTTGTTGTTGTTGTTTGGTTTTTTTATGAACATCCCTTAGAGCTGCCTCAATTTACAGATTCATTGATAAAGGTTTAATACAAGAGGGAATAAAATTCTGCTATATAACTGGATATTCCCTTAAATGGCATGCTTGCTTGCCTTTTCAAGATTATCTCATTCAGATCATAAACTGCAGGGTCAGAAACTTCAGTGTATGCACTTGAAGATACATATTCAAATATTTGTATTGCTGCACAAAGCTTGGCACTAGCTATTGCTTTTCTATCTGTGGTTGAATTCCAGAAATGCCTCTTCCTAAAAATAGATCTCTTAATGCTGAAGTGCTCTTCCAGGGCCAGATAGGAGCACTTAAACACTTGTATACGGGATGTGGATAAGCACTGCACTCCATCATTCACGTGTTCACAGATTATCTCAGTCTCAATTGGTATCCAGGGATGGTCAGTGGTTTCTTCATCCGCTGGATGAACTTTGTTCAGTACCTTAGGAACAGTTTGTGCAACACAATACTTTTTTGACTAGCTATGCTAATTACAAGGGAAAAAGGCTAGTCACATATGATTGTTTGTGCCACCGGTCAGAGCCCTCTGAAGCCAGCAGAGTCAGATTGTGCTGACTTTGCAACACTGATTTCTTACTGACATCAGTAAGGAACAACCTGAAAGACTGTATGGTCATGTGAGAGCTTGTCTTGGGGATGACCTTGCCACCTCTGAAACTGCTGCAAGAGGGTTTATTGACTCAACTGAATATTTGCTTAAAAGGCTTTAAAAATGCCTCACCGTTGTGCATTCAGCTGGAGTGAAATCTGCTGCCTGAAGCCACTCATGGAACCAGACACACTTGCCTGTGGTGTGCATTTACATTTAAATGAAATTGCACAGACCCCCCTGAGAAAGCATTGTGTGATGCTCCCAAGTGTGCTTCTTCCCCAGGAATAGCTCTGTGGAGGCAGCTGGGAGCTGACGGGGCTGTTCCTCCCCCAGGCGCAGTACTACGGAGTGGTGAATGTCGGCACGCCCCCACAGAGGTTCACCGTCGTGTTTGACACCGGCTCCTCCAATTTTTGGGTCCCTTCTGCTTATTGCATCAGCGAGGCGTGCAGTAAGAAACATTATTCTCCCTCGTGCTCCTCATGTCTTGGATACTTTGACCACTTCTCTTTTCCCAAGGAGCTTGCCTGCAGCAGAGGTTTGGAAGGGAAGGATTTGGAGCATCCCTTAGGGTTGGTCTCCTCTCCCCAGTTTTCTCCTCTGCCTCTGCCCCTCATGTCATCCTGCAGCCACGACAGGTGCCAGCTGCAGCTGCCAGCTGTCCTTCCAGACCACAAGGTGCCTGATGTAACAGGCATGAAAATAGACCTGGGAGAGCTGCCAGAACTGGTGGAAATGCCCATTTTTGTTTTAATTTGTCTTTAAAATGCAAAATAACCTCTCAGGTACAAAAAAACTGGTGTGCCCTGCAGGGGAACTGAGGTGCCTGCAGTATTTCTATAGATACTTTTCTCATAAGAGAAGCAAAAATCTCATCTGGTTCTGCACTGGGGAGCAGGTGCATTGCTGGGACCTTCCCTCAGTGCAAAGATATAATTTGTTTCATGTAGGGGTGCACCAGAAATTTAAGTCCTTCAAGTCGGATTCGTATGAGCACGGAGGGGAAGCCTTCTCCTTGCAGTACGGCTCGGGACAGCTTCTGGGCATTGCTGGCAAAGACACGCTGCAGGTGAGCATCCACCTAAAATGGGTGTCAGCCTCCAGGTCAACTGTTTTCAGGCAGCTCAGATACTGGCCTTGCTCTGGAAAACTTTGCCTAGTTTAGGCAAGGGTAGGGTGAGGTCCCACCTAGCCATGTACTGAGGGTGTAGGTGCTGCTCCAGCTTTGGGCTATCAAGACAAATCCCTAAGATTTTATTTTCATTTCTAATTGTCTTCTTGGGTCTTTGTCTGTCTGGGTTAATGAACAAGCAGCCTCAAAAGTAAGGCATTCTAAGGAATTGGTGCAGCCTACCCGCCAAATGGGCACCTGTTATATTGATGCAAGTCACACAGGGATATCCAGGTTTTATAAACTGAATGAATCCATTTATATGGATCTGAAATGTGGCTAATTTCTTGTAATTGATGGTGTCATTACTTTCAAAGTTCTTATATATTATTTTATTTATTTATTTTCTTTTGAACCAAACAGATAAGTAACATCTCCATCAAGGGACAGGACTTTGGCGAGTCAGTGTTTGAACCAGGATCAACTTTTGTCCTTGCCCATTTTGATGGCGTGCTGGGCTTAGGCTACCCCTCCTTAGCAGTGGGCAATGCTCTGCCTGTGTTTGACAGCATCATGAACCAGCACTTGGTAGAGGAACCGGTCTTCTCTTTCTATCTGAAAAGGTCAGTCTTTAAAATGGCACTGCCAAAAAAGAAGTAAATTTATTTTAATTGTTGATAGAAACAACTGTGCCTCTGTATAAAGCTTCAACTCCAGAAAGTAAATTCCCCCATTTTTTTGGTTCTTGATGTTGGTTTTTTTTTCCCAATTTGACACTGAAAAATATAGCATAAAAAGAAAAACTGTTATGGGGATGACCATGACCTTTTGGATAGATTTATTCTTGTTGAGCTGGTCTCAAAGAAAAGAAAAGCTCCCAGCTCAGACTCACCATGTCTATTGCCAGAGGTTTCCTTCTGGCCCATGAAGATGAACATAAATGCTGTCCTACACCCAAGTAGTCACATTCCAGAAAAAAAGTTGTTCCCTACTCTGGACCTAACCACAACTCTGCCAATTTCTCCAGTGTTTATTTTGAGGTGAGAGTAGCAACTGTCTCAACCTGCTCCTGATGCCTACCTTGGCAGCCTACTCAGACGTCTTTTCAGTCTTCTCAGATGTTGTTTGGGACATATGCACTGATAATTTAGGAATAATCCCTTTCAGCCATCCATATCTGAATTTAGAAAGGAATGTGATTTGTCTTTTGCTTTTTAAGAGCAGTCTCATGCATGCTGGCACACTCCCATGTCTGTGTTACCTTGTCTTCTGCTTTCAGAGGAGATGACACTGAGAATGGTGGTGAGTTGATTCTGGGGGGGATAGACCATTCTCTCTACAAGGGTTCAATCCACTGGGTCCCAGTCACTGAGAAAAGCTACTGGCAAATACATGTGAACAAGTATGTATATGTGTATGTATGTATGTATGTATGAAAAACCTGGTGAAATCTGCCTCCCCATGTAAAACCTGCAGAGATAGAAACACCTAGTGATGCAGATGCAGAGGACTCAGCTGCAGGGTTTTACCCTTGTGCCTCTCGAAGAGGAGGTACAATAGGATGAGATTGGGGTTTGTTAGCTCTCTAAATCTGCTGTGACATGGGTGGTTGGTTTCTGAGAGAACATATTAGTATATTTTAACTGCTAAGAGGTTAAGGCACCCACAAACTGAATCCAGCTCTGGGTCCTGCTCTCATCTTTCCTGCTAACTTTGGTCCAAGCAGTCAGTGTTCCTTTGTTCTTCCTCTAGCATGCTGCCTAAATTGATGAGAATACATATCTGTGGGTGAGGACAAATTCGTCAGCAGGCAGCAAATGATTAGTGATTAGGAGTCCCAAGAGAGAAAAGTGGATCCACAGACATTCTTGTCTTTAGCAAAGCTTGGCAGCTAGTTTTAATCGTTAAGGTTGGAAAAGACCTCAAAGATTATCAAGTCCAACTGTCAACCTAGCACCATCACCATGTGCAACACTAAACCATGTCCTCAAGTGCCATATCCACATGTCTTTTGAACACTTTCAGGAATGGTGACTCTACCACTTCACTGAGCAGCCTGTTTCAATGCTTTACAACCCTTTCTGTGAAGTTTTTCCTAATATCCAATCTAAACCTACCTTGGTGCAACTTCAGGCCATTTCCTCTTGCCCTGTCACTTTTACCTTGGAGTAACTTCAGTCTGTACTCTGGTACTTTAGCTAGCAATAACATGATGTTTCAGTCACAGTGCATATACCATTTGCCTAAAGATGCTTTGTTTTTCACTTGCAGTATAAAGATCCAGGGCCGGGTGGCATTTTGCTCCCATGGCTGTGAAGCCATCGTTGACTCAGGCACTTCTCTTATCACTGGACCCTCTTCACAAATCAGGCGATTACAGGAGTATATCGGGGCAAGTCCATCAAATACTGGAGAGGTAAAAACTGTACAGACAGAAAACAGCCAGATGGGAAGGGAAACTGGTATTTGGTGCAAAGAGCTTATAGGGTGAGAAAATAATCAAAATAATTGGTTAGAAAGGTCTCAACAAAAGCCTTGTTTCCAGAATAGCACTGAACTCAGAGCCAATCTGTTTTTGACCTATCTGCCTTACTGCCCCAGGCCTCCTCCCAAACAGTCACCTCTTCTACCATACTCAGAACTGGTATGTAAGGAAATAGGGAGTACATTTGTTTGAGGAATTGATCTGTACTCTGCATGAGAGATAATTTTCTTTTGGAAGATCAGAGGATTTTCAATGTCTCCAGTTATAGCTGTTGGCTCTCCCAAGACAGGAGGGGGTTGGTGCTGATGGCCAGCCACTTCAGCATCAAATGGAAAGGGAATGGTATTTTAACGACAGCCCAACTGTGGCTTCACTGGCAAGACCTCTCATTGTCACCTTGCCATGGAGCAGGTGGTGTTGTGCAGGGCTCCTGGGAGGGGTGCGCGTCACTGTCACTCACAACAGTGGCTCCTGGCAGATGAGTCACAGGGTGCAGGACAAGACTTGCTGTCTCTCATTCTTCCTCCTGAACCTTATTCCTCTTACCCCTTGCTGTCTTCCTCTTTACCTGCTGCTCTCTCCTGCATCCCCCTTGTTGACTCTCCCCACCACTCCTTCCTATCCCTGCCTCCAGGGAAAGGGCAGCTTGCTTCTACTGTGCCTTATTGCTGGCCCTTGGCTGACTCCCATAGATCACTAACACGTTGCCACGGCGCCAGTGCCCCAAGTAAAGCTGCCCCATATGGGTTCTGTTAACTTTGCATTTGTCTTTATCCTGACCCAAAAATGCTCTCGGAAGAAAATGAAGAGTATTACAGTTGCCCAGTGCACTGGGCAAAGAGCAAAGATGAAAGTGGACTCTTAATCCACCTCACTTTTTAATAGGAGGACTCCAGTGACATATGTGTGATTCCTGAAGCTCCCGATTCTTTCTCAATTAAACCTTTAATTTTGATTTTGTTCAAATTTTCAGACATATGCCAAAGAGTATGCTTTGATAGCAAGTTGTTTTTATATTGGTACACACATAATGAATATAGATAAAATATGTATTTCCAATGTACTTATACTAGCATAATATAAACAAGGAACAGGTCATTGCAGTATAAGTTTATATACTCCAGTGCTGGCATAAGAACACAGCTGGCATCTCAGATTCTGCAAAAAAAGTATCCTGAAAATAAGACTTTCCATGACTGATCTTTTAGCAATCACAGACAGAGTAAATTGGCTCAAATTTATCCCAGTAAAAATGAGTGTATCCATCAGTGATTTTATGAGAACTTTCATCTCTTTCCAGCAAAGATTAATTTTTTCTGTATGTAAAAGAATTACGTCTTGCTTCTTGTATCCTGCAAACCATTATACTGGCATTTTTTACCCTTGTCCTCTGTATCCCATGGTTTATTTTGTTCTAATGGTATGACACCTGGTAAGTGTACACAAGATTAAGGGTTATAGTTTCATAAAGCAGATTGAAAAACAGCAAAGAGCAGATTTTTCCTTCAAGGAAGCCTCTAAAACAATGACTTTAAACACTACAGCTTATAACAATGATCCCTTTGAGACTTGGAGCATTCTGCAGGACCATTTAACACACCAGTTATTTCATGAAATAACTAGAAAGGCCAGGAAATTATCTTCTGTGTTACTGTAAGTGAATGTATTATTTATGGAAATTAATGACCATGCCAGAATTTAGTCCTTCTGCTCTTTAAATTCCACTCTAAGGCAGAGTATAAGTATAAAGTGCTCTATTCCTCCCTATCTTATTTTTTCCCTAAAATGATGGTGTTACAGGAGGACATGTGGTGAGCTGCAGCCATAGGGTGCTTCCCGCGTGGCTGGAGGCAGCTCCCTCCGGCCGGCCAAGGCCAGAGTGTTGGTGGACTTTTGCTCAGCAGACCTTGCTAATGTAGACTTGCTGGGGATCACACACTCAGTTTTCTTTCTGAGTTGTACAGGCAGGACATCAGAGTCCCCTTTCACCTCCTTCCCTTTGGGATTTGCAAGGATTTTCATCAGCCCTGGGTCCCTAGGGGCTTTGGTGCAGTGGTTTGGACTGCTAGGCTGGATTGACCAAGTACAGGAACTGGAAAGCCGGAGGGCAGTCTTGGGCTATAAGTCAGTCTGATGCTGTTTCTCTGTAGTAAATTCACCATTACCTGCTGCAAAACTCTTGAATTCGAAGGGCAATAATTAAAAAAAGACAAACTGATCTCATCTCAATCAGTGCATCGCATACAGTTTCTTGTAGACTGCAGAAGATTGTCAAGCCTGCCTCACATAAGCTTCACGATCGGACACCACGAGTACAAGCTGACAGCAGAACAATACATCCTAAAGGTGTGTATCTGCAGCCTCCTGCTCCCTATTCCTTACTTCCCGAGCTGGGGCTGGAGCAGGCTGCTGCAAGGACACATACTTTCCCTTTCAGGAGTCTATTGACGACCAAACCTTCTGCATGAGTGGCTTTCAGTCTCTCGACATCCCCACTCGCACTGGCCCACTATGGATTTTAGGAGATGTCTTCATGTCTGCATTTTACTGCATTTTTGACCGTGGGAATGACAGAGTGGGATTTGCAAAAGCTGTTCACAGGAATGATTACTACTGAGTCATAATAGCATCTATTCTGTCTTAACTCAAATGTTAATGTAATGATCTTCAATACTGTGTGAAGTAGGGCTTTTACTGAAACTTTGGACCTAAATGCATGCTGTGTTTGCCCCCCTCCAGGTTTTAGGGACTTTGCAGTGATCTTTGTCCCAAATGATATAGTTTGGTTCAATATCTATATGTTTATAACCAAGAAACAATATTTCCTGAGTAACTGATGGACAACGCAGCTCTCAGGATAAAGCAGAAAAGCTCAGCACTCAGATTTGCAAAAGATCAGGAAGAAAAAAATGCTGAACAGTGCCAGTCTGGCAAGACAACTGTTACGAGTGGGGGAAACTAATTCCAGTTCTACCTGGTCTGGCTATCCTTTTTTTCTTCTTGTTTGCTAGTTTCCACCTCATTTCCTACAGCTTTCTTTTTCCTCATCATTTTCCGTGGTTTGGATTGTGCTTAACTTTGTTTCCTTAGTGCCAAGGAAATTCTCTTTGAAACATCTTGCTCCAAGCAGCTTATATAAAGGGGAATTTGACTCTTGCCTGTGTGACCACTAATTTTCACTACTGTTCCTTGCACACAATTTCCTGCTCCTTACACCATCACTCAAACCTGTTTTTTCCCTTAAGTTCATTATTGATGGATATTTTTCTATTCTTCTTTTGGGTCTCAGCGTTTAACGTCCATACCTTAGGTCAGATGCTGCTTTTAGCATCTGACATCTCTGCCCCTTGGTGGTGGGAGCAGCTGGAGCTGCATCTATTCACACTACAAAACCCAGATCGCAGCCAATGCAAAGGCATAGCACAGTTCCCTCCCTCCACCACAGATGTGCACCAGCATTAGACATCTACTGCCTCTTGCTCAGCCACCTCTTGTCAGCCTTGGCAGCTGTTTCAGATGAAACAGCCACAGGCAGTTGCACTGATTTGGCAAAAGAAGATTCACCAAAATGATACCCATTGGAGCATTTGTTGGGATTGCTAAAACTGATACTGCACCACTACACATGAATAAAACTTAAACAAGCAAAATCCGCTTTGGTCCTAGTGCTGTTACAGCTACATTTTATATTTTTTTTCAGTGGTTCCAGTGCTGGAGAGGAAGGGGAGGAGAGGGTGTAACAGCAATTGAAAATTCATATTGCTCTGTGTTCTGGAGTGGAAAGATGTGATATGTTGGCATACGTCTTCCTAAAACCAAAAAATGTCCGCAACCCCAGCCCTGTGCACTGGGCACCTCCCCAGTAGGGCAGAGCCGTGGGGAGCTGGAGACTGGCCCCATGGTGGCATTGCTGGGACAGGGGTCTGTGGCCCCCAGGGCTTTGCTGCTGCCATCTGCCTGGATGTGCTTAGCACAGACTAAAGTCAACACCCGTTGCTGGCCTTGGCAGCATTATGATCACAGCCCCTTAGATTTTGAGGCTTCAGTTGTAACACAACAAGTATTACTAAAGCAAGACAGTTTGCCTGTAGATATCTCTGACATACTGATCTTGCCTTCCAGTATGAAATACTCTCCTGTGCCTGTTTTCATGACTCTCTATTTGCAGCCACATTGTGTTACACATTTGGCATCCAGGCTATTAACCTCCAGCAAAGAAGACTTTGCTGCCAGCTGTCTCTTTCTGCAGACAAGACTGAGCTGTGTGAAGTTATCATGTATTTTAGGCCAATCTTGCCTTGATTCCCCTTTGTCCTTATCACTGTTTAAGAATGGATAACTTATATGAGCTAACTTATTTATCTAGAAAATGTCATTTGTTTGGTCATAAACCAAGACAAACAAACATCTATAAAGCTCTATCCCTCATTTACAGTAGCAGGGTATTTTTGTTTTCTCTACTATGCGGCAGACTCAACACTCTGATACATTTCCATTATTTCTAAAATACTTATATATTCCTCAAACATGAGCTTGCAGTCAGAAATCTGTTATTTATGGCAAAGGTTTTAAGGTTGTTGGGACATGTCTCTGCAACCAATCAGTCCCAGCACTGACGTCTTGGCTCTATGAATTTCAGTGTGGAGTGTGAACACAACCTAGAAATAGGTGGAAAATCAGGCATCATGCAGAGGGACTGGCCCTCTCTTTGTTCTGATATATCTGATCCTGCTCGAGATTAACACCATTTGATAGGAGCAAGCTGCTGCTCTGACCTAACCTGGCCCTATTCTCTCCTTTTCTAGCTTTGCCAACTTTTGTAATCTGTGTGATTGTTCCTGGTAGACATCAAGTTGACTTGCATGGTAGGTCAAACCTTTGTCAGAAATGCTTCTTGAGAGTTCAGTACAATCAAGATGATGGTGTTTCTCAAAGTGCCTTTATTCATGCAGTAATTCAACATTGCTTATACCTGTGAATGTGAACTGTAGATTGTTGGGTCTGCTAAAAGAATCCATTTACCATGCTAAGGCAAATAGTTTACCAAAAAAAGAGAGCACATAATCCCAAAAGATAATGTGGTACAAATCAGAGTCCACAGATGTTTGCAAAAGTGAGATAACAGACTAAATGAGGAGAAGAAATTTTTCTGGTAACTCATCCTGGCATTAGCTTCTTTACAAGCAATGAGCACAATATTATAGCTAACTTGGAGCTGGTCCACTGTGTGAAATGCTAGTTGCTTATTGCAGATTGTGCTGTGTGACTTCAGAGCTGTCATTCCTAATTTAACACACGTCTACATGTCTAGTAGTCACATCTGTAGGTCTGAAGCTTTTATCTGTCTAATGGCTGCTGTGGGGCTACTCTGAGCCTCCATCAAAGAATGAAAACAGGGAGTGCTGGCAGAGTGAGTGGGAGAGGCAGTAAAACCATTGCTGATGTATAATGAAATGTATAATGTTCTGGTTGAAAGCAGCAGTGTGCATCCTAGGCAGTGACCAGGCTGAGAAGATGATGGGAGATGAGCAGAGCTGGATGATGAGAAGCTGGGAAGGCTCTCTCATGCTTAGCAGTGCTGGGATGAAACATGCAGATGTCTGGGTTGAGGAGGAAGAGCACTTTCCTCCAACATCTTAAAACCTGGTGGAAGCTGTGTGAAGAATTAGTGAGGAGGTGTGATGGGACTGGACTCTCAGTGCAGATTCGTTGTGGACACTTGACAGTCATCTCTGATTTTTGGTTTAAATTCCCTTACAGTGGGAAGCACTGTTCCTCAACCTTATGTACTGAAAGGAGAAAGCTTGATAATGGGCCAGACTTTCTTCACAGCTGCTGAAAAGCCTTCCTATACATGCACAGCCAAACTGTGTATGGCCAAACTTCCCAGAAACTTGTATTGCTTTCCTGACCTGAACAAAGTGCTACAGAGGAGAGCAGCAGTTACTTTGTTTCTAGCTGTGCTGCTGGAGCTGTCTGGGTATCCTTAAAATGTATTGTTTATACTTCAAATTTACCATTTGTTGAAGTTAACCTCATTGGTAAATGAAGTTCCTTGACAGTTGCAGATGTAATTAAACTGAGAAAATACTGAATAGAAAAGTATGGCTTCAGCTACAAGAAGAAACAGGGAATCAGGAGGAAAGAGGCAATGCTTCCAGAGCTGAGTATTGCCTAGAAGGGCCGTTCAGAAAATTGGACTGCTAGGCTAAGATGCTGTTTATTTCAACATAATTTCACTTTACAGAGTTCCTCATTTTGTTGGCCAAATCTGAACATAGTAACTTGATTTGCCTGAGGACTTGTGTAGTGGCAAGGGTGAGGTTGCACCAGAATGCCTCACTCCAAAGTGTGATTAAACTGCACTAAGCTACTGTCAGACACCAGTGTCACCTCATCTCATGGTGTGAAGAAGTGCCTCCAAAGGTGCCTGGGAAAACTGTGCTTGGCTTTTCTGCATACCTAGAATTCACATAATATGAGTTTAAACAGCTCTTCCTTGGGCCAAGTGTCCTCTGCTTCCTAAACTGATCAGGATACATGTGCTTTTTCAAGTGTCTTTGAAGGATTTGAAAGGGTGGCTCTGCTCATACTCTGCCTAATGCACACTAGCAGGATCCAATTCCCAGACTGAAATAATGCTGGAAGAAGTAGAAGTGGGAGGTTGAGAACGGAACGCTGGCTTGCTGCAGAAGGGTAGTCGATTTTTGTTCAAAGACTACCCAGATGAGATAGCAGAGTCCTGCTCTATGTGATAGCCTGCTGGAAGGGCTCCTCACCTAAACTGTGATTCAGAGAAGCAGGAGTTCCTTCCCACCTTCAGGGAGTCCTAAGGACTCACCGAAGCCACTGAGGCTACAGTTACCCTGGCAGACATCCTGGTTTATTGTCTGAAGTGCAACCTTCTGGGCAAGAGAGCTGGGTGGACTTGCTGTCTGTACAGTCCATACTGCTTTTGCTGGCTGTTGCAGACCCATAATTTTCTGTGTCTCCCCTTCTCTCTGTTCTTTCCATCCCTTGAGCTATCTGGTGTCCCCCTTTTCCAGGGCGACCATCTACCTAGATACTTACTCATGGGAGAATGCTGGTGACATGCTCTGGACTGTGTTTTTATAAATGTGGATAAAGAGCTAAAAGCAAGGAGGTGCTGCTGCTTTCCTAGCCTGCTTTGAGACATGTTGCAGGAGTGACAGCTGAAAGGCCAGGTCACTACCAGGAGGTTTAGGGAGGTGGCTTGGCCACCCCTGGAGCAGCAGGAGCCACCTAATGCTGGCGCAGATTTGGATTAATGGAGAATGTGTGTGGTGTGTCTGGAAGCATGGGAAGGGGGCAGGAGAGGGAAGTGGAAAGCAATTTTGCTACTGGTCCTGGGCCATTTTGTTGTCTGCCTGGGATGATTGTAACCTGTGCACTTCCAGCTGAAGATCTCCACAACACTGGAGCTCTAAGCTCAGTTGCCCCTGCAGCTCCACCACCTCTTGAGAAAGTGCCACAGCCCTGTCATAATGAGAGAGGCCACCTGGGAGCCTCATTTTACAATAACCAGCCACTGGGTATGCCACATACGTGCTCCAGGGAGCAAAGACCACGACTGAGACTTCCCATGACCTATTTTGCCTCTTCCATTTTTCTTAATGAACTTAAGCATTTAATCCTTTTATTTTTCCAGTGGCATAGCTTCAGCAAGAGCGGGGCAGGCTATTGTCTTACACAAATGAGGAGCCTGATTTTTCAAGTGTTCCTCCAGGCAGTAAGAGATGGTGGGCTGAATCTCTCCAAGCTGAGGAGGGAATTGAGCCCACACCTCGCCTTTGAGCCACTCAAATAGAAAACAAAAGTCTTCATGGGTCTTACAAGGATGTCATGGACTTGAACCTGATGGAGTGGACAAAAGCAGCAGTGTTCAGTGTGGATCCAAAGTGGACAGAACCATCTCCACTCTTCTGATAACCTTAGTGTTTCCTCTAGTTGAGCCTACACAGCTTGCTGTTCTGTGCACTGATGGTTCTCCTGGTAAATGTTTTCCCCACAAGGATCACGGGTTTCAAGCTAACGACCAAGTGGCTTAAAGTATGTCACCACAATGCCTCTTATTTAGGTCTCAAATCCTCTGTTGGATCTTGCTCAGGACTTGTTTGAGCATCAAGTCTGCCCTTCTGCACTTTCAGCAAATCTGTATGAGAACTACGTTCAAGAGAAGACAAGAAGTTCAGTCAAACCCAGAGGAAGCATGGTCAAAGTTTTCTTTCACTTTCCTCATTAGAAAATTCTACTATGGCTGTTTCTTTACTGTCCATGTTTTCCCATAAGTGCTGCATCTCAAACATCTCTGGTGCAGCAGCAGAAGTAACATTGTTTCCATCACTGAAGGTATTTTGTTGTGAAGTTGTCCTGGAATCTGCTAAAGGCGGTGCACTGTCAGCTGTACTGGGTGCTGTACTAGGACTATGGAAGCTTGGTAAACTCCATCGCTGAAGGTTTCTCTCATGATCTGTTATAAGACCAGCAATGTTACTACCATAGGGCTCATGTTTGGGCTCTCCTATCAAACTAGGAAGTGACTGATGCGCCTCTGAGCTTGGGATGTATGTAGTCATTTCCAGAGGGAAAAAAGGTTGGTTCAGAAGAGTCACATTTGCCTTGCCTAGGATCCTTTGGAATTTCTCTTCCGGCATGCTTGCAGAGCGCTCTGTTGGCAGATCTGCTTTGTCCAGCATGTCAAGTGCATTTTCCTCGGCTTCAGAGATGATGACCTCAGGAATTGGCTTGTTTGTCTCAGATGAGGTGTCGCTGTCACCAAACTGTGCCTCATTCCTTGAGGTTTCAGTTATGGGTCCTAGATCTCGACTATTATGAAGTCTGTTACTTCTGTCAACTCCCTCATGTTTCTTCTTGAAGCTCGAGGCAGAGTGCCTCCCTCTTTTGTGCATTTCCTGCAGCTGTCTGATGTGCCCCTTTTCATCTGCTGGGAAAAACACCGAATTCTCACTTGTCTGCCGACTGTAGCGCCGGTGAGTGGGGTATGAAGGACCTTCGTGGACGCTGAGAAATCTCTTGACTCTTCTTAGCACTGAATACTGTCTTCGGTGTTTCTCCTCTTCCCAGGGCCACTCTTCCCCATAGAGGAATTCGGTATCAGCCAGCCTGCCAAATAAAGCCAGGTAGTAGGTGTCACTTACGTATAGGAAGTATTAGGTCTTTATGCACATATATCCTGCTGTCTCAGCAGGAAGACATAGGAACCAAGGCCCTAGTGTGTCTGTAAGAAAGAGCGTGAAAAGGATGAGAGTGCCAGAAAATAGTGCCTGTGCCTTTGAACCAGCCAGATCACACAGAGAGCTCTCAACATCCAGGTGCCTCTTCTCCTGAGGACCAGGCTGGGAGAGCATTCAGCCAAGCATCTGGCACCATTTCATATTTGGGCTGCAGCCCTTTGAGGCAGCTCCACATGATTACGCTTTGTGCTTAGAGTGAGAGAAAGGGGAGAAAGAAGTCCTACTTGATGCTGTAGTTTTTTTCAGGAGAATCCTTTGGTCAAAACTAAACGCAATGAAAAAGCTGCTGCTGGAAGCAGAGTGCAACAATTTCAAAAAATGTTGGAATTACTCAGATGGCCAAATCTCACTTCTGGGGCATGATAATGTGTCTGAATGTCTCACCTGTACCTGGTGCTCTTCTCCTGTACAGCCTTGGTGGTTCATGAGAACAACTGTTGCTGCACCTGCCAGTCAATTCAGTACACAGTTCACCCCAGAAGACAAGCCAAACTGTCCTAGTTATCAGTCCTAAGGGCAAGAATGGCAAAGAGGCTTGGGCCTAATATGAGGTAAGGAGCACAGCAAGGCAACACTACCCTGGAGGGACAGAGGAATTTCATCCAGCATTTGTGAAGATCATAGATTAGTTTGTGTTGGAAGGGACTTTTAGAGGCCATCTAATCCAACCTCCCTGCAATGAACAGGGACAGCTTCAACTAGATCAGCTTGCTCAGTGCCCCATCCAACCTGACCTTGAATGTTTCCAGGAATGGGACATCTACCACCTCTTTGGGCAACCTGTTCCAGATGTCTACTTGAGGTGAATGAAGAAGGCTTTGGATTTGGGCTCAAGTTTTGTATATTTGCTTTGGACTTGGATGAATCTTTGGAACTTGTTTTTGAAAGTCTGCATAAGAACTACTCATTATTTTTAGAGATATAAACAGAGAAACAGTTCAGATGAGAAAATAATAAAAAGTGAACACATCAGAGCTGTTTGCATTTCACAGGGCTAACAGGGATCTATTTTTTATTCACTCCTTCCTTCATATTTTGTGAGAAGTCCTTCTTATTAAAAAGATTGTTTGCAGATTTAATGTTTCTTTTTTGCAACCTTTCCCCCCTAGCAATTGCAGTAAAATAAATTATATTCTATAAGTTTTTCTTCTTTACTTTTTAAATGTTGTTCTTTACTTTACTCTTTGGCATTTTATAGTTTTTCCAGAAGTAAATAATTCTGAAGATGCTGATTGTAATAAGAGGAACTCATATAAACTCATTGTCCTTTGTAGTAGAATGCATGCAAAATGAAAAAATAAGAGAAGTAAAACTGAAAAACCAGCAATTTTGAGGCCAAATGAAACAAAAAAATTAAGCACCATTTATTTTGATAAAGGCGGGAAATGATGGGAAAATTGTAAACATCTTGAGATAATTTTTAAAGTTAACAAAATGGCTACTGCAAAGTTTTAGAAAAGATTTGCAGATAAGAACATCTACTTGCCTGGTATTTGTTCAGTCATGATAGGATTTACACTTACTGATCTGTCTATATCACAGTGTGTCACAATTATTTAAAGTAACAGCTTCTAAACCAACTGGCCTATCACTAATTGCTCAAATAGATCCCAACAACAGGGGGCAATCCTATATCCTCTATATGTTTCTTTGTAACAATGGTTCTTATGTTGATCTCTGCAAATAAATCCTCTTCATCCCTTCACAAAATCTGACCGCTCCAACTTGCATGCCCAGATTATTAGTCAGTGAAAAGTCATACAACATTTAAGATGATTTTTTGTTGATCTTCACAAAAATCTGGGCTGATTCTAGCTGTCATTTGCTAACTAAATAAGCAAAGGAATAGCTATTTTGCTAATTGGGGGTGTATGAAGCAGCTGTAGTAAAGAAAGTATTATTAAGAAAAGTCAGTCACTGTCTTCAGGTGCCATCCAGTGCTCAGAGACTGTCAATAAACTCTCCCTGCAACATGCTCTATTTACTAATTATACGATTTAGCTACGTGTACACGATTTGTAAGTTCACATGGACCACTGGAGACGTCATCCCACCAACACCAGCCTGTCCACTCCCTCCTAATATCACTTTCCATTTCCATCTCCCCTGCTTGCAGTATCGTCACAGCCTGTGCTGACTATCCGTCAATCAGCGTGGGCTGTAGAGGTGGTGATCTTTCTGATGGCATTAAGGACCTTAGTACCACTCACCCCATTTCAATAGTCGATCCAAGAAATGAAGGAATACAGTAATCAGCAGCTGCTTTTGTGTAGGGAGGCCGAGCAGAGGAATCATTCCAGTAAATATCTTTCTCCATCCTTGGCAAGTTCATGTGCATCTCATCCACCGCCAGAAGTGAGACCTTAGATTTTTTTTTTTATATAAATTATGTCACTTTCAGCATAGTACAGTATATGAAATAATCTGCTTTATATTCCCTGGGTCAACATTTCTTTCAGAAACCCTTTAACATAAGCTCTGTGTGATGGCCTGGGCACTAGGAAGAGACTCAATATTATAAAATAAACCCCCTATATCCACCTATATTCACAAAAGTCTAAATTTTATTGTAACTTGAGTCTTCTGTACTGCAGAGATATTTATGTCAGATTGCAGTCCTTTCCATACGCGTGATGTAGTTAAATGTGATCCTCCATGTGTTATGAAAAGTTTGTGTCAAGTATTAGCTGTGCTCCTTAAAATGTCTGGAGGTCAAGAATCTTTCTGATAAGCTTCATCCCCATTTTAAGACATTCAGAACCAAGTATGTGACCATCCTGTTCTAGGACCTTCTGATATATTTTATACAAGAGGCTGTAAGGCACTCTAGCATGAGTACCCTGAAGTAGTGCTAAGCCAGAGAGCATCTTTGGTAGTATGAAGTCCTTTCCCACTCTTGTGCACACCTGCATTGCTTACTTTGGTTAATATGGTGGTTTGCTTGGCCTGCCCTTGCTCCCTCTAACTCCTGGGCTCTGCTTTGCTGTCTCAGTGGTCCTCAGCCAAAGTGGAGTCCCACAGCAGCTCACCCAGCCCTGTGCTTGGCTCCATGCAAGGGGAGCAGCAGGTGCCTTCTCGTGTCTCTGAGCTCCTTCATGGCACAACAGACAGGGCTGTTTGGGAATTGGGGGTATCTGCAATAAATGTGTACTCTGGTCATCACACAACTCCTGCCAATAAAGACACTGGCTTCTGTGGCAACCACAGATGCTGCTGTGGGTGGCAGCATCAAAAGATGAATGGTACTGGTCCTGCTTATTAGTTCAGGGCCCTGCTTGGTCTTTTTAGCATTTTCACTGCCTTTTTTTTTAAAGGAAGGTTCACATGCAATATTTTAATCTCAAGACATTCAGATTAGCAAAATGTGTTCTTATCTATGTGGGAACAGCTTTTGGATTTTGCAGGATTGACCTACATTACATGTTTTTCCAGGCATAAAGTGATCTTATAATTTGAGATCACCCATTTGCATGTTTCGTCAGGCATTATAAACACCAAATGCCAAAATCAAGATGAATTATCTTGCTGAAACAAACTCTGGGGATCACAACCTTCAGGGAAAGAATTTGTTTTGCTGACATTTGGTGCCCTAATTTGTACCTCAATTTAAGAAATAGGATTAAATGTAATGATAACCTATCATACAGTAAAGTGGGAAGTAGAAATAACAACAGCAACCTGTAAATTTCTATCGATGCACCAATTAGTTTCAAAATCATCATCATCTTCTCCAAATGGATTAATAAGCTGTTCAGCAACCTGAAAAGAAAATGAGACAGTGAAGAGAGGTTGGAATGCCATGTCAGGACTACTGCTGCAGAGAAAGTAAGATTGGATTTTTCTCTCTCTCCCTACCTGTCACTTGCAATCATAGCTCGATTTCCCGTTTGATGGTTTTGCCAGCCTAGCAAAGGAAGAGCTCGCTTTCCCTATAGATTCATAACTCTCTGCCTTGCTGGTGCTGTCAGTCGTGATTGTTGGTGCTGGCCTACTGGGAATTGAGACATATCTGGCCCATGGTAATTGTCACATAAGACAGTCATTACCTTTTCTTACTGTTGTCTTTGGCTCATTTAAATAAATGGTTTAGCAGCTAGGGGCTCTGTTACTGCACTATTATCTATGGTAGTCTACCAACCCATTGGGTCAGTATTCCCAAGCCTCGCAGCTGGAGTTTGCTGGATGGAGTAGAGCTTGGCTCTCCAGCTCAGCCCTCAGACCCTGCTTCTTTATCAGGGTTAATCCTAATGGCACCCTTCCACAGCTTTTCAGGAAAAGCAGCCCACAAAAACCTTGACTCAAACAGACTCCATGCATCATGCTAGCCAAATCCAAGAGACAGAATCAGAGTCTGTTCTTTAATTTAGCCTTCTGGCTTGGGTTTCTCTACCTGAAGAGATTGAAACTGCAGGGCAGAAGCCCATCCTGTGGAGGACATAAGCAAACAGGGAGCTCAGGCACCTTGGTGATGAGGCACCTTATTCTGGGAATGAGTCTGGGAAGAGAACCCTCTCTGGCTGTCCTCATCCAGTAGAAAAACAACCAGAGACTGCCTCTTCATCCCCATGATCACCAAAGTACATAGCGGGGAGAAAGCGCATAGCTGCTGAGGGAGGAAAAAAAAGGATGAAACAGGAAAATTAAAAAAAAAAGGTTTTAGGAAATGCAGTCTGCTTCTCTATTTCTTACTTCCTTGGTACGCTGAGGTTAAATATCCTCTCCTTTCCATGCTTTTCTCCTTCTGTTTATCTTTCTAAGTCCTGCTTTTGAAGCCAATCACATTCTTGATGACCCTTCCAAACCTTCCTAGTGGTCACCAGGACCAGAAGCAGCAATCAATCATTGATTTAATGTGCATATGGGCAAAGAAGCTGCATGATTAAACAGTCCTGCTCATTAACCTCACTATGAACAGCTATGCTCTAAATAACATATAACAGTAAGGTAGTTGCTCCCTAGGTATTTTTCCTACGTGTCTCTAGGTTGTACCCATGGGTAAGCTGACTCTTCCAGGCCACCAATTCCCAGGCCAGTGCTGGCAGATAACAAAGGACCTACTGAGTACACTAAACCTATGAAAACACATGTAAGGAGGAATGAAGAAAGATGGGGGCACCTCTGCTCATACTCGTTGACTGGGCCTATGTTATTAAGTTCTGGGTATAGCTATGAAAGTGTTGCAACAGGAAGGAGCCAGAACACAGTCTGTGCTGTGGCTCTGGATCAGCTTTGTGTGAAGCAGAGATCACCACTCAAAAAACCTATCACATGAGCTTAAAAAAGTGAGCAGCACAGGGACAGAAGGAACAGCACTGGTGACCTTTTGCTTGGCTGACCTGATCCTGGAATGTGAGACACGGATTTATTTTCCAGAAAGGAATGTAGTGCTGGTCAACTAAACTCTGTATTTGGACAGTCCATCTATGCCTGTAATGAAAATGGAGATTTAGAAGTGTCTCACCTGATGGGAAACTTTGGCCCTGTACTGTAGGTATAACAGGCCAGGCTTGAGGCCAAGGAATGAGCTCAGTTTAGCCATTATTTCTGAGGAATTGCCAAATTACTGGAAGTCAATATCTCAGGGCCCTTTTTGCTGCCTGGCAGCCAAAGGCCAACACACTCAGCAGGAAACCGACTGTAACCTTCAAGACAGAAATATCCTCACTCGGGGCACTGAAGGTTTGGATGAACCTCCGGTCTGAGGGAACACTGCTGATATCAAATTAGCTTTTTAAAACTTCTTCTCCTCCCTTCCATTTCCTTATGCAGAAGATTTTTCAGTTACAATGGCATCTCATACCTGCTGTAGCTGGGAGTTGGCTGCAAGCCCTGAGCCTAACTGGAAGAGGTGCTACTAACATCCTTCGGTGCTGGTGAAGGGGAAACCATTGCCCCTCAAGAGCACCAGAAGGGCAGTCAAGAGGAACAGCTTAGTTTTGTAACCCACTAGTAAAACCCTGGAAGACATTACCTAGAGATAAAGCCTCACTTTTCTCCAGGAGAAATTGCTACCCTCAGTGCACCAGCCTCCCTTCCTCTCTCTGCTGCTCCTATCTGGGATGGTTCCTATGCAGCAGCTCCCTTTTCCCCCCTGATTTCCTATGACACAGGATTAGAGTAGCTTGCCCTGCAGCCTCCCTCACAACCTGCCAGCTTGGTATGCTGCCTTTCCTACTCTACTCTTTGGAACTGGCTGGGGGAAGGGTCTCTAAAACTGGCAAATTTTGTGCAATGTGTATTCTAACAGAAAAGTCAGAAGTTTCCTCTGACAGAAAAGTGAGAAGCTTCCTCTAAGTTTCCAGCCATGATAAGTAAACACAAAAGGAAATATTAATGTGCACACACCCTTATGTACCAATTTGATTTTTATTTGAAACTTTTTTCCAGTTAGTCTACTGCAGAGGAGAGAATCACCTTGAGATACCTGGCTTAAGTACTCAGCTATCAGACTGATGGTGATATGTTAACCTAGCAGTCGTTAATGGGCTGATGGGCAGCAGCCAATTCCTTCTATAAGTGTTTTTAATGAATGTTTTTATGTAGTGGAGTTGTAGCCAATATTGGCTGTCATTCTTTCATAGCCCCCTGGAACTGGAGACCTTTAATTGCCTGCATCTGATGAGGTTAACAGCCGATACTAGAGGCTGGCTTTGATTATAAGAAGAAATTATGATTCAGTCCCTTTCAGCCAATGCCAGGTCTGGAGCAGTATTTCCCCACTGAACAGTGGAGTGGGAGAAAGGGGTTTTTTTTTATCTTTCATCTGTCGTTTTATAGGCCAGGACCTGAGACTTGATTTTTTTGGGTTATATTCCCTTGCAGTGTTGTGGCTGCATTGGTGCTACTCAAATGGGCTCTTTCAGGTTCATGACCATTTCTTACTGTACAATCAGGTGGAATTAAAGATGTATTGTGTGATGTGTCTATATGACCACAGAACACTTAGGGCTGAATTCAGCTTTGGTGTAACTCCAGTAATCTCTGGTGATTTTACAGTGTGTCAGAGATCTGACACCTTGACGAGCCCCATAGAGAGGGTTCCCCCATCACCTTTCCAGAAAGCTGGTTTACCTTGAGCCATCCTGCGTAGAAGAAGAACTGTAACAGTGTGAAGATTGGAATGTAAATATCTAAGTCATGGCCCTGATACCCTTGGTCAGTATCCAAAAATTGGCGCCCTATCAGGCAGGCAAAGAAAAAAGTATAGACTGCGAGAGTAACAACCTGCAAAGAACAAAACTTCATTGAAATAATACATTGGAATAATACAATCTTATGCACAAAGCAACACATACTCAAAGGCCTGTGACTGCCTTTTGCCATGTAATTTATGAATCTGTAGGAAGGTATTGCAAATAGAAAGGCCACAGGTATAATTATGGCCAGGAAGAACACCCAGGAAACACAGAAACATTTCAGTGCTTCCCTCCCCTCTTCCAAACTATGCAAGATCTTCAAAACATCTCTGCATTAAATATGACTTACATAGTTAGCAAGGCCTCCACGGTCCCGCAGGAGTGTACCAGTGCTCCACAGCTCAGAGACTCTGGTTGAGACTATGGATGTTTTGTACCAACCTCCCCTTTCTGGAAATCGTGTTTCGAATTTACTAAAGGAAAATAGCTCAGTACCTGGGTATAGACCAGTGGAATTCCAACCCAATCATAACCAAACAAAAGACTACACCAAGACCGGTATTTATTCATCTCCTAAGGGGGAAAAACAAACAAACAAAACCCAACAAACTCCAACAAAATAAAATTGCATGGGGTACCATTATGAATTATAAATATTTTGTGACCATTCATTTTTGCACATATAAAAAGGACAGGGAGATATGGAAGTCTAGCATATATAAATTGATACCATAACTATATCCAGCACTCCTTTTAAATATTCACTTGGTTTATGGAGTTGGAATGCTTAGTATATTATGTATTTCTTCACAAACTATCTTCTGTTTCTATCTTATCCCCAGCCTAGTGATACATGAAAGAGAATATATTATATCATAAAAAGGATGTTTTACCACTTAATGAAATATTCAGGGAGATTATCTTCCCTGTAACTGATATTAAAATCTTCAAAATGCTACATTATTCTCATTTCTCATATTCTCAGCAACGGAACAAGTATGAACTTACAGTGATGTTACAATAATATTTTATTCATCAATTTATTGCTTCTTTTAATACCTTCTTAGTCATATAAAAAGAATCCCAGCAGACTGCTGCTGTGTGTGTTTGAGTGTACATTGGTACACAATCAAAAGTGGGATAAATCCTGAGTAAGATAATTTAGATGACACAGGAGATCTGTGCACATTAAATAAAATCAATTATTTAAGTGAAAAGCTACCACATAGCAATTTCAGATTAGTTTTCTGTAGATTTACTCTTTCTACTTACATTCATCAGTGTCTGCAGATCTACACTGTCTCGAATTCTTCCCTCTTTTCGTGCCTTTGATGCCAAATTTCCAAACCACACAAATGGTACCCAGTATTTCAGGTGGGGAGACTTAAGTTCATCAAAAAGTTTTCTTTCATATCTTGTCATAAAACCTGTTTACCAAAAAAAAAGTCAATTTATTCTGTGCTTTCAGTGCTACTGATACTATAAATTTTGAATATGTTTGAATCTGTTCATGTGATATTTGCATAGAATTCTTCTAAACACAATTTATAATTCTAACTAGTAGCCTACTCCTTTTTTTTTAGCTTTTTTTTTTTGCCAAGATAGATCTTGCTTGAAACAATGTATTTTTGCATTAACTACCTATGCAAAATTCTTCGTTACCAATATAGGCAACAATTTGCTATTACTGTGTTCTCATATCTGACTGCTGACATATTGTAGATACATACAATGTTAAGAATTGTACAAATTACTCTCTAGTTTCATATTCTGCTTTCAGAAAAATAAGGAACAGGATATATCAGTCAAAAAACTATCACTTTTCAGCAACGACAGCTTTCAGCAGCATCTCAACATATGTTGTAAGGGCAGTTACATGACCTTCTGATTCTGATAATTTTTTGGTAAATTTGCAAAGCAGTGAGCAAGCAACAGAGGATACAAGTGCATTCATGAAACAGAGCTCAAGAGAGTGTACCTTCTGCTAGCGAAATACTTCCCTGCCAGATTGTTTCATGTTTTCTTTGGGCTTATGAAGGCATGTAAAGAGATGGAGGGGAAATCATGAACAGAAATCCCGCTGCTAATGGGACACTGGGCCAGGTGACATGCTGTGGGGCTGCAGGCTGAAGCTGCTCTCTGCCTGGCAATTTGCCTTGCTCGGGTGCTGGGAAGGTATTACATTTCCTGAAGAGTTCCCCTGCCTTGTGAAATCCTTCTTTTCCTTACTGCAAGCAAGTCCATGGTCAGATATCAGGGGAGCCAGGGCTGTGTGTGACAAACCCTGCATCAGAGCCAATTGCTGCCTGGGACTCGGCAAGGGAGCAGCTGGGCTTTGGAGCAACACCTCTACCCTATCGGAGCAGAAAGCTCTGCTCTGCTGTCCTCCTTTCACCTAGCCTTGGACAAAAGCAACTTCAGAAAATTCCCATTTTCCTTTGTCCAAATCCTGGATTTTCTGGGATTGGAGCAATCTTCAGGTTCAGAGGATCTTAATTTTTGCTCAGGTGTGTGTCATCTAATGGGGGGGGGGGGAGGGATAAAGCTTCTTTTGCTGTGTTGACATTAGCCCTGAAATGGGACAAAGTTAGTACCATGACAGCCCCAAAATAAGTGGCTCAGCTAGTCAGTTACAAGTTTGAATGCTGAAAATTCAATAAGGGAATTGAGAGTAGACTCCAGCTAGTAAGTGAGAAGATGTCCATGGTTGCTAACATTGCTAAAGATAGATGAGGCAGCAAAAAAATAAATATACAGAAACTTAGTTGTGTCATATAAAAATGTGAATAAGGATAAAGAAGATTTGCTAAACACGGTGACCTTCTTAAACATTCTGTTGTTGAGGAAGATGTCACTGTTGTGCAGTTGCAACAAGTTAACACAGGAGATTTGAAATACTGCAACTACTGAGAAGGAAGGCAAGGACAGGACAGAATATTCTGTGATAGAGGAAATGTTCAGCAGCAAGACAGTACTCCTGCAGTATCCTGGAATTTGAGAGCAGAATAAGATAAAGCTTTTAAAAGGTCTCTGGGCAGTTTGTAGCCAGTTCTCATAATCAACTGTACAGAAATAATCAGGCAACCAGACAAATTGACCTGCTAGTCATGACTTGTGACTCCTAAAATTCAGTCTTTCAGGCTACCTTCCATTTCTATCTGGCCAGCCTGATCATTACAGGACAGGAAAAGATGTTTCTGTCAGGCTCAAACAGACAGACAGGATAACAGTCTGGAGTAAACACTGGATGCAAGTCACTTGGAGGCTCTGGGAAGTCATTATCTGGAAGGACACAGCCTGAGGGGTGTCACAAAGAATGGCAAAGCTCATTTCAAAGGATCAGTTCAGCTTTCCACTGAAACTGGGCACCTTTTGTTCAGGAAAGCTCAACAAAGTCTAGTTCTCTTAACGATAAAGTTCAATTTGACATTAGACCTAGTATTCCTATTGCAGAAAATACTGGTGAAGGTGACGGCAATACAGACAACATGCAGCTCTGAACCACTTGCTGTTACTGCAGTGGTAAAGAAACACTTCATATTCCATCAAATACAGGGGAGGATATCAAACCTCAGTTATTAAAATTACATGGCTTCTAAATGTGGTCATACTATTTGTTTTTAGGAGTATTTAAAGAATTAACTGAGAAACTCTCTAAAGAACACTGGATTTGACAGGCAATGGAAGGCTGGAGCAGCTCCAGAAAACCAGAAATATTTGTCAAATATTGTGCCAAGATCTTGAAAAGGATGATCTAAGGAATGACAGGGCACTGAATCCTTGTGGAAGTATGAGAAGATTGACATGGGGTGCAATCAATAAAGAATCAAAGGGCACTAATGTGAACAATGCCAACCAAAGAGATCTTATGGGATAATTATTGATGAGAACACAAACCTGGCTGGAAAAAAAAAAATCACTCACGCTCTTCCTCAAGTGATTAGAAGAGTATTCAGTTTTCCTCACAAAACTGAGCGGTTTGAGATAAGACTGGTTCAGGGTACCTATATCAAATATTCTGAATACTGGCAGTTACAGAAGAAGGAACAATGAGCAAGTAGATAAAAGTTACATTTTCTGCTTCTGTGTTATGTGGGGAAGGGTTAATCTAGATGCTTCCTTCCAGTGGAGGATTTGAGACTGCAGACTTCAGCCATCTTTAGGTATTGGTGCTGTTGAGCTCACACCTCATGTTTCTCTTCAGCATTTCCTATCAGCTGTTTTTGGTGGCTCTCTGACCAGTGGCTCACTCTTTTCTCTGTTTTTTAAGACTTGTGATCTTGAGCATCCAGCTTCCCCCTTGCACCTTGCAGCCAACAGAAGTGCTAGCTCAGGACTGCTGCTAGGCATTTGACACTTATGGTATACGTGCTGCAGCACTCAGCATCACAGTATCATGAATCTGCCTGCATCTACTGCCTACAGTTCCACAGAAAATGTTAGAATATAAAAACGAGTCAGGAGGAAGGTCCAGCACTGAAGTCCATATCCTATAGAGAGAGACCATATCTAGTGAAGCTACTGAGTGCTATTCAAGCCTTTATGCACTACTGAGAGGAAAATGGTGTTTTCATCTAATAAAAAAAAAAGAAGAACCCAAACCCATTACAAAATCCAGTGAATAGATGACTGTGTAAGTTCAGACTGAGAATAAAATTGCCCTCTTCAACAGCAAATTCACTGAATGTCTGTTCACCTAGCATGCACTGTAGACTCCAGTATATCCAGCTGAATTTTAAATCTGGGCTGGTTTTATTCCTAGAAGATATTACAGCTTAGTCAGAAACTGCAACATGATAAAGGATGCTGTTAGTAAGTTTTTGTGTCTTGTGTTATAGATGAGTCAAACTACATTATCGTGATACTGTTCTCAGATTTAAAATCTATGAATTTAAGCAGTTCATTTACCGAAAAGAGAAATGTGTAGCAATAGTTATGCTGTGGCAGTTCGCAGTTTGACAGCAAAATGCAAAATCGTCACAAGTTGTTTCAATGATGACTGTGCTGTAAGTATCACATTCTGCTGCTCACATTCATATTAAATGCCTCCCTCCCATGCAATCTGATATGTAATGCCACAGGGAGCTAGGGAGGGGATGATTGCAGATTATTGTCTAAATCACTGGATGTTAATAGGAGCAAAATATACCCTGAAGTGCTCGATATTGCATCAATAAAAATTCTGCATCACAATATGCATTAAAACGTACAGAAAGAGGACTGAAATCCAGAGCTGACTCCACTACCAATACTTAGATATACAGTTTATAGTGAAATATTTTCCACTGTTAAAAAAACTCAACAACCAAAGCTTGTTTTCCAGTCTACAATTTTCGTCCAACACTGTGACATTCTGTCTCTTTTGGAACAGATTGTCTTTAGCAATAGGGAGGCAGAGCTGGATTAACTGCCTGGAAATTCTGTAATTTTCCAGTGCGTAGTAGAAGCAGGTTGCTGGGGAGAGCGACAGAAGCTCCCTTGATCTCTCACAGGCTCAGGTAAACACTGTTGTTGCAGAGCACAAGGAAAAGAGCTTCAAAATCCAATGAATTCAAAATAAATTATTTTTTTCCCAGTAAGATTGGTGCATCCTGCCTGGACTTTTTTTTTAATATCCAAGGGTTCTCATGCGTATTTGAAATGCGCGTACGTATATATACACTGCATATTTTAATGTGCTGCAACTTTGCTTATTAATCTCTGCCAGAGGAATAAATTTAAGAAATGAAAGACATTCAGTAAAAAATATATGACTTCCCCTATTTGAAACAGATCCCCACATGTTTGCACTGGTGTTCTACCTCTGACTATGCCAGTCAGAAGGCACAGTGTCACACCTTGCCTTTAAATAGTCAGTGGTCAGTCCTTCATAGACAAGCGAAGTGTTACATGACTGAACTCCCTTCACCATCATCACACTCACTGTGTTATCAAAACACAGAAAATGAAGACATGCTTAATACTTAGGACACTTATTGCTGAAAAACTGAGGTAAGGTTTTAAATTTAAAGAAAAAACCCTTGGGGCTGAGGGTTTTTTTAAGTAAATTACAACACTTAAAATGTGCAATCTCCTTAAAATGCGGTCTACTTAAAATAAATTGAGATAAAGCTGTACTTGTGAAGTGCTTACATGAGAAAAAGTTGTATCCTAGACATTGAGGTACAGTTACCACTCCTACTGCATCATACTATATTGCAGCTTTGTTATTTTTCATGCTTTAGAGAACGTTATACCTGTTCCATATGCCTGAGTATTTGGGGCAGACCTATTGCCTCCACTGTGCCTGAAAAAAGATTCACATAAGAGTCTTAGACTCATTTGATTTCTATAGTGTTGCTAAATGAAGACTTTAGGAGTATTAAAGATGCATGCTTAAGGTCCTGTCATTTAAATCACTAACAAAAAGGTGACTGCTTTGACATGGGTTAGTATGGGGCACACATGAGGCCACAGAGGAAAATAAAAATGTCTGACTCCTTCCCTCCCTTAGCCCTCCCTCCCCCCCCCCGAGGAAAAGGAAAGCAATTTTGTGAGCAGGACTCTGATACCTGCTCCTACCACATGGTCCATGGTGGGGAACCTTTTGTACACGGCTGTGCTCACAGAGCGAAAGATCAGCAGAGACGTTAAATTCACATAACGCATGAGAGTCCTCCTTAACAAGCGCCCATATTCATCTCTGCCCTGGACACAGCTAGAGATGAGGAACATCAGACGATCTGGCCATGGCAAGTTCACAAACTGGTTCCACCAGCGATTCACCACCAAAGTAACGTAGAAACCTGGGGGTTAGAAGAAAAAAAAAAAGTCCAGTGCCTATCAGGATTTCTGCTTTGGTTACTTTGATTTAGTTTGCAGTGTATTATTCATAACACTAAGCTGCTACATTTCCCAGAATAAACGCAGTAAGTCATGTCAAAGTCCAGAATGCAATCAGTGCTAATTATTTAATAGACACTGCAACTTAATGGCACATTCCAGCTGAGTATCTCAGACCTATGAACCTCCAAATTTCCTCTTCCGTAGTGAAACTTAAGTGGATTTAGTGCCTTGAAAGATCAGGCATAACTTATCAGTGTTATTTGGCAATATATATACATATATATATATACACACGTATATGGAAACTTTTTTTGTTGGTATGTTAAGAACGTAAGCATAAGTGTTGATGTGACAAAAGCAACTTGAATTTAAGGAGACCTGTTGGAAGCTGATGATTTATTGTGAGCCTCTAACATCCCACATGCCCCTCAGCTCTGAAATGCTTCCATGCATGGACATTCACAAAATGCATGAACAGAGACAGTGTTGGAGAATAATTTCACATGTAACCGGTACTTACCAAGCACAAAAGTTACCGGGATTTGTTCAGCATATTTGTCACAGTAAATTGATAATTTTTCAAAGAACCGTTTTTGGCTACCTGTAAGAAAAAATCTGCAGCAAAAATAAAATGTATTTGTCCTTGCATAATATTCTGGCACTAGCTACAAAGTGCAAATATGTATAAATAATTAGGTATGTGCAAGGGGGAGCAACCTTGGCTAATGTCTTCAAGTGAATTCTTAAAGGTAACATGCTGAACACTTTTGGCATGTATTAAAGAAGCTGGAGGAGAAGACAGTATTATTCCCTGCTCTTTGCAGTTTTCTTATTACTAAGTTGATTGGCACTACTAATTAGAATCAACATTCCTGGGGAGAATCAGTTTGCTGTCTCATACCGACCAAAGATGATAGTAAGCTGTAAGTCTGCAAGTAGAGTTTGCTCTCATTTTTCAGAGGGGTACTTAATGATAATACTCAGGTCTGCTTGAATTGCAAAAGTTTACCAATCTCTAATTGCTCCTATTTGAAAATGTCATGTTGTTGCAGCAGTTTTTTACTCTGACTCCTTTGAAATTTTTCTTTTCCATAAGATTAAAAATACAACAACTGTATTTATTTTGCAGTGAGGAAAATATTCACCAAATTATAGCAAACTGAGTGGACCATGTCAACTGCTGCCCATGGGAAAAGATATGTACAAAATACAAGCTTAAATATAAACTTATTTTAAAATTTTATAGATGAATATTATTACAGTTATTCTTTGATTTCATAGAAAAGAAACATATAACAAATATTTGATGTGATTCGTTTACAATTGTGCAATAAAAGCTGGAGCACATATAGAAAGCTTCCCATGGTGTATTTACCATGGTCTTCAATTGCCTGACATTTCAGTATAACTAGATTAATTTAAATGAATGTGAGACTCTGTTGTTTCCTTACATATTAATACTGTAATTTTCTTTCTGAGTTTACAGGTATAGATTCCTGAACATTTTGGAAAATTACTGATTAATGACAAACTGAAGCTCATTTTCTCCTTGCTTCACATAAAAAGCAGACAGGTATAATTACGGATCGTGGTAAGAGCTGAATCATGATTTTGATACTTCTGTGTAGTGTACTTCATCAATTAAAAGTTTCACTGTACTAATTGATGCATTCCATCTGTCATATAGCTGTTTAATTCACACCTTGGTGGAAGAAGCAACTCTTCTAACTGATCCTCCCAAGTGCTGGATGACACACAGATAATAACCATATCTGGTTTCCATGCAGTTTTCCTTGGTTCTCTGCAAGCCTAAAAATAAGGTTTGCATGCCTTTCTAGCTTTAAGCAAAACTTTTCTTTTCCTGGCTATATAACCTGACTCTCAACTTATTACCTCTTGGGGTTGTTAAAGAAATTACTACTGACTAGCTGAAGAGTTCTGCAAGGAGAATAACTGATCATCTAAAGCAGGGAGGTACACTCACCTCCTCCAGCTCAATATCAGAACAACCAAGGCTGTATAACCCAGGCTAGCTATGAGTGTTTATTTAGCATAACTTCAGTAGGATAGTTGCTCAGTGCTGGGCTGAAAATACAATCAACTGAATATGATAGAATTTACACTCTACATACTTTATCTGGAACAGTAAACTAAACATGGAAATGAAAGCACATTAGAAAAAGTCCAAGGAAAAGATAATAATTATGTAGTAACCTCCCCCCATCACTCATCAGCCTAACACTAGGAAGTGTGAAACTGCAGTATAACATTTAATGAGATGTGAATTGGAAAGAGTGTACCTGTATAATACACTTATCGCTGTGTAAAGAGTAGCAAAAACAATAAATTCTCTGTACAGCAATTTGTAGATGCTGCCTTTCCACCTTAGGAGTAATCTGTGAAATCCAAAGAAAGTGGCATTTGCTACTTTGCTGGAATAAGTGACTGTCATCGTCTTGGCAGGCTGTGCCTAGAAACAGTAGAAGAGAAGCAGGAAACCAACAACATTTTAGACAGCATATCCTAGCCTGAATGCACCCTTGTATAGATAGATACATAGACATACATGCACATATAAATATATAAAAGTATGTGTACATAAATACATGGCGTGTGTATTCATATATATATATATAAAGAGAGAGAGAAATAAAAATCTTGTAGTTACAAGCCCTATTGAGTCTGTCCCTGCAGATTGACTGATGCAAGGCTGTATTTGGGCTTTACCTCAAAGACCACCCAAACTCAACAGTTAGCACTGAATGTGGCCACTTTCCTGAGTGGCAGCGGCAGAGACATGTTACACCTCTGAAGTCTCTGGTTACTCTCGGTTTCTCCAGTCTGCTACGAGTAAAGTATAGCAAGGAAATTTGCTTGAAATTTTTTTCAAAACTTCTCAGTTTCTTGGTAAGAGAAATAAAGCTAAATTACACAAATGCACCTTCCTCCCCAGCCAGTATTTTTAGCTGGCTTGGTAATTATAATAATCTAAAAAACAAATGAGATTTGGAGACTGCCTCTTTCATTACCAGTTACGACAGCAGCTGAGATCAGCTGGACAACTCTGTTATTTCTCACCTTGACTTACCAGACTTATTCATCAATATTTCAGCATTGCATGGCCATGTAAAACAGGCCATAGGGTTGCTCAGGTAGGCAGGGTACAACACAGTATAATTAAAGTACTACTGAAAGTACACAGGTAAAATACTTTGTGCTGGGTTTGTTACTTGCTTACCCAGTATAGGGAGATGTCACAGAAATTTTGATGTGCTTACAAAAAAATCCCAACTCCAAATGTGGGCGAAAGAAGTTTTATACAGCATGTAAAAAGGGAGTAACTAAGACGAGCACCTCCAGATAGTTACTGTGTTTCACAAATATGATTCTTGTCTATATTTTCTTGATGCCACTGTAGGACATTTATACTTGGGAAAAAAAATCTGAACCCCTAGTTAATAGATGACTTGGTAGTATTTTATGCAACTTGGTTCTGTCTCTGATGCAGAGCATAAAGTATGCCATTAAAATTCAGCAGTAAAAGCGCCACTTTTTCTTTTAGCTGCCAAGGGAATCAGCAGGGAAAAGACACCATAAGCCTTGTACTACTGACAGGCTGTCTCTTTTCTTCTGCAGAATGGCTACTTGAGGTTCACCAGTCTGGGATTGGAGATTACTTTTTGTTGTTGTTTTTTTTTAAGACACATGGGTTTTACTCTTTAGCATCCAAATGATAGCTTTCCTTTCCCTGAGCTTTAACACAGACCTTTAAATTTTTTTTTGTCATTGCTGTACTCCATGAAATTAAATTCAGGAGCCAAACTGGCTGACTGGAATGCAGAAATGCAGTCCTGTCTGCTAAAAATTCTGTGGTCAGGATTCAACGCTTAAGAAAATGGAAAAAATGTCCATCCTCCATCAGAAATGGGGCTTTATAAACAATGAAAGAAATCTGTGGCTGGGCTATAGGGGAGGAATAGGGTAGAAAAATACTCTTAAAAATACACTGAGTTTCCTTGTATCGCTCTAGGAGGCTTTAGGCCGTGGCCATTGATGCTGTGGAGTGTGCGTGTTCAAGCCATATAATTAGTGAGTGTGTATCTTCCCACTAGTATGCAATTTGTAATGGAAATCTCCAGTGGGACTGACTGCATGTAGGGAGTTCTTAGATTTTGAAAAGATGTCTGATAATGTGAGGGCTTACAACCCAGCAGGAACCCAGACCCTCAGTGTAACGCAGTGCCATGATGAGACGATGAAGTTAGACAAATACAGGATGAAGCAAAACACAAATTGCTAACTATGGGGGCAACTAAATGTCAGAACACAGGACTGGATAGACACCCTGTTGTTTAGGGTCTTTAAGCTGAGAGCAGATAGTTGGACAGAATCACAGAGCTGAGACACACAGGGGTGGGTCTGAGGGCTCTGTTTGTCTCCCCTAGTATCTGGGTGTCTGTTAAACTTTTTGTGTGGCTTCTTCTGCTGTGCATCATGGAGGGAACAAGATTGCTTGCAGCACCTTCGCAGCATCTGCAGCTCTGCAGGAAGGCAGTGATTAGTGTCAAAAACACAGTTCTCATTTTCTGCACCCCTGCATGGGGTTCAGGAAGGATTAACTCCTCCCAAGTATCCCAGTGACTGGAACTGCCAGTAACTGGTCAGTAGCTAAGCTGGACAAAATGAGTTCTCCTCCTCTACTGAAGCAAATCCTGTTTTGCAAGGCCTAGTGGATGGGTTTTGGCCACAAATGCAGAGCTTTAATGATAATAGGATTCAGGATTAAGAATATTCCTCCCTGCACTGGACTGGGAAATGAGACTTTTATCCATTTGTCTGCTTGATTCAAGCAACTACATTTTACTTAATCACACCCCAGCCATCTCTCTCAGCGCTTAACTCAGTACCATTGGCTCTGAATAGAAACTCTTCTTATTAACTTTGGAGGCACTGGATGCCCCTGCTTTTTCTTTCTGCCTCTGAAATGGGGCAAATAAAAGTGGGACTGTAAGAGCAATGTCAGGCTTTGATACCTTGCTTTCCTTGCCCTGCTTTGCCTTTGCACTGTGTTTTAGTTTCCTGCTAAGCAAATGCTTTATTTAACATTTATCATTAGGTTCATATAAGGACTTCAGGATAATATAATTCAATGTCCTAAAATATACATTAGGTGAGATGAGGTGATTATAGAATGCTTTGGACTGTACAAAACTATGAAAGACAGAATTCTGGAGAATTCTGTTGTCTGGAAACAACTACAACCACTTGGGTATGGCCTCCCCATGCAATGGGAAGTTTTGGTGTAAAGCCTTGAGCTGAGCCTGGCCCTTGCACGGTGGTCCCAAGCCCTTGGTTCATGGGCAGCATGTCGACTGAGAGTCCTTCCAACATTACATTACTTATGGCCACAGGAAATTAAAAAGCTAAAATTGAGACGAACCGGAAGAGCAAAGCACAATGATGCCCCCTGGCACATTCTTTCCCGAGCACTGTTTTGGCCAGGGCTGAAGGACAGAGCACATTAGATAACACAGACACTGGTGTTAGGAAAAATGTTCCTATTAATTGTGTTGCCTTTAACTTCATTAGCAGATGTAGGGCTAGGCTGGTATGGATTTGTGAGTTTTGGGGACATAGTACAAGTTATGCCCATTTGCTACCTGTAGACACCTTGACTCATATCTGTGATGTTGCTTTTCCTTTTGCTCAGTGTTTATTCCCTCTCTGAACCTTTCTCAACCACAGGCTGAAATGTGAGTTATATATTACTCCTCCACTTTTGCTAAGATCATCAGAAGACTTTAGCCATAAACACCTAAAAATATAAGTGTGTCCCACCCCATTAATATTGAACTCAACTGTAAATGGGATTTTTGTCTAGCTGAGAATTTCAGGATATATTAGGATTCAGAGAGAAACCACAGTAAAAAATAACAGCCATCAGTGTTCCCTAACTGACCATGAAAGGCACATTACAGAATGTACAAATAAATAGTGCCTCTACACAGACCTACTCCTTGTCGTTGTATCACCTTATTTCTTGGTTCATGGCATAGGAGAGAAAGTGAATGAGAGAGATTTGAGTTAAGCCAACTGTAAAAACATATTAAGCTCACACTATATCCACTGACCTGCTATCTTGATTCGGCAATCCAAGCCCGAAAGTAAATCCTGGACCCTTCCTCTTTCTCAGACGTCCCAAACAAAGTCCCCTTTAGATCTGCAATAGTCACCTTGCTCTTCCCTTAACCTGAAGCAAGGGGTTGCTGCTGCCGAGCTCCAGGAGAAGTGGACTGACAAGAACAGGGGTTAAAATGTCTTTCCACTTCTGGAAGCCTGTTTTTGCCAAGTACTCTGTCCTGTCAGTTACAGAGGGAACAAACGCAAGCAGCAGCAGCAGCAGCAGCTGCTGATCTTGCTTTTTTCTAGTCTATAATTATAACGCCACTTGCCATCAGAAGGACCTCTTTCATTTGAATAAAGAATTTTGCAATGGTTTGGCTGGCACATACAGTTTTTTGCATTTTATTTTCCTCAAAATGGGATGGACAAGAAGGGAGCATTTTGTTATGAGACTTCTCTTGAAAAGTATGGGCTCTCTAAACCAGCTCTGTGAAGACACATCAGTGAATAGCACTGACCAACTACATCTAAATAGGAAGACCGAAGACAACCCCACCAAACCAGAGTTTTTGCAGCCCCAGCTACACCTTGATCCCACCTTGGAGCACACCTTTTGCTCTATCGCTGCCTTGTTGATTTGAATTGGGAAATCAGGACTCTGGAGTATGCTGTAGAAATCACCCATCCCTCAAAACAGGTGGAGTTGCTGATACCAAAAGTCTCAGTGAACCAATTCAAAATGGTATATTTCAGCATGTGAAAACCTTTCTGCAACTGGAGGATCTGCATAGGACTTCTTTCCCCCTTCCCCTTTGTAAAATGAGATGAAATCTGTCTTTTATGGCCCATGGCATTATGAGTGAGCTGTAAAAGATGATAGGCTGTGAAAGCCCAGGAGATGTCATATAATGTTGTCATAAATCTCTACAGAGAATGAAATAATGTGACTGTGAAGTAAATAAAAAAAATTGCATGAGGAGAGAGTAAGCAAGATTTATAGATTTAATACATTTTATGATGAAAGGTTTTTTCCCCCTGCCTTAGTCCCACTAAGCTATTTGAGACCATTTATTTAATTAAAACTCTCTCAGAAAGAACAGAAGTTTCTGCCATTGTTTGCCTTTCTTCTTGTTGGTAATGGCCGAAGGAAGGCACTTTGATGTCAAAGCAGGCGAGACATTAGACTGTGGCATGTGTGTGTCAGGCAATGGCCTGTGGCAAAAGATGACAAATCATTTTAGCATTCAGTGACTTGGCATGAAGAAACATACTGCCTGATCCTATTACAGAGACTGACCTCTGCAAGGAAAACTAACAACAGGGATATTTTAAGGTCATTGGTAAAATAATTACTTAGACCTAAAACATTTTTCTTCACTGAGTATAATCACTTGCTGGTCTCACTGAGCAGTAAATAATAGCAGCTCTGTGTGTCAGTGGGGATCAGGTGGTTTTCCTGGAAGCTCTTCAGTTTTCCTGCAGATTGGAGTGGCTGAGATTGCTCTGCTGGCTCTGAGCTGTTTTGCAGAAGACATGAGATTTAGAGCTCCTGTGTTTTCAGAGGCAGAAATAAAAGCAGGTTTCCAGCTGTGTAGCTCAATTGTTACTGGTTCTATAGGAAGTATTCCTTTTTCTATAACTGAGATGTCCCTAATTCCTTGTTGGATATTTCCTGAAGACAGGTGATGTTTTTATTTCTCTTCCTCTGTTTCCACCCTCCCACAGATAAGCATACTTGAATGCTGTAAAGCCCTTTCTAACAGTGGCTGCTGTGTGGTTTACTTCACCCATTGACTTGGTTGGGCACATCCTTTCCCAGATAATGAGGTTCTCATTTTAGGGGACATTTGTCTAGTCCCCATAGATTACCTGGGTCCACCTGAAAGTGGAAGGAGAGAGAGTAACAGCTTGTAATTGCTATAGCAATGTTCCCAATTAATGATCTTACTACCTTTTCTAGCTGATTCTTGTATCTGTGTTAGCATGAGTGAGTGGAGACTTTTACTGTAAATTTTAAGGTAGTCTGAAGTTTTCATGCAGCTCTTCGGTTTAGCTTTGTATTGATATTTTGAATCCACAGCATTAACAACACATTGGTGGTAGCCTCCAAAAGCTCATTTATTGCAGAATGGGTGTGAAAGTTTTTTTGGTCCATAAAAGACTAGCTACAGAGTTCTGCAAAAACCCATTTTTTCAAAACATTAGAAGCTTCATTCTGCTTTAGAGACAGAGGATAAAGACAGGGACTTGTGAGGAAGGAAATAGCAGTGAAAGCTTTTCCCAGTCTCTGTCAAAATTCTCAGCTAAAGCTAAGAATTGAGAAACTGTTGGTTAATGATAGTCACACTCCTCTTGTTTCAGATGATGTTGACGTGCAATTGGAGTGATTCCCTAGCGTTTTAATACACTACTTGGTGAAGATATATGTTCAAAAGAAGGGTGCCAGCTGATTAACTGTCTAATAGGCAGCTGATGTATACTACAAAATAGAGGAAATGAAATTTTGAAGGAAAATAAAGGAAAACTCCTGTAAGAGTCTTTTTATTGCCTATCATCTGTGTGATTATTTCTACCATATGGAAAAAGGATAACTATGACCATTTATTTGATTTTTAAACATAACTGAGTCCACTGCAACAAATGAAGTTTTATAGCAAATTCTTACCATCTCATAGTAATAAGCAAAGACCTGCAAACTGTTGCTGGAACTCCAGTACTCTTTATATTATAAACCACTAATTATATTTGCCTTCGTATACAAGAAATTATTTTGCAGATATTTGAGACAATTTAAAAGCTACATGCAATCTTATGACAACAACAAATTCAAATGAAGATCTCTTCAAGCCGTGATAAATAAGTTAGATTTTGTTAAGGTATTCACACCTTTGCTATCACATGTCATATTGCAGATAGCATGCAGAAATTTTTTTTGTATGCACTGTGTTCCCAAAAGGTTACCAAAAGAGGATAGATTTGCAAAATACGTAAAATAGTATTTCCCATTTGCAATGAATATCTTAATTTTATTATTTCTTGTCCTTTTTCTGACCTTTTCTGATGGACATCCTTAGCAAATATTGCATCATCATGAGACAGGAAAAAAAAGACGTTCTTTTGTTCAACAAGTGAATAAGGTAGACAAGAATTTAAGAGGTTTCATTTACAAAAATAGTTTTCAGAAGTTCTTTTCCAAATGCAGTTCTACTAACGTTCATTGATAATCCTGTATATTGCATTCATTTTCTCTTGATATACTTTAAACACATCTAAATCACAGAGACAAAACCATTTTAGCACTGTGTAACTAGACAGGTTTCCACTACCATCATAGTAGAAATCCATAAAATAAAAGTAATTTAGTTTATTTATGTTTCCTGCTTCTCTTTCCTCTTGATTTTTGAACCTGTTTATACTGGAAGATTTCTGGAAGAGACACTAATTCGTATTGTGTGCTAGTGAAGCTTCAAGCAAACACTTCAGTATCTGTAATAACAACGCATAATGCCAATATCCAAAGAAATGCCATAATAAGTAGGCTGAAATGTGGTCTGAACAACATGAAAGAATTTTCTTATTGAAATGAAGTGACTAACTAAAGTGCTGGGAACAGAACAGTATTAAAGGAGCTGCTGTCAGATTTTCTCAGATGAGACTATATTGAGTTTTGCTATACTTTTCTACTTAGTGTCACTTGCTGCTGTAATTCTTGTCTAAAATAAATCAGTAAATTAACATAAAATGTCCTCTGCCCAGAGAATAAATGTGTAGAGAGTTGCTGTGCTATCTCACAGTCTCTTTCATGAGAGAAATTGCAATAATTAGAAGTTAATCTAGTGGGAGAGATACCACTGTACTTAGCATCATATGTGGGTTAAGGAAATACACTTTAAAGGAGGCTCTTTTATCTCCTGAAGTCACATGGTAGAATACTTGAGAGGATTACAAATGAATGCATCTGCAGGATAAAGCCTGCTGTCCCAATAGATCAATTCTCTGAGTAGTGTAAAACCGTGATCAGAAACACTTCCCTTTGTAACTTTCCTGTCATGAAATAAACATCATTTATTATGCAGTAGTGCTGAGTTTGGTATTAGAAATATTATTATTGTGACTATTATCAGCCTTAATGCTCCTTCTATTGCCAGAAGGCACAGACACATGAAAGTAAACTAATGTCACGGCATGGGATTTATCAGAAGATGAGATCAACAAAGCATCCTGGAATGAGGTGTCCAGGAACTGGGCTTAAAAGCCAGTGCCTGGATTGACTGGGAGAGCTTTCTCTTGACTTAAGACCTACATCTCCAAAGTGCTCCATATCATGTTCACATGAAATGGTCTGGGTGGGTTATTTAATATATGCTAACAGCTTAAGTGAAAGCTAAATGGTAAAAAGGCAATCACAGAAGAAGAGGTGTTTGATTTTGCTCTATGCACTGGCTTTTCTGAAGTTAGTGTCATTCTGCTTTGTAAGATGATCAGGGTTTCAAAACTTCTTGCACAATGTCAAGCACTGGATATTAGATAATTTACTTACCTAAAAATGCAGCTGATTTCACAGCCATTTGCATAATCATCCTTTTGTATATGCAGGATGCTGCAAAACTGTAATTTCTATTCTTTCTAATGAAGAAGTTTGTTAACAAAATTCTGTACTGTTGTGGACATTGAAGAATACTGATGGCTTATGGTCTCTGCATTATAATATATACTAATGTGTCCTGCACTACTTAAGCGGGTAAATTGGAGAAAAAAGGATCTTTTCTCCCATTTGAATGTTTATTTTATAAGAACACTAAAAGTGTTTATTTGTACTAGAGTTAATAGTGCATCTTTGTTTGTACAACAAGCACATTTGTGCTCTCAGTCAAGGTTTTTGAGGTACCACTGGAAAGCTCATAAATTCATACTCTTTATGGCTTAAGGGGCCAGGTTTTCAGTGAGTGATGTTACATGTCTGAGAATAGCAAATGATAACTCCTGTTCTTTGCATGGAAATATATTAATAACAACAACAAGAACAACAACAACAGTAATAAATAACAATGGACAATACACATAACAGTACAACCAAACCATTCTGTTTCTCCCATTTAATAATTAATAAGGACCGCTTTTGCTTATTTTTTGAAAAAATTCTCTGTACGAATGTATTTTCACTTGTGTATATGAAAATCCACCTGCAAGAATGATGATCCAGATTATGCACTACTTTAAGATAATAACACAGTGAAGTAATGACTGATACAAAGCTGTGGTGCATCTTACCATATACAACACTGTTAGAGGTCTGATTAAACCATGCTGCAACTCACAGGAGAAAGTACACCCTTCACTGTCTGCATTCAAATTAAAGGGGGCCTCAACCCAAAATTTAGTCATGGTACCAGCAAATACAATGGGGACTGTAAGGATGGAGGATTTTCTTAAGTTGTCTCTTGGGCAGAGAGATTATGGGAGTATCTGCTTGTACGAGAGAGAAAGGGGAAAGATAAGACAGAAGAGATTCCAAGAACAAGATCATGGCTAAGAACAGACAGAAAAGCATTTGCAGGAAAAGTGTTTGGAAAAGGTAAGTTCTTTTGAATTAGTTATTGTCTGGAAATAACTTGGAATGGTTGTTGTTGCTGTGTTTGTGAGAATAGGATTATTGGTATTTGTGCATAAAATAGGATTATGTCAAGATGGCCGACTACCATGAATTTCTCTTTGTAAAGGGAGCAACTCACATGAGGTCTTTTCCTTATTTATCTAGTTTTACTTCAGAGAACCATAATAAAACTTCCTGCTATTAAAAATAGCATTAATACACACGTGGAAAGGATAAAATCAAGGACTTTACTCCATGAGCCAGGTGGTCCTGCCAGTCCTGTATTAAAGCTAACTGGCTTTCCTCCCTTGCACACTTCGATGCTAAACATTTCCCTCAGAACTTCATTTGTTCACTTCTCAGATGTTGATTAAGAGGGGGAAAAAAGAGACTACAAAAGAGAAAGTAGCATCCCAAAAAAGAATAGTGAGTTTAGTGAACCAACAGTAAACAACTGATTTTTTTTCTATGGAAAAGCCTGAGCATTTCTACCTGACTTGCAACAAACCCTCTCGTTCTCTGCTTCCTGCAACTTTTCACTTAGAAAAAATGATTAAACAGCATGTAAAGTCTCATTGCTCCCTCAGACACGAGGCTCACTCTGTGAGCCAAGAGCAGATGAAAAAAACCCCGTGCTCGCTATGTTGCTGCTTGTACATGGCCCAATACACGGCCCAGAACACACACAATCATCGTAGCTGGGGAATTTATCCTTCACTCTACTCTGGACAAATCCATGCTTTGACTATTTTAGTGAGGTGATGGAAAACATTTCCTGACACGGTGAGTGTGGGAGAACCTTTCCAATCAAGGTAACACGGATGTATATGATACTGGAGACTAGACTTCTGGGAGGCCTAGCACTTCTAAGGTCACTTTGGAACATGTAATAGTAATCCCTCTCTTTTGTGACACTGGAACTGCTCTGGTTTCAATACTACTTCAGCATTTTTTACCATCTACACAACTGAGTAAAGGATTCAGATTACTTTTCAGAAATGACCCTCTGCTGCGCTGAACTTGCAGAGCCTTGCCATCATGAGTGTGCCAAGCTGGAGAAAACAGGAGACAAGGAGAAGAAAAAGCCATTCTAAACTGGGAGGCATTCCTATGCCCAGTAGAGTGATGTCCATATCAACTAGGTAATGCTGGACAGAAGGTGAGTAAAACAGTATTTCTATCATACAAGGAAATGGTTGATACCTGTAAAAACTTTACCATAAGATAAGCTTCCCCTCACATCGCAGAACACAGCAGTAACTGGCAGCCTTGTCTGAAGTCTGGTTTTGAATATCTGCATCATTGAGCAGAAATAAAGAAAAATCATCCCACTAAAACTCCTTCTTCCATTTTCATAGCCACTTCAGTCTGAAAGAATGAAGACCTTTCAAAATTTCATTATTTAAACTTGGTCATATGATCACGTGTTACGAAGAAGGAGGAAGAATTTTTATGAATTTTGTTTAGAGACAGATAAATTAAGGTATAGGGAGGGTACCTAGGTCCAAGAGGGTACTCAGGTCCAAAGCAAACTTGTGAATAAAACACAGGATTCCTGAATTCTCACCCTATGCTTTTCACTGCTTTTATTTGCGGTATTTGGTGGAGGTGGCTTTGAAGTCTCATCAACTAAAAGAATTCTTGAGTTTTAACTGCAGGTATGTCAGGGCTACAGAGTTTGTTTGGATTTTGGAGAGTTAATTTTCAGATGAAAATGTATTTTGTAATTTTATTTTCTGATTTCTGAATTCAGGTTTGACATCTCTGCTGTCTTCCAACTTGGAATGAACATGTACTATTTTTAACCACACTCTGGATCCATCCCTGGCTTGCTTCTAAAGATAAATGGAACCACATGTCAGTCCTTACATAAGTTGGTCTAAGGCCATTTCAGTTTTTATGTTTCTTCTACTTAGTATTGTTACATTTATGAGCACCTTCAAAAAACTTAGAGGAATTATTTATTTCATATTCAACAGCAGAATCTGTCTAGTTGGGCAGCTTGTTTGTAGAACCAGTCTCATGGTCAAAGAGGACAATTGTAAACTAATGTGCTTGAAAAGGAAATTTCTTATTAATCCCTGTCATTTAATAGTTAATAATACTTTATTAATTTGTATCTTCCCTGATAAGGCTGTGCTCTGTGTATTCATACAAGTTTTGTGTTGTTTTTTTTTTCAAATCAGTAAAGAATGTGCCATTCTTTTTGTATTGTGTCAATGTTCTGCAGGTTGTGTATAGATATACGCTGTGTATAAATGGAATTTATTTCCCAAGTTTATATTTTTTGGTATTCAAACCTTGACTTTCAGTTAATGAATACAGGGCTTTAATTTTAGACATAGTTTTAAGCTCTTATTTCTGACACTGATTTGGTGCATTGACAACAGGGGTGATAACTGATAGCAGAGGTGAAGGCTATGAAGTAGTTTGAGGATTTGATGCTGTAATAGATTTGTTGCATGATTTGAGCACATCATTTGAAGGCAAATAGGAAAGAATCAACATATCTACAGATGGAGTTTGGTAAGGCTTTTGAAATTCCCTCCTATGACACCTCATAAGAAAGGGAGGGGTAGGTTGTTCGGCATAAACTTCTGAAAAGACATGGTTTTAGATGGCCAATTGTTAAAGAAGAGTACCTCAGCTCAGAGGTTCCTTCTGGTTCTGATAACATGAAATATTTTGACTAATGACTTAGCTTAATGAATAGAGAGTGCACTTTTCAAATCTTCAAGATATGAAGGGCCATAAACATTTTTTTCTCAGAACAAGATTAGAATGCAGTAAGAATCAATGGACGTAGAAGAAAGTTCACAAGTGAAGTCACAAGTTGGAGAAGGACTGGTTAAGCAGCATTCTGCTGCCATAAAGAAAAAGCAAGGGATCTTTGCTGCAATGTACAAGCAGGTGTGTGATATCCTAAAGCCAATGCTGGTCAGACCTCAGCTGGAGTGTTGTGCCCAGATTTGTGCACTGTTCTGATGCAGACCCACAGGAAGAAACACAGAGAGAATAATAAAAACAACTGGAGGTCTAAAGAACATCATCTATGAGGAAAGATTAAAATAACTGTTTATTTTTTGAGAAAATGGAGGGATGCTATCAAATACCCTGAAGATGGTTGCTTCCTGTATCCACTGAGACAAGCTCATTACCTCTTTTCCTACACTGCAGCAAAGGAGATTAGGTTAGACTTTGAAAAATACTTCTAACTCCAAGGCTAGTTCAGCACTGGAATGTACTGCTTGGGGAGGCTGTGTTGTCTTCTACCACTGGAAGTTTTGAGAAGGAACTTCAGAAATAGTTAATATCCATCCTGCTTGTTTTCTTTTATTTTGGGGCTTTCTTAGTGGGTAGATTTGAAGAGAAACACAGACCTCACTGGTTTTAACATTCTATCAGTTGAACAAGGAAAGCAGCATAGAGATAAGTTTTTAGGACTCCCATAAGGTGGATGCCTATTTATTTCAGTGTACTGATTAGATTTACTCTCCAAATGCTTTGCTAAACATTGAACAAATACGCCTGACTGGGGAACTATGGTTCCCAAAACTGCTAGTAATAGTTCAGCTGATCTAGTAGAAGTGGGGAAAATTTTCTAAAATAGATAAGACTTATAGTCTCTGTACCTTTTTTGTATGTAGTGGATCATTCTTTATTTCATTTCACTCTACTATGGGGTTGCAATGCACATGTGACTACTATTAATAGATTCAACCTTTAGTTTTCTTGAGTTTATTGTTTCATAACATCTTCATAGAAAGGGAGGTAATAATTACAGTTTATTCAATATTAAAAAAATAATAAAATAAACAAGTAGGAAGCACCATAAGCAAAGAGAAAATGAGATTTCAAAGTTTATTTGCTTTATTTATCTATGAAATTGTTGGGACATCCTCCCCTACTACATGTTCCAACATCTACAAAGACAACAACCACTTCATTCTTTTATTCTTCCCAACCTCTAGGAGGAAAAAATTCATTGGCATTTGTGCTTCTGTTTACAGGTGAGAAATTAAATTTAACTAAATTCAGATCAAAGAGAAATGATGTACTTGGTTTCTTTAAAGCCCTGCAGCCATCCTTGCCTTCAACAGAGAAACCTGCCATGGTCTCAGACTACCTTCTTGTGAACTACCTTTGTCTTTTGCATTTTTACCTCCCTGAAACGGGTTTCTTAGGTCCTGTGGACTGTAACTATTAGGAAAGGAAACAGCCATGTTTGAAGACACGGTCTCTCAGGTAGATGGTTCAAATGCAACAGAAGACATGGATAGACAGAGGTGGAGTTCAGGGGAACTTTGTGCAGTGCAAGAACTGTTTGCAATGATATTTGTCATGTCTTGCACCAGTATGACTGGAGAGAAGCTACATGAGTGAGATTGTCAGTTATAAGTATATAGATTGCTGTGGCCAAATCTGTGCCAAGATACCTATTCAGCATTCTAGCTAGCTGGAGAATTTCTGATTTGGGGCAGTTAACCACACTAAGGAGTTCAAAATAAACAGATGAATCCTTGTCTTGACTGTTCCCTCGCTAGTGGGGTTACCCTTGCCTCAGGTAACTTCAGGCATCTCAGTTCACGATGCCTGGAGGAGTAACCCTGCCCTGACACTGATGTGCAGCTCATCCAAGGGCTGGATAAAAATAGAGTATTAAAATATCTTTTTCTGTCCCCCCCCGCTACTTCTCTTATTTATGACTCTGGATTTAATTCAATTTATTTAAATTTTTAATTTTAACCATATAAATTATGCTTTCTTGGTTTGTTGCTGCCTATTATACAGAGCAAAATACAGAACTACCTGACAAAATAAATCTGTTGGTGATTAATTTTAGCACAGTCAAATGTCTTTGGAACTGTATTGCTTTTATTTCTTGAAATGCAAGATGTCTAATCTGGTTAAGATAGCAGATTGTCATGCCAAGCACAGTCATTGTACAGGATTAAGAACTATAGGATTACAGATCCTAATTATAGACTCTTGTTGGTTTACTAAGTCTTAATAGGTTGTTTTCAACTTCTGATTCCACTTGTCACGGCTCTTTTGCAATCATGTTTTTAATGAACTTTGATCACCTAATTTGTCAAACTTGTATTCTGATAGCATTGCCTGGTTTCTATTGCATGTCAATATTAGCTAAATAAATAATTTAAAGGTTCAAGCTCCTGAAACTGAATATCTTTTCTCTATGAGGCTTTTCATGACAAACTTCTAATTATTACTATTTGAATATTCCATTTCTTGCACTGCTTGGTTTCTTGGTCTTCAGATTTCTTCCAGAAAAGCTAGAAATGATTATTTTCTGTAGCCAGTTTTTCTGCCTGAGCCCCCTTGTAGTCAGTGTAGATTTACATACTGAAAAGTAATTTAGAAGATAATACTATTTATAGGTATTGTATTTACTTTATGAGGAATGGCATTGGTACATTTGCCTTTTGACATCTTCGTCATATTGTTTTGCTTTCAATGAACTTCTTTCTTGATGGGGAATGTGTCACAGAGAGCATTATTCATTTGCAGCTATGTCCTGCAGGACTGGCCGAACAGGATTCTTTCACGTTCAGTGGAAAGCTGTCAAGATAATTAAAGTTTCAATTATTGACTGGAATGCGGCCTCAATTCCTTAACTGATGAACGGGATAAGATCCTGTTTACATTAGCTTTTTGCTAAAGTTCCTCACCATGCAGCACACGGTTCAGTTCAGCTGCACTACCACCAAGGAAATTATGTTGTCCAGCCAATACTGCTGTCACTTGAAGCATATTTTTTGGCACTGTAATCAGACCAGTAAAATGGAGTCTTATTTATAGCAGCTTTATAACATTTTGCCTATTGCCTTTAAAGACATAGGACACACAAAACAGTACAGACCAGGACTTCAAAGGAAAAATGTGAAGGCTGCACATTAACCTCTGAAAAGCTGGAAAATTGCACTAAGTACAGTGCTTGTGTCAGGGTGGCAGTAATAATGGCTTAAGGCAAGCCAAGATGAGAGGTTGTAGAAATAGCTCTTTATCAGACAAACTACCAGAGCTCGAAAAACACCTCTTTTTATCAGGTGAGTCCTCTATATGGTCTGATTCCAGAAATTTGTCTCAGAACCTGATCTGGAGCAATGCATGTCCTATGAATGACAATTGCTGGATAATCATCCGACATATCTTTCATTTTCTCATTTTTAATTGTGCGATCCCGTGCCTCTGTTACTGTATGCCATTAAACGCAGAATTATTAACTTCCTCGTGTTGCCTTTACGGCAACAAAACACTCAGACTTTCAACAGCCCTGTCCTCGCCTGCCCTTGAGCAGAAGCGATGTTTTAACCTCCCTTCCAGGCGATGAGCGGAACGCCTGCCGCACCCCGGGGCATTCTCGCTCCCCGGCCCCGCTCCCCTCACGGAGCTCACCCCCCACGCTCCCGTCCGGCCGCCAGGGGGCGCTGGCGGGACCGCGCACACCTGCCCCCCCGCCCCGCTGCGGGCGGTGCGCACGCGGTGCGCACGCGCGGCGCGGCCCCGCCCCGCGGGTCGGCTGAGGGGACGCGGCGCGGCGGCGGCGGCCGCTGCTCTCCCGGGGCTCGGCAGGTACGTGCGGCGGGGGCTGCGCGGTCCCGGCCCTGCCTGCGGGAACGGGGGCCGGCTGTCCGGGGCGCGGCTCTCCGCTAGCGCCGCCGCACGTGCCGGGCCGCGCCTGCGGCAGCCCGTGCCTGCGCGGGCGGAGCCGGCGCCACCGGGGAGCGCTGCCCCTTGCCGGGGCGCCGTGAGCGGGCGCTGGCGGGCTTTGGGGGCTGTTGGTCCCCGCCTGGAAGAGCGTAGGGACAAGAGTCGGCCCGGGCCGTGCCGTCGTGTCCGTCTGCGGCAGGAGGGCGCTCTCGGCTCCGTCGGCGTTTGCGTGGGCGCCGAAGGGGCAGCCGGCGGCAGGGATGCGCTTGGCCCCGAGTCCAGCCGCGGCCCAAGGCAAAACTGGACAGAAGTAGTTCTCGGGGATCGCCCCGGGAAGTGCCGGGCGCACCTGCCCCGGGGAAGCCGGCGGCGGACAAAGGGCTGTCGCACGCCCGAGGCCGGCGCGTCGGAGCTGCCGCTGTCGTGCCCCGGCGCTGCGGGCGGCGGACGCCGGGGAGACGAGCCGGGCCGGAGGGACTGGAGTGAGGAGGGGAGGGGTGCGAGGAGACGCTGAGCTGGAGCTGAAGGCTGCATCTCCGCTCACAGACCTCTCGGCCGGCGGCGCGGCCGGTGCGGTTCAGGTGCGAGCGCCGAGAGAGGTAGAGGGGGGAGGGAAGAGCCGGGCAGGGCCCCTCGGGGGGTTCGCAGGTTTCGCCCCCCTCGAGAGGTGCCGGAGCAACGTGGGTAGAGACCAGAAGTGTGGGGCGGTGGACCTGCGCTCGCCTGTAGCGCTTCTGGTTGCTTTATAGTCTGTCGAGCAATACTGAGGGTCATACCTGGTCGCCGATAAGTGGTTTTGTAAGCACTGGTAGTCAAGTAGCAGATCTCAGTTAGCCTTAATTTTTAATGCAGCTACTTTAGAGAGTAAGGCTCAGAAAGTAAATTCTCGTTACAAGTTGATTTCGAGTGATGAGCTGTGTGGAAATTCGTGCCCCCGAGGTGCTGATGCTCCACTAACTCCCCGAGAGTCGCAGGGCTCTGGAAGCAGGAGAACACCGAGTGGCCAAAGCCTTAATGATGCCCTCGGTGTTCGTGTTGCTGAAAGAAAGCAATAGTATTTTCATCAGTTTGAGAGTGTTGACTGTTCTGTTTGCAGATAGTGTATTAAGTTTTGTGTTGCTTGTTTTGTTCGCTGTGTTCATTTGTAAGCATGTTCTTGGGAAGTCTCAAAAACAGTGATATAGACAGATAAAACAATTAATCTTCCACAGACTTCCTGTAACTCTGAAATTATCAGCTTCTCTTTTGAAGCAGATGTAAGGTTATTCAGACTAGAAGCATGTATTGGCAGCTACCATGTGTTCAAATATTTGTATTCCTCACTATAGGGCAAAACCTGAAATCTTGTTGCTTTAACATTTTTATTGTTGTTTTTATTATAGATCTGTTTAATGAGTTCTGGGAAGCGTTAAAGTTAGACCTTCTGTATTTGTGTCTTGGCAGTCATTCATCTGCTGTGCTTGGTTAATGTTACCTAGTGAGCAAAGAAGAATAAATAATTTACTGTTCTCATTATGCTTTTAATAAATAACAAATGGGAGTGCACCTTACAGCTGTGACTGGAATATCTATCTTGTTACACTATGTTTAAAAAGGGGAATTTTTTCTGTAGAAGAGTCCCAATAAGCCTTTTGATTATAGACTTGTACCTATCTTCATAGCTTTTACTGACTTGATTTAAAAATTGATGTAAAATACCAATGAGCTTGTTGCTCAGTGTTCCGCTTAGGTTTATGGATTTTCCCAGAAAAGAAATGTGTACATTGGATTTTTATTTTTAAGACCCTTTTTACTGTGGAACTTAAAATATGGTAGTACTGTAACTTGATTGTTAAGACTTGTATTAGAGACTTTATTGCACTTAATAATACGCTAACCATTTTTTCATGAATTAAGAAAATATTTCTTGAAATGCATTTGCAGATACAACATCATGAAAATCATGATAACTTTTACTTGAGTTTATTTACTGAATATTTTCAGTGTTAAATGAAAATCAGTCTTCAGGTCCAAGTCTTGGCAAGAATGACACTACAGTCACTGTGGTCAGGCTTAAACCTGAGATGAGATTGTGAAGTTGTTTGCAAGATAAGGCTCTGCTTTAAAAAGAACAGCATCTACAAAGAGAATCATATTTTCAGTTTAATTAACTTGGTTTAGAGAGTCTTTGTGAACAGAACAGCATTCTTTGAATGTTAGGTTACAATAAAAGTTTGCAACATTCTACTTTGCAAAGCACTGACTTTTCTCCCTAGTAAGAGGTGTACTATCAACTAGACTCTAAACCATGTTTATTTATAGGTTTCACAAGCACTTCATAAATGTAGATCATTGAATCTTGTGTGCTGCTTGTTTCTGGAAGACAGACAGTTGTTGTCTGCACCTGTCAATTTTTCTAACTGAAGATAAATCTATAATAAAGTTTTTAAAAGATTTTTTTTAGTCATCAGTTCATCAAACCAAAAATCCCTTTAACTTTATAAAATCTTGCTATCAAGTGGACTATGTGGTTTTTTTTAAAAACAGTGTGAAATAGTGTTTTGAATGCCTAACGTGAGAGTAAAAAATAGGAAAAAGACCCACATTATAGCATTATATGACAAAACTGGAGGGAATGCCATAGAAAAATATTCTTACATTGAAACAAGTGTAGTTTTGCTAGCTGTTAAATTCTGTAGATTTGCCTAACTTAAAATTTACCTTCTGTTGACCATCTTGCCTAATTTATCAAGTTGGTAAATATGTGGTGTAAGGTCACTTGTAAATAAAAATAGAATATATAAAGAGTGGTTCATGGTTTTCTTTTCTCTCATATCTTACCAGCTCAAAAAAAAAAAAAGGTATATTTTGGCTCCTGAAGCAGAAACTTCTGTCATAATTGCAAAATCGTAAGGGTGGGAATTACTTTTTGCAAACCTTGAGGAAATTCCTATGCCAAATCTTGAATTGTGTTCATGCAGTCAACTGGCATCAATAATGGTGTTTAAACTTGCTTTAATTCTGTGGCTGAGCAGTTTAGGAAAAAAAAAATCCGCCAAACTTCTTTGTCCTGTGCCTACATCTGATGAGTATTTCATACTGGATGGATGTGATTGAATTGGTTTTGAACTTCAAATTAACACCTATATATGCCTTACGACAATTTTAATTTTAAACTGCCTGTTTGCATCTGATAGGTATGAAGTAACTGTGCTTAACTGAACTGCTTCTTTAAAAGGTATTCATTAGTCCATGACTGTAATTCCCTACTGAGTTCTTTAGAGCTTAAAACATATTACATTTGAGAGTCTGTAATGCCAAATATTTCGAAATATTTTTTTCTAAACCCACTGAGAAGAATGCAGACCCAGTGGTGGGCTAATGCCAGTCTGTTTGAGAAACTGCTACAAAAAAATCCACTTTCCTGACCCTTCCCAAATTAACTGAAGCAGACATAGGAGTCTAACAAATGAAGTCTTTGGGACTATTACTTTTTAAAAAGGCCTGTTGCATGGAGATTAAACCACTGTAGCTAATAGGCACCTTTTTTTATAAATGCCAACTACAATTTACTCTTCATCAAAATGTTTAGAAACATTAACTTTTTCCTTATGGGATTTTTTTTCACTTGAGCAGGTAGTCATTCTGTTGTGATGGTACATTTTACCATCAAAACTAAAAATGAGATTTCTGATGCCTGAAATGTTTGGTGTTGGCATTGCTTTTAAATAGACTGTAACAGTTACCAGATTGTTCAGAGCTGTCATCTTCAAGATGTCTCATATTTAAAAGCAATCTGTGAAAGACCAACTCCAGAGTTTGTAGTAAGTGGTTTTCAACAGTTTTTTCTTTTTTTTAAAAAGGAAACAAACCACAACAAATTACTGCTTTTTAGGGAGCTTTTTAGTATTTAGTTATCGAGTGGTTTGATTCAGTCAAGTAGCTAAACCCCTCTTAGAATAATAATAGAAAAAATAGATTAAGCATTTTGTTTTCACTGCTGTTGAAAATGTTTATGGTTCTTGATTCCTGTTAGAAGCTATAGGAAGTGTTAAGCTGACTGTTGATAAATTGATTTCTTTGTAGTATGTTTTTGTTTACTATTAGATAAAATAACAGATTTGAGTATAGTTTCCTCATGAAGTTATGTGGTTAGTCGGCAGTGGAAGTAATAAAAAGCTACAACATTTGACAGCTCCCACCAAATTTGCATTATTTCTAGATAAAAGCATAAGGAAATTAATTTATTTTGTTGTTCCATCCTGCTTTATTATGGTACTTGATTTTTTTTTAATGTGATCCAAATTATAATATGAACAAAGATGAAAATAATCATATGTTTGGTAGGCACTAATGCAAATCCAAGCTTTCACCTCATATTAACCTGATAGAAAAGGTATTAAGAAAATTCATTATTTTATTTAATAAGTGGGCTGCCCTGAAATATCAGAATATCAGCTCTTGTTCACAGTAGCACAGAACTACTACCAAAGAGTGCTGTGTCAACACTGTGCTTTTTTTACACACTGTCAGCTTGGCTCCCAGTAAAGCTCTCCACTTACCATTTGCTTTATGTTCCTTCACAGCAAGGCTGTTCATTGCTGCCTTAATCTATAATAGGAATCCCCACCCCACAAAGTCTTAAGGAAGCCTCTAATGTTTAATGACACTGAAATTTAATGTGCCTTCTCTCCCCTTCTTTTGCTTACCATAACTTTGAAAAATTCTTTTCCCAAAAGAGAGCTATCATTTTTAGAACCACTTGGCTTTTTGTATGTATGTTTGGTTTCATTAAGGTGTAATGTGTCTTCAGCTGGTGCCTTGGTAACAGCCTCATGGTGTTGAAACTGAGATATTTGATATGGGCTCCTTTGTCTTGTCTGGGTGGTGTACAGGGTTCTGCCTGCTCACTGCCTAGTGAGAAGTAATGCTAGGAAAGAAGAAAGTTGTGAGTGGAAATGTTTTACATAGATGGTTTGCTTATGACTGCCCATTTGACTGGCTGTGGGAAAAGCTTAACTGAGGGACTTTGTTTTCAGCTCCTCCAGGAATAACTTTAATAACTTTTTTACTTACTGTATCAGAAAGAGCTTGTTTTTTGGTAGCTGAGAAATTATGCATGGATTTAATTACTCATAAATCTCTTGCCTGTTTAGGGTGATATAGATCTTTAATGTACAAGCAGAGTGATAGTCGTGTGAATAAAATTCCATAATCTTTTTGGTTTAAGCTATTTTTTTTCCGCCTGTTAAAAATACTGCAGGATATTTTGCTTATCATAAATTGATGTGATGGTCTAGAGGGACAACTAGAAATGCATTTGAACATTTGCAAGACAGTAAGCAGGCTTCCAAAGGTTTTTTCTCTGTGTGAGCCAGCATGACCTCCTGCACTTCATAATTTAGCTGAATTTGTGTCTGTTATCACAAATATATGGAATGGTGCATCTTTTAGCCTGTTGCTTACTCAATGTACTTAAAGTGTTTGCTCCAAACAGATAGCCCTAAGGTTTGTACAGAAATAGTAAAATACATTAAAAACCAGCAAATAAGCTTTTCCTGAGCCTTTTTTTTTAACTTGGAAAAAGTGTTTTCTAAAAAACAATTTTTTGGAAAAAAAAAAATTGCATGGCAAAGTTCAGCCCAACATGCAGCTGAAAACAATCAGTGGTATTAGTGATATGAAATTCTATGGTACCTGTATTGAATATCAAGGGAGATTGTGAGTTTTCAGGCAGCTAGGAATATGTCTTTCAAACTTGAAATAGAAACTAGTCATCAGAGTGGAATATGTGGCAGAAGAGTTGTTCCTGTTTTGCTCTCAACTGGATCTTAATCTTTACTTCTGTTGTGTGGATTTGGGTGCACTTTCCCAGGTGCTGTAGACTTAAAAAAGGCAAGGCATTTATCCAGGCAGCCTTTCCACATCCCTGTTCAGAAGCCTGTGTCTTTTGTTAATGGTGAGGACCGGAATCCAAAGAATCAGGAATTGGAAGTGACATTTTGGTGTTGTTGCTGGTATGGTGGTGTTGGGTACAGCTTAATTGATGGTCAAAAAAGAGGAGAGTGGTAGAAACATAGAAAGGGAATATGTTTGTGTGGATATGAACCTGACTTTGAGACCTGCAAGATGGATATTTTTCAACTGGGATGATGAACTGTTTCTGTAGTTTTTATTTTTTCAAGATGGCAGTATTTTAGCTTATTAAATGTAAAATAATGACATGTAATAGTTGCACTATTCTTGAAATTTAACTTTGAAAAAATGTCCTGTAGCTCTGTCAGTCCCTTCATTTTAATTTGTTGACTCAACAAGCCATATCATCATGTAGAACATGCAATTATAGTGCTTCTAATAGTTAAGAACTATAATGAAAACAAACAGCAATATTTGCCAGAGTTACTTAAACTCAAAAGTAAGCTTTTAATTTCTGTGTTACAGTAGAAAAGCTCCAAAGCGCAAAACTGCGACAATGTTTTTATGTGTGAATCATGTTTGTACAACTGGTCCTGATAGTTCAAAATAAAACGAATTTCTGCATAAAATTTTCTGCAGAAAAAAAACCTGACCCAAAATGTCCCTTTTTATTCATGTAACGTCCTTTTTGTCCCGTAAGTCTGGGCAGTTTCTTAGAGGGGGCCTTTTTTTTTTCCTGGGAGGAATTAACAGAAAGAAAAATTAATAACATATTCTTGCTATCTGAACAATTGAATTTCATGCCTGCCAATGTGGTAAAGTTACTTGTTTAGCACTGGTAAATACACACTGCAATCCTTGAGATTCTCAACAGTTTTGAACAGTGTTCTTTAAGCTTAAGATGACCAGAAAGTATTAATGTGACTAAAACACTACTTCATATGTAATTTGGGGATTCCATTCATGGTGTTTTCTGTGTGTTTTATGAAGTAGCTCATGAACTGAATGTACATGTAAGTTGATGTTATAGTCTCTTCATGGTTATGACTGTCAGCTTTCTAGATCTTCTCCCTGCCTTGTGTTTTCCAATATAAGATCCAAACTACTTTTTCTGTAAAATGCAATGTATTATTTTGTTTCGATGCATGGTTCTTTTTTTGCATGTTAAGTACCTTTTTGAAGCCTGAATTTTCTCTCTTCTGTATTTCAATAACATGGAAAATGTTCTGGGTTTTTTTGCAGTGTACAAGCACTGATAAGTAATTGCTTCACAGATTTCTCCATACTACTTCCAACTTAAGTTTCGAATTATGCAAAGACTTTTGTCATCTCTGATAAACTGATGGAAAATAGGGCTTGTAATATCCATGTGCTGTACTTGTTTTCTGTTGATCTTATGAAAAGCATATGTAATTAAAAAATAAATTGAAAGATATTGTCAGTTAAATTGCCAATTCGTAGTACTTTTTTGCCTATAATATATTTTTGGTATGATACTTCTTCACAATTGTCATGATCACTTAATTATGTGATGTATTAAATATACATCATCATACTTCACAAGAAGTCTTATTGGCAAAGTCTGTCATTTCAGTGAACGGTTACAAGATCAGATGAGTAATTGAAACAAGACTACTATGGACTGTAATTTATTTAAAGGTTCACTGATTTCTGTCCTAGATTATTTGCTTCATTGAGATTAAAAATGGAAGCTTTAGGTTTGAATTTTTTTTTTCTTCACTAATTCCTAGGTCTCTCCTGCTTTCATGAATGAAATATGTTTTGATACAAAACAGCTCTAGGCTATATTAAAGATTACTTTGTTTTTTGGTGTAGAATGTGTTCTTGATTTTATCATCCCATTTAGATGCAGTCTGCTTTTAGATCAACAGTACAATGTGTAGAAAAAAACATTTTTGGTGTTTGAAGTTCATACTTTTGCAAGAACAGTCCACAGTTTCCTTTCTATCATGAAGTATTCTGAACATATTTGAGTGTTTTTTTTAATTCAGATAGCTGTTGGATATAGTTATTTCCTGCTTGCATTCTGATAATGTGATTCTTTCATTCAGGATTTCATATGATGAGGCTTTTATTATGGCCAGTGATCCCTTGGAAGGCTTTCATGAAGTGAACCTTGCTTCGCCTACTACACCAGATCTTCTCGGAGTAAATGAACCAGGGACTCAGGAACAAACTACCTCACCCAGTGTCATCTACCGACCACATCCTTCTGTTGTGTCCTCCACGCCAATCCAACCCAATGCATTAAGTGTTTCTGACCTCCCCACACAACCTGTTTATTCATCTCCCAGACAACTGAATTGTGGAGAATTATCAGGTGTCAGGTAAATTCTGTGTGTCTTTTTATTTAAATTGCTGATGTTTGTTGCATATAAGATGTTTGCTTTATTAAAGATAAAATTTTAAGATTAATTGTAAGATTACTTACAATTATGTAATATTAAATTGTGCCCATAATTATACATTCAGCACCACTACTACCATTTCTAAAATATTTATTCTTAATGTATTATATAAATAAAAAAATATATTACTCTCTTTACAGCATCAATGTTACCGACGCAGTACTTTGTTCTACCTCTGGACCCCAGAGCGGGTCATTCAATCACAATAATACCAGGAAGGAGAGCAATAACGTAGAGAGAGAGTTTTTGCAGGGTGCTACAGTAGCAGATGTTGCTGAAGGAAACGAAGATATTTTTGGGTTGAGTACAGACAGTTTATCTCACTTACGGAGCCCATCTGTACTGGAAGTAAGAGAAAAGGGCTATGAGCGATTGAAAGAAGAACTTGCGAAAGCTCAGAGGGTAAGGTTTGTTGTCTTTTCCTCCTGCTTTTTCTCTCTTCAAAGTGTTTCTAATACTGCAGAATGATAGGTGGGCCAGAAGGTACACTTGAAGTCTACTCATTTCTTATAGATTTATTATGATGTAATTATTTTACATAAAGTTTTCTTAATGTGTGCAGTGCTGATGACTTAGAATTATTCCTTGATAATGTTGTTTTTCTAGTGCTGCTGCTGCTACTTAGCCATGGAGAATTTTCCTGCAATATCATATTAAACACACTTTCTCTTTGAAATGTAGGCCATTCCTTCATTCTGACATTTGAGAACAGGAGTAATTTTCTGTCATTCTGCTGTTAGTGAATAAGTATTCACTGGCTGATTATATACCTTTTGAGTCTTCTTTCTCCTAAAGTATAAAAGTTAGCATGTTTAATGGAATTTATAAATGCTTCAGAAACAGGGATGTTTCAGAGGGGAATGCCTGCATAGGAAAGAAGCAATAAAGATGTCACTGGTGTTCTTTAGAGTACTGTTACACCACACCTGAAATTGAATATGGATACCTTTGAAGACACTGTGGCTCAATTCATTAATATTTGTAAAGCGCTTTGTCTTGTTTGGTTGGATGGTGCTATATAAATGCAAGCCATTATTTATCACTTTAACATTCCTCCATTCTTAAACTTTTAAGTAGATTTAGTGCTGTTTGTATGTGTGCTATTTGTATCTGTGCCCCTTCGTCTCCTCTAAGGGATTCCATCCTTGCTTAGATTTAAGCTCGTCTTATCTTGTGTTTGACCTTGTTTTCCTCTGTTACCTCATCTCGTTGGATGCAGTCATCATTTCTGTCATAGTTGCATTTGCCCTTGTTAATGTGAATCTTAAATATGGATTCTGACATCACTTCTTCTGTTGATTGTTTTATTGCTGAATAGTGGCTTCCTTTGCTAATATGTGTGTTGGTTAGCTTTTGACCACTGAAAGAAAACATTAACATGAGCTAAATTTGAGGACCTTGCATGTGAACATATAATCCTAGCAGTTAAACTTGGAACCTTAAAAAGTAAGAACAAATTAATGTTTAAACTTTAGAAAAGCTCCTCTAGCTCCTTGCATTATACCAAATTACAGCTGGTGTACTTGAAGACCACAACTGGTTACAAACCTGCTACTATTACCTTGGAATTATCTGAAAATCCTATTACAGTGTATACCACATTGTCTCTTAGAGATTGAAATGTTGCCTATTTCACACTGAAATTTGCTGAGGCTGTTTTGAAGGAAATGGCTTGAAGGCTGCTAGGACATACTAACTGCATGTTAGGTATTTTCAGACTTTGGGTGGTCTTAACAAAAGCAATTCAGCGCTAACTTGAGACTGGATGTCAAAGTTCTTGCTAATTCTCAACTCCTCATGTGATTCTTAACATTGTTATGCTGGATGGTTAACTTACATTTTGTCTGCTTGTGTTTCTAAACTTGCACTGTTTCAGAACTGCACAATCACAACAGGAGTCTGTACAGACTGTACAACAATAAACTATTCCTTCTGTTATATCTACTTTCTTCCCCTTCCTATGTGAGGACTAATTTTTTCTATCCCTAATTCATCTCTGGTTTCTTTCTTTCAAAAGTCGTGGCTGTTCACATAGTGCAGTACCCGCCCTGTGATACTCAGTGTCGTGAAATCTTTAAAGTTTTATTTTGAAGTATATTCACTTTCATCGATGAGCACTCAGTTCAAAACCTGTAGGGATGTAATTAATAGGTAGTGTCTCTATGTAACTGATTGTCTTTTGCTTAATGGCTTTAAATTCTCTGTAATTCTCCATGCTGTTTATTAGAAACAGTAAGAAAAATGAGATTTACAATTTGCACTTGAATTTTGTTGAGCTTATTGAGCCTGGAAACTTTGCAGGCTGCAGATTTCCCAGGAGTGAACAAAGTAAATGCAGATTTGCTATTTTGCAATTTTCATTTGTTCTGATTTTTCTACCCTAACTTTATATGATTGTAATATACATCAAAGATTGGTTTTAAATTGTTGCAGTTGTGATCAGAAAGGGAACTAGAAAGGAAACGGAAATTTTGAAGGTTTTTTTTTTCATGTCTCTTCTTGGAGTGCAACTTTTTTCTTAATGTGCTCTCTTTTTTTTATATTAGATAATGTATGTATGACATATAATTGTTAGGCATTTAAATACGGTTCTTGAATATATTATTCAGGAATAGAATAAATATTCTTTTTTTTCTCCTTTGTGTATACCTTGTATTTCTTAAGACTACAGACTTTTCAAAATAAACAGCATTGCTAGCAAAATTGTTAATTAAAAAAGTCTTTCAAAAATTTGTTTCTTGATTAGAGAAAACTATACTTTCTGCTTCAATCTAGATCAGTTGCAACATCACATCATGTAATAAGATTGGGAGAAGGGTTGTGTCAGAGGTAAGAGCAGGGCAGTATTCTGTACTAGTGGAACATATAACAGTTTACATAATTTTGCCTTTAAATTTTTCCCTTAATTAAAACAATGTAGCTATTTTCAATCTTTGAGGCAATTCAGATAACTTTTTGCATATTTTCTCACTGAAGTCTTAATTTCTGGCCGTGTTCTGAAAGCGGAACTGAGTAGTCTTTGCTTTAGGTGATCTGGACTTTTCTCCTTGTTTCACTGCCTTTTTAAAGAGCATCAGGGAAATTGAGAAGCTGTCAAAAGGCTTAGTGATTCAATGCCTGGAACTTTATCTCCTCATGTCTCTATGCATTTGCATTTTTTCTGCCATGTTTGGATTGAGCTATGTCACTGTGGTTACTGAAGATAGGTCAGCCACATGTAAATAGCCTCAGAGAGAATAGGGATGGTATTTTGGTATATGGTATTTCTTTATGTACAGACTCTCTTGAGTCCCAGCAAAGGAATACCTTTTGCTTTTCGTCTGGTTTAACCAACACGTTGCATGCATTTTGGACAGCTTGCTTGCAGTTTTTGTAGCAGTTTGTAGTCATGTTTTCTGTGAATTTTTGTGTGATTAGTCCCAAAGTTATTACTGTCAATACATTGATGTCATCCATGACTACAGAAAGAAACTTGGCTTTCTGTGTTGATATGTTTTCTCTTGGAGAGTTGAGATTTGGGTGTCACTGGTGGTTAGTGCTCTTTGATGAGGAAAGAGCACTCTTCTGGACATGCTGGTTGCAAACAGTGTATTTGGTTTTCATGCTGCCCACGGTCTTTAGAGTAAGATCTGTACACTTGTTGGTAACAAGTAAAACAAGTTTGACTCTTTGTAATGGAAATGTGAATTACTGGTATTTTCCTAATAGAGTTAAATTGAGGGTTTTTTTTCCCCACTGATCCAGTGATTCTTGTTAAAGAGGTGACAGGATAGAATGTGATATTGTCGATTTCAGTCAATGCTTTGAGAACTTGATTTTGAGATCAAGATTTTTCCTTCAAAGGCTTCGATTTCTGTATGCTTTCTTCATCTCAGAAACAGAGTGTTACAGTTTGATCTTATGTCTTCAGATCTGCAGTAAAACCTGACATTTTTAAAACTTTGCATGGATTAATCAATAAACAGGTTCACAATAACTACCCAGGAATTCCATGTACTATACAGTACATTCAGCATTTTAATTTTTTTCCTTGTTATTTGCTTATAAATTAACAAACAATAAAAATGAGAATGCTCTAGAACTCCACTTAAGAGTATGCTTTCAAGCTTTTCTAAAAATCCAATTGTAGTTGAATTGTAAGGCTACAGGCTTGTGATTGTTAAAGATGTCTTGGTTCTCTGAAGGTGTTTGAGCAGTTCTTGTCTGTCTTTGAGTGATGAAAGTTTTTGGTTTCCACACCTCTGATGCTGTTGAAGTGTATTGTAGGCATAGAAATTTTCTCAGCCGAGTAGAAGGCTACATGCAAGCAATTTTACCCATGCCATAAAATGATAATTCCATTGTTTGTGAAATTCTACTAACTCTGGAAAGATATGCTGGACTTTCTGTCCCATTTAATACCCTTGTGAATGTGGTTGCAATGGACTGGTTTTTATGTAGCTCGTTTAACTTGTGTGCTGAGTGAAGACGAGTCAGATAGGAATGCATTCTATTTTTTTGACAATTTCAGAATTCAGCAGTACCCCACAGTTCAGAATTTAGGTGCTATCTGTAGAAAATGTTCTTTCCTTGATATTATGCATCTGGTTCTGACTTGGTTAAATTGCTGAATTAGATGTAGGATGATCTTCTTTCTAGAATTTAAAGTGTGAATGGCTTTGAAGCAGTAATTTGCATTTTTTATCTCACTGCTTCTTTTTAAAGACCTATCCTGTAGTCTGTTTGAGAAGATCAAAGTGAAATAAACAACAAAATGACTCTTTGATACAGATTTTTTTTTCCATGCTAGTTAAATTTTTTTATTGCCTACTTCAGTGAGAATAGTTGTAGTGTGCTTTATAATAGTTCATCATGTTTTTTCAAAACAGTATTGTGTGAAAGGACTGCAACATTAATGGTTAGTCTTGCACACAGAGTTGTCTTTTCTGCTGCTTTTTTGGGTATGGCTGAGAAGTCTTCAGTAATGACTCTGGCACAGGCAGTAGTGAAGTTTCCAATGACTGCTAAGCTTTGTGCTTAGCCCTGCCTAAAAGACGTGAGCTTAAACTTGCTTGACAAAAATAATGTATTATATTATGGTTCTCTTGAATCACGTCATGGGAACTTACCCAGTATGTGGCAAATCCAACTAAGTAGCTGTGTGTAATAGACTACTTGGTGTTGTCTCCTTTTTGTTTTTGTTAAGTAACTTTACTCGTCTGCTTAAATTTTAATCTATTTCCTCCTAATCTTTCTGGTTGCAGGCAAAATGGTAACTGTTTTATGTAAATAGTGTATTGGGAGTGATAGCCCAAAAGTGAACCTGAGGTAGTTTTACTTTCATTGTGAGTTTGGCAACTCTTGACCTGAATATTAAGATAACCTCCTTTTAAGACATACTGATGTGTACGTAGCATCATCCTTACAATTCAGTGAAGTAAGCCAAAGGAAATGTATTGGTGTTTTCTCTGCATTTGTAGGAAAAGTTGAAACTTGAGCTTTAAGCATTTTTCATCAGAATCTTTCATTTCCTAATTAAGAACCATACTTTATATGGGAAATGCTTTAAACCAACACAAAATTAAATTTTGTTTCCCTCCTTCTTTCTTTTACATCTTTTTTTTTTTTTCCCATTTTTTAATCTTTGGTTTTTTGTATTCATGCCTCCTTCTGTAGCTATTTTCCTGCTGCCTTTTTTTTCTTTTTGAAGAAGAAAGGGATAGGTCACTGCACAGAATTGTAGCAAGTGAGTAAGAGTTGAGTACTATTTGAGAAATATCTTGTTTGGAAAAAAACCCATCAATTAAGTGATGCCTTTCAAAATAGTTAAAAGGTTGCATAATGGAAAGCAAAAAATCCAAATGACAAACAAACTAGACTAAAAATCAATCAAAATGTCTGAAGTTAAAACCAAATAATAGAAGGGTGAAATAATACATTTGGTACTAAATGAACCTAGCAGAGTCCTTAAGCGCTTGTCAAATCTAGGAGCTGAAGTCAAAAAGGACCCTTCACATTACAGAAAGATCAATTGCCCATTTCACTGCAGAAATGGAGAGCAAGACCTAGTATTGGCATGCTCCAAGGCAAGATGCAGTTTCCCACAGTGTTGTGTGCAACATTACTTCAGTCATGAAGACTTTAGGAGAAATACTAACCACCTCCCTAAAACACATGGGAAGCTGCCATTTCAGCCTTTTTTTGTGACTCTATAGTGACTGGCCTTCCAGAGTTTTCTGAAGGCAGATGTTTTCTTGGCTGTCTTGTGGGGGTTTTCAGAGCAAATCATTGCTAGATTGTATTTGAAGTCTTTAACCTGTCAGTGACAGGGTCTTGCATTTCAAGAGTGACAGCAGTGTAATAGCTATCTTGGCAGGGGGAAGAGGAGGAAGAACTGAATGAGAGTGGGAAGGGAGTTAAGGCAAAAAAAAAGTTCGAAAGGTCAGAATTGGCTGTCTGCTGCTTTTCTTTCTTGTACTTTTTCTCTACATCCTTTCTTTCTGCAAGAGTTTCCAGGGTTTAATGGTTGGGGAAGGGGAGAAGAGCTTTTCTTTCAAATTTCTTGTCAACCTTTTTGTACTTCTCTGTAAATTACCCCATTTTCTCCTCAATACAGATAAGATTGGGCATGTGTAACCCTTATATTGCCAAATCTGTGTTAAAATCTTACTGTAAAAGTGGTAATGGTCAGACCTTTGCTCAAATTTTAGTGGTGTAGACAGCATTTTGAATTTCATTATGTTGATTTAGTTTTATTTATATATCTGCATAAACAAGAGCAAGGATATAATTACAGTATGATTTTGGAATTGTATTCATTGTAAGGAGATATTCAGGATAGACTATTTATAGTAAAATATATTTTAAAATTTATTTAGAATTGGGGATTGTCTTGAGACAGTGCTTTTTGATTTTTTTTTTAAATTTGGGGTTTTTTTATTTTTTAAAAAGGATTAAGGAATGACTAGACAGAACTGATGTTCTGTCTGTCTCTATAATGATTTTGATCTATATTTTAAGTGAATTTAGTCTTTCATACTTTCAGGAAAAAATGCTTTTTTTACTTTGGAGAATTTTGGAAATGTTGATGTTTAGCTAAGGGATACTTTAGATTGGCCTGGTATATTTCTGTACAGCAGGAAGAAATAGCTGTATATGCATAGCATTAACTTAATTGTTTTTAGTGTTAAGATGAATATTTTGAAAGACTTTGTTTAGCAAAGGTTTTATGCTCCTCTGATTATTTGTTTTTTTTTTCTTTTTGTCCCCCCTCTCTTTTGGTATTAGCTTTAAAAGGCCAAATTACTACTCTTAAGTCAGAATAAATAACTTTCAATTTTCCATAGGAGCTGAAGTTAAAAGATGAAGAATGTGAAAGGCTTTCTAAAGTACGAGATCAACTTGGACAGGAATTGGAAGAACTTACAGCTAGTCTGTTTGAGGTTTGTTGGAGTCTTCAATGTGATATACTATAAGGAAGCTGAGCCAGATGTTTTATGTAGAACCAGTGTATTGTATGCTGAATTTTTCTGCAAAAGCTTTTAAAGGGATTTGTGTCCTGAAGACCTGGGTGTTGAAGTAGAGGCTTAAGAGCAAGCAGCAGACTTTTCACTTAGATGAGAGATATCTTATTGAGCTTGTCAATCCGCCTAGACACAAAATGAAGAAAATAAGGAAAATATATCAGCTTATTTTTTGGCATAACTATTTTGAGACAGCTTCTCTGTCTGACAACAAGGCTATCTAGATAAGAGCTAAATTTGGGGTTGCTATGGTAACTAAATAAAAAAATAACGTAGTTCCAGATCAATGGAGGTTGCAAGTACATAACTTAACCATGTTTTCAGCTTCTGAATTTTGGGTCTGGCAGCATGCTACACCCACAGACTTGAAAAGAAACATTAGTACTGAGTGATGAACCAGGGTGAAACCTGATTACCAAGTGAGAAGCCTGAACTTTAAGTAGGACCAGCAGTAGTACTAGCAGAGATTGTGAGATTGCGTTATACAGAAAAAAATCCTAAATCCATACTTGAAGAACAATCAGTTCTCATATCTTAGGAATATATGTAGGAATGCCTCAGGCCTAAATTGTGGTATCTTTAATTGTCAGAATAAATTTCATAATCTGTGGATGATTTATATGTTTACTAAATCCTAAGTATTGGCTTTCAGCATATGCATAAAGATACCACATTAGATATGTTTTAGAAGCAGTGATGTTGTATTGGTATAAGAGTGCTATTAAGAAGCTTGAAAATACTGCCATGCAAAAATCAAATTAAAAACTGCTCTATGGGTTTTGTTTCATCATCCTGGCAGGACAAGTTTACTTAAAATATTAAACAGTTCCTATGTGTAAAAAACAAATGGTAGACTGGAAGGGTACTTTTTAGCATAAATACCTGTGTATTTTGGGGGAGAGAAAAATATTGGGCAGATATTTTAATTGTAGAGGAATAAAAATAAAATTATCAGTAAAATTTTATTTTTATGACATTTCATAACTTAGAACAATGTGTCAGTTTGTTAAAACTATGTTAATTGAGTTCTATTTTGTGATTTGATTTCACTAAGAGGCCCTAACAAGACGCAGTGGTGAGGTTTATTGATTTTTTTTTTTTTTTTTACACTGGGATCTACAGTCCTTGAAATCATGTTTTATTCTGAATCCCACTAATTTCAGCAACCATGTAAGTGGTTATGCTAGAGCTTATATTAATGCATCCCAGTGGAGGATCAAGACTTGTTTTGCACAGCTGGATTCATATAATAGCTTATTACACTGTAATAGCACAGTAACATGCTTTGCTTTCAAAGGTGCATCACTAAGCAGAAACTGCATGATCAATGTTAAATGTATTTGTACACATTGTATAAATGTGTATGTTCCCATTCCTGCATGTGTCTTGTTACTTAAGAAACTTTTACAAACCCATATTACACAGCTGTGTTGTATGCCAGTGGGAGCCAGATCTCTTGGTATGATGATGTACAAACTTTTTTGTTTTATTTATATAGCGTCCAGATGTGCTAGGCGCTTTACAGATATGAAAATCATCCTATCCCAAGTAATTTAGTTGGTGGCTCTGATATTTCAATTTTTGTTGCCTTCAGTAAGTATCGCATGAGAACAGTAATCTGATCACAGGTGCAAATTGCTGGATCAGAGCCTAAGCAAATACATTATACAGACAAAAGGCTTAAAGGTATGAGGTAAAAGGATGTTTAAAAAACTCTGTCCTTTTATGCTTTTTTTCTTTATTGGCTTAGCCTTGTTTCTTTACTTGGATTGTTTTTTTAGTGCTTTTTCTGTTCTACTTAAGAAATGTTTATTAAATGACAAACTGTTTTTATGCTGTTGCTTTGTCTGTTTTGCTAATGGCAAGAATTTAGACTTCATAGCTGTTTGACTGGTTCCTTCATGCAGAAGTTTACAGTTGTCTAAAACTGGTTATTCTGGTTAGAAGAAGGTAGAAGTTCTTTTGAATGTTCTACTGTGCCCATGTTGCTTTTGTTGCTACTGGTTCAGTCTTTCCCTGGCGGTCAAGGAACTTGACTTGTCAGCCACTGAAGCGTGACTGGAGCCTGGTGTTCATGACAGGTATTGTTCCTGCTGGAGGGGGGTGGGTGGAGTTGCTGAATTTCTGAATCTGGATTCAGGACCAAGGGGAAGAAACTTGGTGGGCCAGTGATGAATCCAAATGATAGATTTGTAGTTTTTTTTTTTTAATGTAACTATTTCATTTCAGACTATTGCACAACTTAATATTCGCAAGTAGTCTCCGTGAAGCAAAAGTATGTCCTTAGTTGTTGGATTTTTCATAAATTTGTGTGAGGCATTTACACTAGATAAACATTTTTTTTATAGGAAGCACACAAAATGGTTAAAGAAGCAAATGTCAAACAAGCTGCAGCAGAAAAACAGTTAAAAGAAGCACAAGGAAAGGTGAGCTTTTTTTCTAGCTTGCTTGCTTTGTCTTTTCACATGGTTTTAAAGTATGAATCATAAAGATATAGATAAAACATTACCTGTATACATTATATTAGAATATATGCAAAGTTGTTTGGTGTTACTTGACATATTCTTGGCTAACACACATGGACAGGGTGTTTTAGCATCATGTCAGATAGCCAGCATGGTGCATAGGGAGTGTTACTACGGTATGCAATGGCACAGACATCTGTGTGCTAGTATTGTTGTAGATGGCACCTTGTTTTGAGCCAAGATAGCTGAAGATTTTGTTAATTGATTCAACATGTTCTTAGCCTAATATATTTTTTTTGTTTGTTAATGACTTTATCCCCCTCCATCCCCCCCCGAAGATTGATGTCCTCCAGGCTGAAGTAGCAGCATTGAAAACACTGGTACTGTCTACTTCACCAACGTCTCCAACTAAGGAGTTTCAGTCTGGTGGAAAAACTCCTTTTAAGAAAGGCCATGCGAGAAACAAGAGTACAAGCAGTGCTATGGGTGGCAGTCATCAGGACCTTACCATGATGCAGCCAATTGTAAAAGACTGTAAAGAGGTAACAGTATAAGGATTGTTCTATATTTGCTGATAAACTGGCTTTATTGTTTTGTTTTACTCACACTAAATTTAGTATATATTAACTCTTCATGTAATGCTGACTATTTTAGAGGTGTTTTTCATTAGTGAAAGAACTTTACTTACATACCAATAGATGGTGGTTCTTCCAAGTCTCGTTTACCTTTAAATCATTAAGGGAAAATGAAATAAGATTTCAAATATTGGAATTAGTAATTTAAAGATGGTAATTAAAAAAAACAAACAATAAACCGAAGCAATAAAACAGAATGATAAGTCTTGGTGACTTTTTACGAAGTCCTTTGCTGAAAATTCATAAACTTTCATAAATGTTGTATAAATTGTCATAGAAAAGAAGAAGAGTAATTTTATAGATAAATAATGGGTGAAAGAGGCCAGGGAAAAGACATAATCAATGACTTATTAGAGAACAGGAGGAGAATTACCACTGGAATTGCAGGGGCCTGTGTGATTTTTTTAAAATTTTATTTTTTTTTTTAAGAATGTGCTTATGTTTCTGAAAATGGGGAAATAATGAGGGGAGAGGTTGGTACTTGAGTCCTTGGAATGGTAGTAACAAAAATTGACCAAAGAGTTGAGAAGGAGATTATTTTACAGCAGACGAAATTCTAAATAAGTTTGAGAAATGAGGCATCTAGGGAAAAAATGCAACTAGCAAACTTGCAGTTGTGAACTTGGAAAGAGCTACATTGTGCTGAAAATAAAAAGGTAGCGTCCTTGTTGATCATTGTCTGCAGACACCATCTCAGTGCTCAGTGGTGGTCAAAGACCAATAGAGACTTAGGAATTCTTAGGAAAGGAATAAATAGCCAAAGAAAAAGCATTATACTGCTGTATAAACATATAGTAAATGTGTGTTTCTATGCATGCAGCTATATCATCTTCATCACAGGACATAATGAAAATGTGAGGAAGTGTGACATAAATGGTCAAACCTATGGAAAGATTTCTGTGTAGAGAGAGATACTTGAGGTAGAAGAAAAATCTCTGCAATCTCAGGTGACATGTGGAAGATGAATGATGAACAATTATTAATGAATTCTTGTAATAAGAAAACTCTGGAAGCTAAAAGGAAAATAATTTTCAGTCACATAATGAAACTTTACTCATTGTCACGAGGTAGCAAGATTAAAAATATAAATGTGTTCAAAATATAGTCATGCAAAGTGACAAAAGCCTCTCAAGGTATATAGAAGACAGATATGACATTTGGCTTAGGAAGCTTCTTTAACTACAGATTGCTAGGAGTTTTGAGGCTGTGAAATGAATCCATATCACTTCCTCTCATATGTCTCTTTAGCCAGCTCTGTGGCTGCTGGCCATTGTCAGAGGGGAAACAGGCCAACTGGATATCTAATGTGGTTCAAAGTGGTTCATTTGTACTGGACACGTTTTTACAATAAACCTAGAAAATAAAGGCATCTTTCAGTTTTGTTTTCATACTCAAACTTTAAAAAAAAAATAAATCAGAAGATTTACAACCTACCTGCCCACTTTCAGTGGTATCCAGTATATTTTCCTTACTAAAACTGAATCCTTGTTACCCTTGAGAAAAGGGGAGAGCTGGGATGGAATCCCATTACTTTGTAAACATCACACTGAGGTCGTGACTCAATGAATTTTTTAAGTGTTGGGCAAGAGCGAGAGAGGGGAGAAATCTGTTTTGCCTCAATTTCTTGTGGAGAGAAGGTGGGGAATGTGAGGGATATGCTGCAGAAGAACCAGTCTGCCTGACATTTTTCTTTAGTTCAGTCTCCTTTTTGTTGGCTGCATAAGGAGACGCTTTGAGGCTGCTCAAGGCTGCTCAAACCGGTGACTGTTCTTCCAGTGACAGCACAGGGGATCACTAAGAAACACATGGATTTTCCACCCACTGGGACTTGAGTCTTTCTATTTCTCATCTGAGCAGGAGTATTTAATGGAATGTAGCATGGGGTGAAGAAAGCAAGACTGCCTTTGGCATGGTGGTTAGATCATGGTTTTAAGCAGGAGAGACATGCCTTCCCAGCTGCTTTTGTTATCCAGTGCTTTGTGGTTTTGTTTCCTGCTTTTGATTATAGTTGGTCTAAGGTAAATGTTTTTGCATTTCTGGGAGCTGTCCCCAGTTCTGTCCCCTTCTTGCTAAATGTTCTTGCCACTGAGTTAAATTACCCTTTGCATGTCATTCTTCTAACGTTGAGTGACTCAACTTCAAAAGGGAGTCTGAGAGTTCCCTTGCCTGGGGCCATGCAGTGGCCTTTTGATGTGAGGAATATAGCTTTAGACTCTTATGGAGAGTCTACCACCTAGAGATGTTGGATGGAGCTGGGTGGAAATACATCAACTCTCAGGTTTCTGTGTAGAATGTAGACAGAGTCAGGAGTGGCTGGCTGTCCACCCTAAGTTGCAGTGGAACTAGAAAGGTGCCAGCATCCCAGAGAAATACATCCTAGCATGTGGTAGTAACCTCCTAGGATAAATTGACATGTCTAATGATTTTACATATTAAAAAGATTGAGATAAGCTGAATAGCTACCTGGATCTTAAGCAAACAGATAGCATCCACTCACTGTAAATGCTGACAAATACTTCAGTGTCATTCAGAGAGCTAAAATGTTTCACTGATGTTGTAAACAAAAACATAAAAAATTTAACTAAAATTATTATTGCATTTGGCTGTATATTTAATTTGTAGTAATCAAAACTGACCTAATGAAAATATAAGTAAAGACAGGGAGGAGATACAAATGTATCACATTGTAGAATGGAAAGGAAGAGCATCAAGCTATGTTCACTGAACAGTTTTTTCAAGGCAGCTTCTTTATAAACTGCAGGTTTGGGTAAAATTGAGTTAAATCTAGAAAATAACAAAGTTAATAAGAAATGCATCTCAATTTTTAGAATCCTATAGTACAAATCAAAAAGAAATGTTTTTCTGCTGGTATCTCTTGATTATATTAATTTTAAAGCCAGACCTGAGATGGATTTTAAGGTATGGGAAATGTTCCTTGAGGGAACAAGTTACACCTATTGAATTTAACTTGTACAATGAAGTTGGTGGCTTACCAACCAGAACATTTATGGACTAGCTTAATTAAGATGGTTGTTCCTGATTGTACATGAGTATAAAAGCAAGTAACTCCAATGGAAAACAGATTTTCCAGCCTAATTTTTCAAGGAAAAAAAAAAGAAAAGAAAAAAAAATAAAGTTAAACCAAAAAACTCTGAAAGTGACAAAAGAAATCCCCCAAACATATATGTAAAAGAATGGCAAATTGCTGGGGACTCAGAGGAGAGGTAGTGCATGGGGAAAATAAAAAAGGCTGAATGAGGTTGGTTCAAAGCAGCACACTGATCTTTTTAATAGGATTAAAAATCAATTTTTAGCATACGTTATATATTTTCCTCTTTCATTATTTTACCTATATTATTTGTTTTTAATAATACAAAACTTTAAGTTCACATCCTGGCTTGCCTTTTGCCTGCAGTGTGCATCATTCTCATAGTTTTAGGAGTATAGGTCTGTTGTAGTACAAGAAAGGGATTTAACCAGTTGGAGGGGAAAAGATGCTGAAGCAGAATGTCAGAACCAATGTGAGGATGGTGTTGCATCTGGGGAGCAGGATGGTGTTTCATATCCCAGTGGGGACTGGCAGTAGTCTTTTATGTTGGATTAGGAGCATGTGTCACAAACACTCATCCCCATTCTGCTTGGTTTGTGTCCTGGAGCCCATGAACAAGATTCTTCTCAAGTAACCCTAAACCAGAGATGTGTTTTGGGAGCACCTCAGTGTACTCCAGCTGTTATGGGTAGCCAGCCCATCGGACAGGCTGTCTGATAATGGGAATGTAGATTTTTAATAGCAGTCTAGTACCGATCTCCGGAACACCAGACTGGATAGCTGCCGTCCTACTGCTAAGGGATCTCAGTGTGGAGATGACAAAACAAAATGTTTTCAAAGCAGGTAAAATTATCTTTTCCTAATGCAGAGCATGGTTACTCCCAGCATGATTTAATGGGTTGTTTTAGCATTTCCTCTTGGACTAGAGGAGCTGCGGGGGAGCAGGCTCATAAATCATTCCCAGTGAATATCCTTGCCTTTCTGTTGGGTGGTAAAGGAGAGAGTTTGGGCATAAAGATGAAAAATGAAGTATACTTTTAATTGATTTGTACATTGACTTCCCGTTTACTTCTTTTGGTATATTTAGTGTGTTTAGTCTATTTTCTTTAAGTATTTGGACAGCAGCATGTTACAGTCAGTTGAAGTTGTTTTCTTTGAATTTCTTTGCTTTTCTGTAACTCACAGAAGTGGAGGTGGACTAAAATACTGTAATGAAGATGCATCAAGAAGGAAACTATTTTTTGGCTTTTTTTTTTTAAACATTCAGTTAAGTTTTTCAAAGCTATCCTGAAAGCTTAGGAAATGAGGGAGAAGTAATTAGCTTGTCCCTGGTGTAGTGGTGACCAGTAAATGAATTATCTCTGTGTCTTGAAAATTATATATTTTAATTTGCTTATATTTACAGTCTCAAGAGAGTGGATTTAAGAAGGTGTTCATAGCTGGACCATGATAACATCCTTTCACAGGGCAATGGAAAGCATTTTAATACTCGTTATTTACCTGTGGATATTTGCAAATGATAGACAATGGTGTGATAACTGCAGTACTAAAATATGTGAATCTTTGTGTGTTCTAGGCTGACCTGTCTTTGTACAATGAATTTAGATCTTGGAAGGATGAACCTACTATGGACAGAACATGTCCTTTCTTGGACAAAATTTATCGGGAAGATATTTTTCCATGTTTAACCTTCTCAAAAAGTGAGGTAATGGAAATGTTCTAAATGTGGTAACTGACACTTCCCTTTAAATGTATTACAAGAACCCAGTAGACTATTGAATTGTTTTTAATATGAAGTTTAACCATTTTTGTTTCATTAGTGTATGACAGTTTCCAGTGAAGTGCTGAAGTTTAGTCTGGAGTATTAACCATTTTTTTCTTTTGTTTACACTGTTCCAGATATGGCCGTTTTAGGGCTACTTCTTGTAGATGTTACTCCTCTTTGTCAGAATCTGATGTTTGTAAGAATGGGTGGAGGTTTTATTCCTACTACTTCAAAGACTGTAAAAACAGTGTCCTGTCCCAGTGTCTTGTTAATACAGGGGACAGTAGAGACTAATATATTTAATTTTGTAGACCAGTTTTCTCTCACATCGGTCGAAGGAGACTGCAAGCAAGTCTGTGAGTTTTCTTGAAGAGAGCTTTGAGTTACAAGAATTGGACTTTGGGATTTTCAATTCAACAGGGGCAGTTTGGAAATAGGATTTTAGAAGAATTGAATTATGAGACTTTTTTCCTTGTGCTATTCCCACACGTTCTCCCATACAGAGGAAAGACTGGAGTTTTATCTGTCTTGGGATTGCAGTTCCAACTGCTTTACTTTGGTTTTGTTCTTAAGCAGCATTTACAGGCTGTAGTTGGGGTATCAGTAAGGAAAGGAAGCGTATTCTTAGATCTTTATTAAAATAAGAAATTTTAAAACCATAAGTATTGATATTTTTTTCTCAGTAAAATTAAACCCTTTGCATAGAAAATCCTGCATTTTCTTCATAATTTTTATCTGTTATTTTCAGGAGGTGTTATGTTCTTGTCCCATGCTTTTCATCTGTGGTTACTTTCTGGCCATAAGCATGCACAATCTTTTAGTTAATTGTATACTGGTTTGTTATTGTTGCTGTACACCATCATATGAACCTCTCCCACAAAAAAGTTTACTTGGTTACTATAGGAATTAAATTACTTCTTCAGTATATGTAAGTAGGTCATTCTGTTGTCTTTCCCAGCAGCTTAATTTTGGTTTTGTGCTTCAGTGGTAATATAATGACTGTAGATGTATATTGCCTCTTAAGGGAAGCATGAGGCTTCTTGCACTTGTCAGTTACAGAATTTATTGTTTTCAGATGCTGTGTGTAGTGACCGACTTCTGTTTTCACTTGGCTGTTGATAGGCTAATGTGCAGTTAACCAAACAATAAATTATACATGTACTGTGTTTCTGAATAATTGGAAATGCAGTTATCTGAATGGTTGAAGTATTACATCAACTGTTAGTAGCCTCCTGTGTATATGTATAGTGTTTTTCTTTGGGGAGATGACAGAGAAGGAGCATTTCATATGAACTACTTTAATACTAACATTCTGTTTTAAAAAATATTTAAAGTACAATAGAAAAAACATCTTTATTATTGAGTAGGAAGGAGCCTTAGTACAAAATCATTTCATTAATAACATAAATTGCACCTTTTTTAAAATCAGGTAATAGCTATTACTTAAAACAATGGTCTTGGGCGAGTGTTTAGTCCAATCAAGCAAAATGATCACATTTCTAGTGTCTTGTGATTGTGTGTTTATAAAAAATTAACATAAAAAAACCTGAGCAAAGTTGCACTTTGTTTTAACTAGACTAGTGTTTGAAAGTTGCAACTGGCTTTTCTATATATTAGGTTGGCTTTTCTGTATATTTTTCAGTCTTACTTGTTTGTACACCTTTCTAAAAGCTGAAAAAGTTGCATATTTACTTGTTTTATTCAAGCTAAAGAAACATGCTGCATAATTTTGTATTTTTCATATAACACAATAAAATTAGACCAATTTTTAAAATAAAGTTTGTGCCATATTAAGTCTCTGACAAGAACACGGCATGTACAAACGTATGTGCAATTTGGGCATATGAAGAATGGCTGAAGATACTGTTAGCTTTTTAATCATGCTTGACTACATTCCTGGCTGTAAAGAAGTTACCTTGCCTCAGGGAAGGCAGGGTTATTTGGAGGGCAGAATTTAAGCAGGAGCTTGGAAATGGGACCTCCTGTTCAATGATGAAAGCGAAATCTCATTTGTAATAGAATTTTTGTTTGGTGAGTTGATTTTTTTTTCTATGTTGACTTTCCAGAAGAAGAACTATGTCACTGCTTTTAGGCAATGGATAAAGAAGAGCTGTTTTTAACCGTTTTCTCAATTTCTCTTGCAGTTGGCCTCAGCTGTCCTGGAAGCTGTTGAAAACAACACTCTGAGCATTGAACCTGTTGGCTTGCAACCTGTTCGATTTGTGAAAGCTTCTGCAGTTGAATGTGGGGGACCAAAGTATGTAAACTAACAAGAGGGGTAATCTTGACTCATTTGAGATATCTCTTGCCTTGAGAAAACTGCTATCAACTGATGACCTCAGTCAAATTTGTGTATCTTAAATTTAATTTCCTAAAATCTAAGACTTCGAGATGGTTGTTACAAAATTTTATGGGAAAGTAAGCAACTAAGAAATGGAACTTTAAAAGAGACTAACATAAAACAAACCTTGCCTTTTGGGGAGAGCTGTGTGCTTCACTTACAATGCATTGACCCCAAAAGTAACATTCACCTCTTTGGAGAAGACCATCCTGATACTTAAAACAGATGCTTTTGACCTAGGGGCTCTCAGCTGGAAAGCATCATGAAAGAAATAGGTGTTGGAGTAGTACAGGCTGAATATCTGACATCTGGAGGATTTGTGGCATAAGAAATTTAGGATATATGTAAGACACTGACAAAGGTAGCTGAAGGATTTGAAGACAGATATACAGAGTAAATCCTCTGAGTTTGAGCAGGAGGAATGTAATGAAGTAGGAATGAAGGTGAGTGGGAGTTTGAACCTAAATTAGGAAGTATGCTTGAATGACAGGAAGGTTGTTTTAGAAATTCTGGAGTGGTCCTAGAGGAATCTGAAGCAAGACTTGTTGTCAGGTACTGATACAGCTGTTGAAGTTAGGTGGGAGGGACTTGCCCTGAGACACTGAGACTTTGATGGATGTGAAGGAAGGGATTTGTAGCGTGCTTCAGCATATGTCAGAGTAAGCAAACAAGGTCAGTGTTAATTCGGAGCCTTCCAGATCTTGAGAAAGACATGACTTTTCTCTAATATTTGATTTGAGAGAGCTCAATTTTATGATAGAAGTCTTGCATGAAAATGTTTCATCTGACTCTTTAAGATTTTTTTCTTTGTCATTGCTATTGCTTTTTAGTCCTTGTTTTTCCTCTATTTTTGAGTGGAAGAGAAACTACAATTAACATATCTCAAAATTCTTTCTCTTTAAAGAAACTGTATAAAATGAAAATTGTTTTTTGTGACAGTCTTTGATCCTTTCTAGCATACAAAATTCAAGCATTCATATATATTCCTCAACTTATTCCTGTCACTAGAAAACACACTTTTTGAGCTGTAACAGCTCCTCGTTAGAAGGGCCCGCACCAATAATGGAGCTACTCAAGTGAACTCATGTCCAAGAGCTGCCACAGCGAGCTGTGTTCCATGAGTGCAGTAGAGAATCTGGACAGCCAGAAACTGCTGAAACAAGTCATGTGTCAGAAACCAATTGGCAAATTGATTTAAAGTCACTGTGGTTCAAGCAACTTCGCTGTATCTTGACATGATGAAATACTTACTCAGGAGACTCAGTTGCATCATTCAGAAATTTCTTCATATTTTTAATCTGTTTTCTCCAGTGTAATATAGTTTTTTAATTAGAACTTATGAAATCCTTAAATAGTTGGCTAGATATATAGATTAACATTTTGATATGACAGTGCACAAGTTGTAATGTAGTTATTTTAGCTATATCAAAAGGTTGGGCATATTCCTTTCTCAGTTTTCCAGCTCCTATGTATCAACAAAAACTTCTGTGGTGTTGCTTGTAAATAAGTAATAGGTGAGGAATGTGCAGTATTTAAGTGTAGTTTGACAGCAAATGGGCTTTGCCTTGTATATGATCACTGGCACTGTATGGGAAAAGGTGTTCCAATTTTCATTGAATCAGAGTAGCAGTTTCAGGTTTTTATTATTATACAGTGCATAGCACTGTTTTTATTGAAACATCTTTAATACATAATATAGACAAATAATAACAAAAACTAGAGTAATGTTTTTAAAGGTTATTTTGTTGTACAGTTGCAGGGGGAAACAGATGCATAAAATAGTGGGCAGTAGCCCAATAGCAAAGTAAGGAGTAGAGGGTGAAGAGCCATGATAGTAGTAAAGAAAGGTTCTTGCTATACAGAAGGTACTGAGTGGTGCCTGTGATGGTGTGCAGTAAGTGCTGCCTTAACAAAAGACAGCTGGGTTTCCCCACAAGACTCAAATAATTGTCCCCATGGGTAAAAAAGCACTAAGCTGCATGTGGGCCATACAGCACAGAACTGAGTCATCAGTAGTAACCATTGTGCCAGCATTTAACCCTGTGTGATGGAAGACAACATATAGAAGGTAATTATGTAGCCAGAAGGAAAAAAAGGTTTTATTTTCCTAGCACTGAAAGTTTGTCTGTCTTCTGACAATGGCCAGACTGAAATTGTGATCAGCTTGCTTCAGCTGCTCTAGGATTTCTTATATCAATGCACTGCTGTCAGTCCTCATAAACTGTTATGGCAAGTCATATACACACTTCAGTTTTCTCCTGTCTTACATGGTTCTGTGGACCTGCTGCAGGCTGTTTAAAAGGCTTGTGAGCCACTGTTTAGAACCACAAAAACTTAATAATTTTTGTTCCACTTTTGAAAGGCTGTTTGTTCTTAGACTCCCTAATTTCATGAGGTAGAAATGGGAGGGAGAAGAGTCAGCAGCTTTTAAAATTAATGAAACAGTGGTTGCCATGACAAGCTAGTTAATCTGAGATGCTGTAGTACAGACATTCCGAATAAATCACGTTCTCCTAATTTTTAAAAATTCATTGTCTTTTCCTAATTTTTTTTTTCTGGGGGGAAGAATTTGTGGTGACTACTGACCTTTCCAGAATACTGCATATTTGCAGTATACCAGAAGTAAATTTAATTATTTTACCATTGCTTTTTGTAGCGGTAACATAAAGAATTATTGCCAGACAGCTTATTTTCCTTTGTTCCAAATTATTTTACACTCTGAATATAAAATATGATTTCAGTTTAGCCATAAATGCAAAGCTGGCCTTAGAATGCATTTAAGAGAGGCTTCAGAGAATTGAATGCTCTTCTGTAGGGCTGATATTTTTTATGATGAAATACAATATTGAGTGGAATTTTTAAAATATCTGTTTAAATGTTGACATCAACTGATAATTTAAATAATGCTTATTTAACATATCAAGAGTTAAAGAAATCCAATGCTCCAGAATTGTCAAGCCAAACTTGAATTAGTGAATATGAAGTACATGCCCAGAGCTGAAGAAAGTTTTAAAATTCAAAAAAGCATCAAAATGCACCAGTACTGGAATGAAATTAGTCCTTGTGGAATTAAAATAATTGCCAAAGTAATGTAAAATGAAGATAGAGACTCGTGTATCTGCACCAGTGTGAAGCAGTTCCATTAATACTGTAAACACATGCAGGTGTTTGACATTAATGTCAGATTTGTTTATTAAATCACGTGACCTTTATATTTGTAGGAAATGTGCTCTCAGTGGACAAAGTAAGTCATGCAAGCATAGGATCAAATTAGGAGATTCAAGCAGTTATTACTACATTTCTCCTTTCTGTCGTTACAGGGTGAGTAGGTTTACTGTGATTTCATTTTGCGTAGTTATTTACTTATTTTTTTTCCATACCGTTATGCAAAATTATATTAACCACCATTATTTTTTTATGAGTTCAGATCACTTCTGTGTGTAACTTCTTTACATATATTCGATACATCCAGCAAGGACTGTTGAAGCAGCAAGATGGTGAGTAGGAAATTGTGTTTGGTGTATATGAACAGAAATTTAAATAGTGCCTGTGCCTAAAAGTTGCTTATCTATGCACAATAGCTGTGACCTGACATTACTGGAAAGCTGTCAGTTTGTAGTCATTGTTGTAATTTTGAGAATGTGGTGATATTTCACTTTCCAATAAAGTTATTTTTTTCAACAACAACAAATTAAAACACATTGATTTTTAGTCCATCTAAAAAATCCTTATATATTATTCGGTAGGAAATGTTATGAAAAAGTCTGTAACAAGAGGAGTTAGTCACAGTTTTTCCACAAAGTAGTCAAAAATCAAGTCTTTCACAGAATATGGAGATATTTTAGACCAAAATACCTTCAGTTTGGTTTGATCTGAGCCATTTTTTCCTTTTGCTTGGTGTTTTTATGTGTCTTTTCATTTTGTACATTAAGAATTGAGAGAGCAATTCTTGCCATACTGTTTTTTCAGGGGGAGCTGGCAAGAGTGACAATATTTAGGTTCAATTGTAAAAAGTAAACAGGAAGCCTGTTATATATATACAGAAAACCTGTATACTGTAATGATTCATCTGAGTGCAGGTGAAAGGTCATTGCAGTAGCATGACAAAATCTCTTGATTAGGACTCTGGTTATAAATGTAAGGCTTGATTACTGTCCACCCCAAAAGAGAAATGTGTTTTTTACTGCTGTTGCTTCAGGCTGTGGGTTTGAGTTTTTTCTACCATTGTTACCCAGCTTCTTTGTTCTTGTTAGAATAGCATACCCAACAACTCTATTTAAACCATGTCTGCAGAGCAATGCAGAAATTTGCCTAACTGTGCTATCCGGTTTCAGTATGTCCATTTAAAGGATGTTTGTGAAAATGTATGGATTGTACACTTAGTTACTTAATTCTGGAATTTAAACTTATATTGCATGTTGGAGTTGTAGTTACTGGTCTTCATTTTCAAGACCCTTTTACCTGTTTATCACTAGAAAAGAAAATGAAGATAATTTGGTTGTGTTTAAACTGCACACAGTTGATTTAATTGTCTTTTCTGTCCAGGTCAAAGAATATTGCCCAACAGCCTTCAGTCCAAGGTTTTTTTGAAACAGGTCATATCACTTAGGCTCCCAGATATGCTGAGCACAGATAGTGGAAAAAGTGTCATTAGCCTTGTGTCAATAGTTAATTAAAAATTTTGCTTTAACTGTGAAAATATAATTTTTTTAGCTCAGTTGCATTTTTGAAAGTAGAATAAAACAGCATTGCAATATTTATGGATGTCCGTGCATTTCATTATTCCAGTTTTCGAGTCTCTGTGGATTTGCTTCATCAAGAATTTGGCTGGAATTAGCCCCACTTTCCTATCTGACCTCTAGTCATCTCTTCTGATGTTTCTAAATTTCTAGAGCTCAGGATTTTAGCTACATCGAAATATTTTGTTTCCGTCTCTAACCTTGAGTACTTCTGAAGTGCAAGACTGTTCCTTACAAAAATAATGCTATTTAGTTTCACTGTCAAAGGGCCATGGAATTTACCAGAAATTCACCTATTTCATACACTAAATTATGTTTAACAATACCTTCAGATGGTGGTAATTTTTACTGATGTACCAGCGTCGCTAAAGATCTTGAAAATGTGTTATTTAAAATTTAATATGATGTATAATTAAAAGGCTTTTACTTTGACGAAAAGAATCTATGAGGTTTCAACTAAAAATTGTTTATTTACTATTGAGATAGAAAAGCTAAGTTAATATTTTTTTACATCAAATAATGAAATATTTTCAGCATTATCAGATTTATTTATTCTTCACAAGAAGTTCAGACAAAAATTGAGTTTGGTGTTTCAGCTCCATTATCATCTTTACTACTAAAATACGAAATTTGCATTTGTAGCTTTGTGTAAGTATTTCAACAATACCGTTGCAAGAATGTAGGCACTCATAATAATTGTCTACATAATGTGCTGTGTGCATTTCTACTAATGCACCATGTAATTTTTGAGACAGAACTCACTTTTACAAAAGTGGTTTTTGAAATATGGTAAGGAAGACCTTGTACTTTTTGTTCAGGTTAATTATATTAGTAGACATTCTGTGTTAGGATCTTGACTACATGGAAATTATTTTTGTCTTTTAATTATATACTCAATTTTGATTTGTGGCATCCAGAAGTTTACAGTATGCACTAGAGTCATCAAGTTTAAGAAAATACAGATGAAATAAGAAAAAAAGGCCTTTCCTACCCAGCTTATTGTTGCTGCAGATTCCTGTAGAAAAAAAGAGGGAGGAAGGAAGATTATAAATGGAAAAAATATAACAAAATTACAGATTATTTGATTAGGCAATTCTTATTCAACAAGTTCTACTTTTTTCTTTTTGTAGTTATTTAGTTTTACAGGTGAGTCAAGGGGCAGGGCAATTAAAATGAGACACTGCAATTAATTGAAGCTGATAAGAAATACTGATGTATTGTTGTTCTCAATTTTAAAAAGAAATCTAAATTTGAGGAATTTTTTTATAGGACTATCACTTACAATTTTTAGAATATATACTTGAATAGATTTTATCATAACCAAGCACAATTAGCCTTTACACATTAATTTTGGCTTTACTGGATGTTTGTTACAAAGTTCCCCATAACTCATGTAGAGTAAAGCAGCCTGAATACATCAGTTGAAATAAAATATGAATTAGGTATGTTTAATGATATTTCTGTTTTTTTTTTTAGTGGATCAGATGTTCTGGGAAGTTATGCAGCTGAGACGAGAGATGTCACTAGCAAAACTTGGCTATTACAAGGAAGAGCTCTAAGTCTTATTACTCGTGTGCGTGCATGAACTTCATTGAATATACATAACTAGAATGGCTGAATCTTTTTTTTGTCACTTGATATTTATTTCCACAAAGTGGGTCCAAGATCTTTCTCCTTTTGCAGATGGCACTAAGAAGTACTGTGATTGTTTTAAACTGACCTATGCTGTATATGCGTACATATAATATTTAGTTGAACAAATGTGGTAAACACTTGCAGGTGTATTAGTGATTGTAATTTACATTTAAAAACAGAAATTCTGATTAAAGTGTTAATCTGAAACAGCCTCTGTCTTCTGTTGTTTGTGATGCAGAATAATGTGAATCTCCCTGAGAAGACATTCTAAAATGTAAAAATGAGATGATTTTGTGAAGACAGAATAAATGCCTGACATGTTATTCATTGTAGTGTTCAGATACATATATGTAGCTCTCTCTGCATACATGCCAATACAGTTAACAGACAATTAGAGAACTTGGAATTCTTTGAAGTGCTGCTTTCCTATACTTTTAATTTTTAAAAACATGTAAGAAGAGAAACATATACAGCATAATAAACCTGAGTATCTTCTCTTTAAAGTAGGATGCTTTTTGAATATCAAGGAACAATAAAATTATCTTGTTGACACTTTGGTTAGAAATCTGTCCTGACCCCTATCTGACTGCTAAAAACTTTCTCATTCCCTCTGATTTTCTGTCATTAAAATGTTTTTATTCCTTTAAATGTTTTTGTTTGTTTTTTTTTTAATCCTGCCCTTTTTTTGGGTTTCAGTGCTTTATACATAATTTTTCCCACAACTGCCCTTGAAAGTGGGAAATTTCCATGATGTGATTTCTTTTAACATGTTGATGATAACTTCCACATAATGTTATCAGTTTTTTCACATGTACAGATTGTGTCAGACAACCCTAAAAAGGATCATGGCCTCTTAAATATGCATTTTAAAGTGTTACTTTAGGACTTGAAGTTCAAGTGGTCCTTTTTTTCCTGGACATTGTCTAAGCTGAAAGCAGACAGCTGATGAGGTTACAGGAGCATAGTTGTGGATATGTACTAGACTTGCCCTTTAGGAAAAACGTTAGATCTTGATCCTGACAGCCATTTATCAATTGCACTTAAGATTAAAGCATTGGAAGTAAACAGACAAAGATTAGAAGTAGAGTTTATATAGTTGTTTTTTTAACAAGAAGCATGTCAGTGGATACAGATCTCTTTGATGCTGAACAAAACCAGCGCTATTCATCACTGTCTTACTGGAATGTTCTCCGTTTTCACAAAAGTAATAGAATGAGCAGTGAAATTTAATACCATATTTGTGTTGCTTGTATGTGCCTGAAAACACTTTGCTAGTGTTGGCTTCAACCTGGCATTTTAATGTTAAAATTAAAACAAACAGCTGAACCTAAACATTTTACAAGTAATGGAGTATATATGTCCAACCTGGGCTGTTTCAGTACTGAAGAAATATTTTTATCTATCTCCTCTCCCTGGGTACTACTTGCTGATGGAGACACCTGGAAAAATTCTACCATAAATTGTTAAAGGGTTGTTTATTCTTTCAATAATGCTAAGGAAGTCTGGTTTTGCTGACTCTTAGAAAACAAGCTGTGTTTGTTGGTATTATGTTTTATGCTAGACTCATAAATGCTTCCTAAATGATTGTTAATCCTGAGTTTACATAATGAGGTGCAACTGTGTCCATGATTAACTGACAGTAGGCAAATGGTAGCCAGTAGCTGTTGCTATTCTGACTTAATATCCTTTACAACAACTAAGTCCTGTTGCTCATTCAAGCAGAGAGAAGGGTTCTTTCTATACATGGTAGTATCTAAAATGTATTATGCTGAGGTGATTTTCTTGTATTAGGGATAACAAAGATGTACCCTGTGTATCTCAGTGGTAATGACTGTTTGGCTCAATTACATCAACATCTTGTAAATGCTGACTGGCTTGCTTCTGTCTTCAAGTCCCTACTCTGAAATTCTTTTCTATATTTTTAATATGAGCTGTTTATCATGAGAAGCCTGTGTCACCGTGAGTGCTCAGGGCTTGTAAAAACTGCACAACAGTTACTTGTGTGGTGAATGTAATTACTTCAGAAAATAGCCTAATTCCAGAGTTGACTTCATTGAAATTTTTGTTCATAACCAAATGCCTCTTTCAGTTGCCTACTCAAAACATCTGAATATTTTTGTCCTGTTTGCTTAGGGGTGACAAAATGGGCCATTTTTAGTGTTCAAAGATGAAATCAGAGAAAATGAAATAGAAAATAGAAAATAGGATTTGCTGCTTAGCAAGAGCAAAGAGCTTTGTTCCATGTTTAGCTTTCCCATATGTTTTTCAATGCTACCTCAGATAAACAGGTAATTCTGTAATTTAATTTTGTTAGTAACAATTAGAAATTTTACTTCCCTACTAATGATGGCTTTGCTCTTGCATTTTTGATTACTATTGATTTCGTCAGTAGTATTAATTATATGACCTGTGTGAAAGTACAAAGACAAGATAAGTAATTTTTATTGCTGCATTTTTTGCGCATGTGTAATTATAGTTAGTACTGGGACCAAAGGTCCTTGAAGCAAGAACATTAGACTTACTTACCGGATAGAATACACATCACCTTCACCTTGCCTCAAAAGGCTTGTCAGATTTTCCTTTACGTGTAGTTTAAGTCCTTTACATAAAGCTTAAGTATAACTGTGGCTCTAGTTATGGAGGAATGAAATCAGCTGGAACAAATTCATTGAAACCTCTGAAAAAAACATGAAGTGTTCCTTGGCATGTTGGTAATCATCTGGAGAAGAAACAGTGCATTTTTCTCAGCGGGAACTCTTCAAGCGGTAGGAAAGCAAAACAGTTCTACTGGATTTTCATGGATGTGGTGGGAGAAAATGAGGCCTTACAGCAGTTCTTTGAAGGTAAGAGTCTAGTTTCAAGAGGAAGTCTTAAAAATTTTTGGTGGCAACAAAAACACAGTAATTGTTTGGGGGTAACTGAGGAAGGAAGGAGGAAGATGAGCCCTGAAACCCAAAACTCTGTTTACACAAAGCTATTGTGTAAGGCAGTGAAATAGTACAAGTGGTACAGATGTGCAGCAGTGCCTTTTTCTTTGTACTCCGGCCAGGAAACCAAAAGACAGGTGGACTCAGCAGAGCCTGCAGTACTGCCATGGTAATTGCCTTGAAGAAAAACTGGGAAGTGAATGAGGTCTCCTTGCAAGTTATCACTTCTGAAATCTTCATGATTTTCATGAGGTTGGAGATCTTGCTCCTTGCTCAGTCTTGTCAGGTTAAAGAGGGTTTTCTTTCCGCTGATATTCTTCTGAAATGGCCTGATAGAAATTGGTAATTGTGGCAGTATCAGGATCCTTCTGAGAAGGTAAACTTGGATATTTTTGTCTTTTTCCTGGGATCAGCTGTCATTCTGACTTTTTCCCAAAGACATTTTCTGTTCAAGCAGGTTGCATTAATTTCCTGACTTTTTGTTACTGCATAATTTACTTTCTAATGGATTCCATGATAAAACTGCATTTCTTAGGCTCTGCAATAATGTGATCCAAAATGGCTGTTCAAAGTCCTTTTACTTTTTATTTTTTATCAAGAATTTTCTTTCCCTTTCTCCCATTTGCACTTTGCCCTTATTTATTTTTTATTAACCTTTTTATACTAAACTTTTTCTGTATTTGTTCTTCTGTTACCTGTACGGGGTATTCATGTGATCCTAATCTCAAAGTAACTTGGCAAACTTTACCTTGTTGTGATTTTGTTTCTTTTTTTTTCCCTGCCCCTCTGTTGGCCTTGGTGAGAGATGGCAATTGTAACTTTTAAGTTTTATTTTCAAACTAAGAAATTGAAGATTCTCCAACATTGATCAAGAAAATGTATTTAAGAGAAGAAATTTGAATCAGTGAATCACGAACTAGGGCTGCTAGCTTGCAAATGTGTTGTTTATAGATGTTAGGAAGTTCATACCATGTTCCTTAAGTTCAGTTTAAGTTGTGGAGGTTAAAAACTAAGAAACTTTCTTGGGTTTGCTTTCAGCAACATACTTTTTACCAGGCTGTTTGTTCAACCACTGCATTGCATAGCTGATAAATGCTCAAAATAGTGTTGGACATGAATTATATAAGAAAATCTCAGAATTTTTTTTTTAGGAACCTACTTGGAAAACATGATTTTCTAGGGAGTAGTCTAGGTTCTGTTGGCTTTTATGACACTGATACTGCGATGGTAGTATTGCAGAAATTTTACCTGTATGAGCTCTTTAACTAGAATTAATACTTTTAATTCTATAATTAATAGTTTAACTCTTTTAAGAAGATAGCTTGGTAGTCTGTGCCAGTGTGAAAGGAAGAAACCCTGTTGATTCCAATTAATTGCAGGAAAAATGAAACATCTTGGGATGTCATGTTCCTTTGGTGATGTCGTGTGGTTCTGCTGTGTCACACTAGAACGTGGCAAAGGCCTGCTAATGCCATACAGTGTGCAGGGATGCCGTTGGATGGCTGAAGTTCGTTTTCTGAACGCAGATATGTGTCAAGGCTACAAGAGGTAATCATTCATTCAGTATGGGATAGACTACTCTTGCTGTTAAACCATAGGTAAATCTGAAAAGGGAGAAAACTGAATTAAAGTGGTGTTAGCTCTCTTTTCAAGCAGGGGTTACGTTTACTAAATACAAAGCCAGCTCTAACTTATGGCCTCTCTCCAGTTTAGCACTACAGTTTGTGTGCTGGCTTTATAACACCACCTCAGGACGCAAGAGTCAGACTGCTAGTGCTAATTTGGTGACCTCTGCGAGTAGTCATAACAGTGTTAGAATACTGTCTTTCCAGGCTATGAAAAAGCTGAATCCTGCAGTATCAAGTGGGGAATGGTGATCGGTGGTTCAGTTTTGGCTTACAAACGTAGCTGGCAGCTAAGCTCATTTATAGATCTGCTTTGTAAGATGATTTGAAATTCATGAGCAAAAAGGATCCCATTTACCCTGTTGCTTTAATTCCTTACAGGGCATGTTTGTTTTGACACTCATTAGTAATGTAAATGTGCATCTGCAATATTGAGGGGACAGTCTGAAGCAAGATTTTTTTTCAAGGAAAGTGAGATAATTGTTTTCCTGATATCACTTCTTTCAGTAGGTCATAGACCTCTTAGATTTGATATGACTCTGGGATTTGACCTTGGCCTTTTCTCATTCAAGTAAATGGCTTTTCTCTTGCCATGTGGCTGTTTTGGGAAGTTCTTTTCTTTTTTTCTGTTTCGTTTCACTTGCACACTAGAGGTTTCATCTTTGATGCAGGTTTTTTCTATTATTTCTGTTGAAATGAGTATTTAAAACATTTTGCATTTTAGAATCAATAAATTCCTATTTGTCAAAGGAAGGTCAGAGCTCCTGATTAGCTCTTCTGCCTGTGTGTGGTAGAGTAGTCCTTGCTGATGTTATCAATGGGTTGAGAAACCTGATGGAAGGTCAACCTAGTTACAGTGTTAAACTCAATCTTTTCTTTTTTTCTTCTTGTGAGGTACACTGAGGTGTCTGAAATGCATATGCTTGGTCTCAGACTCTCCACGATCTAAAGAAATCTCTTGGTGGAATCACTACCTCTCTGTATACTTATATTCCATGTTACCCATACAGGAGCATAATTTAGAGCTCCTGTCTGTTCAGCAAGCAGGTATTACTGAACACTGACCATGTTCTGTGTGCCATTTTTACACCTTGAGCTGTATTTAACGATTCTTCCCTGTGTAGAGTAGCTGATACTACTACACAAATCTAACTACAGATGGCTGGAAACTTCCTGGCATCCTCTTTTAATGTTGGGAAATGATCAGTTTAGCATTGTAGCATTGGTTTTTAGTCAATACTATTTCTCTGTCTCCCATCCTTCACTTTGCATTTAGATACCACTGAAAAGGAGGCAATGGATTTAAATGCAGATATACATAAGGCACTACACAGAAGTGTTGGGAGAATTAATCATGGCAGGTTTTTTGGGGATGTGACTGTTGGTTACAGGACCATAGAGTGAAGCTCAGGAGCCAGGTGATCAGAGGCTCATGGCTGGAGTAAAGGAAGGAATGACTGCCAAAGAGCAACTGCCGGATTAGGAGACTGGCGTTCATATTGCTCCTTTGGGGCCTGCAGCTGGGCATTAGGGACAGGCTAGGCCAGAATGGACAAAGAAACAGAAGTCAGTGGAAGAGCTGACAATTTTTAGACAACTCCTCCTCTGCTGAAACAGATCCCAGTGCAAGCACAATGCCAATGACCTGGAAAGTACATTTGGAAAGAAAGAATGAAGTTGTACAGGGCAGCAAAATGTACTAGCTCTTCCATGCACCTGGATCACGAACATTCATTACTATCATCTTCCTGGTGTGCTTCCTTCTTCTCCCAGCACTGAATTACTTGTTCTTTCCTTCTTCTTATTTAACCGTTCATGCAAAGTGGAGAGATTAAGAAGGACTAATATATATTGCTGTTGTCATCACTTTGCAACAGAGCTAATCTCTGGACTGTGGGATGCCCATTTGAAAGGCCTTATCCTTGTTTGATTCATAGCTGTATTCCTTGATTCAGAAGAGCCTGTCTCTGACCTTGGTCAAAATAAAAGATTCTCGGTTTTGTGGTACAGGAAAGACACTTTGTATATGACCTCTGGCCTCATGTTAGTAATAAAGGTATGAAGGCTAGGCAATTTGAACAGGAAAACAGGTGGGTAAAATAAGGAGAAGGTGATGGAATAATTTTCCCAAGGACTATATAAGTAAAAGGAGAGGTGTTTGTGGTTCAGGGTGGGAGTGTCCTGCATTCAGACACGAAGAATGAAAAGATGAGTCTCCAACAAGTTTGAGGAAGGCTGCTAAGGAAAGCCAGGCTCTTTTATACTCAAACTGGTTTTGCAAAGTGCTGTGCTGCTGCTTCACAACTTGCCATATTAACAATTTTTCTGAGGCAAGTTGGTGTGCTGCACCTATTGAATCTGTTCTTCTCTAGTGTGTGGCAGACAGGTTTATATACAATGTCAATATATTGAGATCTATCAGTAGCACACCTGCAAGTTGCTATCCCTCCGTGAAAGGCAGTAAAAATTAAGCCTGCAGCAGCAATAACTAAACAGTACCTAGATTAATCAGTGATCACAAAGCAATTCAGGAAATGTTCATTAGCAATGTAAATTTATGTATTGACAGACACATGAGGAAATTCCTGTGCAAGGTGGTGGATATTTAGGTGCTGCTTCTTGTTAAGTCCTTTTCTAAACACTGAAGGAACTGTATCAGTCAGAGACATCAGAAAACAACTGAAGATACATTATGATATGACTTTTTACTGTACAAGCTAGTACAGTGAGAAGACAACAAACACAACAAAGGCAGTCACTGCTCCTCTGCTCAATGGCAGCGATTAACCTTTTGTGTTCTCCCATGCTGCCACAGAGCTGAAGGGACAGGGTTGGTGTCAGACACGGGGCTGAGCCACACAGCTCTGCGTGTGTGGGCTGATCCATTTTATCTTGCACAGAAGTGGAACAGAGCCACATGTAGTGCAAGCAGGAATGTCAAGGTCCTTATCTTGTTTCCTCTGTGACTGGGCACACCTGTATTTGCGGAAGGCTTGCTGGAGAGGTGTGGAGCCTGCAGAGGAGGACTGCTTGGTTGGGTTTTTTAGAGATCTCTGGTTGACTTTCTGTGAAAGTTGTCATGAAGTGCGGAAACTTTATAATCATAAAATCTGTTTATAGCCTTCAGTTACCAAGCAACAAAGGGCAAAGTACTGAACCTTTCTATTTGTTAATACATTTAACATGGTAGTGGGCTGGGTTTTTTTTGAGTAGGAGAAAAGGAAACCACCAAACATTTCTAAAGCTTTATTTGTGCTTTCTTTAAACTCAGATGGTGGATATTTAAATTGAGTGTTTCAGAAATTCACTTGCAGTACTAATCCAGAAAGTGGATCTGAGACAATGTCTGAGCTTCAGCGCAACAAACTGTTTTGACCCCAGTGTAAAGGAGTTGGAAATTATCTTCTAAACCTCTTTTCCCAGTTGCAGATTGGAGTCCTTCATCCTCCTGCTGTAGTAGTTCACTGAAGCCTTAATGCCATACATGCACTGCTGTTTGCCTGGTGCTGCCCTGTCATCTGCATCTGCCCCTGCATTTCTCATCATCCTTTTTCCCAGAGTGACTAAACCAGGAGTGAAACCCACCTGTTAGATATAAGGCAGGATGGATTTGATTTTCCTTTGTGTAGGAGTATGGGCAGCATTAATTAGTATGAAACATGATTCCCTCTGAATTTCTGTCTTCTTTAATTTTAGGGCAAGATGTCCATGGAGCCTGGGAGAATCCCATGGTGGATACAAGCATGTTGGAAGAATTCATTAGTAGTGACATAGAGTTTGGTACCTTGTAAGTATTATAGCAACAGATACTTCCCCTCCTTAGCCACATCTCTGAAATTGTTTTGATTAGTGCCATGATTAAATCTGAGTTTCAAGAGGATTGTGGCTCTCTTGATACTGTTTCTTGAAGCTCTGTAAGAAGATTTGGAAAAAATGAAGTACAGACAGTAATAGAAATACGGTTGTCTTGTTCAACAGAACGAATGATAAAAGTCTGAGTTGATTCAAAACTGTTAAGCTAATTGTGGCATTAAATACAAAGCTGTTACTTTAACATCCCTGTAAATGCCAGTTTACTGTTTGTGAACAGAATAAGTGATAAAAGTGAGACTAGTGTATAAATACACTGAGAGAATAATGGAAATCTCCCAGTTTGCGGGAAGCAGAGCTACTGTTTTCATCCTGATACTTAATTCAGGACAGAAACTGTCCATTAATCTCTTTTGAGACTAAGAGATTCAAAGAGGCATAGTGCAGAGGTTTATGGTCAAGAGTGGAAAGATTATGATCTATCAAAGACTTAAAACCCAAATCTTTCATCTAGACAATGGTCAGATGACTGTTGTGAATGTACTAATGGACTGACACTTGCATTTGCCAAGAAGCAGAGCAAGAGGAGATGTTTTAAAAATAATTAAATGAGATTTTTCATTCTAGACACACTCAGCAGTACACATGTTTACTTACAGTGGGCTAAATAGGCTTATGCCTGTGCTAAATCATGAATAATGAATTTATTCTCTCTGCCCAAGCTATAAAAATAAAGAATGAAGAGGAGTTTATGTGTAAATATCCATAACCTTTATTTTTAGAGTCACTAAACATGTTTTAGGTTAACTGGATTATTGAACTCCTGTCTGACAATTTTAAAATGTTATTATTTGACTTTTATACACAAAATATAGCAGAGCTATGAATGTGTATATATATGCTATTATGTAGCTTAGGTAAGTGAGATATTATAGTTACAGAGCTACAAAGTATTTACATGCAAGAAAACCATTTGTAAAGCTGTTATAGGTTTGAAGGCTGAACAGAAGTTTACACTAATAGTACAGTCATACTTTGTTATTTCTGGGATTAAGAACATTTTCTGAATTGTTAGATCTCTACAAGTCAAATTGTTAAGTATTTGTCTCTATTACAGACTGTTTGTGCATAAACAGAATAGAATCTCATAAGGGAACTTGCCAAAACATGTCAAAGGAGAAAAATACTAAAAACCTTCATATATACATATAAAATGCACATCTCCATATTGGCATGTACAATACTGAATGGAGAGTGCAATGAAAAGGGTGCTGTTACCACCACAGTCTTGGGGACACCTGGAAATTTCCATTAAAGGTCATCTTGCATCAGACAGACCATCAGCGTTACATTTATTGTTCTCTTGCATCACATGTGAAGTACCATGTGATTTCCTCATCTTTTCCTACAGTAATAACTTCCTCTTCATCAGCGAAAGGAGCAAAAGGGTTGCTGTGTCCTTTCCTAAGTAGGTATTTAATTGATACACTGTGGCTGTAATACACAATAATTTAAACTACAGATTATTTTTTTTCCTCAAAAAAGCACAGTATCAGTTTCAGTAAAGTTCTAACTTGGAGACATATCCCGACTACTGCTGTACTTCATAAATACTTTCTTTCTCCTAGAAAGTGTCTGTATTTTACTGAAACATTAACTTAAAGCAGAAATCAAGCACCTAAGACAGCATTTGAAACCAGAACAGGAAGTCTGTGGAAGTGAAGTTTTAGACTTTTATAAGTGTACTTTTTTTAAATTTTAAAAGGCACAATTGGAATTCAGTATCTCTGGATCAAGTATCCCATAGGAAAAAAGAATTACATGTTTACTAACTCTATTCAAAGTTGAAAACAAGGTTTAGAGTGTAGTCATGGTATTTAAAAGCACCAGAAAATCTATTTTGAAGGAAATAAAAGAATATTCTAACAAGGAATTTTAAAATTAATTTTTAAAGAGGAATCATGTAGTTGAAGCTAACCCGAAATGCAGGGTTGTGGATGTGATGTGTTAGAAAACCACTAGAAATACCATTATGACATATGCAAGCATGTGTCAAAAGTAATAGACTGTAACCAAAAATGCAACTGCCTCTCTCTGATGTCATCCAAACTCAGGAATACAAAACCTGAAGTAGAAACAGTAGGACAAAAATTGGGTGATACAAATTTTTCACTGATGCTTGAAAATATTTGCTATGTATGTGGGAACATGTGTTTTATGAATATGAGTGTTCTCTTTAAGGAATTTTATTTTTTTCAGCTTTTACCAGAACACTGGGCCTTAGCCAAGGAGGTGTGTCTCAGTAAATTTCTGTCACCCTTCCTTTGCTTTAGCATTTTTAGCCTAACATGCATCTTGAGCACTTGCCTTTCAGGCACTTCAAAGCAGTGTTTGAGCTGACATTTCATAGAAATACCTGAAAGAGTTGAGAACCCAGTCCATTTCTTGAACCTCCATCTATTTCTAATGTAACACAGGAATCCTCTGTAGTTTTTTAAATGTCAGCAAGATGGCATAGGATTTTCTCTACCTTAAGCTGCTATGAAGGCACCACTGTTGACTGAAAAACTTGAAATAAATATGTGTGACAGACCTGTGCCCTCAGCTGACTGAAGACAGAACCACTGGTTCGCTCTACTGGTCTGCTGTTGGGCTTAGGATGCTCCTGTTTTCATTGCAGAAGGAATGAAGTGGTTTTGCTACACACTGTGGGAACCTCTGCTTGTTGCTAGACCAGTGGACTTGGTCTAGTTTAAACTATGGTGTAGTTCCAGGTCTCACTTTAAGAAAGAAATCCTTTACCAATGTCTAATAAGAGAAACATTGTAAAAGCAAAATAAAGTATCACAAGGACATATGATACAATATAATCAAGCATATATACCAGAGAGTAAATAATCAAGAACCTTTCAAATCTCAGGCAGGTGAGTGGACTGTTGGAGACAGATCTCTCACCTTTAGTCTAGGAGAATGGGCCTTAAATCCCTTGTGAGGGATATTCAGAGTTACTGGTAGCCTGGAGGTAGCTGAAGAACTGCTTATGGGGAGGAAGGAGGATTGAAGTCAGCAGGCTGTGAAGGTGGGGTTTGGGGAAGAACAGGTAAGGATGGGGCCTCCTGGCATGGCAGGGAGGTGGGAGGGCCATAGGAGATGGTCTGATGAAGCATAAGTGATGTTGAAGCATAAGATGGTGGGCAGTGCTTTCTGAAGACTCTTGTCAGAAGCCTGGTGGTCACCCATCTGCTTTCAGCATTGGCTGTTGTCATCCTCCACGTCTTGCTCCAGTAGAAATTAAAATCTCTTTTTCATCCCTAGGCAAAGCCAGCTGCCAGACTCCCCACCGGACTCTGGATCAGAACCATGTTCTCCACCACAGCTACAGAGTAGGTGACGTGAATTCAGTTTCCCCCAAGCTTGTACCAAGGTCTCCAGCTCCTCTCCCATGTTCTTATTTTCTTGTCCATTTATTTCCTGCAGCCCCATGGTATGATACGACATGGCCCAGTGGGCTGCAGCCTCCGCTCCCATGCCCATCTGCTGTGGCACCCAGCAAGCTTCCCTGCAGGTTCATGGAGGCTTACTCTGACCCCAGTGCCACTGGGCATCCTTGCACCATCTCCCAAGGCTGCAGTCTGAAGATGGAAAATCCTGTGACTCCTTGGAATCATTCTACATCCTCCAGCTGTTTGGGTTTTAATTATTCATACTTTCAACCTAATGCATCTCATATTTCTGGGTAAATGATAAAACTTTTATGCAAAGGATGAGACAGATACGAAAAAAAGTAGGGCTGGTAGAAGACATGGTTTAAGACTGGTTGTAAATCCCTGTGGGTATAGGGTTTTCCACAGGATGGCAGTGTTTAGACATTTTTGAGGTGCTTGTGGTTGAGGGTTCTTTAAAACATCTTGATTGCAGTTCGAATTGGAAGTAGGAATGGATTTCAATTTTTAAAACATTAGAAGGCTAAGGAGGGTTCGACGTGTGCTTTATAACTGGATGATAGAAATACTCATGTGTTTTGCAGTACCCATTTTAGGGATTTGTCCATAAGTATCTTGTAAGTATTCTAGCAAGTGACATAAGAGAAAAGAAAAAGTCATACCTATGGAAGCAAGTGAAATGGTATTCATATAACATCTGCCATATTAACTCACCTGTATGTTTTGGATGCCTAATTATTTAAAATACACCAGTATTTTAACATTAACTGTTAAAATACACTTACCAGTGCAGGCATACAACCATGATACCCAGTAAGAATGCATTGACATGGAGAAACCTTAGTTTGAGTTCCTACTGGCCCTGACTGAGACTTGGAATTTGGCTTGTTTTTATCCCCCATCCAGAAGGAATGATCTGTTAGGATATTCTAGTTTACATTCTTTAGTATCAAAACTTTGGAATAAGTTTTTTTTCCTTTTGCACAAGGATGCATTTTTTGAAATCTCACTCCCTGGGGAAGGGGAAGACTGTTACCTGCTACTGGTGTTTTCTGGTGTACAAGAACAAAAATGCATTCGTGCTCAGTGCAGTACAATTATTCAAGATAAAAGCTGTGATTTTAATGCAGATGCCAGGAAACAGTAAGTCCTGCCACTTATGCACTGTGTATATTTTTTAAAAGAGATCAATTTATTTATTCATATGAAATAATAAATAAATAAATTGTGTTTTGGAAGGAAAAAATGGGATAATTCAGTTTTAAAAAGCCAGTAATAATTTCCTCCCCTTAGCAAATCAGAATTTGGATGACAATGTAGTTAAAACAGGATCATAAATACATGGGTGTTCTCTTGTTATGATTCTGTAATATCTGTATTTAAACTTATAAAGAAGTAATACAACGTGTTTTTAAAAAAGTATTTCTGCAGAATCAGGCAAAAAAAGGAAGCTTTCCCAATTACTGGGTGATGTCACTGATTCTCCACTGCAGTCTCAGGACTCCAGACAAGGTAAGAAATTCGTGAAGATGAAATTTAACGTTTTATGCCATAGACAATTGAATACTTTTAAGAGCATAGCTCCTGCTGGCTCTGAAAAGGTAGTGGTATTACTGGTCTGTACTCCACTACCAGGTTTGGAGGAATTTACCTTTTCAGTGATTTGGAAAACCAGGACCTATTTATATTTGGTGGAGAAGCATTAGAGGTTCATGTTTCCTGAGGATTCTCTGGACAGAGTATTCTGCCCTTTTCTATGCGTGAGTGAACCTGAAATACATAGATGATACCGTACTCTGCTGACTTTGCCTGTCACTAAATTGACTGGGCAAAGAAACCATTTTGGGTCAGCTTTACAAGGAATTAATGTGGTAAATGACTAAAGAGATTTCAGTTTCCCTTTATCACCTCCACTCCATATTTTTTCCATGAAGTGTATCCATGCACAAACTGGGTGAAAGCTGTATGTTCTTTCCCACCTCTTCCCCAAATTAATTTGGTTCATTGTTTTATCAAGATAAGAATGCTAAATTTATAGCAATTGATACACAAAGGCTTATCAGGCATGTACAGAAATGAATCAGCTTCTGTGAAGTGTGAAGCTCTCTACAAATGAACAGTTTGTAATGAACAGTTTATCTGAGGAATTTTCACCCATGTCTGTTAGTGAAAATTTTGAGAGTTGCTTGTTATTCCTTCAGAGTAAGTTATTTTTCAGCATTAAATCGATCTTTTAGAATACTTTTAATGAGTAGCAACTGGATTTAGCAGGTTACTTTTCCTTTGGCATCTATTATTTGATCAGTGTTTCTTGATTGTGACTAGTCCTCTCAGTCAACCACTGCTGGAAAGAGAAGACAAACAGACACTTCTGTATCTAAAATTGCTATTGCTGTTTTTAATGCTTAAAGACATAGCTTTGAAATAGGCTTTCTTTAGGTGTCACTGTTAATAAAATCTCACATGTGCATTGGAAAAAGAACACAGACATTGGTAAAAGTGGCTTGGGGATCATGTAGAAATAAGGTGTAAATTTCTTTACTGTGGCATTTTATGTATATCTCTCTCTATATATATATCTATATATATCTTTACTTGGCTGTGTGTCAGAAGCAAGGACTTGCAAAAGAAGCTTGGGCTTGAAATGATTCTATAGGCTCTATCTTACTATGCTATTGCTGGCTGTGGGTAAATCTTAGTTTATATGCTCAATGACATATTTTGTCCTATCCTTACTGCACTCTATTTATCTGTCTCTCTTATCACATTCTCCTCTGTCTTCATAAAATGTAAGTATCAGAGAATTGTGGTTAACCCTGTCTATCTCAGAAATTTATAATTTATAGTATCATAGCAGTAACCAGATCAACCAGAGGTAGTGGTGAATGTGCTTGCTATTGGAAAACTGTGCTTCCTGCTGTATGTTCTTCAGTTTAAATCTGTAGTAGAGAGAATGAGAAACAAATGTAATTATTTTGCTTAATTGGTTCTTGCAGTGTTGCAGATGTACAGTAAAATGCTTAGCTTTCCTTTTTCCCCCTCCCCAAAGGAGAGAATAAAAAATAGGAAGTGCTACTTCTAATAATATTTTGCAAATATTGCAATATTTCCTAGTAATATTTTGCAAATCAGGAAAGCTGAAAAATTTATTTTCTAGAGCAATCTTCTGGAATGACTGCAAAGGACAATCAGATTAAAATATCTATGCAATGCATTTATGATTTATATGTATGTGTATATATGTAAATATATTTATAAAAATGTTTATGTAGGACTTTCGGCTAGTTCCAAAAGTGATAACTGAATTGTCACTATGTCTCTACAGCAACTCTTAAGGACTGTGCTGCTGAACTGCAAGAATATGACAGTGATGGACAGAATGCAGCTTTGGAAAAATGCTGTCAAGCTCTAACATGGCAACCATATCAAACGTCTCAGTGGAACAGCTTGTTTAACTCTAATTACGAAAAATTGTAAGCACTGATGTTTGCATCTGAAAACGTGGTTCCTTGTGGTTTTTTCTTTTTTTTTTCCCTGTTATCATAGTTTTGTAGGAATAAACAATACATTTGGCATCCTTTGTTCTTACTGGACATAAGATCAGAGAAGCAAATATAACAGGCATGATGAAGTATGACCTTGCAGATGTATCAGATAAGTAGATCTTTAAACACTGGTTGAAATTCATGGCAGGTTTTCTGATTTCCCTTCTGGGATTTAGGGACTAAAGAAAAGTGAGTTAAAATACCAGTTAACTTTTTGTTTATTTTGTCAAGCTCATTGGGGCAAGTAATTACCAAGCATTTGGCACCTTTCCTTCTAGAGGCCTAAAACATTAAAGAAAAATGGAATTAGAAGATAACTGTATTACTTCTGAGCTCATATAACCTAAGTCTTAAAAACTATAGACACCTATGTATGGCATGCAACTGTTTTAGTTAAAGGTTTAGAGTTTTCCTGTGTAAATCAAACTGTAAATATTTTTCTTTTTTTGGCCACATGATCTGGGAAAGGTCATTCCAAGTTCACTTTACATCCCTGATTTTCTTCATTCTAATATTTAGTGAATGAACCCTTTTAACAAATTAAGCCTTTTCTACAGCATCTGGTTAGTTCTTCAGGATTGGTACACAAAATTTGTCACTGTCTCCACAGGAATTATATTGCATAGTAAATTTTAATGTTCCTCTAGCCTAGCCTGCCGAAAACTCTCATGGGAGTTGAGGTTGTATCAGTGTCATTAGTGGACACTGATGTTCCCTGTTTGCACACTGTGATGGGAGCAGAACACATTTTACTGTGTGAGGTCAACAGCAGTGCCATTGTTCCAAGATGCACTGTAATTACAACACATTGCACAGATTTTTTGAGTAGTGGTCCTGTATTCTGTTAGCCTCAAAAGACTCATGTGCTTATCATTATTCATTGTAGATGGATTGATCCTATGCCTTCAAACTGCTGTGCCTTCTTTAGGGGCATTTCTCAGGTTAATCATTATTTTCCATTTTATTCATACAGTATTTTAACCTTTTGGTAATTTAATTTTCACAACAAAAATGCTATTAGCTAAGGTGGATTCATTAGAAAAGGTTACTCTGCCGTTAGTTATGCCCTGCATTTTGTCTGATGGCACTGTCTTGGCCCCTTGCCCCATATCGGTGAGGCTCTGTTCCAAAGATGTTGTCTGAAGACTTAAATTCTGAATAGAAAAAGGAATTCGAAGCATATTTCCAACAGGGGATGCTTGTGTGACAGGGATATCCCTTGCTACCTAAAAGTTATTTACTGTAAGACTCACCATTCTTTGTGCACTAAGAACAAATTATGTGTTTGCTCTTAATTACTGTAAATGACATACTCAGAAAATTATAACACAGAATTGCTCTTTGGGAGTCATTGTTCCAAACACTTCAACTTGGAGCCATGGAAATGTTTAATTTTTGCTTCTCAAACTGTTTGTCTGCATGCAAGCAAATAGTCTGAAATTGCTTTAAGAATATGAGTTAATGAACTTGCTACACACCTAAATCTGAAAAATTACTCCTTTCCCTACTATGAAGTACATACATTTCCTACATCAATAAAAAAATTACCCACTGTAGGAAGGAACTGGAGAAGTTTTACTTCCTTAATAACAATGGTTTGAGTAGATGGTGGACACTTCATTATAATTTTAAATATGAAGTAACATACGACTTAGTAGTTTTGAAATAGTTCCCTTTTTCCCTTGTCCCAGATAGTCAGGGATTGTTTGAAAGGGGAACTTTGTTCATAATTTATAAAAACATAATAAAGTCTGTATGTTTCTTATGAAGTCTGTACCTTTTGCTTTTTCCAACAAATAATATGCAAATGAAAGGAAGAGTTATGAAAAGCCATCTTCACTAATTGAGTTAATGAGAGGTTCTCAGTAGCATAAGACAAGATCATCATTATCAAACTTTCATTAGCAAGAAAACTCAGAGCCTTTATAAAGTAACCTTGCCATGTAGTCCTGTTATTTCAGGATTATCCATCACTTAAATCAAAGCACCGGAAACATTGTGGGATGGTGAGTTCACTGTCTCTTCTAGAAGGATCTTTTGATACCTTTCCTTGTTTACTGTGAGTCATAAGGACAGAGTACTCTTGCTCTTTGAGTGACAAATTAACCCTTTGAATAAATAAAATAGGCTTGAGTAGGAAGGCCAACATATAAAGGAGAGTTTTTTAGTCATCTGGCCAGAGGGTCAGTACCGATACTTTCCTTTGGCTTGAGTAAAGCCTTATTTGAATCCCAGTAGCTTCTGCAGAAGAGCCTGGTGTGGGAATCTGTGAACAAAATGAGGAGTCTTGCTGGCTCATTAGCACTGACTGCAGACTGTTGCTTATAGCAGTGTTACAATGAATGATTAAATATGCTAAAAGATTTTGTTGAGATTTTAGATGCATAGACTTCCTTTATATCAGATTTGTAAGTGAGGATTGTGTAAGCCTCTCCACCTCTGGTTTGCAAACATTTCATGTGTCAGATTAGAATTAAAGGACGCATTATATGCATTTTCATTTTTACACCTATGAGAGGCTATGAAGAAAATTCTGGTAGAACTGGTGATTGTAAGGATGTGTTTCAGCTCCCATTTTGCCTCTAAAAATCAGATGGATTTTCAGACCACATAAAAAAATAGAAACTCGAGATGTGACTCAAATATGTCGGTACTTAAAGTTGCTATTCTTTCTTCTTGTTTTTGTAGACCTGCTGTAGGATATCACATTGTCACAGATAAAGGATTTAATTTTTCAACAGCAGATGATGCCTTTGTGTGCCAGAAGAAGAATCATTTCCAAATCACAGTCCATATTAGAATCACTGGACATCCAAAATATGTCAAAACTCAGCTGGGGGGAAAACCAATAGAAAAGTTTTACTTGAAAGCTTATGGAATTAAGGTGAGTGTTTATCCTCTTTGAGATTATTACTTTTAGTTATCCATATAATGAGGTAAAAGACTGTTTTCTGAGTAATTTTTGACCAAGATCTGACAAAGGAGAACTCTTTCATGCTACTAGTGTCTCCTATGTGGAACAGAATTTCCAGTATGGGTCCACAAACCTGCATATACGAAAGTAGTAAGAAATTGTAATGTCTGAAAGATTTTACCAGTTTTTTTTTTTACTTACTACCAACATTCAGTAAAAAAATTCATGTAGTTGTTTTTCACGGCAGTTACTCCCAGTTTTGCTTAATTCATTCTAACGCAGAGGAAATTAGCGAATATTTCTGTCATCTGTTCCCATCTGAAGCAAAGTGCTGTTTGGCACCATTCCAGAAAGGTACAGAAATAGATGTTAAAATAACGTATGGAACATGGAACTACCTTACGTAGGTTTAGTTCTCGTGCTGAATATCTGCATTTATGCTTTGGCATAGAATGAGCCAATAACAGCCCAGATTCAGAAAGCAATTTTTCTTTTGCAAATTATGCATGACTTTACTTTTTTTTTTTTCCCTTTCAAATTACATACACAGAAAGACTTGGATCTTCAGACTAACTGTCAATTATCAATCAATCCTGAGTCAGTTCCTGTATTAATTTCTATGTAGTTCCATTAGAAACAAGAGAGATTTCACCATTTCTGACAAAATTTGCCTATTAATTTCTATTTCCATTTTTATGTGTTTGAAAATTTAATATTCTTGTAATTTTTGAAAATTATTTTTCCTTTATAGGTGGAAGCTCCAAATCAAACAATTACTATTGAACAGTCTCAGTCAGATCGAAGCAAAAAAACTTTCCATCCTGTTAAGTAAGAATTTTGAGGAAATTATTCCATTTTATTTCAGTATGTGGTCGGTTTGAAATGTGAAATAGTTGTTTCTTGAAAACTTATAGTAGCTCTAAGCCAGTTTTCTGATTTTTATCCAAATTCAATTCTGGGTACAGAGATAGGGTACAACATATACCTGGTTGCCCTTCAGTAAGAAAAATTTTCAGCAGCTTTACAAATGTGTTAAGTATGTCTATCAAAAATGTTTATATTCAGCTAGCACACTCTTGTATGCTGCTTAGAGCTATATGGCAGATGCGTTTTGAATCTTAAAAAATGTCAGTAACGTTCCTGTCCTACAGGGGCATGAGATATATTTGCACTGCTTTTAAGGGGGAATGGCTCTGCTAGAAACATTCATGCAGCATCGTCCTGGAATTCTACCATTCTTCAGCATCTTAACTCACTGGCAAAATCAATGTTTATTCTTCTGGCATAAGCGTCTTCTGTTGGAGCTGTTCTGTTCTCTATAAATAATTAAATCAGCCTTATAACACAAAGAGATAAAACAGTGTCAAGTTAGACAGGACAGTGCTGGGATAAAGGCTGCCCTATAATATTAGTGAAACTCAACTTTGAGCTTGGGAGAAGAGCTCGATTTTCGCTCAATTATCACTATCATGACATTTTTCTTCCTTTTGCTTACTGACAAATATGTATGTAAATTGTTTCATATGTGACTGTTTGGTGGACTGTAGTTTTATCCATGCAAACTCTTTATTTGTATTATTTATCACTTAACAGGAGCAGCACCACTATGTATTTTATACTTCCAGATACACAAATTAGGTGCAGATGAGAAAAAGGACAAGGAGTAAAATCTATTAATTTTAATGTGGAAAGTCAGGTCCAATAATAAGCAAGCAGCCATTAACCTTGGCAAACAGTAAATAGCCATCATATGGAACACATACATTTATTTCATTCAAGACAAACAGACCAAGAAACACAAAACTCTTAGTAATAAGAACAGTTTGCCACTGCTAGTGCTTCATCTTATCTCCTAGATGTAGTCACTCTTTTTAATGTTTTTAGAAACCAAACTGCTTTTTTACTGGGGTTCCTCTCTTTTTTTCATTTGTCAGTTTTTCTTAGACCTGTTTTAATAAGTTTGAGGAAATCTGGCTTGAGCAGGTAGATGTCCAAATGCTTACCTCCATGATCTTGTCTCCTTTTCTATTTTAGAGTTGATCTGCCAGGGGACCAGGTGACTAAAGTAACGCTGGGAAGGCTGCACTTCAGTGAAACAACAGCAAATAATATGAGAAAAAAGGGGAAACCTAATCCTGATCAGAGGTATTGCTGTAGCTAGTTGATCTGTGTGTTGGAAGTGGAAAAGAGAAGGTCTGCTTTAGAATGAAGCTAATGGTTATGAAAAATCTCAGTATTATAAAATTTTGTTTCAAATTCTGTGCTACTTGGTATCTGCTTAAAGGCCTCATTCTCTAGAGTTACAGAATTATTGAGAATAAAAGACCCCCAAACCTCATCCTCATGGTTAGAGATCGTTTCAGGAAATCATAGGCAGAATAATGGGTGACAAAGTCAGGAGGCCAAAAAATGATCATTTTCTTCTGAGGAAAGAAAGGTTTTCCTCCTTGAATCTTCATTACTTAAATTTGTCAAAATTACTGTAACTTTGTTAATTTTCAGTGATTGTGGGGATTGTAAGAGCATTATTTCTTGAGAGTGAAAAAAAACCTTTTTATTTTCTATTATAACATACACACTTTAAAAAACATTCTGACTCTCTTTTTATGTATCTATAATAACAGCTGTATTTAAAACAATTTTTTTTTCTGTGAGAAGGCATTACTTTAATTATTGTCTTCAATAAATCAATTTCAAATTAGATATTTCATGCTGGTAGTTGGACTGTATGCTGTCTCTCAGGACCAACTTTACCTACTATCTGCAAATGTCTCTGAAAAGATCATTGTGAGGGTAGGTATAAATTTATATTGCTTTCATATAAAAGTATTAACTGTTTTCCTATTCACAGGAGATTTTGAGGGGGCATGATTATTGGGTATAAAATTACCACTGACTCAAAAAGATCGAGGGAAAAAAATTAAAATTGTATGTTGTATGAGTATTTTATTTTTTAATTATCAGAGTTTAAAAATGTTAAAAGTAGAGCTATAGAAGAATTTAAAAAGAAAGCTTGTTTTGTGTTCCAATACAAAATATGTTGATTTTTCCAGATTTTTTTTTTATTTGAGGTGAAACAATTTCCTGCACTTGCCAGGAATCTGGTAAATGCTTTCATTGGCTAGAGGCTTCATTTTCAAAGGAGGATAAGGAAGAAAAATATAAGGAAAGAAGGCCAACTAGCTCTAGGCAGATTAAGACGCACAGCTGTCCCTTTCCAGTGTGCTTCCAGAGAGTCCCACCTCTTAATTTGGTGGTAGTAATATAAGTTTCAGATTAGAAACAGGAAGAATTAGTCTCTTTTCCTCATAACCATTACTTTTCAGTCCCCTGATCCACATAAAGTTTTCCTTTTAGTACTCAGCTTTAGTCTACAGTTAGACCTGGAAAAGAGAAAAAATGCAAAGCTGGGGTGTAACGGGAGCAATGGAAGATCAGGGTTAGGAGAGAGAGAAAGCACAGATCCCCAGCATGAGTGGGATTGCTAGGGGACTGCCAAGGAAGGGTGGGGGCTGCTGAAAGCTTTCAGTCCCAGCCCCTTTTTCATGTGATCAGTAACTGGTGTTAACATTTGAACTGGGCATGGTCTAGGGGTTTGGTTATTTCTAGGGTGAATATTACGCTTAGGGCTTAGAAAGCTGGGAAATGTGTAGGTGCCATGTGGTGGGCTGCAAAGGATGGAGAGGGCCTCTGGAAGATCACATTTCAGTGAACTTTTTCTTGTGGATCAGTTGAGAAGCTGCTTCTTTTTGTGTTGGCTTTTTCTAGTCCTTGGGTTATAGAGTGGAATAGGTTAAGCATTTTGTTCTAGAGTCAAGTAAGACCAAGAGCTCTAGTGTATTAAGTGGGGCTAGGAAGGGGCTCCTAAAGAAAGGTGAGGGCTGTCAAAAGCTATTAGTCCTTGCATCAGTTTTTGCAGGCCATTACTTGGCCCATCATCTCCCTAGGCTTATGATTATGGCCTGGTTTAGCATTTGGGTTTGGAGAGAGCGAAAGGGCAAATTTCCAGCATGTGGGGTGTTGCACAGGGATTTCCAAAGGAAGAAGAGGGCTTTCAGATGGTTTCAGTCCTAGCTCCTTTTTTGTCTCAGCATTCTCTTGTGCCATGAACCCTCTATCTGCAGTTATGGTTAGGTTTTTGGAGGGCAATAAGGCTGAGAACTCCTTTCTGGGCAGAGTTGTGAAAGGACTTTGAAAGCAGTGTCTGGAGTTCAGCAGTTCTCTACCCTGCTGAGAAGTTTTATCATCCTGGCCATTGCTTTGGGTTCTTTTTATTTCAGGAAACTGAAACACTGTGTTTGCATCATTCCTACATATATAGTTTTTTTCCTTTTTTTTGTCCATTAATTTCCACAATACTGCTTTCATCCGAATTTCTCTTTCTGGATCTACAGTGTCACAGATATCACCTCTTTACTAATTTGAGAAAGCTGTTCCATTTTCACATTTGACTCATTCTTTTTGCCTTACAAGATAAATATTTTTAAGTAAGATTTAGAAATTTACATTTTCCTGTCATTTTTAATATTAGGTTCTTTTGAAATTTCAAGGAAGAGGGCTCCTTCAATGTGTGTGAGACAGTTTTTTAATAGGAATCCATGGGATGAGATTTTGCAAACATGGCAAAGGAAAAAGAAGGCAGAAAAGCAGGAAGATCAAGTGGCTGTGATCTGAGGTGGTGAAAATATCAACAGGAAGGCTAGAAAGAAAGAAAAGTAATTTTCCAGATGTCTAACAGGGCTTCAGTGGAGGGTAAAGTGAGTCAGCTCTGCCTTAAAGTGGCAAAGCTGTACAAATGCACTGTAAAAGAAAGCAACTCATGTTCTGGCCCTTTATACACTAAAACACAACAAAACTATCAGCTGAGTACTGGTTGTCAGGCATATCAGATCATGCTCTGATTGTGACAAACAGTGGTGAGTTCACAGCATTATGCCTTGTAGATGGCAAAGCCTTGTGAAAGCCTCCCTTCTTTAAATGACTGCAAACTTTTTATCATGATCATACTTTTGTTCAGACTCAGATTTTAAAGCCTGAATTCAAAGTTAAAAAAAAAATCAAAACCAACCCAAAACTAATTATGGAAATCAAATGCCCTTTCTAGTTATACACATTCTGTTGTTTTATTGGTGTTCTTTGAAAGACCCCATTTCCTTAACATTAAATTTCTAATATGAGTAAATTTAGAACATTACAGGGGATTTTATAAACCACATGTATTTAATATCTATCTTGTTTGCTATTTTCTGATTTCCAGTCTCAGCTAAATTTACTGGTAAATAAAGAATGGTTATGTGGCATAAGGTCAAAAATAAAATTTGGAAAGCTTTGGATATTGACAATTTTGCTTAAGGTGATAATAAAGTAGAATGCAAAGGAAAAAGCAATGAGGCCAATGCTGTGTGAGCAGAAACACTTAAAAGTAACTTCACTCTGTTTTTTAATGTTGGTGTGTTAGAAAAGCTCTTGAATACAATTTGAATATTAAAGATTTGGCATTTCATTTTCCCTGAATTTCTAATGGAATAAGCAATAGTACATCCATGCTATACTATATCTGTAAACACAAATTTTTCTTCCAGGCATCTAATCCAGGGCAGTTTGAGAATGACAGTGATGTACTGTGGCAGCGAGGACACGTTCCAGAGACGATAGTCTATCATGGTCGAGTAGGAATTAACACAGATGCACCAGACGAAGCACTGGTTGTCTGTGGAAATGCAAAAGTTATGGGCAGAGTCATGCATCCATCTGACAGCCGAGCAAAACAGAATATCCGGGAGGTGAGGACTGTGGAGTATTTAGGGCATTTATGTTTGCACCACAGCACATGTGTGGATGATTGTTCTGACACGTGAAGCAGATTCTTTATCCTGGGTGTGCTGAAATGCTGGCCTAAAGAAATCAGATGTACCACTGTGCTCTGTAGAACCACTGCCTATGGTCTTGGGAAGAGGCTGTGCGTGGAAGCTGGGAGTTGTCAAACTGAAGGGTAACTGGCAATACAACTACAAACAGCACTTTGATAATGGGGAGGGGGAAGATTGTCCATATTTTTCAATGTGAAGATCAGCCAAATGATTGTGTCAGGCTAGTGGCTATCTCAGTGATGTCCTAGATGCCATTCTTAGTGTTTCAACATATAAGTCTTGGTTTTGTCCAACTAGGTCGATACAAATGAGCAGTTGAGAAGAATAACACAAATGAGGCTGGTGGAATATGACTACAAACCTGAATTTGCATCTGTTATGGGAATAAAAGATACCCATGAAACAGGTATTCAGTCCGCTGTGTTCCCATTTTTCATTAGTGTCCATCCACTGTGCCATAGTGCCTTTTAACACCCCGCTATTTCATCCTCATTTCCTATGACACTGCAATTGCATACTTTGCTGTGTATCTCTTGTGATATAAAAATGCCAAAATCAAGTATTTCTGGTAATTTTACAACTTCTGTTTCAACTTTTTAAAGATAGGAGGTTATTTTCCCATAGGTTTAATGAGAATGAAGTACGTGATTACAAACAATTTTGTTCTTATTGCAGAATAATAAAAATTCTGAAGGTTTCTGGGTTTTTTTCTGTGGAACGGAGAAAAAAAAGTGAAATCCTGGATTTTTCTACCAGAGAGAAATTCTAGATCATCTTTGGCTCTGCCTTTAACTTTTAGGATGGTCAACAGAAAGCATATAATCATACTCAATGGCAGGCCACTGTGCTTCCTGACTTAAGTTTTTGTAATCTCGTGAACAGGAATAATAGCCCAGGAAGTGAAGGAGCTTTTACCTGAAGCTGTTAGAGAAGTTGGAGATGTTGCTTGTGATGATGGAGAAAAAATAGAAAATTTCCTCATGGTTGACAAGGTATGGTCTTGAAGAAAAAAACTTGATTACAATACTACATAAACACACAATAAAAGAGAAAAGGAAAAAACCCAAGTTTTCTGAATAAAAGTGGAGAGTGATTTCATAGCATTAGTTCAACAGGTGGGACTCCAAAATATTTTTTTGTGTTTAAGTGTTTCAGTTAATAAAGCGTTCCAGAAGTGAGCATTCTTCTTCCAGAAGAATGATGGCATTCTATTTGTTATATAAAAACTTCCATACTCTAATCCTGATATAACCTCTACATAGCAAATACAAATGCTACCTCTGTGTGCACGTTTTTTTGGCAATCTGAAGTCCTTATTATAGCTTCAAAATCATATACTATGAAATGTTTATGGCACACAAAGCAATTACCATGCTCATAGGTTGGAAACAATGCCTTAGTCACACAGGACTGCAGACAGTGCTTGTCCAGAACAGAGCGGCCCCTCTGTTGAGTGCTGGTTCACTGCAGGCCAAGGACCACTTCCCAGCTTTTCCCCACTTACAGCTGATAGTGAGAAGAGGGAAGTTTTAAAAATTGGTAACCTTATCTTGTCTGGATGATATCATGAACACAATCCTGCATTAATTGTCATAATGCATTCTTTCATTATTCTCTAGAAAACACAAGTTTACACCACCAAACTTGGAGAAAATACCTATTAAAAATTTTGTATTTCACTAGTCTTCTTTTGACAGTCTACAAATAAATTAAATTCATAGCTTAAAGCTTCTAGGTTGTATTCCATATAAAAGAAGCATGAATAAGATAACCTTGAATAAAGTTGTGGAAAGAGCACTTTCCGGAGATACTATTGAAAAGGAGACTTAGAAAATTGCTGAATTTGGTCAAGGTTCCAACAATTTCTAGATGGTCAGAGAAGAGCAGTGCTGTCAGATCATGACACTAAGTTAATTTTGCTCTTTAGCCCTTCCTGTTACACTGTGTGACAGCTGCAGCATCATTTGCAGTTTTAAACCCCCGCAAAATTGCTTTGGGGTACTCAGTTTGTTTTTTTTTCTGACAAAATATTAGGTTGGATAATTGAGCTTTTGATTTATATCTCTTTTTTTCTGAAATATCACACAAAATATCATCTCAAACAGTGCCTCACAGCGCTGCTGTTTGGGCCTATCATGTTCCCTTTCTCCTCTGTACCTTGGGTCTCCTAGATAATGCTTGCCAGGATGTCTTCCAGGGATGTGACCTAGCAAATGAAGAGAGCCTACTTTCTACTTCACACCTGCAGAGTGTTATTCTGCTGTGTATGTGGCCCAAGCAGGAATGGGTTGTTACAGCAGTGGCTTATTTGCTGCTTAGCATTTTCTTGACTACTTGTCCAGAGCTGGAATTACTTGACAAACACTTCAGTGTTTTATTATGGTTCGGTCCTCTTTCTCCTGACACCTGTGGCACAGCATGTGAATGTCAATTCTGTGACCTTTGGGGTGACAGGGGCAGGAGAGATCTGTGTCTAACACTTTAAGAGGTATATTGAATTCAGAGATTTGGAACATCTGTTGTCCAGGTTGAACATCTGATTTAAATTTCCGGAGCTCCGAACTCCAGAATAGCTGAACACCTTGAGTAGCAAATGGATAGTGCCCCATATCTTTGCTTTCAGTTTGACAGGTGATGAGGCCTTGAACTTTATTATCTTGTATTCCAGGTTTAGTTCCAGATAAGCGGGATATTGGCTACTGTTGTTGTGTCTCTTTGTCAGTCACCTGTCTGGAGCTGTTGAACTCTGTAAAATTATTTGATTGCATTGCACATTGGTAGCAGGCTCTGCTGCTTTCTAGAGAAATGTCTCAACTGTGTGAAATTTGCTATTTTGAGACAATGTTTTCTTTTCTTCTCAGTCTTGCTGTGCTCAGTACTTTGTCACCAGTGAGGCAGTAAAACTCTAATCAGTCCTTTTTCTCCCCAAGAAAGTATTGCTTCATTGTACCATATGAGCTATTTTCTCAGCTAGTTGAGGCCACCTAGAAGTGATTCATGCATGGTTTGAAGAGAATGGAAAGGGCAGCTTCTGCATATCATTGATATGAGGACAAGTGACCATATAAATGATTTCACAGTTCTAGGCACAAAAGATTATTTTGAAATCACTTTTTAGTTTAACAGGCTGTTAGTCTTCTGGCAGTAGGGAAGTTTGCAACTTACCACTTATAACTGTGTTCTGATTCTGCTTGTACAAAATACTGTCTGGTTTTGTGGAATGCAGTCACCTTTAAAAAAAGGTGTGTGTGGCATTTGCAACGTGAAAGGCAAAACTGCTTTTGCCATTCTTCTGCATAACTTGACTGGACTGGAACACTTAGTAACATTAGCTGCACTAATAGCTTCATCCAAGGTTTAATGGCATCAGTCTGGTTGTGTATTTGTATAAGAAAGCCATTCTTTCAAACACAGCAGAGAAAGTACGCTGCTACCATGCTCTTATAGTGGATCAGTACCCATTTTTGTATCAGAAATGGATAAAATATTAACTGTGTGGATGATTGTACTGAGGGCTTCTCTAGCAGCAGATTGATATCTAGATGATAAGCAGGGGTAGGAGAACAGAACGGTCTTTTTGGGTAAAATATTCAGGAGTGGGTAAAATATTTTACTTTTTGGGTAAAATATTCAGAAGGTATTTGAACTGTGTTGCAAAGCTAATTGTGATAATAAAACTTACAGGACTCCTGTAGGAGACTGGAGTGGCTTAAGGGGAGAGCAAAATATTATGCCATCATGTCTTGAGCTCTGTTTTGGTTTTTTCCCTTCTCATTGATCCCTGTGTGATTAGCATTATGCATACAACATGGATAGAAACTCTGGCTTGTCTGATCCTACTTAATACCTGTAGGTAGATGGTTGGATGTACATTTTACTAGGGGATTCTGAAATCTTTGTTCAGCTGCAGCACTGAAAATCAAATAGCAGATGCCTGTTGTGACAGTGTCAAAGTTTAAAAGTCAACACAGTGTGAAGGTATAATATAGCTTAAATTCTTAGTCTAAAAAGCCCTTTATATTCTTCAAATTTTTTTGCAAGTTCTCATTTTCAATTTACTGCCAATTGAACATCTGGAAAAAGAGTTTTATAGTGCATCCCATTTACAGTGAGAACTTGTGTTTGCATTTTTAGTATTCAGTGTGTCCTTACATATGTGAATTCTGTACTCATTTCTGCTTGTTATATCTGATTGATGAATATACTCTATCTACTTTTGTCATTGTTTTGTTTCTTAGGATCAGATCTTTATGGAGAATGTTGGTGCTGTAAAGCAACTTTGTAAAGTAACGAACAATCTTGAAGTCAGAATAGAAGAACTGGAACAGTGGAACAGGAAACTGGCCAGGCTGAAACGGATGAGCAGCTTAAAATCAACAGTCAGTGAAGAGAGCAAAGTCAGGTACCTCTGTCTAGGATGTTCTCTGATAGCTGTCACACAAATTGGTAAAGTGATCTCTGTGATAGAAGTGAAAACCAATTTTGCTTGACAGTGGAGTTCATCTCATTTCCAACATTTAAGTTGTGCAACCCCCCCGAATTTCTCATATTTTTTTAACTCACTGACAAAATTAATATTCGAAACAGCTGTTAAATTGCAGTAATTTTTGTAATTGCTGCAGTTGCATAAAGCAAGGGTAGACTATATCCAGTTACAGGTCTGGATATGGAAATTGCTTCTAAGACAAATCTGCAGAGCTTCTGCTAGAAAGAAACTTCATTAGTGCTTTAGTGGAAATGATGAGCATTTCCTGTTTCTAAGCTATTTCCCCAACTTTTCTTTGAAATCAAATGTAGCATTTAATAGCATTCACCTGAATGAGTTAACTAGAGACCTTTGTGCTTGAAAATGTCTGATGACACTTCTGCCTTTCTCTTTGTAAATGTTAAAATTGCAAAAGCAAGTGACATTAACACTCTGTTGAAAATGTCTTATTTTCATTTATTAGTTGCTGATGGATTTGAATGTTAAACAGATCTTGTCTCTTACAGCAGGTATAGTCGAGCTACTAGTTTTTTACCATCAAAAAAATCAGTCCCGCTAAAATCCAGCAAGGTGAGTGAAATTAAATATACAAAATATGTTTATGAGAAAGTAAGTGCTGAAATATTGGTGAAAGCTTTCATATTTGTAAATATAATCAAATTCTTTATCCAGGATTATTTAGTGTCATGCTAGAAGCTTAAAAATTAACTGTACTGAGATAGATATTATGAATGAGACACTTCTTGTCTATACATAGTCTGTGTGAGAGTAGATCCATGCTGCATAATGGTGTGAAGGAGGAGGGAGACCAACAGGACAGGAATGTTCAGCCTGTAGTTGTGCTTATATGGTGTAGTGCAGCCTTACATAGAAGTGCTCAGTTTGATTTGGAATTCTGCACAGTGATGCTGATTCTTCCTCAGCTTTCATCCTTGAGTGTTTTTTTCACTGTGGTTTGCAGTTATCAGCTCCTGTTTTGTACTGGATAACGATGTCTTTCAGGTGGTTAAGACCCCGCTAAGATGATATTGCTATTGCTGAATTACTTCCTCTTGCTCATATGGTATAGAAGCACAACACCCCTTTTCACAGGGATTGGCTGAGTTAGGAAATATATGTTGACCTTTTAAAAGACAATCTTCCTAGTCTGCCAAGTCCTGTTCTTTAAGATGAACCAATGCTCATTTGGCACTTGCTTTTGCCAGTGCCAAAGAGCAAGAGAAAATAATAGGTCAAATATTCTTTGTTACATAATGACAGTCAAATGCTTCATCATCTAAGATCATCTTACTTGTTTGTAAAGTGCCTTTCTTCTGTATTTACACCAGCCCTGATTTAACATGGTCTGAATACACACTGAAAGCTGCTGAGCTTTTACTTTTGGCCACTGCTTACTGAGTTCTTAATTTGATTCTGAAATTCTTCAAGAGTATGAAAAATGGCAGGAAGAATGGATAAGGAGCTGTCATTTTTAACTATCTTTCTTCCTTTGTAATGTTTGTGTCCCCACACTATCAACAGTTCACAGTGCACTCACAGTCTCAGGCAGCCTTTCATTACTGAAGTTTTTCTCCTTAGATGAGTACCACTCTATAAGGACGACTTGTATGTTCCTATGAAAGAAAGAAAGGTGACTTAAAGTCAGACTAGTGTAGTATTTCTTAATCTACTAGTAGTAGCTTAGTTGTGTGCCACTTAAATTAAGCAAACTATTTTTTTTTCTAGGTTTGTTTGTCAAAGACCAAAGAATCTTGCTCCATGAAGATTTTCCGGGTGACTATTGTAGCTTTGATTGCTATTATGGCACTATGGTAACAATTATTTATCAACAAGTTGACTTGTTTCTCCCTTCCCCTTTCTACTTATCAGAAAGAAGATAGCACTTCTTTTTCTTCTTTTCACCCTTCCTGCTCAAAGAACACAATGTATTAAAATTAACAGTGAATATGCCTGGTGATATTGGAGAGTTGAAATAATTTTGTAAAAGTGAAATATGCATTAGTTGCATATGCAGCTAATCTCTGTCCATGTCACACTGTGTGGTGCACCTTGAATGCGCATCAAAAGGGAAAGTGGACATTTGGACAAGGTGCTACCAAGGTATTATTCATATTATGTTACATAAGAGATGGATGTAAATCTACAGAATAATTCTCTTTCTACAGTGCTTTGACAATATGGAGCCTATATTTACTTAGCATTCATGACAGACGTTTTGAAAAACATCCGGTTTACAGGCAAGTAATTAAATTAGCATTAGTGAATTCGAATTAGTAGAATTAGTAATAGGTTGTGGACCAATTTGTTTTGGTCCTCAACTCTGATGTCCATTTCTTAATGAATTATTTTTCTTCATCTGCAGTACCTCAAGTTCTGTTTTACTCTCCTCCACCCCTACAACAGGTACTGTGTCTCTACTGGTCTGCATACACGTAACAGACTTTCAATTCCTGTGCTGTTATAAAATGTCAATAGACACACAGCATTTTTGATAATCTTTTTTTTTTTTTTTTTACTTTAGCGTTTCAGATGGAAAGCACAATTCCTCAGAGCACACAGCCCATCAGCAGGATCCCTGAAGTGAACTTCTGTGACATTTTGCCTTGTGACAAGGTCTATTGTTGTCCAATTCATCAACCAAAAGTCAAATCTCTAAGTTATGAAAAAAGCAATGCAAAGGAGAAACGTAAGTTGAAAAATTAATTTCTGTTATTTACAATTTTAGTAGAAACTGTATGGAGAGTGTGGGGGAAGGGGCAAGAATCTTTAAAGGTAGTTAGCTTCCTACAAAAGAGCCTAGTCCAGAGGATTTTAAAAATCCTGATATAACTAATCATCACTGCAGTCAATATGTTTTTGAATAATCTGGCCTGGTTACCTTTAAGATTTGGGGTCCTAAAATGTTTTGTCAGGTGTCACTGTTCTTCCTGGCCATTTATAGTAAATGATTTCATGTGAACTGGAAAGTCACTAATCCCTTTAATTAACCTTTGGCTACAGTTAGACAGGAGTAGATTGAGGGTAGTAGAGAGTGAATTAACAGATGTTAAATAAAATACTTAATCGTATCACAGTATGATGATATCTTTTCTGTGGGCAGAGACAGAATTCCAACTACCTGAAAACATAAAAGTTACAATTAAAACTCTGATTGTTCATGCAGGGTTTTTGAGTGGCATTATTTGAAGGCAGAGCTCTATAAAATAAAATACTTTTACTGAAATAAATTCTCTTTCAGCTATTGTCTGCCAGATGTTATATGTGTAATGTGTGAGAAGGTGCCATTTTCAACTTTTATAATATTTATAAGAAAGAGTTAATGCATAGAGGTATGCATAAGTTGTTGGAATCTGTGTTCCTCTATGCCAGTCCTTAAAATTGTCAATGTCTGGAAGCGTATGTTAGTATTACTAGACCAGTAATTGTACTCTTCCTTTCTTGGCCTTGGGAACAATTTCTTGCACCACAGTTGACAAACTGAGGTGAAATTGGGGATGGATGCAGTTCAGCTTCTGAAGTTAAAATGTCTGCCAGAGCTGACATTACCAATTGCTGTGACACTTAGTATGAACTGTTGCAGTGGGACTCACCCACTGGCCATTCAGCAGACAAGCTGCATGTAAGTGGTCCTTGTGATTCTTGTGATTAGTGCTGCAGTAAGCCTGTGGCAGATACATCTCAATACAGTGCTTTCAAGAGCTCATACCTGAGTAATTTGTATTGCTCTGAAGCCTGAAAGTGTTGATTAATCAAAAAGACATTAATCTCATTTATAAGTGAGGGAATTGTAGATGGATGAAAATGAAATATGAAAACCTTCTGTCCCTAGCTGACTGCTTTTGGTATTAGGTGGAAAAAGAAGATAAGAATAAACACAAAGCATTACCTTCTCAAGGTCTTATGTTCCAAATAGCATTAAGTGTGGATCAAAGAGCGAAAAATCAGCACAGTACACAAGCAACTGAAAGATTTCAGTTCTGCATGAGTTTAATGAAGCTGAATGTATCCCCAGATGGAAGGTAACAATGTCAATATGAAATCCAAACAGAGGGAAAACCAACAATCTGTTTAATGTAGCTGCAGCCAAGATAAATGAAAAGGAAAATGTTTTCAACACAAAAAGCCAAGAGTTAAATATGGGGAATAAGCAAGATAAACACTGGATATTTTAGAAGCATCTGATTAGTCTGATTTGTGGAAAGGTAAAACTATTTGAAATTACAGTTGAATTAAATACTACTTTAGGAGTTCACATTTAACAGACCTTTTGCTGTTCTACAATGTGATAGCTGCATTCTGTAGTTGCAGACTGCTAGTGAGTGCATCCATTGTAGCTCCTAATCCCTTGTATCTCAGATTTCTTAAGAAGGCTGTTTAGGAAAGTTCATGTAGAAATAAAAGCATTCATAAGCAAGACAAAATTTATCAAACAAAAAATCAGCATATCCTTATGTAGTCTAGCTTAATGTGACCTTTCTCCCCTACACATTATTTGTTTTGACTAGTTTCTCTTGAAGATTTAGGCTTTCAAACTCCCCTTGATTTCAGTGGAACTAAGGAGTGTGAACACCCTGCAGCATTTGGGCCTTTTCTGCCCTCTACTTCCATGCCATTAGTGCTCATTGCTCTCCCCTTAAAGTTAAGTGTCACCAATAACCAGGGGCTGTCCTTACCTTCTCTTACAGTGTTGTTTCTCCCCAGTGTCTTTTCTGTCACAATTAAAGGTTGCTGAGGGCTCCTCTTGGATTTTGATCAACCTCATGCATTCACATTTATTCATAGTAAGGTACCACCACCACAAGAAAACATCAGCAGATTTTTTCCATACTGCTTATAGAATATTACCACTCACATGAATTAAAACCAGAAAGTGTTTGAGGGGAAAAAAATGGATATCATGTTTAATGGATGAGTTTATCTCAAGCTTATTTGAAGATAATTACATTCTTGTATGCTTTTACTTTTATATTTGTTATTGAATTGGATCCTCACACCCCACACAGGCCTTTGAGAAAGTCCTCAGAGTTACTGTATGTGAAAGAGTGGAAGTTTACCACAATTTATTGAAGGCTGCTGTGGTGCATTTTGGTGGTTCTTGGTGATCTCAGTTGGCACCTTGCACTCCAGATTTAGATTGCTTCAGCTTAAAGGAAGCAATGAAATGGTGATTTTATGACGAGTGAAAACTCAAGTAAAAATAAAGTTCTATACTGGTTACTGACTCAGTATAATAGTTGAAATCTTAGTGAAGTAAATCCATCTTTATCCTGGTTTTTGTACAAAATTCTGCTGCCCGCTTAATGCTTTCTTCCATCATCTGCAAAAGAATCACAGTTTTAAGAGTTTAGTAATTCAGAGTATTTAATAAATATTCCCACCAACACTTGCATGGCTGAAATATTTTATCTAGAAGGAGCAATATTTTTCCTTTACGAGGGGATATAGGTTTTCCTACCGAGTAGTTCTCTGCTAATGAAAATGCAAAATGACAGCGTTTAATGCATTGCTAGCATATCTAGACTATTAAGAGAAATCAGAAGAAAATGGAGGAGGAATGAGAGAATGAACAGGCTTTTTCTGTATCTGCCTCAAGGCTCATTGTACATGTAAAAGTGATTGTTCAGTAGCTATTTTTCCAAGTGTGTGGAACAGTATAATGAAATGGGACAGCAGGCAACTACTAAATGCAGCAGTAACCACCAAAACTTGCAGAACCAGAAGATCTGTACGATGAGCTGGTAAATAGAAAATGGATTCAAGGAATAACTGGCAACAGTGACAAAATCATAACAAGACACAAAACAGATTAAAATCCCGAAGATGATTTTGTGTTACATTGTTTCTGGGCCCTTGGATTCCAGTTGTTAATATTTTTCCATGCTTTTGGTCACCTACAGCATGAGAAAAGTCTGGATTTTCTTATTTCCCAATACTGAAATGGAAACCAAATCTGGCATGAATAAGAAAACAGTAAAGTCAATCCAGCTGTCTTGTTTCTGTCTCAGTAATAATGCATTCTGATCCTTCTTTCTGTAAAATAAATTTTTATATAATGAAACAGAAATTTTTGTTCTAAACAGCCATTGTGAAATCAGAATGTTTCCTTTGGAAAACAGGAGAATGGAGTATTTTGGTATTTGAGAAATGGTATTTGATGAAACATGTTAGTTTAGGCAAGATCAACATTTCCAAGTGCCATCTTATTGGCTACATGTCTCTGAACAGATTCTTGACTGGCAGTTAGTGTAAAAGCATAGGAATGGCATTGAACCATTTCCATGCGCTTGAAGGGCTTTTTGCCTTCCCCAGGTTGTACTTTGTGATGATTATTCAGAAGACCTTTAAAGTTCACTTTTCTAGAGAAGTTTTGAGAAAATTAATAGAATAACAATTAAAAAAAATCATCAGCTTATATTACCCAGACTAGTTCAATGTTTGAAGTTACAGAGGTGACATCAATGAACATGGTAATTGTGTTGTCAGAGCTGTTTATCAGTTTATTTAATTTGTTTAGGCATCTCTCTCCGAAGTACTGGGTCAGTCCTCCATATCTTAACATCTCATTCAAAAACCTTAGTTGTTCTACCAGTTGTTGTATCAGTTCATGTTTGTGTGCCAGATGCCTGTTATTACTAATGCAATTTTCTCACTGATAAAAAAGATGTGGCTTTGTGATCAGATTTGTGCTGAAGTACCTGACTGCATACTGACTTTCACTTTGTCTCTCTATTATAAAAATTGGTGATGTTCTGTGTGTGTGATGAAATCTTTTCTCTGCGACTATTTTTTGGAAATGTTTTAGATATCTTGTCGATTTTGAAAGCTTGTATCTTGTTATCTGCAAACTTATTTTGACTGTATATATCTTCTGAATAGAGGGGCTTGGTATTTTAAAGATTTCTCTTGTGGTTATGCATACCTTTATCTAAGAGATAATTAACAAAACATCTTCTGGTGTTGTATTCATACTTTGCTGTTACAACTGTGCAAGGCTAATTTGGGAGATGTTTGTACATACCTCCTTTCACAGGAAACAAAAGTGGCATACTACCTGAACAAGATCCAGTCAAAAAACGTAACGGAAGACCTGATCTTGGAAATGACTGTAAGTCTTATACATTTTTACTGCATTTACTTTAAATATACTTGTATAACTTTCAAGAGCTACTTTTAGGCTTGAAATTCTGCTTCTGGAATTTAGAGGAGTTTTATTTATAACTGATCATTATAGAGAATTAGCACTTGGGAAGCTATTCCCTGGGAACCACAGGAAACCTGTGATTCACTGTAATTTTCAGTTTATTCTTATGTCTTCATTTGGTTTTTATAGACATTCTGACTGCCCTCTCTAGAGGGTTGGCTTGGCTTCAGACACAATAAAATGATAAGTGACATTTCTTTGACAGGGGCTAAAAAGTTACAAGGTGCTCAACTGTGCTAACCCTTTAACAGTAAAATGCTTAAGGATATGAGTGTGATATTTGTGTGCATGAAATGCATAATACAGTGTAAAGGAAGTGTTTGGAGTTTGGCTCATCTCACTTAAGGGATTAAAGTGTCAGCTACTGAAAGGGGCGATCTCTGCCTTAGGATCCTGACACTGCCTTCCTCAGAGGAGATGAAATGAAGTTCCTAGACACAAGACTTTCAGCTTGATTTCAGGCTCCTCTTTTAGTGACTTTGCACTGCTGTCAGTGCCAATCTGGGCTGAAAATATTGATTCTTTTATGTAAAAATGAGTATCTGCTAATTACATATGTTATAACAGCATGCTCTGGCATTCATTCAGTATGAGCAGGAGTATGCCTTATGTCTTTTCTGTTTATCTGTATCCTCCATTTTAAGGATTGGGTTTTTTTAATAAATATTTGATTAAAGATTAGGCAATATTTGAATTGAGAAGACATCTATACACTAGCATGCACTTAAAGCAGGTTGCTACCCAGGGCCATATGAGGAACAGAAGAAAGGTGTGCCCCAGTGGGATGATCTGGGAAAAATCATTCCCCTTCTAATTTTTTTTACATGGGTACACACTTCAGAAAAAGTCCTCTGAGGCATCACTATGATACATGTTGTAATAAGATGTTGTGTCATAGGGGAATGCTCTTCTGTGCTAGTTCTTTGAGATGAATATGTTCGATTTCCCTTTGTCACTTAAGCATATGTGTGGATTTTTGCATGCTGCAAGTTAAGTATATACTACCACACAAATGTTTTATAATCAGAGAATAGGTCAGCCTAATCATCAAGTTTGTCTGCAAAGTAGGGAATGATTGCTGTAGAACAGAGGAACAGAAACACAAAACTAGTGTGCACAGTGTGATGTGAAGAACAGGCTTGGCCCTGCTAAACCTGGTCCTCCTTGTGCTTTCTGCACCCTATTGCAAGACTTGGTGAAGGGTCTGGAGGGGAAGCCTTACAAGGAGTGGCTGAGGTCACTTTGTTCAGCCTAGAGAAGAGGATACTGAGGGGAGACCTCCTAGTGGTCTACAGCTTCCTCACAATGGGAAGTGGAGGGGCAGGCACTGATCTCTTTGCTCCGGTGACCAGAGATAGGACTTGAGGGAGTAGCTTGAAGCTGTGTCAGGAGAGGTTTATGCTAGATACTAGGAAAAGGTTCTTCACCCAGAGGGTGGTCAGGCAGTGGAACGGGCTCCCCAGAGAAGTGATCATGACACCAAGGCTCACAGAGTTCAAGAAGAATTTGGACAGCACTCTCAGACACATGGTGTCCTGTGCATGGCTTAGAGTTGGACTCTGTGATTCTTGTGGGTCACTTCCTGCTCAGGATTTTCTATAATTCTAGGATTTAAAATACCAGCAGCTTGATGCTATAGGCTATAGCTGGAGTGCAGTGATCTGCTGATGACTCCCACTCTCCCTCCACACCTGGGCCTTCCCCAAACCACTGGCATGTCAGCCTAGTTCCACTCAAAGGGATAAAACCTGTTCAGCCCCTTCTGTTTAAGGGCCCTCCAAAATTCAAACTGAAATGGGCTGGCTTAGAGATCTGAGATGCTTCAGGTTTAACTGTGGACATTCACCGATTGGATGCCATAGATGTATTCAGAAGAAACAAGCCCTTCAGGATGCAGCTCACTGCAGCGATTCCTGGGCCAGATGTGAAAGCAGAAGCTGTGCCCCTGTGTTAGCAAGAACATTGGTACTTGCTGCCTAACTCTCTGCAGGGCTAATCTGCCTTGGCAAAAAACAGTATCATTGTGGCTATACTCTTCACCTATATGTAGCATATTACAAAGTTCTTGAAAAAGCAAAAGTTTTTGCAAGTTCAAGCCAACATTTTATGAAGCAATTATAATATTCATTAAAGTTGGGTAGTCTTCTTGCACATAGGAGTAGAAACAAGTTTTTTTCCATTCCATATTGTTTCTCTCAACAAAGATAATGTTTTTCAAAGTAATGATTACTTGCATGAGCATGGTTTCTAGTACATTAAAATTGAATATTGACACATCTGTGTTCTACTTGGGCTGCCATCAAAATTGCCTTCAATGTCTGCCCAAAAGAAAATGGTACAATCTTAGGTTCCCAGGATATTTTTCCTTGCAAACTGAGCAAGAATCTTATCTCCCCTATAATGGCAGAATGACGGTAATCAATCACAGGCTTTTAAATGAGTCCTAATTTAGACCTGCAGCAAGTCCTGTAGCAGCAATCAAGAGGGTAGATGCCACCGTATTAACTGCAGTTTTATTATGCTCTTATCTAAGATTTCTTGAAATTATTTATTGAAATAATCAAGAATAAACCATTATTGTTAATATTTTTAGGGATTGATACAACAATCAGTTCCATACAGATTTTGGAAACTCAGCAAAGGATTGACAATCGCTATTGCAGTAAAAATCTGCAGTGCAGGTAGGTAAATTGTTTTATTATGCTGTGGTGGAATAAAATACCATTAATGTGGCATAGTTACTTTGCTGGCTCCTGCTCACAGTTGCTTACTCTAGCATGCAGGAGTCTTTGCTATCTTTTTGTGTTTTTTTTTTTCTGTTTAAATTTAAATGCAAATCCTAAGTGTATTAATGCAACCTTTTTTAGCTCTGGAAATTACAGCTTTGTTATTCCTGTTAACAAATACACACCCATGGATGTAGAAATCTCACTGGAAATAAAGTAAGTACAATTAAAGACAACACATACAAAAAGCAACAGTAGTTCCTTATTTGATAGAAATTCTTGCCTGATGTTTATTGTGACACAAATTTGTCCTTTTCAGAGGAGTGGGATAAATCTATGCACAACTAAGTTCTTAATGTAGATGTCTGGGTAGATCCCTTGCTGTAGCATAGGCCCAATACCATTCTCAGCCCAATGACAATTTCACCCATTGTTACAAATATTAAAATCCAGAAGTCTTAAAGTTTTTTCCTAATAATCATTTGAGCAGACGTGTATGCATATATTGGCAGGATTGTGGCCTTTGGCCTAGGGATTTGGGGTTTTTTTTTTGGTGTAGAGAAATATTATTAGGCACATACATCATTACCTCCAGAGAGTACCTTTTTTGGGCCTGTTGTACCAAGCCCTGTAAAAGGGGATTCTTGTGCAGGAACATGTGGTAACACATAAAATTGTGACTTACTGCAGGAACAAGTAGCAGACTTAATCCTCTCAGCAGGTATTTTCTCCTCAAAAGCCCAAATCCACTGGGTTCTCCCAAAAGTAACAAGTCCTTTCTTTTGGAGTTCTCTGAGAAAAGCCAGTGATAGCCACAACAGCTGCCATACAATCTCCTTGACACTTCATGACTTCTGTCTTTCCAAGGAATGGCTTGTCCAGTCTTTTGATCTTGAATGTTATCCTTGCAAACATCTGCCTTTTTCAGATAAGAGGAAATATAACAGTACTCCTGAAGCATCTGCTTGTTTTCTACAGCTGAAGATTTGCCTTTTAAATGTATGCCATTATAAACTAATGGTACAGCCCTCCCATGTAGGGATTAATACATCATACTCAGAGTTTCACTGAGTATAAATTTATTTTGAATATTGGTTTGTGGTTTGGGGGAACTGATTTTATTTTTAATAAAATAATTTTTATCCTTATTTTTCTCTGTTTCTTGAAGCACCACAGAGCCATTAATTATATTTCTCTGCAAAGTCACATTTGGAAATTATTGCTCCCATTATTCTTCAAGCCAAAACAGTAGGAAGGATTTCCTAGAAACCACACAGGTAAGATTTCTGCAGCAATACTCTGGCTTGTGGGGATCATTTTTATAAAATTAATGGCTGCAAAATTCTGGTCTTGGTTAAGGTAGTAGATATCCAGTGGTGCTTTGAGTCTGTCAGTCATAGCTGGCTTTGGCATGGCCATAATGACATGAAATCTTTTTGTTGGAGTCACTTTTCTACTGACTTTTATTAAAATCTATCCAGCGTTTCTCTGGAAGGAGAGTTTTTAGTCTCCTTCAGCCTAAGTCACCACTATAACTCATTATAACTCCAGAGGTATTTAAAAAATGGGAATAACTTACCACTCAGAACTTTAGGAGACAGAGTCCTCCAAACTCTCATCTAATTTAGGTTTCCGTTATTATCTTATGGGTAATGAATTCCACTTTTAAAGTCTTCAATTTACTGGAAACAATGGTAGTATTCCCCTCTATTTCTGTGTGAACACGAGTTTACCAATAAATCCCTCTAGGGAAAACTCTTCATTTTAAAAGCAAGAGTTTACATGTCATTCTCTGGATTGCTTCAATGGGAATAAAACCTGTTAAAACATGTTAGCTTTTACCAGTAAAAAAAAATATTTAGTGACCAGCTCTTGCAAACTTTTGAGCATCTCCAGTAAATTGATGAAGGCTTTAAACTCTCTTCAATTCCCTGGAAATATAAGACTCTTTCAAGGTCCCCATTTGTCAGTGTTTGCTTGGGAATGTTTATTCTGGCTAAAACACTAGGAAAGGCATAAGCAAGGATAATAGCATTTCTGAACACATTGTAAGAGAAACATCCCTGAATTTGGAAGTAATTTCTGAGTCTTCTTTAGCTTTCTGATCTATGGTGCCATATATAATATACTCTTAATTGATTTAAAATATTTTTTGGTGCTTTGTCAAATTAGAGCAGTTGAGATACCTCCAATCTTCAGCTGATGTTCTGATCAGCTTTTCATATACCCTTGCAAAAAGTTACAGGCTTCTCTGCAACTGTGGCAAAACCATCAGAAAACCAAAATTTTCCATTTTGACCAAGTTTGCTGTAATTCCAACAGAACTGAAATTAAGTCAGACATAGAGAGTTTTGCCATGCATAAATGTCCTTGAAGCTAAGTGACAAAACTGGTCAAAGAGATTTCCTGTGTCAACCTGAAATCCACTTCAAAAGACTGAAGCTAACAAATCTCCAGCAGTGAGCATTCAGATTTGACGTGGCTCAGACTAGAAATGCTGCCTAGTTGAAGAGGTTTCTTTCAAGAGGATTTTCATAGGGATTGGAAGGCTTATTCCCTACCAAAAGGCAGGACAGCAGTCATTTGGACTCAGCAGTCTCATGTAAGTTTTATCATATGAACATATGATCTCCAGCAGAGAGGATGTGTCAGAAAGTGAAGGGAGGAGAGAAAGATGAAGGAGTTGAGACACTAGAAACTGATGAAATAGAAGTTACCATGGATCATTAGGTTAAGGAGAGCTGAGGATTGAATTTTTTTAATTCAATGTATCATAAACATTTCAGATACAAAATATATTGTTTAATTTGTACATGGCAGAACCCTGTAATGAAAGACAGCATGAAGCCTTGCCTGTATCTGTTTTTGAAATACTGAGTGAAGACACTACCTATATCTTTAGAATTTATAGAGGAACTTTTCTGTTTCTGAGGACTACTAAAGTTGCTATTCCAAAATCAGCAGAACTGCCACTTGTTGCTGTTACAACTTGAAGCTCTCAGACCACCTGGTAAATCAGGAACAATCCCTATTTATTTTGGGATTTGCTTAGAAAACAAATGAGGGAGTTCAGTTATTCAGAGCCAGCTGAGTGCCAGTGGGAATTAGATGCCTGTCAGTTCCTGTGCAGAGGTGATCAGAGCAAACCCACATTTGCAGGGTTTGAAGTCAGCACTTGCTCTTTAAATACTTTGACTATAGCTACCAAGGCTTGTTATCATAATTACTTGGCACTGCATTTGTCAATGAAATGTTTCCAGAGCCTAACCTTCTCTCCAGTTTCTCAGGAAATAAGGTTATCTAATCTCTCTCTCATTTATCTTCTAGGGGCGTCACCATATTTGGTCTCTCCCTGTAGCTAAGTTGTATGACAGCGCATACTATTTCCGTGTAGCTGTACCGGTAAGCCTTTTCAAATGGCAACACAGCAAAAGACAAATAGCATTTCAACTGAAAGAATATCTTATATGAATCTCCTTCATTTTTCTTCTGCAGGGTTTTGCTGGCTGCTCAACAGACTCTTATTTTGCTGGAATATTTTTTACTGATTACTACTTCTACTTTTATCGGCAGTGTAACTAAAATGTTTCCAAACATTCTGTTCTTTGGGGAAAAGATGAGGAAATTCTTGATATGAAAAAAAGACTTGTGAATGACCCTGGATATTTTTTTAAACCTCTTGCTGAGTTGTATGGCATTTTCTTGTTTGTTTCACTTTTAAATAATAAAAGAAAAAGTAGAAAAATAAAGCGTTTGGCAACAACCACAGCTCTGCATTTCCAGGAACAGTGTCTAAAAGGATATGAGGCAATGGGGTACATGATGTGTAAATAAAATAATCCTATTGATCATACTGAAGTTATATGATATTGTACATATAGCAGACATATAGACACAAGAACAAATGGGTAGGAGCTCTGCTCAGCTAGAATACACTCCAGTTGTCACAAGATGGGAAGATGATAAAATGTTGGTTGCAGTCAGGAGACTGCTGCTGTCCTACAGGCATATGCCTTCTTTTAGTAGCTGCCCTTTTGTATGTATATAAATCTATTTCTTTTTCACTAACAAAACCAAAACCAAACAAAACTCTGAAAGAGAAACGTAGCACTGTGCAAATGCCCTCGAAATAAGTGTTGTAAGTTAGGGAACAACAGGTCAATTCAATGGTCTGTGTGTTTCCATTTCAGAAAGCAGACCCATCATTACTGTCACAGTTGTGTGATTTAATGATGCTACTGCTGTTTGAATGAGGTATGTTTCAGCTGTTTCAGCTACGTTTTTTCCCCCTGAAACTGTACAGCAGGAATGAACTATTTATTCTTCAATTCAGGTTATTTTTTTTCTTGGTGTTTGTGATTTGTGTTAGTGTGATCAAAGAATAGAAATTTTGAAAAGAATAATGGCTTGTCTGCATAGCTTTCTAAGTTGCATATGGATACATGCTTGCATGGGAAAAGCCTTTCTGTTTATATTTAGGAAACACATTTGTAAGGAAAAGCTATTTGAATGAAATTTCACGTTGCTCAAAAGGAAATCAAGTACAGTATAAATAGTGTTGTGGCGTATGTTTAGATCAATCCTTCATTTTGTATAGATTAGAGAAAGTAAATATAATGGGGAGACTACAGGCTTTTAAAGATCTTTAATGTAAAAGTTACATTTGAACAACTGTTTTCTGACTGAAATTGTTTAGCAGTGAAAGGGAAACATTAGGAAGAAAAATTCTTGTCTAAAAAAGTCTTTGTAAACACCAATGTGTCTTATTTGTATATTTATTGTCTGACAGTGTGATGAGAGAGTTTAATTTGTTTCTGTGCCTTCATTTGGCATTTCTTTTGTCACTATTTTGGGATTTCCTTTAAGGATATCCTTCTCACTGATTTTTTTTTAGATGTATGTGCTTCAGTTGGGGTTAATTGCAATGTCTGGCTTTTTTTTTCCTTAAATGACTCACTAGTTTGATCTTAAACACGAGATTTTTGTGTGTGTGTGTGTGTGTGTTTTGGTTTTATTTTTTTCCTGGGAGGTGTTTATGGGGTAAACCACATGTTCTGTAATATCCCATTTTGAACAAAAATTGTACCTTTGTAGATCCACCTCGTTTTCATCACTGTTCTGGATTGTAATACTCTTTCCAGTGGCACGGAGCACTGCAGCAGGAGAATATAAGCTCCAAGTGCTTCCTGTCATCAAAAAGCTTTCTGCAGTTAAGAGTTTGGATGAGATACATGTGGGATAGCAACTATTTTCTTTGTTAAAGAAGCAAAGGCAGGGATAGAACAGGGCAATCTAGTACCACATGATCTGGGTCTCAACCATGCTGCACATACCAAGAACATGATGTGGCAATTCATATTTTTACTTGACTGTAACACAAATTATCTCACCTTGCTTTCGCTAAGTTTGATCTAGAGGTGGCAGCGCCATTTTAAGTAAGAGCCTGAGATCACTTCAAAGGCTAGTGCACTAAGCAAGGAGGCTCTAAAGGCTGAAAATCTTGCATGGTCACCCCATGAAAACCAAGGACAAGGCAGATGAGCAGAACGAGTGGTTCTGAGGTGTGAATCTGCATCCGGAATTGTCGGTAGCCTTCAAGCACAGCCCCAGCTGAGGCTGTAGACAGCTGTGAGCAAATAGGAATTTTGGTCTCTGACTGCAGCTCAGTTCAAATGACTCTAGTTCAGAAGCCTGGTAGGTAGTGAGGAGGCTGTCTGGTGAGATGATGTGAGCCCACCCTGAGAAGTTAGCAATCCCAAAGCTGAATTTGGAGTCCTGCACAGCACAGGTCTGAAGCAAGATCTGGAGGTGAGCTTTTGATTAAGTCCTGCTTATCTACATTTTTCTAGGATTTTAGCTTGCTTTATAGAATCAGAAAAAGACTTTCATTAAGGTTTGCTGTTGCTGTTCTGCTCACAGGCCAAGAATTTGCTCAGTCAGTAGTCACTGACTTCTTAAATTACAAACCTCTTGCATAGAACCTAAGTCAATTCAGCTGCAAAATGAAAACCTGATTTATGTCAGGTTTACTCTTTCTGATGATCTGAGTGCTGCATTGTGTTTAAAATAAGCCAGTTCATTGTAGGTATAGAAACTAGTTTCAAGATACACAAAATTAATCATAATTTATTGCAGTGCTGTAAAACCTTTATATGATATGTTGTTTTATATGAAGACATGCTTTTATAGTACACTTGGAAGCACTGAACCCAACTGATGGAAACTCATTATAGGAATCGTTTACTGATCTTACCTTCATCCTGGAATAATTCTATTAATGTCGCAGCTAAACTGTGCTACAAAGAAAAAACTTTCTTCAGATTTGTGTCCTAACAGTCTGCCACTACAAAAGTCCCAGCTGCTCTGCTGGCTTTTGTGGATTGCTCCTCCAAAGATGTTTACTTCCTCCCATGTTCCCTACCCGTTGGACAAGGCAAAAGGCAGGACTGGCTCTAATTTGAGGTGTTCTCATACTGATGGGGAATAGCTGGCTACTCTCTCACACAGGGATTTCCTACCTGCCTTTGGAAACATTAAATTGTTCCTGTCTGTTTCTTTTTATGGGCACCAGTTTTGGAACTTTTCCACTTCTTGGCTTTAGATTTTCTCGAATCTTGTAAAAATATAATAAGACTGGGCCTCTATCAAATTTGATTCTAATTGGTCAACACCTTAAAAAATATTAGTAAGCAGAACAGGGAGGCTGATCGTATCACCTTGTAAATTTTATGTTCTGTTTAAAGCCAGGATTTAGTTCATTCCAGACAAAAGAATGTCTCCCAGATTTCTTAGGGGAGATGGTGCTTTTTGAAACAGGATGTTTGGGAAGTTTTAATTTGTAGATCCAGAGCTTTGGGTAACATCTGCGACACAAGGAGGCTGGCATGCACTCTCGGTCCTCTGTGGACCTGGGGCCACTGATGAAGCCTTCATGCCTCCATTGCTCACTAATAAAACTTCACTAATTGTTATACTTCATGAAGGAGAAAAGGATCTGGAAATGGGTCAGTGTTATAAGGGTAAATGTATTAGACACACTGAGATACTCAGATATTTCAGGATTATATATGTTTGGGACTAATCAAACAGGTCCTGTTTTAGTAAAACAGTGTGCTCAGCACTTTTGAAAAATCAGAAACACAGAATCGTTTAGGTTGGAAAAGACCTCTGAGATCATGGAGTCCAACCTTTGACTGAACACCACCTTGTCTTGGACACTTCCAGGGTTGGTAACTCCACCACCTCCCTGGGCACCCATTCCAATGCTTACCCATCTTTTCCATGAAGAAATTCTTCCTGGTGTCCAACCTGAACCTTCCCTGGTACAACTCTTGTCCTATTGTTAGTTGTCTGGGAGAAGAGCACGATCCCCACCTGGCTACAACCTCCTTTCAGGTACTTGTAAAGAGCGATAAGGTCCCCCCTGAGCCTCCTTTCTCCAGGCTAAACACCCCCAGCTCCCTCAGCCAGTCCTCATATGACTTGTGCTCCAGACGCTTTCCCAGCTCTGTTGCCCTTCTCTGGACATGCTCCAGCACCTCAATGTCTTCCTTGTGGTGAGGGGCCCAAAAACTGAACACAGGACCCGAGGTGCAGCCTCACCAGTGCTGAGTCCAGAGGGACAATCACTTCCCTGGTCCTGTTGGCCACACTATTTCTGATACGAGCCAGGATGCCATTGGCCTTCTTGAACCCCTGAGCACATTGCTACTAGCAGGGACCTCACAGAGAAGTCGAGGCAAACAGCTTTCAAAATGCGTGGGTGATGCCACTGGGTCCCATTGAGCAGGGTGGCTGGCCCAGTGAGGAGTATATAGTATAAGTCTAGATTTAGCTTTTCAGTTTGAATGCTTTTATCTTGGCATATTAACTCAAAATCCTTGTTAGGCTACAGAAATATTTCTTCAGAAAAAACATGAATGATTTCTTTTTCTGGACAGTGGTAATCAAGTAATTGGAAGAAATGGTTTTCACTGTTACATTCCATGCTCCCTCCCCTGCTCTTATGCATGCATAGTATTTGTTAAATTCTTCTAATATGGACTGAAATAACATCTGCAACCCGTCACATAGTACCTGGAGCAGCAGTTGCTGGCTATAACCCCCGCTCTTTAAAATTGTTTAGCTGAAAGGACAGTGCTTTCTAAGGAAAGACCAAGGCATAAGCATGTCCCAGTCCTAGATTACATATATTTGTCCACTGACTTGCTTCCTCTCCTGTCAAGCCTTGGGGAGTGCCAGCAGGTGGTCAGTAGCAGGTATCAGCAGCCTGGCTGATGCACCCAGGGCACTATGGGTGCTGCCTGGAACCTCAGTAAGGTTCAAGACATGCTATGGCACTTTAGTTAGTACTACTGCATCTTGTCCAGGTACAGTGTAGGTTAAAAAAAGAAAAATTCATGCACTCACAGCACTTCGCTCACTGATTTCTACATAAACACAGTCTCCTCTCCCCTCTTCAGCTTCACCAAATAGCATGTTTTCTGTCAAAACAGCACATGAATGAACATTTTCAGTGCAAACCTAACAAGTTTTGCACTGGCAATCCTGACCCAATTTTAACCCTGGTTGCTATGGTGCTCTGCAGGCTGGGCGGCTGGCGGGGCAGGGTGATGTGGCAATGGCACACAAGCCTTTTGTTGCTCCTTGGCCTGGATCCAGCCAGCTTGTTTCCCTCCTTCTCTCTTCACCCCACAGCAGCTGGCAGCAGCCTACATCTGCTGACCAGGAGCAGCAGCCAGGCTGCAGCCTCCGACACCTCTCTGGGTCTGTGTCTTGGAGGAGACACCTTCTTCCAGGCACCCAGAGCTGTTCCTCTGCAGACCATAACTCCCATCCTTTGGCTGCATGCATCCTTTGGCTGCATGCCCCTATATAGGAAAAGCCTTCATCTTCCTGCTCCCAGGCTTTGAGCAGGCTCCCTCTCCTCATCCCTCACTAGCTGCTTTCCAGATGTCCTGTGTCCTGCTTTACTCCCTCCAGAAAAGGAACTCATCACAATACTTTACTTTTAAAGGATGAGATCTAAAATAGGTCATCTTCTTAGTAACAGACAGAAAATGACTTTTATGAACAGGATTTGAAACACAACTCATTATTTTAAAAGCAGATGTTTTAATTTCTAGTTGATGTTAAATATATCACAATGTTAAATATTACACAGTAATACAAACATGGGATTTGCAAATTTGAGTTTAATGTTAATTTAGCTGGTAGATAGTCTGCAGGGTAATCAGTGCTTTGCATTTTTCATTCAATTTCAGTGTTACACTTTGCCTTCCACAACATAATCCAAAACACAGGCCAGCTGGCTGTGTTGATTAAAATCCTTTTTCTGCTTTTTATTAATCTTCATGGTTTTGCCTTAGAATTATGAAGTGGTCATGGTCTATCAGGAGGGAAATCTGCTGGGCCAGAACGCAGTATTTACAAGTTGAGATTTCTGCTTAAAGCATATTGCTGACTCCTAAAATAAGTTGTGTCCTGAGTGCTTTGTTATATCTGCAGAGCTTTACATGAGTTTGGAACAAAGCACTTTGGGTTAAATTACTTACAAATAATGCATTATGCATTTGGCTGGCACATTTCCTCACTGAAAACCTAGATTAAGAGATGTCATTAGGGGATGGGGGTGACAGACGACTTTTGTTGTCAATCCTGTGTTTTGGAGGCACATAGTGTGCAAGGTCTTCGTGTGGACTCTCATGGCCTTTACCTTGATGGTAAAGGGAGAATGGAGGGGGTCAGGGTATTTCTGCAAGGGAAAGCACTGACTCAGGCATCAGAGGTTCCTCAGGATGCACAGCAACGGGACAAGAATAATTCTCAAATGGAATGTGATGGAGCAGCAGGAAGGATGCTCTGATTCCTAAAATTAGTCCAAAGGCTGCTGGGACACAGCCTTGATCTTTCTTCCTCTGTAAACCTTCCTTGCACAAAGGCTATCTGTTCAGACTGGGTGAGATTCACCCCAAACAAGTAATGTGCTCTGTGTGTTGCTTTTTTGTAAATAACTATTTGATCACAGTGAATTTTATTTTAAATTAATTTGATGTGATGATTAGGCAATCACTTTAGCATGTATTTTTTCAGTTCTCTCTTGTTAACAAAATGAAGCATTAACTACAGCACAGTAGAACAGAGATGGTCATGAAGATGTGAAATACCTGCGGCATTAAACCCATGGCCTTGTGCAACACTAAGATGAAGAAAGTTTCCTATAAGCCAGATCTGCTCTGACTTGAACTGTTGAGCACAAGCTCTGACTATCTGTGAATGGAGTTGTTCTCTATCTTACTGTGGGTGTTGTAAGCCTTTATAGGGGGCCGTTTGTGAGACACTAAAGTATTATATTAATTACTGAGTCAGACCAACTCAAGTGTGTATGTGTGTGTGGGGAATAGACAGGTTGAATTTCATGAAGGTGGGGTAATGCCCTGTCCCATACCCCAGCCTGTTGGAGCCTCCATGGGCAACCCCAGGGCAGCTGTCAATCAAAAGCAACCGAGGGAGTACTCCCCCTTTTCTCCCTAACCCAACTCCAGAATGGCTGGCACACTGGGAGCACTGCCCCTCACCCCACCCCAGAGTTCCAGAGTGGCCAGTGAGCCAGAAGTCCTGCCTGGGGGCAAGAGGGCAGATGGCCACAGGGGGACAAAGCAAGTAAAAGCAGCAACATGTGGTGTCCATGCTGTTTGAACCCTGCCACCTTCCTGGATTCCAGTAGCTGGATCTACGCTGGATCTAGGGGTGGTAGCTATAATTTTCCTCTTTTTCTCTCTCTTTCTTTACTTCTTCTCCTAATCTTCTTTCTTAGTATTTTGGGTAGCTTGAGACTGGATGGGTTGGATTATGCTAAGTTGTATGGGTTACCATGTGCTAAATCAATGCTTTGTGGAATGCTTTATTTTGGTCGAATGTTGCCCTTTAAACTTTTGCCAAGTTCCCTTATTTTCTAAAGTTTATCAGTAAAAGTACCTCCTGAGAAAATGTGTGCAGCGTTTTCTCTTTTGTGATCTCTCTTAAGGTTTTAGAAGAACTGAAGGCTCTTCTAATAAATTCAGTGGGCGTATTTTTGGAGCCTTGTATATTTTAAAGTAGAACCCCTTTGGTGGGCTCGTAGCTCAAGTGCTGGGGTCTTACACCCTTTCCTCAAAAGTCATGATTCTCAGTTTCTAGGCTGGTTTGGAATCTGCTGCAACCTTAAGATTTTGCAATTTTAATCCTTAAAAAGCAGTTTCTTTTTCTTACTTTGGAGGATCTTGGCTACAAAAAAAAGTTCTGACTTACCCTCTTCCCAATTTACTTTTGTCAGTTTTTTAGGCAATGATAATAGTTTTTGAAGCTCTGATTTCTTCAGGCAAAGAAGCCTGTACTAGCAGCTTGCTGTGGTAACCTCATTGCTGGTAGGGTACGAGTGAGCATTGCGTGGCTGACAGCTGAAGGCTCATGGGCACTACTTAAAAAAACAAACTCCAAAAGGCTACTGGGTGGGGCAGGTTAATTGCCTTGTTTTTTCCCTCATGACTGCACAGCTCTTACTTTCATTGGACTTTTACCATCTCAGGTATTTTCCTTAATATTGTGCACATAGCAGCTGGGCTCTGGCTGCTGAAGTGACCAGTACCAGTACTGAGTTGATGCTTTCCCCCATGCATTCCCATCTAGCTTCCCCCAACAGCCCCATTGCTGAAGCAGCACAAATTATCCTCTTGGCAGTTGTCTTACCACTTTGTGATCTACTTGCTTTAAGGATCTGACTATTGCCTTGTCTTTTGGTAAATATTATCCCAAAATTAAAATTCTTATCCTTATCTTCCAGAAATGTTCAACAGCTTGGGATCTCTCTGCTGGCTTTTGTGTTTCTCCCTCCTTCTGGGCCATCACATTTGTCCCTTTACTTTCTCATGTAAATCTGTCTTCCAGGTCACTATTTCCTACAAATACTAATCTAAATCATCAGAGGCTCAGCCACGACACCATATATATATTTCATGAACGTTCATACCATAATGTTGTTTCTTCAACGTCTTCTGTGCTTGTAGATAATCTTACTGACGTCAGCTGATGCTCCAGGTAGCACTGATGTTCCTCTGGGAATATACAGTAGATGTCCAGGTGCTTTGTCCACATATGCTCCTCGGCGTGGAGCACAAACTGAATGCTTCACAAGCAGAAAATGAAAAAAGATGGATAGAAGTGCTTAACAAATAGAATGGAAACTGTGTTTCTGCTTCACTTGTCCCTTAAGGATTTGTTTTTGCATTAAGTTATGTGGTTAGATGTGTTTTTCAAGGCAACAAAGAGTGACACGAAGGATCTTGCTTAATCCATCTGTCTTGGCAAGGTTTAGTTTCCTTGCTTCTGTTCAGACAACTACCAAACCCCATATCCCCTTGTGTTTATTTACTTAAACTGAATTAGGTATGATGGTTACACAAATCAAAACAAAAATGGTCTTTGTATACAAGAGGCAATTGATGGAGTAAAATATATGTAGATTTTGTTTTTCAATGCAGAAAGAATTAAAAAAATCTGAATCTGTCAAACAGAGTAAAGGGCACAGTTGCAAGAAGACCCATATGCTGTACATAATATATGATTTTTTTTTCTTTTTCGTGTCTGCCCTCTGAGAGCTGAAAAACTACAAGGGCTGAAACTGAAAGCATCATTAAATGTTAATCTGCTGGGGCTTCCTTAGTGCTAGCGGGGTCAAGCTCTGCTGCAGAACACAGTGACAGATGGAGCGTCCTCTGTGAAATCCCGCCGTGCTGCCAAACGCCGCCGGTGGACGCGCGGTCTGTCACCGCGCACGGCCCTGGCTGCCCGCCCCGGGAGCTCCCGGGGGTGGGAGCGCTCCGAGGGGCCCAGCCCCCTGTGCAGGGAACGGTGGCACGGGCATGTCGAGCGGACGCCAAGTCAGGGAGGACAGCCTTTAGATTAGGGCCAGTAATGAGCTTTCTACCTCTGTGAGCATATTGTAACCTGCAGGCAGGAAAATGCGGTTTTTGAAAATGGTTTACCCCGGCTTAGTGCTGAGCTGAGGATCTCTAAATTGCTCTGAAGGGCACTGTCCCTGCTGAGCCTGGCTTCTGTGTTTTTCATCACCTTGTATAAAAAAGGCTCAAATCGTGGAGACTTACCATATTTGCAAAATTACGTTGAAAGCTTCTGACTGACAGCCTTAAGGGCTTTTCCCATAAACACATAAAGCTATACTGCAGCTTAGGCAGAAGGATAGGTTTTTGCTTTTTGCCTAGATACACCTGATTGTGACCAGGCTCCCTGCATTACTGTGCTTTTGGCAGCACCACTTTGTAATCACTGGCTGATTTAGTCAGGAAGCTGCTGTCAGGAAAACAAACCAGTTGAGTTCCTCCCTAGAGCTTCAGCTCAGCAAAAAATGGGAACAATCCCCAAATCACTGCCTGCCCCAGCTCCTTTTTGCCAAACTCCTTTGCAGTGGAGGAGCTAAGGCTGTACCCCAGGGCTGCCAGAGCCAGCATTGCAGACACCATGGCCTTCAGACCTGTCTGCTCTCGTTCAGGATGGAGACAACATGAGTACTACTTCAGTGTGATCTCCCCCAGTGGCATTGCACACAGTTGGTTTGCAAGCTTCCTCCTCTGTTACACTCTGCTGCAGTGTAGACCTGTGCCATATGAGTGAGTGTTCAGCTCTGTGGTGCTTTTCAGGGAGAAGTGGGCAAGCCAGCTGGAAGCTCATCCCAAAAATGTAGGTGAGGTCTCTACAAGTAATGCTGATGAACCCTGCAGTGGCATAACTAGAAAACCCTCACAACTTGTAAAAGCGCTCCTGGCATTTCTGCCAAAGATTAGGGGAAGAGGAACAGCCCTCTTGACTCCTCAGGAGGGGTCTTCTGACATCTGCCACAGGTTCTTATCACAGTTTCTGTAACTATGGATTTTGCTTTAGGAAATCTGGGCAGGAGAGCTTGTCAGCTCAGGTATTGAATGGAATCATGTTGTATACTTTGCTGGGTGATCCGGGTTAAACATGAATTCTCACATTGCTGAGTGGTTTGCTGAAGGCTTTTTTTTCTCACTTGCTTTGCCTGCATCTGAGCTATGAGCCAGAGGGTGCATCAAGATGGCTTCTGTGGGCATGAGGGACACCAGGAGCCACCTCAATCCCCCGTGAGCAAGGTCATTCCCAATACTGACCATTAGCCTTGACTGTGAGGAGCAGCAACTCTGTTTTCCATACTGTTTGGTGATTTTTCCTTTAGAATAATAATCGGTGGTGTATTATTTTGACCCATTCTTTGTTGTTTTACTTAATGAGTTCCTCTAAGGAACCTTTTTTAAGCAAACAAAATTTGAAATGTAAACTTCAGAAAAGTTTAATGCGCATAACATATTTTTGGTAGGATTCAAGCATGGAAAAGAAGGAACAGAGAAACCAAAAGATGGAAAAAGATACAGCTGCAGGAATTGCTCCATAAAGGGGCCTCTTTAACAAGTGAGGCTGCTTTGTTCTCACTGTTTTTATTTTCATTTGGATTATTATGTCCAAGTAACTAAAATAACCAAAACGCTGACACTCAGAGGAAATGACACAATTAAGGATTTCCCTACTTGAGAAGAAAGTAATGGACCTTAGTTACCTTAGGCGCAAGCTAGATGGTGCTAGAGCATACGAGTAAGATGATGTTCACCTAACAGCTGTGTGAAATTAAAATATGACTCAAAACAGACTACTGAGGGAAACTCCATAGTGTTAGAGGCTTTTTAACACCTGGTTTTGCCTGCTGCTTTTGTTCTGGCTACGTAAAAGTGGTTTCTACTTCCCTGAGCCTTTCAAAATGCCCTGTCAAATATGTTAACTTATGGAAACCTCTCTTTGGTATTCTTATTGTGAACTGATTATTATAGACAACCCTGCTCTGTGATTTGAAGTAAGGTCAGTTTTGTCTCTTTCTTTCACTTCTCTATTTGAATTGCATCAGGAGAGCAGTCAGGCATTTCCCATTGCCAAAAGGCAGAGCTGCTCAGCATGGAGCTTACAAAGAAAGATGTGCGTTGTGGAGTAAATGTTGAAAAGCATTTGTGAGACTGAAGGGCGTAATTCCCATTGAAAACCAGTGGGAGCTATACTTAGGAGTTTCCTATGCTGCAGAGCTTCCCCCAGCATGCTTATGTCAGTACTTTCCCTGTTCAGACTCAGGAAAAAGCACCCATGACTGTGATTTTTAGAAGTTTTGACATGCTTAAAAAACGAATTATTTGAACCTGAGGAATGAAAGAATGTCACTCCTTCAGCTTTAATTCGTCAAAAATTTGTGACTGTAAATGTAGTCAGAGGATCCAATGCCTTTGGGATCTAGCCAGCTGCAGGTCCTACTGCTGCTGCTGTGCATTTTGATAGGACTTCAGGGCAATGTACGCCATGCAACAGAGCTCAGAGTGCCATTGATTGGAAGCATGCATTTAGTTCAGAGCAGAGAGGAAAGAGAAATAGTACCATGCAAATTGAATGATTCTTCTTTTTTATTTTTATACTTACTGATTTCAAAATGCAAGATCTTGGCACTTTTTATAGCGTGGCTCACAAAGACTTTAAGGTTCATATAACTTCATCCATGTAAGAAGTTGAACTGAAAACAAAGAGACTGTTCAGTTAGGTAAAAATCCCACATACTTTAAATTTACGTACTTACCACCTTTGTTTGCGCTTGCACAACTTAATCAACATGTTGCAGACACAGCAATGTCCCTACACTGAAATGTGATGTGATGAACGGAACATTGTATGGTGAGTCAGGAGATGTATCTTCTGGCTCTCCCCTTGACTTCTGTCATGATTTTCTGCAGGACTTAGTGTCTGCTATTCTTCACTTACAAAATGATATAAAGATGTTTTCCTAGCCATGTATAGTGCTGTGACATGTATGGGTCACTGAGTGGAGCAAAAGAAGTAAAGCTGGAAAAGCCAAATATGTCCAATGCGTGTAAATGTGCCTGGGGGTTAATAATTTAATTGGCAGTGTGCCCTATTTTTCTGGCTAATAGGCCTGTTTAGTGAGCTCCTGCTGCGTCTGACATACTGGCCCTGCTGCTGTTCAGACATAGTTGTACCTCTGGTGATTCGAGCTGCACTGCTCAATCTCTCGCACCCCGTTGGTGAGCGTGTCAGAGCTGTGGTGATGCCTAAATACTCAGCCAAAGGTCTTTTTTTTCATCTGAGGCTTGAGGATATGCTGGAAGTGGTCCTTTCTGCAGTGCACAAGGTGATTGGTGGGCACAGTGGAAAACTGCTGAGATGTGCAGAAGAAATCGCACTCGCCATTGCTGCTCTGTGATGTGTGCACATGGCAATATAGGTCAGTGAAACATCCAGAGGGGCTGCACAGCTGCAAAGGGCATATTTGCATGCACAGGGTGCAGATAGCAGGCTTGAGCTAGACAAGCTGCTGCTGAGCAACCTGGTGTGGTCCTGGGGAGGGGTGTGCCAACACACATCCTTTGAGCCTGGTCCTCAGAAATGGCTATGGTGCTTTGGTCCAGAGCTACCCTCAGTCTAGCATGGCTATTTTGTCTCTGGAGTGGGGTATCTGAGACACAGGACTGTGGGCTGTGAGGATTGCCCAGGTCCCATGGCTCCTCTGCAAGTGCTGGCAGGACTATGTACCCAGTTCTTGGAGCTATGTTGGGCTTGGTCATGGTGAATGTGAGCAAGGTGAGGCTTGGAGCCTGGGGCAGGTATTGTCTGTATTTTCCAGTTGTATCAACTGATCTAACGGATGTGGATTTGTATTCCCAGGCTAGAAGCAGTGGCAACCAGTTTTGCTCTTAAACAAGCCAAAATTGTGCAGCTTCACTTGCATCAGCTGGTGAAATATTTATAGATTTGTACTATGAGGTGTCCCAAGTTTCTTTGTCCCTTCCTGCTTACATCTGTGTGCAGAGTGTTGTAAAATTTCTCCATTCTTTGCTGCTCGCATTTATTTGACTACCATGATTACCCGGGTACCAATGCAGGCTGAGCGATGAAGGGTTGAGAGCAGCCCTGTGGAGAAGGGCTTGGAGATGCTGGTGCATGAGAGGCTGAACACGAGCCAGCAATGTGCACTCACAGCCCAGAAAGCCAGTTGTACCTTGGGCTGCATCAAAAGCTGTGAGTGTGGCCAGCAGGTAGAGGGAGGTGATTCTGCCCCTCTACTCTGCTCTGGTGAGACCCCACCTGAAGTGCTGCATCCAACTCTGGTGCTTCCAGCACAAGACCTGTTAGATATGGACCTGTTAGAGGAGGTCCAGAGCAAGGCAATGAAAATGGTTAGAGGGATGAAACGCCTCTTCTATGAGGAAAGGCTGAGAGAGTTGAGGCTGTTCAGCTGGGATGAAAGAAGGCTCTGGGGAGGCCTTCCTGTGACTCTTCAATACTTAAAAGGGGCTTATAGGGAAGATGGGGACAAACTGTTTAGTAGGGCCTGTTGTGATGGAGCAAGTGGTAATGGTTTTAAACGAAGAGAGGGGAGCTTTAGTTCAGATATAATGAAGAGGTTTTTTATGATGGGGATGGTGAAGCACAGGAACAGTGTCCCTCTTGCCTGAGTTTGGAAGGCGCATGCCCCTCAACTGAGTTTGTCTGCCTTTTAAGTGTGTTGGAAGTTTTTGGTTTGAACCAGCTGCCATTACAATCAGCTAAAGACAGCATCTTGGTGGAGGAAGCTTTCATATCTTCTTTCTTATTATCTTATTATTTGTTACTCCATCCTCGACATGTTGTGGGGTCCTGACTGGAAGTTCTCATTAATGAAAGTCTGAGATCTTTGAACAATTCATGCTCCTGCTTACAGTTTTTTTCATGGTCCTCTCCTGAGACCAACAAGAAACACTCAGTTCCCAAACTTTCAGTGAATGCTTCATTTCCCTTGATTCTCTTTACCAACTGGCTTGCCCTAAAAACTTGCATGCAGGGAAGGACTGAAGGCTTGCTTGTGAATAAAAGAAATAAATAATGGTGTAAGACTTCATGAGACATTTGCTGCCAAAATGATCACCAAAACTTACTGTGCTGTTACTGAAGAAATAATTTTTCAGAGGAGTTACTTTGACTATCTCTAATTTCCTAGACTTCCAGAGTTCCCAAGCATTCTCTTCTCTAAGTGAATAATGGAAATTTGCTGCAATCAATTTCCAAACCCATAACCAGATATTAGTTTCTTTGGATTTACACATTGGTTTTCACCAGTGACGAGCTTTCTACTCTTATACTGACTTCAGTTTCTCCTGCTGAGGGAAAAAAAGGCATTAAAAACCAGCCCTCCACACCATATGTTGAGAAAGTTTACTGGCATTGACAACAGGCTGGCTGATATTCATAATAATATTTTAACTGCACTGCAGCAAAAGTTTCCACTAGTCATGAGTATTGTATGAAAGCCTCTGTGTTTCTCAAAATCAGTCTGTAAGCTGGCAATAATTTCTGGTTTTACAGTAGAAGAGTGGAGGTTGAGAAAAGTGCCATGGTTTTAAAGGAAGATGGGATTGTCTTCCTGCTGCTTAGTCTACTGTGTTTGTGCTCAACTATCTGCTTCTTGGAAACCAACCAAGCATGTTATAGCAGATGTCTGACTAGTCATTCAGCTCGGTATTCAAGATTCAAGCAGTGCAGAGCTTGAAGTCAGCTCGTGGTACCACTTCACCCAAGTTCAGTGATTGCACCCCAGGGCTTATAGAGCATGAAGTGGTTGTTGGGTGATGATATCCAAGAAGATGTTCAGCTGGCAAACTTACCTTACTCTGTTGTTTTGTCTTCTGTGAAAACGTACTAACTTAGATCTTTCTGGAGGAGAAATTGAGGCTCTGGGGAGAAGAGTTTGCTCATCATGGCAGCCAGATGTTCCCAGTTGGAATTCAGTGTGTCTCCCTGTCCATCTTAGAGTGAAGCTGCAAAGTTGGGTTCACTGGCAGCCCTTCTGAGTTTGCTGCCTGGTCTGGTTTATGAAATCAGCTCAATAAAACCTATTCCATGTGTTTATTTTACCAGAAAACCTATCGGTTTGTGATACCACAACTGAGCATATTCATTGATATTTAACCCTTGCCAGGATAAGGCAAAGATGTGCTCTACAAGGAATTTTAAGTCAAATGTTATTTCTACCTTGGCCTGGATTATGCACGCGCTGACAAAAATTAATTTGGTGGTTTATTCCTGCTGTGAGCAACAGAGGATTTTCCTTTGGGGATTCTAATATTGTTCTTATCTAGTAATTAAATCTTAATCGTGTTTTTGCCAAAAGCTTTATCTTTGGCTCAGAAGGGGGGAGATCTCTCTGTCTGTCTGTCCCTCCTACTCCTACCAGTTGTGTTTGCCTTGTCAGTTTTTCAATCTCTCATTCTGCAAACCGATACCCAGATCTGCCGTGCATGAAAAATCCCTGTTCTGCATCCTGCCAGGAGTAATTTCATTTTGTTCCACTGGCATCCTGAGGAGGTTTTCCTTCCCAGGAATTACACACTTTCTCTGCCAGGAGCCATGGATGCACAGTGTGGCTGGCACAGGGCCGTCATGTGCCGTACCTGCCTGCTGCCAAGCAGAGACATGCAGCTGAGATCAAAGGGCTCCAGGACCTGGAGAGCTCCTGCTTTTCATCCATCCCAAGGGATTTGCTGGCAGAGTTACCTTGCGTAAATAACTTCTGTCCTTGTAATAGCCAGCCTGGAAAAGTGTATGTGCATGATGGAGCAAGGAAACTTGCTAGATTTAGAAAAAAGATAGTATGCAGCACAGTGTGCAGATGTCTTATGTGTATTTGTGTATATAGTATTTCATTGACATCAATGATTATAGATGTTTGTCCTGTTGTATAATCAATCCCATATGTATCCTGCCCTGGATTCTGGTACCATGTTTGTCCTGCCGGGAGTTGAGTCCTTTCTTTGTTCTCCCAAAACCCAAATCCTTTTTGGTGCTGAAATGCCATATTACTATAGTTATATATGTTGCTTCTAGAAGTGTTCATAAAAGCTATGTACTTTTTCAGGAAGGGCAATGGCTATCTTGCTAGTTTTCGACACCATTGCCATCATCAAAACAAAGATTTGCATTACTGGCTGTATAAGGATTGTCTTCAAAAACATGAAGTCATTAAGCTTAACAAAACCTTTTGTACAAATAGTTAAATTTGTAGATGAATTAAGTACCATGAAAACAAAGCAACAACAGAACAAGTAACAAAATCTGATCACTTTTCCTGTCTCTTGCTCAGACTACTACATAGGTATGTCCCACTGACAAATTGTTAAAAGTAAACATGGATTCACTTTTAGCTAAGGACAAACTATGACAATTGGAATGAAATTTTCTTTTATTGTTTTCATTCTGGAACCGTATTCTGTGCTATAGGGCTTTCAAATTTGATGTATAAACCTTTTTTTCTTCTAGTCAAGAGTCAAACATGTACTAGGTGTATGTATGAATGCTCATTTCTGTAAGAATTCATTATTTTTGCCTTTGGAAGTACACACAAGTGTTGATAGATGTGAAATGTTAAGAGCTTGTAGGGCTGAAAAATGTGGTGCTACTACTTTAGCTTGATCACAGCTTTGTCCTTTGCAGGACTCAAGGACTTACTCTGCTATGAAAATTACATGCATATTCTTGGAGAAACTTTTTCTTTTTCCTTTCCTTTTTTTGTTTTCTTTTGCAGACATAGTCTACATGATAGTGATAAAAATTAAGCCTCTATAGAGTTCTGTTGGGAAGAATATTAGGATGCTTTCCTGTTCTTCTCTTGTTTGTCTTAGAGGACTCGGGGGGGATTTGGTTTGGTTTTGGTTTCCACTGATATGTGCATTGCAGATGCTAGAAAGACCTTTGGGAGACTCAAACACTGTCATGTAGGAGCTACTGGTAGTGACGACTGCATGCAGTTTAGAGAAGGCATTCACTAATTCCTTTCTCACACGAGTTGGTGAAAACAGAACAAAATAGTGGTTTCCACTGCTCAAACCAGTGACCAGTGTGAAGGAATAAAGCTTTTTTTTCTGAGTCAAATTGTCTGGACCAGTGTTCAGAGTCACAGCACCATAGCCAGATCATTTCAGTATGAAGTGTGTAGCAAGGAGAAGCTTCTGTCATCCATTCTTAAAGATCAAAGGCCTCCAAGATGTGCATATGTTTCACAGTCAGCAGTAATTGGTTTATTGTCGAGCTTTGCTATGAGATTGGGTTTGGATTTTGTCCATCTGAAGTAACAGAGCGGTTAAGATTTACCTAGCATATAGTGTTAATAATTGTATTTGAAGTAATTTGCCTAATGACCTGAATTAGTTTCCTGAGTTAGTTTCTTTCAGGCACTCTTCTTCACTGAAAAAGGAGATGAAGGCAGCATATCAATGGTAGGATCCATACACTATCCTTTAGCTTGGATAAACTTCCTTATACTATGTAGGGCATTCACCTTCTTTGAGTGCCTTTAAAAATGGAAGCAATGTGACAATATTTGGCCATCACTATCTATGTCAGTATTCCCTCTGGATATTCACTCTGAGCAACCTGCTGTCCTCCTCCCCCACCCACAGACCGTCAGAACCTTCTTCAGTCCTCCTCCTCCCACATTTCCCTGTCCTCCTCTGGCTCCCAATAGCCATCTCCAGTGCCACTCTCCCAGTACTTTGCCAGTAGTAGCAGAAGGGAAGTAAGCTGCAGCTGGTTTGACTCAGTGCATTTGTTCCCATTTTGTGCCCTCCAGGTTGTGCTCAGGTCAGCTGCTTCTCCTGCTTTGCCCCTAATGCAGCACTGCTGGTCTTCCCAGGGCTTACACACTGGCTTTCATTTAAGTGATAAGCACAAGGTGCTCATAGTAGTGCAGCCCATGTCTGACTTGCACTTGGTTCAGCTGGAGAATTAATGCCATTTAATAGAGTATGGTCATTTTTCTGGTGATTGAAGAGACAGAAGTTGAAGCGTGGTCAGTAAGATTCCCATTAGTCAGTGCCAGTACCCTGGGGAGCACCCTGGCAGTGCCACTACATCCTTAGTGGCTTTTCTTTGAGTCAGCCATGAACGTGTAAGGATAAAGGCAGGACTCAGTCTACCATTCAGTCTAGTTCCATAAATCCAGCTGAAGACTTTTTTGGTGCGGGGGGTGGGTGTTGGGTTTAGGCATCACCAGGCCTTGAAACCGCAAAAGGCACTCAGTCTTGTGGGTGCTTCCTGTGCATTTATGAAAGTCAGGCTTCTCTGGTGGAATGTGGAAGGTGTTTCAAGGGTTAACACAAAGAGCATGTCAGCTCTTGGAAAGTCAACTGCCTGCTTCTGCATCTGCACAGGCACTGTTCCCACTGCCTCTGATTTTCATCTGTGTTGTACCTAGGTAAGGATGAGGAGAAAGCAAAGTCAAGGCTCTTCATGTTGATTACATTTTGGCAGTGGGTTGCTCCACTCTTACTGATATGATGGGGCTGGGGCAGTGGGAAGGATGGGAGTTACCTGCTCCTGGCTGGTTTGCTGCCTCTTAGGATAAATTTACAGCTTACATTTTTTTCTTCAGCCTTTATCATGCTGACATTGATGTCAGTCTGCACTGACTTGTTTTTTCACCACAAACACAAACAGCGCTTGATGTGCATATTGTCGTTTTCACAGCCCATATGGTCTTCTCAGGTTCCTAAGGTGCTTGGCAGAAAGGGGTTATTCATCAACAGCTTTAATTCATGGTGCCCTGGGGAGTCGGGGATGCTCCTCAAGGAGGGCAAGCAGCTAATCCCAAGCCTAGCACTAGCCTGTGTCTAAGATGGTCTCGTCATTGGCAATGTGGAGCATGGGAATAATTTAAGAAAAAATGAACCACCCTGAGGAAGGAACAATTCCTGAGGTTACTGTAGTTATATGTTAAACACCTGCATATCTGCAAAGGAGCCCAATTGAACTTCTACAACACCTAGGGCTGTAGACTTTTACCACCTTAAACATGAAGTTGGTTGTCCAGAGGAAGAGGCAATGAAGTGCAAAAACTTCAAAGGCTTCAGCTACTGTTCTTTTTTGCCTAGGGTCAACCCCCTTAGAAGTGAGACTTTCTGGATAAATGAGCCTAGGAGGCAGAGGAATTTGTGCCAGTACACAGAGGCTGGGTAATCAGTCACATTAATTTGGGCTAAGCGAAGCATGAATGAGGCCTTTACTATTCATTCAATGTTAATCATATTGTTAGTTAGAATAACAAAACTGACTCTGTAGAAATCCAGTCTAATTTCCTTTTGTTGTAAAGTTAATCCAACCATGTTGTTATTGCACAGAAGTTCTGTCTTCCTAAAAGATCTTTGACATTGGCTTAACATCTCTTTCATAAGCTTAATTCTCCTGATTGAATACTGTTTTGGTATTTAGCAGAGATAACCACTCCATATATTTTGTGGAAATAAACTTTTAATCATCTGTATACCCTTGAAAAGGGAGACTACCAAACATGCATCCAGGCAGAGTTTGATAACTCTGAAAGAATAACAAATAGTCAGGTGAGAAATCATAATATAAATAGTGCTACAGACTATTTATATATATATAATATAGATGATATTCAAAAGGTAGAATCATGTGAGAAATATTAAGATTTATCTCCCCCCCAGAGATGAGACAGATATGTGTTTATACTCATTTTGTGGATGAGAGAAAACAAGAATTGGAAAAGATATCCTAATCACTGTTATTTAAGACGTATTTTGACTCAATAAATAATTAGATCATATGTATTACCCAAACCTTCACTAATGATGGTTCTTCCTTAGTATGTCCTTAAAATACAGGATCACACTGAAGAAAATGTTTAGATCAGTTAACCTAAGCCATCCCAACCTTGACCTTTGATGATGAGATAATTAAATAAGTTGAAAAATACAACTAAATCTATTTTCAAGTCTGACTTCTGAGCATGCTTTGTTCCCTCTGCTTATAATATTGCCTCCAGGTATCCTCATATACTTTATATACAAAAACATGACAATATGTATACACAGTCACACACTGAAAGTCATTGGCAGCCAAGGCATTTAAGTCTCAGCCAACTGCCCTTGTTTGCTGCTTGTCCTTAGTGATTTAATGGTATTTCTTTTGTTTCAAGTTCATGTAATGTTGAATTTTCATCATAAAAGCAATGAAGTCACATTCAGTTGGTTGCTCGGATCGGTGTGGAGAATGCTACATGTTTTCCTTTACATCCAAAGTCTCAGAATAACCATCTTCTCCAAGTCTACCTTGATGTGCTTAAGCAGATATAAGAGCGTGCTGCCTGGGGAGGGCTGAGTCTGCCCTTTCTGCCTTGGTGCTCCCATCTCCCCTCTGCGTGGGTGTCAGTAGCTACACTTCAGTGCCACTGTGCAGTACATTGGCTTCAGGATGAGGAACACACTGAAATCTAATACATCAAATGAATAGGCCAAGGTTAATGCCTGGGGTATTGCATCCATCTGAGATGGAGTTCATTTTCCCACAGCAGCCCTCACAGTGCTGTGCATTGCATTGGTAGCTAGAAAGGTGTTGATAACACACCAGTGTTTTGGCTGTTGCTGAGCAGAGCTGGCACAGCATCTGTTCTGTCTCCAACATTCTCCCCAATCAGGGGGCTGGGGTTGGTCAAGATCCTGGGAGGGGACACAGGTGGGCCAGCTGACCCAAACTAACCAAAGGGATATTCCATACCATGTGATATCAACTCAAGTATAAAAGCTAAGGAAAGGGGGGTGGATGGGCATTCATTATTGCCTTCCAGACCAACTGCTACACGTGCTGAAGCACTGCTTCCCAGGAAGTAGCCGAAGACTGCTTGCTGATGGGAAGTATAGAATAAACCTTGTTATCTTCCTCTATGCTTGTGCACACGCAAACTTTGACTTTTGCTTTAGTAAAGTGCCTTATCTCGACCTCCGAGTCGTTTTCTATCTTATTCTCTCTCCTCTGTCTGGCTGCAAAGGGGAGTGATGCACCTTGGTGGGCATGTGGCATACAGCCAAGGTCAGCCCACTACACCTGGTCAGACCTATATTGCAGCAGCATTCCCAGACTGACCTGAAAGTGGCCACTGGGGAAGTGCTTGCCCTGGTATTTGTTCTCCCTCAGCTTCATGTGTCATAAAATAATTAACAGATGTCTGTGAGTGATTCTCAGTAATGGGTTGTTGCCACTGTTTTTTACATATAGGAACTGCCTTCCAGGATAATCCCTGGTCCACACCTAGGTCAGTGTCCTATGTTCCGTGCTGGTCAATGTTGCTGGGAAAAATGCCCATAAACTCTATAATATGATGTTGCCCATGCATTCCCCTTGACCTTATGTGTGATGCCTGAATACCAATAAAGCTTTCATCTTTTTCTCCTGTGTGTTGAGAAAATTGAGAACATTTTTGTAGGCTGCATTTTAGGGAAGGTGTTCTGAGGACACTCTAATGCTCTTAAGGTTTCTGATCGCTACGAAAATATGACATACCTGTAAGTACATTTCAGTTGTAATGCTAATCAGCCGAGGCTGACATCTAGCATTTTGTTGGAAATCCGACAGTGCTTTTTAAAGTTGTTTTCCCACATACATTTATTACTAGGCTTATTGCTTGATACTTGGTTCTCAGCACTCTCAATGTCCTTCACATGTGGGTGAGGGGCAATTTCTGACTGGTGGGCAGAGGGTCTGCACATCCTCATCTTCAGATGCTTCCGGTGAGACTGCAGCCCCAGCTGCTGTGAATGGGAAGAATGTGAGGTCTGCCATGAAGGAGATCTCCAGACCAGCAGCTCAGTCATGACCCCCCAACCACCTCAATTGTCCATCAGGTGCTTTAGCAGACAAAGGTAAGTACGAGGTCAGAGGATTGCCAGATCTTATGTGTTGGGACTATGCCTCAGGTGTTACATCTTTCATTATTGTTAGGTGGTATTACGTTTGCCTGCTTGTGTTGCAGAGATATTTTTAATTTGCTATTTCAAAGTTCTAAGACTAAGACAGTCTTAGTTGCCATATCCTTGTCATGGCCGTCTTCTGTTTGACTTCAGATTTCTTTTTTTTTGTTTGGGTTTTTTGTTTGTTTGTTTGTTTTTCTTTTAAAAATGGAGTTATTTGGCTTTGCATCTCAGTGCACAGAGTATAATGGCCCATAGGGAATTAATTTTCTGCAGTAGAGGCTGGGGGGAGCATTGTTCACCTCTAGAGAGACCATAGCTGGCCAGCAAAGATGACCAGCATCTCTTCATACTATCCTGGAGCAGTTTCATGTGACAGAGGTTATCCTTTATTTCTCAGGATAAATCTGTCTTCTTTTAACTCATTCTCATTTTACAAGAAGCTGAAGACAGAAACTGTCCTCAAGAAATTTTATTACAAAGATATAATTGGGGCCTTGGCTATTTTGTTTAATAGGGTTGTTAACAGATGGAATCAAATGTACAAAGTTCTTTTAGTTTTGATTGAAATGTGACTACCGTATAAGGTTAATTAAGTGCCAATTGATTTTTGCAAACAATATTGTAGAACAGGAATTATTAAACATAAAACACTTGCAAAGTTATCAATCTTCAAATGTTTTTAATTAAGGGTGTTTTAATTAGTCAACGGTTGTTGCTTTTTATTTAAACTTGTATTGTGATTGCTAAATTCTAATTAAAGAACAATTTATGACTTAAAATAGAAGAGGGGAAAACCATTGGCTCTGCTAATGTCATACTTGAAGCATAGATTTCTGCTGCTCTCCCTGCACCCCTGCCAGTGCTGGCCCCATCTGACATCAGTAATATTTTCTGTTGGGAGAAAGACTGCTGCTCGCTGAGATGTAATAAAGCAGTAAATTACTGTTGATCGCATGAGCAATGAAATCTCCGTAGCAGTTTGCTGGTGTGTGCAGTGACACTGCTCCCAGCTGACAGCCGAGGGTGTGCATAGCTCCACGAGCCCTACCTGGGGCAGATGCTTGGGGTATGAGTGTGAGATGGGGAACCCTCCTGTGCTCACCCTTCCAGAGCATCTCTTTCCAGGGCTGTAACAAGGATCAACTGTGGCATTAAGGAACATGGCAAACCCATGGCTGATTTGGTGTGAATGGAAAAACAGTGGAAGTTGGTGCTGTACCCCACTGGTTCTTTGTGCATGTGTTTTGACATGTCTTTCTTAGGCAAGTTAACAGTTAACTTTTTGGTTTTCTTCTCATTGGTCTATTACAAGATGAATATGACAGGCATGCAGTGGCTGATACATTATAAACAGGAACAGAAATTAGTTGTATCGGTAAGGAAGGTGTCAGGTGATACAAGGATGTCCAGCAGCAGGATTTTGGAGAGGCAGAGCATGAAAGGGCAGTGAATGGACCTTCCTGTGCATAGGTTAGGGGCAAAAGTTGCTGCCCTGTTCAAGTTTTCACCCATAGCTGGCACAATCATGGGACACGGGATCGTGGATGTTATTCTTTGTGTTATTCAACCACCAGTCAAGGGAACCCCTTGCAAAAGCTGGTATTGCAGAAGCACTCTGCTGGTCCCTATTTTTGTCAGAGTGACCAGGGACAAGCAAGGAGGGATCTTTTCATGCTCTGAAAGCCGCAGCCTTTCCAGTAAGATGTGGAAATATGAAGATGAGCCAGTTCGCAGGAGTTGATGATGCACTTGTGTCTCTGTAAGGTGTCTCTGAATAAAGGAGTACAGCTTCCAGCACTGTCGTTTCAGCACTTCGCCTCCTTCAAACACAATGACAGGTATTGTTTTGAATTAGTGGCAAAGTAGTCATCATCAAAATTAGACTTACACTATGATGAGCTTTAGCATTTACCAAGAGCTATGCACCTTCTTTATGCTTATCGATATTTAATCTGTGAGGCTGGATTGCCTCAGCAGAAAAGTTGACATTGAACTACTGTCTGAATTCTCTTAAGCACCGTAAAACACAATTATCTTTACTGAAGCACTCTGCAGATAAACTAGAAAATGAATTACTCTCAAATATTATCCTTTAAGAAGCTTTTAAGAGAGAAGAAAATAAGTTGTAAGCCTTGCAAGGAAGGGTAGCTGTCTCCTGTGGGGTGGGAGTATCTTACAATCTTCTAAAAGCACTGAAATAGCTCCTGGAACCTAAAAATCCCAGTAAAGAAAATTTTTCTACATAGTTACTTGAGGCCAATCCTATATGTTGTTTAGTTGAGCTTTTCCTCAGTGGTATTCAGCTAAAAAAAAAATTGACCAGGATGTTTTTTCTGTCAGGTTTTACACTCAACCAGCCTGGCAGGATTGCTTTCCCCGTGAGGACGCTGAGGCTCTGTCACACAAAGTCAGTGCTTTGAGGCTTGAAACGAGTCCAATCTCTCAGTGGTCACCAAGTCTCAAGTCTTCCAAGGGAAGGCTTGAAGCCACAGCCTCAGGAGCTGTGGCTGTGTCCTTGCTGTGAGCTCAGAGGGAAGGGTCTCCACTAAATGGAGTAGCTCTGATGCCTAGAATGGATTATGGAAATAACTTACCTCAAATAAAGCAGGGAGGCAGTAGGCAAAGCAAACAGACTTTTGCCACCTTTTTCTCCTAATCAAGACAGAAAGAAAATAATTGGTTTTGAAACTGGCACCATTCAGCAGACCAGCACTTCCACCTGCTGTAGGTGAGCCATGGAGTTATTTGCTCAACACATTAATAATCTTAAAAAGGAGTGGTAAAAAAATAAATCCATAGCTGGCAAACAACATCAAATATTTAAGTAAGACTAGGAAAAAAGAAAATATGCAAATTATCTATTTATTATTCATTGGCACGAGCTATTTCCCCTTAGAGCAGGCAGATTGGGAAGCACAATTAACTAATGGTCTTGCATTTTGTTGTGTGCGAGGGGGAGCACAACCCTTTCAGGCTACAGCACACAGTGGAGTCAAAAAGTATTTCTGTCCCTCTGGGGTGATAAACGAGAGCAAGCCCTGAGCCTGCCTCTTGCTGAGAGACAAAATTCACAGTGGCTTTGTGCCATGGGGTGGCCTGGCCCTCGCTGTGGGACAGGACTCAGCCTGGCATGGCACCAAGCAGCTGTGTCCCCACCCTAGTGACAAGTTCTGGGATCAGTATTTGCACTGGTGAGCCAGCCAAGACCTTCACAAGCTGCTGACAGGAATGATTTGAACAATGAATTTACCCCAGGGGTTGCTTGATTAATTTGCGGGCAAGGTGGAGGGAAAAAGCTAGATGTGACTGACAACAGAACACAAAATACTTCCAGCCAATGTACTTAGTGATTTAAAAATAACATCTGAAGTGCCAGATTGTGTAAGGGACTGAGTGGAAAAAAGTTACATGGGTTATTGTTTTTCCTTTCGAGGAATTTGCTGTCCACCTTACTAGAAACATGGCTTCTTTCTGTGTTGTTTGCATGTTGTTTAGCAGAGCAGAGAGTGCTCTGGACCAGACAATAAAAGTTAATAAGAGCAGGAAAAGATCTCTGGGAAATACAGAGCTAGAGCTAGAGCAGAGTGGGAGGATGTACATTAACAAATAGAACAGAGAAAGCAAATTGGCACAACTGAATTTCCTTCTAGTACTAGCATAAGAGGGGATTTTGTCAAATGAATGCATTAATGTAAAGTGACTTAAAGGAAACTGTTAGCAATCTTACAGAAAGGAACAAACCCAATGTATTTCAAAAGCTCTGCATATCCTAAATCATCCAATTATACAGCCTTTGCAGTAATCATATCTCCATGACAGTATTACCATTTTACAAAACATCACATTGAAATACAGCTTTTTTTGTTGTGGTGACTACTGGTTTCAGTAAAGAGTAGGGTGGTTTTGAAGTCAGAATACCCTAATGTTCACCATCTCCACTTCAAATATGTAATTTTGCATTTGTTTGATAGCTAGCTTGGGGTGAACACAGCAGATTTTTTTTGTCCTGCCTTATAAGTGAAAAGAAATAAAACATGTCAGAGAGATTTTGGGTTGAGATGTGGGTGAAATGCAACACAGCTCTCAAGAAACAAAGGGACTTTATACAAGTGGCTATGGGGCACACCACCAATCTGCCAAGGCAATGGCAGGGGTAGGGATACAGCCCTCATGTTTCTGTGGCTGATAAGCAGTGGCCATTTCTTCTTTATATTCACCAGAGAAATTGTTTGGATCTTTGCAGCGATACGAAAGGACTAAGTCTTGCTTCAGACCTGAGAAGCACTTGTTTTGGCATCATCAGCAGAATGGGTCAAATCTGAGGTCACTCACCCCTGGTTTTTACTCTCAAGCATTTTACTGTGTGTCCCCTTGGTTACTGCAGTTTCCAGTGCCTCTCAATGCCATCCAGCAAAGTCCATCTCCAACCTTTTTTGTTTTTTCTAGGTGACTGGTGAATATGTGGGAGAGCACACAGGCTGACACAGGTCCTTCTGATAAATGGAGAGGTCTGCAGAGCTCCCTATGTTTCTGACCCAACTTATCCAGTGATGTTTTTGTGTAAAAGTAAGCAAAATCCATTCACTTTTTTTATTTTCAGTACTTCATAGGTATTTCTCTAAAATTACTCTGCTGGTCAACTAAAAAGTGTTTTTGTTGTTGTTGTAGTGTAATGAGATTTCCCTCTGAGTTGTTTTTATGTACCCTTCACAGTAGAACCAAACCAAATACACTTGGCTTCTTATCAGATTGAAATTGTACAGACTGCAGACATTACTTTTTTCCCTCTCTTTCATTTTAAATTGGTTTCTGATCTACCATTTTATACAAAAGTGCTTACCTGGAACAGTAATTCTTTGAAGTGCTGCATGTTCTATTTCCATGTTTGTTTGGCTGGTTTTTTTTTCCTGAAATATGGCAATATGCCTAGTAATTAGTGCAACAGTTCATGCCAAAGCAAATAAATTAAAGGCTTGACTTTAATTTCATTAGGTTACTGAAGAATGAGCTCATCTCTCTATTTTTGTTCATGTAGAAGTAAGTACAGTTGTCAAAAGTACTGTTCTGGTTCCTGCTCCATGCTCAGAGCAGCCAGAGAGGCACCCACAGAAGGCTATTTGACCTGCAAATCTAAAACACTTAAGGAGATGATCTGCCATTTGGAGGTGCTCTCTTTCCCCTCTGCTGGAGGAGGAAGCCTACATGATTAGATTAGATTAGATTAATCTAGCCTACACCTAAGTAAGACAAGTGCCATCCCAATTCACCAATTTACTTAAACACTTGCAAAGGTCTTTAGACCACAAGGTTGTGCAATATCCCACTAACCAGACCGTTCACTTAAAATGGTCAGAATAGTCCTGGTTTGGTACCTGGACTGAAATGCAAAATTTATTTAAGGAAAAAAAAGTCTCATAACATTGTTAAACAAAAAGTGCTGCCTTATTTAAATAATACTAAGTGCCATCGTATTTAAATTTAATTAAAATATCTCATTTTCATAAGCAATTGTTTAATTTTTCCCTGCCTTTATTCCAGTTATATATGCCATTTGTCCAGTGAGTGAATTAAGGAGATTCAACAAGTGTTCTTCAAGGGAAATAGCCAAGAATAGAAATGACAGATCCATAGGGTAAACCTCAGCTGTGTGCCTCTGATAAAGAGAAGATATATGGCATCTCTGGATGGAGCTCTATTTAGTATAAAATGTAGGTTTTGAAAGTTTGAGCGTTTTTTTGCTCTTCTACCTTGTCCTGTGGTACCTGCTGTGGGCTTCCATTCACCTTCTCTTTAGTGGTGGAAAGACCCTGAGATTAAGAAACTCTGGGGTTTCATAGCATGAGAAAAACATTTCCCAGCCAGAATTAAGCTCAATCACAGTGCCCTCAAAGGATTCGATTAGGTGAAGTGAGCTTTCTTTTTTTTTTTTTAAAAAAAGGGTATTCATTTTATTAGCACTGCTTTTTCTATCTAAATATTAATGGCCTACAGTAAGATACCCCAGAAAAAGCCATTACAAAGGCACTAGAAAGTTTTAATCCTTACCTTTTTATCCTCTTTTTATTGTTGTTTAGCAGCTGCTTCAGGTCTGAGCCTCCAGGTAAAATGTCCCATGGCTTTCTCCTCATTTGCAATCCTCGCTATATGAAATACTCAGCTATGGCTGGTCCCAGTGGGTCACAGCCAAACCTCTTCTCTCAAATATCAGTGCAAGGTTTACCATTTTCTTCTGAGAAGAAGTGAATTATCCACGGTTTGGTAACACATTACAGATCCAAGAGTGGTGTCACCACAAAGGGGATTAGGTTTTTCTCATTAATTTTGTATCTTCATTGCTTGGTTTTAGGTGTGTTTGTCTGAAGTGCTTTTAATTAAAGTATTAGTCAAAATATTTCTATTCCTTATTTGGGCTCAAAATCCCCTGTCCACTCGGGAGCATGGACATGTTCTCTCAGCCCCTTTTTCTGTGATTTCTGATGCTGCCCAAGGCACTGCATACACTACTTTGGAACAGTAGAAACTGCCTGTGTCTTGCTCTGATTTAAATTGTTATGGGGTCTAGAGGAATGACATTCAGATCAAACATCTTAAAAAAAATAAAATCCCATATGCCACAAATTCCAAACAAAGCTGAAGTTTGCCTGGAATGTAGTGACACCAGCCTATTGTGCTCTTCCACAACAGCCTGTTATTATATCTCTCCTCAAACTCTGCATACATCATTGAGGAGGCTGATATATAAATAAAAAGGCTGCATTAATTTCAAGCTACATTAGGAATGCAGGGGTAAAAATAACCTGATAGAAAAAAGGGCAAAATTAGAATAAACTTGACTGGGAAGTTTCTAAGGGGATTTATAGATGAGGGAGGAAAAAAGCCTTAAACTATCAGAAAGCAAAAAAGTTTCATATTGTGGCAGGATTACATACAGCATGTGGGCTCTGTGGGTTCCTGCAGGTCTTACGCTTGTAGAATCATAGACCTGTTTAGGTTGGAAAAGGCTTTTAAGATTATCTAGTCCAATGATAAACCCAGCATGGCCAAGTCCAGCACTGAACCATGTCGTCATGTACCATGTCCACAAATCTTTTAAATGCTTCCAGGGATGGTAAGTCAACCAATTCCATGGGCAACCTGTTCTTGACAGCCCTTTCAGTGAAGAGATTTTTCTTAATATCCAATCTAAACCTTTCTTGATTTGATCATTATAGGCTGGGCAAAGGCAGTTCTGCAGAGGTACAGTGTAACCTCTGGTTCTTCATCTTGTCTTCTTCAAGGTCGTGAAGAAAATATGTGATTTCCTAAATTGCACGTTTCTCCAGAAGAAGATGTTTTATGAAAATAGGTAGGTGGAGCTGGCAGAGGCTATCAGGGAGGTGATAGATACTCTTGCTTTCCCTCTGCTATCCTGGAGTCTGCAGTTCAACTTCAAAAGCTTTGGTGTGCCTGAGTACCAGCTATTTGAAACAATGGATTACACTGGGACTGAAATTTCACATGAAGCTTGGATTTGACGAGACAAATCAAGGTATCTTCCTTTCCTCTCCATCTGATCTTCAATCAGTTCATCTTTTGCAGCTAAACACAGATAGCTTTCTTGTGTCCCCAGGAGATGCTATTTTGGCTGCTAAAACAAGCTTCTTCAGTTTAGGAGACGATCTTTTGTCATTTTGATTTTTCTACAGCTGCTCTGTATAACCAGGAAGGAGGAGGCTGGTCTTTTCAAACTGGCATGTTAGAAGTTAAGCTTTTAAGTCTATGATTAGGTACATAAATATGAGTGATTCAGTTCCTGGAAGAGCTGAGTGTTCACATATTCTGGTGAAATCCCAAGGGTGCCCATTTTGGCTAGCAGATAATGTATGCCATACACAGAGGATTTTTTAAAACAAACCGAATCAATTCTAATCTTACATGTTTAGAAATCAAGGCCCTTGTTAGAAGAAAGGAGCATCACACTGAGTAACCTGACATGTCTTTCCCATAGAGCATGTTGACACCTGACCCAGATGTGCTCAACAGTTGGTCTAACTGCTTCATTTTTCCTGAGCTCATACACCAGATCTAACTTTTCCGTCTAGGAACCAAATGGTAACTCTCACCAGCATCACCTTCTTGGAAATCTCCCTCCAGCTCTCTGGCAGAGCCTTTTCCTGGAGACAAAGCCTGATGTTTCTGCCCTAGAAAGAGAGCTGGTGCCTTGAGGCGGGAGGGAGGATGGGGCTGGTGGCTGAGGTGGGACTCCCGCAGGGCACTGCTGTGAGTGGGGGGGTTGCAGCACCGGGAGGGGAGTCAGGAAGGGCTGGCAATGTTTGGGCAGCGAATGCTGCCAGTGAGTAGGAGAAGTGAGACCTGGCCTTGAATCCCCGTCCTGCTTTAGGCAGGGGGCACCCTGCAGGGGAACAGAGCCCTGACCACTCTAGGGTCCGATGAACATGCCAACTGATGGCTGTTTAGTGTTTGGGGGATTCCTGTGCTTTTTCTATATGTGCAAATTCTTCCTTTTAATCTGATCCCAGAATCTAACTGGAATTCAAGATTTGATTTTCTGTCTTCCGTATTTCAGGATTTGGTAAAGAGAAGTGGGCTGAAAATAAACAGAAATTTCTATTCAATTTTTGAAGGACCATGTTATTAGTCAGTTTTCTGTGTGACATACTAATGCTTAATGAGTTACCAAGGGCAAGCAATGAGCTACCAAGCTTTTCTATGCAAGGTGTTTTACAGAAATCTGTTAAAATCCAAGTGTTGACAGATCATACTTTCCACTAGAGTTTAGGATTATGCAGCTGCTACTTATGTTATGACTAGAGTTGTAGACTAAAATTCAATTATGGGTATTCCATGGCAGGTTCTAGTGGACTGTATGTCCAAGTTAATCTCTGTAGCTTGATTGAATGGCACCAGTGAGAAACCTGACTCATGCAACACAAGCTAACAACTTGTTCCTCTATAAATACTCAAGAATTGGCTTTTTCTTGAGTGCTAGCAGTAGCCAATTCAAATAAATTCTTCTTCTGACAGAGGTTGTGGAAGGCATGGAAAGTTTTCCTGTGGAGTAACTGCATTTGTCTGCAGAAATACTGAAGTAACAAGTGATTGTTTGGGAAAATGTGTCAAATTTTTCTCTCCTTTCTCTTCTCATCATTATCTGTTGCTTGCTCTTTTCCACGTCAGTCTCTTTAAACAAGGAGCTGTTCCAGCTGTGCCAAAATAGTTTTTCTTTTAAGAGTGCATGTTTTTCTTTTGTTGATCAAAAGCAATTAGACAGAGAAGAGCTGACAGGTTCTCTGAACTGTCAATGAAAATATGGTAATGAACAGTTCATTTTGAAATAACCAATTCTCCCACTAAATTATCTTTAGCTCTGGAGGGGGAAGAACTGTGTGGGAACAAGAGGTATTGTTTGTTGCAGCATTTATGTTTTGACCATTTGATATTTTCTAGGAACACAGTGATATCAGTATTTTGAAAGGAACATTGGGAAGGGTGAAAAAGGCTGCAGTGTACCGGGATCTGACTTCACACTTGTGACCATGAGAAGTTTCCTTCTCATCTCAGGAACATCTGGGTGTTTTGCATGTGTCAGAGCTTTGCTATGAACACAGTGCTCTGTGAACCTCTTAAAAATGGGAGAAGGATGCCAAGTCTAGCTCACTGATCTTAAATAATGTTATCTGGTTTCATAATCCCAATTATACAGGTGATTAATGAACCTTCTTTTTATTTAATATGATCACAAATGGTTGGAAGTGCTGTCCTCTTCCCCTGGGAAGGTTTTCCTCCATGTGGGCTGTTAAATATGCACATATACGTTTCTTTACCTTATTTCATAGGCAATTGCATCCAAATAGTATCAGCAGCTGAAAATTCAACACATCTCTGCACCGAGCATGGCCCATCTGAAAGACCCCAAGGCCACAGTCTCATAGGATCTTTGCCTGCCCTGCCCAGAGGAGGAGAACTGAACAGACGAAAGAACTGCTCATGAGACACAAGACCAAATGCTAGAAAGATGTTAAACCTTCGCTGCAGTATCAGAGCAGTTTGCTCACCTGATGCCATCTGCTTAATGGGTTTTAGACATATCTTGCTTAACCTAAAATCCATTAGACAAAATGTACCTGCCATTAATAGACTGTACTAGGAATAAACTTGATTTGTGCTCTTAAATGCTTCTTCTCCCTGACTTCCCCAGGCCCACCCATGTCCAGACTTTTCCTGCTTTCTCCTTTTCTTTACATGACCCTCCACATTTTATACATCTATAGCTTCTTCCTCATTCCTAGGCAAGTTCACCTCCTCTCCTCTCAGCCCCATCCCCTCTCTCCTCTTATTCCTTCCCCAGATAGCCTCTCCTCAAGCTGAGCCTTATCCTTGGGTTTGTGAAAGCACGGGGGAGAAAAGTCTCCTCTGCTCTTTGCTGTCTGATCCCAGTACCATCCCTGTTGTGATGGTACTTGACCTATTTCCAGGCAAGGAGCCAGCATGGGTGAGTGGCTGCTACCCCACTCTGCGGCTCACAGATACAACCTGTACTGCATAGCTTAACATCCACAGCAAAAGGAAACAGAGCAACCACTTCCCTCTTGATCTGCTGATGTCTTGTCTACTTCCCTAACAAAGTGGGAAGAGGATCTTATGCCTGGTGTTGCAACACCCCTCCAGAAAGGAAACTCTCAAAGCACATCTGAAGCTAAACGGTCTCAGAAATGGTAGACTTCATCATTTTCTGTAAATATTCTCTCCTTATCATGGAATTTGAAGGTTTCCCACTTTGCTTCTGGGGCAGAGCCAGGGATGTGTTCACCATGACCTTCTAGCAGTTTATCAAATGTTGAATGGCTTCTCGCTGATATGATCTACCGAAGCACTTGGTCTCCGTGGCACACTCAGGATGACCCAATCTTCATACTCACTTATTTGGGACACATTTTTTTCCACAGGGTCACATAGGAGGTATCACGCTGCTCAGCTTTACATATCTGGTGTGACCACCCACTCTCCCCAAGTTGCGTGTCTGAAAAAAACCGGAAGAACACTTGGTCTGCAGCAGGCACGTGCAGAGCTCAGATGGCCAGCATGAATGAGAAGCTTGGCAGTCTGAAGCTTTTCCCTTGAAGGTCTCAGTTCCATGTCTGTTTGTTACTCATTAGACCAAATTTATATCTTGTAGCACAAGTATCAGAAGTAGCTTGTACACTGAAATGACTGGCTGGCATCCATCACACAGGAAGTCGAGCCAAACAGTTGGTAATATCATTATAACCATCTTTCCTGATAATTTCTGGCCTCTTGGCACTGCTTTTATAAATGTGTGTCACTGCAACTCAGTCACTGATGATCTAATTCAGTCAGGCATCTGCTTGAACTAACAGAAGTTCCAAAAACATGGAAGAAAAACTGCCTTCCACAAGTATCTTCTGGTCTGCAGTGAGATAGCCAGTGCTTGGACACCTCACTGCATTTCACTATGGGCTACTTTAAAGGTATAATAACTTAGTCAATGTAACTTGAAACAGTTCAGAAATCAGCACTTAATGCAACAAAAAACGGATTATGAGGTTGGTGTCTTGTCTCCCAGAGATCTGGAAAAGGGAACTTTGACTTTTCTACCAGACCGGCCAAATCCCCCAGCTGTTACAGCAGCTCTCAGGCTACTGCTTCACATCCCCACTCCAGTATGTTCAGCTGGGAATCCAGAACTCATTACATATTTTTCTGGTTATGCCTATTTTATTAACACAGTTTCTTTTGAATACTCGTCAGGATGTATTAATACATTTTGTATTAATTCCTGTGATAATAAGAATTGTGAAAAGCATTTTCAGGAGGGCAAATGGGACCCAGATTATTAGCTCTGCTTAGTTATTGCATCTTTTCCCAATTATTGTTTCCAAATAAAACTTGCCAGTTTATGCCTCCTGACCCAGATGTAATTATAGTGTGGCTGTATAATAAGAGCTGGTTTAGTGCCAGCAACTGGGGAGGCCTCCTTTGTAGAGACATAAGGAGACTGTTACTTGCAGCTTCTCTTACAGGGTTTGGATCCTATTTAAATAATGAGAAAATAGCTGTTTGTCTCAAAGAGAATACTATAAATGACTGCCTGTTGTAGTTTTAGGGTGGGATAGAGTTAATTTTCTTTCTAGTAACTGATATAGTGCTGTGCTTAGGATTTAGTATGAGAATAATGCTGATAACACACTGATGTTTCTAGTTGTTGCCAAGTAGTGCTTGTACTAAACCAAGGACTTTTCAGTTTCTCATGCCCTGCCTGCAAGAAGGCTGGAGAGGCACAAGAAACTGGCAGGGGACACAGCTAGGACAGCTGACCCAGACTGGCCAAAGGGATATTCCAGACCATGAGACGTCATGCATAATATATAAACTGGGGGCAAAGCTGGCCGGGGGCTACTGCGTAGGGACTGGCTGAGCATCGGTCAGCAGGTGATGAGCAATTGTATTGTGCAGCACTTATTTTATATATTCTGATCATTTTATTATTATTAAAATATTATTTTCTTCCTTTTCTGTCCTAATAAACTGTCTTTTCTCAACCAGCAAGGTTTTTCACTCTCACTCTTCTGACTCACCCACCCCATGGAGGGGTCTAAATGAGGGCTGGGTGGTGCTTGGTTGGCAGTTGACAAACCAGCATACTGCCTTTGAGTGAAACATTTGGTGCTGTTTTTATGCATTCCATATTGCAATAGCATGCTGCCTCAGTACAGCCTGATATAACCATGGATGTGTCCAAGTGGCGATGGAAAACAGCAAACATAACAATTTTCCTGGGCTGTTTGTTAGAATTTTCTATGGAGTTTTCCAGTGGGAGCCAGTGCTGCTGGGGTCTTGTTGCCAAACATGAAAGTACAAATCATAGATGATAAGTGCAGCTCACCTTGCTTTGAGGTCTGTAGGAGCAGGTTATTTTCAAGTAATTCATGTAATGTCATTTTATATTAATGTCTCATGATGTATAGATGGGTAGATCCTCTCCTAATCTTGAGGATGTTCATGAAGAGCCGTGGGTTGCACAAAGGCTTGGATATGGTGGTCCAAACACAATTTTTTTTTGACTGCTGCTTTGCTGCTTTTCCTTTGTGGTCCTGTACTGTGTGGCATGAACAGCTAGCATATGACTGTGGTATTCTGGCATCTTATTACACATTCTGAGCAACTCTGAAGTTAAGTAAACATCACAAGCATGTCCTAAAACGGCAAATTGCCTCCAGGAAATGTCATCCAAATAATGGAGTTTTTCTTCTTGTCTTACGGGTTAAGCAACCATCTTTGGTCAGTTTACAGACCAGAGGGGATCAATCCTTTTAGACATCTTTTGTCTCATTACTACTTCCCTCCCAGAATGCAACTTCTGCAACTGATTTCTGTAGAGGTTGATGTCTGTACAGACAGGGCCAGCATTCACTGGAATAGGGTTCAGTGTTCCAGGGAGGTCTGGATGTGGCACAGTATGATGCTGCTTTATTTTAAATCTGAAAAAGAATATACTGTCAGGTCTGGGGTCATGCATTGCATTTGGGATAAGGCATTCATTGGGAGTGTGTACCCCTCCTCAGCACTGTGGAGCAGACTGTTTTAGAAGTTATTGCATTTTCTGGGACAAGATGTCCTCGATGCTTTGCCTCTAGTAGGGACAGGAGGGTCTGGGTCCCTCCTGGAGCTTGGAGAACTCATGGAAGGAAACTCTTCCTCTTCCTCCCTAGCTCTGGTAAGGGTCCCAATGCTCTGGGAGGCCCCAGTTCTGTGAGAGGCAGGAGCAACTCCTTGCTACTCTTCTTGAGGAACTTTCCCCCTGCAATGAGCTATGCAAGATAAAATTTCTAGGTGCCTGCTGATCCTGGAGGTGTGCCAAACCTTATTTCTCCATGCTGAGCTCCATCAGAAAGATGGTGGAGAGTAAAGTTGAAAACTATCACCTGAAGAGTCATGGGTTGTATGCAAACCTCCAAGAAGTGGCATGGCTGTCACTCCCTCTATTCCATTAACTGCTCTATGGGATGGTCTCCCTGATTTTACTTTGCTCGGTGGCACAAAGTTTATTGGTGTTATCTCTGCCGCAGCATCGCAGCAGCAATCCTGAGTTTGGTGTGTAGACAATATACCTCTGCCTTCCACTTTCCAGAAAGTAGTAACATTAACACAAACCCTTTATTATTAGTAGTTTCTGTGGTTAAAGCAAACGGTGATCAAAAATCATAACTTTCCATGCAGCTTTTATATAATTTGAAGGGCTGGGCTCTCCACTATCCTCTCCATGTGAAGGTGAGGTATTGGCAGTCATAGATTTGATGCTGAGTTCGGCACCTCATGTGTATGTATGACGTGTTTGGGGAGTGATCAGCACTATATATGTAAGAAATAGCCTTGGGATGTTACCAGTATTGATGCAACCTGTCAAAAAGAAATAGTATCAACATCTCACAAGGCAGTGCTGGGCAAGTACATAGGGACGGGTTGGACACCCTCACTCAAGTGCTGTGGCATCTCCCACCCACCTTTCCCAGAAATCCCTTCCTCTCCAGGACACATCCTTCCCACTCTGGCTGTCTCCCTGCCCTGGCCCAGCTCCACATCAGTGTGCGTGTCCTCCTCACGGATCCAGCAGCACTCCTGCTATTGAGCAAACCAGATGTACCACCTGTGTGTGCAAGGGTCATGATATGCACTCTGGTAGCACCACAGCCTCTATGCTGTCCCCCATGCTGGGCAGAGCAAGTTGCCAGATCTCTGCTCTGACTGCATTGGGCTTATGGGGAAGGCTGTGATCGATGGATGCTGGAGCAGGGACATGATAGATGCCCTGGCCTCCCGCCGGTGCACTGCAGTGTACGTGGGAGCCCTGCATGGAAAGCATGCATCCAGGGGGCACCTCGTGCTGCAGCCACCTGGTCAAGCAGCTCTGATGAGCTGTGGCTGGGTGCCTGGCTTTGCTGTGCTGCAAAGCTCACAGCAGTGCACTGCTGGGCAGTGCTATACAAAATATCATAGCCTGCAATCATTCAGTACAATCAAATAATTAGCAGCTCATAGAGGACTGCATAAACCCATAAAACTGTTGGACTAATAAGACAGGCACTTGTGGCCTGTAAGAACCAAGTGATGGTAAATGACGTACCAAGGTATTATGCTCCAGTCTGTCATTACCCTAGTTTGTAAATTTTCAGGCATTGAGCCCAATATTGATGACAATGGAGTTGACTGTATTTGAGAGGATGGACTTTAATTTTCAGCAGAGGTACAAACCCCACAAATGCAGCAAAACCAATCAACAATTAGGAACCTTTTTTCTGAACACCTAGATTTACTCACAGCAGAAGAAAATTAAATGCCCATCACTGTGATTGTGGCACTCACTCAGAGCTGGATCAGTGCCTGGCCCTAAAGAATGATATTTTGCAGCACCACAGTTCCGCCTTCTACATCAGCTTAGTGAAATTACCCTGAACTGGAAAAGGTGCCTTTGCAAGGAAGGGGGTTGAGAGCACTGCAAGACCCCCTGCTTGCAAACCAATAAAATACATGTGGAAATCATGCCTATTCCGTGTATAATTTTAATATGGGAAAAATACAATAAAGAAAATGTTAGTCTTCAGGTTATGGTTGTCTTGATAAACTCTTTAACCTTGCTTAAACTGCCTATTTCCTGTGTAGTGTCTGATGGTGAGTGTTCATATGCCAGATATTCATTTACCACTAATATAATTGTTTTGTGTCACTAGAGTTTTATTTCACAGCAGGTATATCTGCCTTGATGTCACTGGGACCTGATTGTGTGGACACAAGAGAGTGGCTTCAAGTGCTGAATCCTGCATTTGTTGTCATGTAAATGTACTTTCTTTTTTCTACTTTGACGGAAACTACAAGCCCCAAATCCTGTCCTGAGCATGTGAAAGTGATGCTGGATGGGAGGTGCTGAGCACACAAGCCTGGCCTCTGTCATCCACATTTTTTCTCTCGCCTGATAACTGCAATGTTTCTGCATGAGCCATCCTCTACAGCCACCACCCTGACCTCCAACTTGGATTGCATTAAGAGGATCAAAAAACGGCCTAAAAACGTGAGTTGAGAATAACCAAACCCTTAACCAATTAATTTTATCCACAATGTAATTAATTCTAAGAGAGTGTCCTGATATTTTTATGCCTGGCATGATTTTCTGAATCCTTAAAATTAGCAATTTTAAGTATAGCATATGGCATATAGGATTCCACAATAACAGTAAGTAAATACAGGCCTGCATTTGCATCTTGAATCTGCTTTATGTGCTAATCATGTCCATTCCACACCTGAATCCCTAAGGGCATGAAGGCAGTTCCCATTTATTCCATTTTCTTTTAACGTTTAACAGCAACAACAGCTAATGCAGCTAAATATTACAGTGGGAGTTGAAGCTGTAATTGAAGTTTCTAGGTGTGGGGATATACACATAACTCAGTCGTGTTATTAGACTCATTTGACAGATGGGCATTGGTCTTAACATACCTAGTGAAAGCCTTCCTGCAGTGATGCTCCACTCCCTGAAGAAATCAGGGTGAAAAGCTTAAGTCCATAGTACTTCTAGTCTGGATACAGCAGTCAGGGTCACACAACCAGCTTCACACTACAGATGTGGTATATGAACTAGCTTCCCTGCAGATCCAAGCATAGCTTCTCCACAGAGCTGTCAGTCAAAAGCTTGTCCATATTGATAACTTTACCTGAGTTCACACCTTTGCTTGCCACTTTACTAAAATAACATGCATGTTGCAGAGAAATCCCAGGTGATCTGTCTTAACGTAGCACCATGAGTTCGTTTATTGTAAGTGGAAAGAAAGGGGCCCAAGGAAATGCAAGGAGATGTTTTATTTCTTACTGCCATTCAGTGTTCTTCCTCCACTGATGGCTGGTCTGTAATGCCATTTGCCTCCAAGATTTGTTCCCCAGTGGGTATTTTAAGGCTTAACCTTCTATAGCAAAGGGTATTTTTTTAATGCAGAAGGTCCAGGAAGTTACTCTGGGAATTAATCCAAAGAATAGGACAAGTCCTGACAAATGGCCAGCCCTCCCTTTGAGCCACCTGGGTTGGGGCGGTTCTCAGACGTGCTCTTAGCAAGGGTTTTCTCCTCAAATGGTGCTTTGCCTGCTTGTAGCTATTTCAGGCTGTGGTCAAAGCTAAATTGGAAAATTATACTCTGAGAAACTTGGCTCCACTCTAATTACATATTTAGTTACACCATTATTGGAGTATTAGAAATATGTTTAAAAGTGGAACAACAGCCTGCAGTATATGTGCAGTTTAGTAGCTCCTACCTCAGCCAATGTTTGCCTCCGTGACCACATAAAACACTTCTGAAGCCTGGAGGGAGCTTCTCTCATACAAACACAGCAAAAGGTGAGGTTCTTTACCCTAAATTGTTACTGGTGTACACAGAAGTACAGCAGCTTGGCTGCCAGTGGGCTTAGAGATTAGAGTCACTGCAACCAGGTGGGTGAGCAACCCGTTTATGGCAACCCCTTCTGTGAATATGTCAGAAGGTTTAGAAATGGGTAGGAAAATATCCCTGTGAACTTCAGGATGGCTTCCTGAGTTCCCCTGTATGTAATAGTAAATCTGCCTGAGCTTTTGCACAGTTTTATTCCTGATGACTGCAGCTGGATGGAAATAGAAAACAAAAGAAGCTACAGTCTGTTTGACCTGAAAGTGGATATTACTTACAAGACTCTACTCCAGCTTCCACAATGGTATGGTTACTGGTTTCCTGTAAAATAGATGTAAACTGTAAGTTACAGGCTAATGGGAAGCAGATGTTGTCCAGAAAAAAATCCCAGGTGCACACAGCATGCAACACCAGGCTTCCTGCTGCTGTGCCAGGACTGCCACATCTGCATGGAGTGGGGCACCCTCAGTCACAGGGCAGGAAAGAAAAGGGTTATATTTTTTAATGATTTGAGAATTTTTGAGACCAGGTACTTGCACCCCTTCATCAAAGATGTTTTATTTCATTTAAATGAGAGCATTTTCAGAGCAGGCAGCAGGGTCACAGCTGGGAGCATCACGCACTGGTTGAGATTCTGACCTCGTAACTGCAGGTCTCCAGGGCCCTCCGTTCCCTTCAGCAACCTCCACAGCTGAATGGTGTTGTTCAGCTGAGAAACCAAAAGGCTTTACATACACTAAATACAACTGTGACTTTGTGTGCAATGAACAATTTGTTTAAAAAAAAAAAAGTTAACAGATTTAGCACATTCTTTGGCAACAGGGCTCTGATGGATGTGAGCTACCGTGGCCAATGCAAAGAAATGTGGGGGTTTGGGGCCACCTTGCTTTGGCGAACTACAGTCAGGCTCCTTGCAGTGCAACAGGTGTACATGCCTCCTCGTGATAACAGGGTAAAGGCCACAGCAAGCACTCAGAAAAAGTGTTTGCTAGTGAAGCCAGATCAATTTATTTGGCAAGCATTTTTTATTAGCAAAATATGATGTTACATGTTTTTCTTCTATGTACCTACTCATTTGCTGATGGTAGGCTAAAAATGCCTTGGTGTATTTAGGTGTATTTTACCTTACTGAAACCAGCCATCCTGCTCAGGGTGTGCTGCTTTTGTGTGCTTTGATCGTGCATGCTGATTTGCAACATCCTCTTACAGCTGGGACATAGGAACTCTGCAAAAGGTGGGAGGTTCACTTTATGAGACTACCTCCGGTGCAAAATAAAACCATAGCAATATATATCTGTTTCTTTTCTTTTGTAATAAGTAACGGGACTTCTGCACAGCAGAATCTTTCTTCATTTCTGTAACTCAATGGGGTCTCCATAGATTGGCTTTGAAATTGTTTAGCCACTGTAATCTTGCATCATAATGGCATCACCAGGAGGTCCTTCTGTGCATATGCAAGGTCCATTACCCAAACACTCACCTCTTTCTGCTATGGTGGTCCTACCTAATAATGACTTTTTAATGAGTTTTTCCAGAGCTAAGGAGTTTTCCTTTAAATCTAGCATTTTAATGACATTTTTTATGGCATAATCAGGCAGTCTCCCCCAACTGTTAGACTGTTTGTAGTATTATAGTGTCTAATCGTGCATCTCAGTAGTGGAGAATAAGTGCTTTTCCTCTTTAGACTGTAGCAGTTAGAAACCCCATGAAAGACAAAGGCAGGGTTGTGCAAGGGAGAGTTCAAAAAATAAGGAGATACACTGCCCGGTAGAGAAGACTTCACTTCTGTAGCAGATAGACCCCTGGCACCTGAGGGGAGGCAGGCAAAAAAGGTCTCTGCGCTGTCACCCAGCCTGTGGCTCTGAGTGCAGCATCAAGGCCAGAGTGCTCGAGCAGACATCTCTGTTACACAGAAGGATTTTGAGCGGATGAACTTCCAGACTGTCCTAAGCCATCACCAGCTGCCACTATCTTGTTTTATAACTTAATTTCTTTTTTTTCCCCTGGCAGTTGCTTTCCCTCCCTCTCAGAGTGAGGATTAGCAAGTTGTCCACTTTCCCATTTATGAATGTGATTTTAATCACAACCTTTTTTACATGAATGATAAATGCTTCTGCAGAGAAAAATGAATCTTTGCTCATTTTTCTTCAGGTCATCTGCCCCACGACCTCTACCCAAAATCCTGTGCTCGGAGGGGGACCTCAGGTCACTGTCTCCGTGACTGTTTCCAGACACTGCAGGTTACTGGTGCCTGGTTGTACTAGCCCAGATTTGCAGGGGACTGCTTTGGGAGGCTGAGCAGCCAGACTTAAGCTCTGGCTCTTGATGGGACAGACAATTGCTTAGAAACATCTCCCCGTGGGCCCCCAAGAGGGCAGGGCAAAGGGGCTCTCTCAGCTCTAGACCTGACCATTTGGCCCAGGGCAGCCCTGTCTGTGCTGCTGGGTGCAGGGCACTTGCTGACAGCACTCCCATTCACCTCCACCTCTCAGTTCCATCGTGAGGTCCTGAGGTGAATTTGCTGCCAACAGTTCCAGACCCTGACTTTTCTTTATGTATCAGTAGCACTGGCTTTTTGTGTTTTATTTCTCCTCTTACTTAGATCTGATTTGTTTCTTCAGTACAAGGCTTTGTGGCTGGCTCAGCACAGAAAACATTCAGTATTTTGCTGTGATTTTGCTGGTCCAGTGTTTTTGTCTGCATCTGCTGCTTTCTTTGCTCAGCAGCCCACCCCTTAGCTGCTCTCTGCCCAGGTTAAACAGGAGCTCTGCCACCTCCAGCCTGTTTGACAGCACTTGAAACCCTCTCTGAGCACAGATTAACATTCTTTTCTCTGATGTGATGGTTCATGGCTCTGACAGGCTCTTCACACAGCCACTCTGGCCTGGGGGCATGTACAGCACAACCTTTGCAGGTCTTGGAGACTTTCTCCCTCAGAGAGCTGTGCAGAGGATGTGCAGCACAGCACAGCTTTTGTACATTCCTGCTGCCTGACTGAGGCTGTTGCAGGCTCAGCACTGAGTATTTGCAGAGAAGGGTGGCTCTGTGGTGATGCCTTTGCAGTGGCTGCTCCCTCCCAATGAGGTGGTCCCTCTTCGCATGCAGGGACAGCCATGCTCCTCCTTTATGGGATGGCATCTTCTCTCATTATGTGGTACTCTGATCATGCTCCCAAGAGGGTCTGAACTTGTGTCTCTTTACAAGCTCCCCCCAGGCACTGTGGGCACTGGGCTATGGGAGGGACTGGGATGTCTGCCAAGGACACTGGGGAGGCTGGGCAGGGGAAGGCAGCCAGACAGCATCTTTTTCATCCATAGGCTGTGCCACTGGGAGTAAGCAACCAAAATTTTTTTTCATAGGGGGAAATAGCTTCAGTGGGATAAATGGTGAGTGCAGGAGAGCTTTCTGGTAGCAGACAAGGTGCTGTAGAGTTCAGCTGAGCAGATCTGAGTTTGGGGTTAAGGTGCTATATTCCCCTTCAGGCACCAGGATCTTTAGGATCTGTTTTGATATACCATCATGAGTTTGGCCCTTCACATCTGTGGCTTCTTCAAAACTGAAGTGCAGGCTTTCCTGGAGTTTCGATGCTGCTCTTATTTTCTGCACTAAGGCCAAATTGAACCACTCTTTATAAACTGAATTCCCATTCTTGACAAGTACACCAAGATAAGAAATTTGCTTTGGCCATCGATTCTGAAAACTCTCACAGTTCAGCTTAGCAAAATGAGGAATGCTTGGGTTAGAACAGCCCAAAATGTGATTTTCCAGCTCTCTTGAAGAGAATATTGTAATAATGTCATTGTTTTGTCTTGACATCTGCTTAGGTCCCAGCTTTAATCACAAGTGAGAACAGGAGTTCTCATGAAAGAAAACACACACACACACACACAAAAACCACCTCAGACCTTCACTTTTAAACTGATCTTCAGACAGGTTTTGGCAATGAGGAGCCAACTGGTCCCCTCAGAAGGGAAGACAGCTTCAGTGCAGTGAAGCCATCGAGTGATCATGTCTTTCCAAGCTGAGCAGAGTCAACTGGGTGTCATCCTGGAGTTGTCCTCACTGCAGGAACAGGACCACAGTCTATCTCCAGCAGTTAATTCCTGTCTTCTCACATTCCCCTGCTCCTGCTCCTTGTCTCTTCTCTTTCCAGTTGTGTAAAAAGTGTGTTTTCTGTGCCTTAACCTCCTGCCCCAAATCCCTCTTCTCCCATTGCCCCCCCTTGTCCCCCTGTCACTGGCTCGCAGTTCCTTCACTCACTGTTCTCCTCCCCTGAGTACTTCCCACCCTCCACTGAATCCCCTGGGACCCCCTGCAGCCCCTGCACTCCTCGTGGAATGTGACTGAGTATGTCTTGTTTTTGTGGAGAATCATTTCAGCATAGTAATATATGTGAGTGGATCTGCACTGGCATCATCTGCAGCAGTGACAGCACCTTTTGTTTCTCCTGTGTACACATTAACTTTATCAGCTGTTAGACCTTGAAATTACATTCTACCCTTAAATATACTGTTGGGAAATGAATTCAGCTGAGTAAACTGGTGCTCTCATCAACTGTGTATGGGCTTGGGCCAGCTGGTATTTAAATTTCTTTTCAGCATACACATTCTTATGGGCCACAAAATGCATATGTGCAGTTCAGAAAGAAAAAGAAGAAGAATTTTGCTGCAGCATCATTTGCAAATATTGAGTGAGTGCATATGAATTTTACAGTTTAATTAATATGATGAAGTTGGTGTTTACACAAGGAAGTTCATTTGGCAAACCTCTGTTTGAGAGACGCGTCTATAGGACTTGTATTGAAAGACCCAGGTTACATCTGTCTTCTGAAATGAATCCTCTGCTCCATCCATCCTGATGAAGATCCCTGAGGCGCAGAACTCCTTCCAGTACGAAGTAATTAATTTTTCAACACTAGCTTCCTGGGTACACATATTCAAACCCTATAACCTGTGCCACAATTGTGTTGTAAAATCCAACAAGGCCATATTCTTCAAAGAAGATAAATCTGAAGGACTTGGCACAAATGTCACAGGTAAAAAAACCACAAAAGAAATAAGGGGAGACAGCTTAAACAGCAGAGGACAATTTGTGTACAGTAAGCAGTCAGGTGTCTTATTAGGATGTTCATGAAGAGGGAGAGAATTCACATTACCCAGTGTCAGGCAGCAAATGTAGGTGCTGCAACAGAGGTGCTTCCTATATATGGGGAGGATGATTTGCCTCCCTTGCTATTGACTCTTGAGGGCACTCAAGAAATGGCCCAGCACTCTGAAACCTAAACTGGCACCCTGAGAAGCTCCTGGGAGGACATAAGTGCCTCAGACCATCTGCCCTCTGTAATCCTTTCTTTTCTGCTTACCAGGAGTATTTGCTGCCTCTGTTGGCATCTTCTGAGGTTGCTGCAGAAGTGAAGCATTCTGCAGAGTGTGGCCTGGCTATGCCCACAGCAGGACTCAGTGAGAAGACCTAAAGGGTAGGACTCATGGCCATATTTTAGGTGGCTGTAGTCAGTCTGTATTTGTGTTTCCCCAAAGGCATATGGTGTAGATGGAGAGCATATGTTACTGAGTGCGTGCATCCAAAGTCATCTGGAGGAATGCATGGAGGGAACCACTCTGGTGGTTCCTATCCAAGTGTGAATGTTTCCTGGCTTTTTTTTCACCCTGTCACAATAACTGGACACCCACCAGTTAGTCTGCAGTTGTGGCAATTGCTGATGTGCAGGGCTCAAAACAAACCAGTCCCAAGAGGAAATCTGCCTGCCTTGCAGCTCACGCTGCAGGAAGCAGCAGTGTCCTGGGCTGCTGCTCTGAGCAGCGCTGGCCCAGCAAACTGACTGTCCTAACCACCACCTCTGTTAACACATCTGAGCACAGTATGGCATTGAGGTAAGAGATTCTCTCATCTGAAAAATCTACTGCCCACTTTTCTTCCTACTTCTCTTTTTTTCCTACTTCCCAACTCCTCTCTCCTCTTCACCCATATAGGAAGCTCTGAAAGCATCTTTTCCTGAAAATGCAAGGCTTTTCTTCTCACACATATCCTCCCATTTGAAACACTGATGTACATCAGCATTAGAGAATTAGAAATATGGTTGCACATAACCCTTTATGACCATACAGATAATAACCTAGGGCCCCACGCTGAGCAGATCTTAGACTCATAGCCTCTTGCTGTGCCTGTTATATGAACTAAGGAACTTTGATTCTAAATACTTTTGATTATTAAAAATTAAGGGGAATTTTAAGAAGCTCATTAGAAGAATTTAAATAGATTTCTAAATTGGGCAATGTCCTGGGTTACACAAAAGTTCTGGTATCTACCTTTTTTTTTTTTTCTCCAAATAAGAGACCCCACCACCTCTTTTTGGCTTTTTGGTGTTTTGCTTTCTTTAAAGAGACTTAACTGCTAGTGATTAATGACTCAAACATTTGACCACCCGAAGTGACCGCCCAGGTGCTGTAAGACACTGGACTATTCGTGCTCATGGCTCAGTCAGCAGTGTGCTTTGCTAACAGTGTGCTGAGTGGCCACCCAGGCCAGGGACTGAAGGTGTGCACATCTGACACCTCAGACTACAAGCTGGGTGTTAAACAGGATAAGGAAAGAGAGAGACCCTGCAAGGTGGGGTAGTGTTTCCTTTTCCTTACACAGATGACTCAGTTGTGATAAATCCCGGAAAAATTCACATTTTGCCTGAAGGTATTTATGTCTTGTTGATAATGGACCATAATGGACTCAGCTGCACAGATGTAAGAGACAGCTGCAATATCTTAGAAGGTGTCAAAGACAGACATATCCCCTAAGTCACAGTATTACATCATTCAGTGTAAAACTCCCTGCTCAAGGTGTTCCCACCTGAACCTGAGCATATATAACTGAGTTTTGGGGCTTCTCCTTTCATGCAGGGCTTTCACCACCTCCTCGATGGATTTGGACTACGACCACCACTTCGACCAAGGAACATCGAAATTACAACAACCAAGTCTCGTTCCTGGATCCAGCGGGTGTCTTGCAGGTCCTTCCAGTCACCCGGAGGGTCCGCAGCCCTGCTCCAGCTGCCTGTACCAGCATCACAGCCTCACTCCAGCATCTGCCGGTGTTGAATGCCAGCTTTTTGCTGTTTCCTACTGGTGCTGACTCTCCAGCTGTTCCTGCCAGGCTTTCTGGGTGTGGGGAAGGTGAACCACATGGAAGGGTGGCCATCCTGTCTCTGTCCTGTGGCCATGTGTGTTTTTTTTCTGGATGGGGGAGGCCGGCCACCATCTCAACTTGGTCCTGTGGACAGGGCTTGGGAAAGTGGTTTAGTCCAGTTTAACCAGTATTGTTATTAACATTCTTGGTAAAGAGTTTTTTTTTCACTTACATCTGGGTGTATTTGGTCTCTCTCTGTACTGGAGAAACTATGGATATTGAATCTGAGGGATGAGACTTCTGTCTAAGGTCTCTGCCCCTCCAAATTGTTTCAAACCGAGACAGGCAATGTGTGTGTAATTGAAGTCAGATTTTTATCTGATTAAATATAACAGATGTGAATATTAGAAAAAAATTAATATATTCATATGTTGCTGGTTTCTAGGCTGGGTATATAACTGTTTGTGGTTATCAATGAAATGTACAACAGCAGTGAACATCATGCATTAATGATGATTAAATACTCATAAAAGTTCATTAAATAGACATAGAAATTACTGCACTGAGTAGTAAGAACAGAATGTATGTGCGTATATATATAAATAATGTATCTGGAAGGTTTTCTTCAATACTGTTTCTCATCTCAAGGAAGAACATAGAAAAAATTCAAGAAAGAATAACAAAGTTAGAGATTTGGTCAGACTTACATATAACAAGGAATGATTATTTCGGGAGAAAGACAATGGAGTGAGAACTTGATTGATTATGATGGGTATGACACAAATCAATCAGTACTCCTGGCTGTATTTTATAATAAAGAAACAGAACGATGCTTACATGTTAATGTATTCCAGGATGGAAGACCAAAGGGAATGAAATGAAACATTATGGTAACAGAACCAGATTTACTGAAAATTAATTCCTTCACTCCACATCCACACAGGATTTAGCTGTATGATGCCTCTCATTTTGAGACCATTGGAGTCAATAGCAATTCTAGCTATATCATATACACATCAATTTAAGATTACTGAAAATACACAAGGTGCACAATGATTATTATGTTGGTGTGTTTTCATAGTCTGCATGTAATATGCTCTCCTTTCATACTACGTAAAGTCTCTGTCATATCTGTTCACCAGCAGTTGTTAGGTCTTGGTTTATACCACCACTAATTTAACAGAATATTTGTGATATAATTTCTCTAATTAATGACCTTAACAGGCAGTCAAAATTTTTTCACAAAATTATTTTTATAATGCTGGTTTTGGATAGTTGTGGGGTATTATTGTAACAAATTTCTTAATTATCAGACAATGTGCTAATTTAAACAAGGCTCTGATTATCTCTGGGAATAAGATTCTTAATCTAATTAACTTAAACAGCAATTTCTTTAGCTGTGGTTTTCAGACCCATACTATATTTCTAAATATGCCTTCAGCAGGATGGTGTTATTCTTTTATTTTTCCCTGGCGATGTTGGTTCCACTCAGTCCCTGCCTCCAGTAGCTGCCAGTGTGCCCCTTTTTCCTGGTTGATCTGAGGGCACCAATAAACTTCACATCCATCTGTGACCCTAGTTTGTCCCCTCCCAGGCACTGGAAGAGATCATCACTGCAGCTCTTTCTGACAAAGCCTGAAGAGGTATTTCTTCCTATTTTACTGTAGTTTCTGCTTCTGCTCTTGATTTGTTCCAGCACCTGGTCCAGCATGAACCTCTTGTATTCTCTGCCTCTGATGTCTGACCATGCTCTTGAGCTGTCCTCTGCTCCAGTGTCCTCTCTGTTCTTCTTGTCCAATGCCCAACCACACTTCCTGCCCAGACCTGTACTCAGCACAGCTTTTGCAGTGACTTTGGTTGTCCCACTGTAGCACACTATCCCAAGTCTCAGGCATGAACCCAGCCTTGCTATAAAGATTGAGACAGCCTGGCAGAAAACAAAACATCCCCAGCAGGCCAGGGATCTCAGCCCATGTGTGGGCTCTGGCAGCCTCTGGCAGCCCTAGGCTGTGATCCTTTCCAGCTCTGAGATCCTTCTCCCCTGATGATGCTGATGCAGATGTTTTATGTTGTAGTGGAGCTTTGGGGTCTTTCCAGGCCTTGCTCTCTCCATCCCCTGGTACCTGCATTCAGTGAAGACTTTTGCACCCTCCAGGGAGACAATGCCTGCTCCTACTTTCATCTCCCAAATGTCCTCCAAAGATGAGCACTAAGATTAACTAACTGGTTAGCTGCTGAGGCGTGGCAGTCTCATTAGAGGGGTAATTTCTACCCACCCAGATGTGCTGCCATTTGCAGTGGTTTTAACATGCCAGTATTATTCTGTCAGTGACGAAAGAGGACAAAGTACCCCTCATTACAACTGTAGCTGTGGAAGGTACCAATATTGCATCTGCTGTTCTGTCTTCAGGCTGATTAATTCTGTACGTAAAAGCTTGTGGAAAGCAGAGGTTCACATCAGGTCTATCCACAAAAATCAAGATATTTAACAGTCCCTCTATCCTCAATTAATCCTTAGCTTATATCAGGCCTTTGGCAGCTGTAATGGTGTTCTCTGAAGGTAAAGAAGACAATTGTGTGGGCTGAATGGCTTGTTCCATGAAGTCTCTTTGTCAGGAGGCAATTAGTTAGACTATTTAGATGTTTAACTCTTGGTTATCTTATTCCCATTGGGATTGATGCAAGCTGAGTGCTTAGGTAGCTTATTATGTCAATTGTTTTCAATAGGTTTGGGGAAAAGGAATAAAAAACTATACCCCTTTTTTTTTTTTTTAAGAAAAACATTCAAACCAATGCTTGCTAATGAAAACATTTCATTTTCAAGTGATCAAACCCAGAAACTTTTCCAGAAGAGAAAATTATTTGCAAAAATGTGGTTGTGTGAGAAAATCTTTTTTTTCTAAATTAGTTCTAGTGCCCTTTTCCCCCTGCTCATATGATCCTTTCTGTGCTAAGTTCTGTAATATGAAAAATCCTAAACTGGGAAGCCAATGCATGGTGATTTGACAAAGGGAGAAGGAATATGCTAATGCAAAATAAATAAATGTAATTAAATTTATGCAGGTCTTTGCAGTGCCAAGGAAAGAAAGGAGAAAGTTCTTATGTTGGAACAATACTGGAATGAGTTTTGTAAAATGTTGGCTCTCAAGTTTTTATCTCTTTGGACTGATAAAGCTCAAAACAAAGCCCAGAATTTGCAAAAGTGAAACAAACCCCAAGGATACAAGTATGTAATCTGATAAATCCAATGAGTTTGCTTCTGCAGGACCTTCCTCTGCCTCCTATGAATGCTGCCCGCGGAGATGTCGTCTTTTGCATGCTGCACTTTCTCTAGCATCCTTTGCTTATGCTTCTAAATAATCTCTAGCCTCTCCGTGTAACGTCTCCAGTTCTAACGAAACTCTGCGTGAAGCAGGGCAGGAGACCCAGAGATGCCCTACATCCACAGGGATACACCTCAGGCACCCCAGGTATCTCCCTGCCTCAGGGCTGCAGCTCCAGTGTGTCCCCTGCCTCCCTCGCTCCGGCTGCCTGCCTGGGAATCATACCTAACTGAAAAGAAGATTGTGAAGGACAGAGAATCAGGCTGAGGTCCAGGATACCTATTTGTGGAGCTGCTACCACATTAATCTCCCTCAGAAGCCAGGAGTTTGCTTCCTCTAGCTTTACCCAAAGTAATTCATGAGGCTCTTAAAATGTATCCTTCATTTACTGAACAGGGAAGCCCATACAGTGCACCGGAAAGATGGCATGAGAAAATAGGATATCTGAGGAGGTGCCAACAGTTTTATTGGGTCTTAATGACTGGGGGCAAATTTTAAAGGCCGCTGGAAGACAGAGCTTTCTTTTTTCCCAAGTATAACAACATGCTCCTCCCAGACACAGCATGGAGGAATGCAGCCATTGGCTGGTCTGCGCACAAAAATTATACCGAAAACCCTCCAGTGGGGCAACACAGAAGAAACTCAGGCAGCAATTTGGTGTGTTCCTACTGTCCCACGTGCAGTGGCATGTGTGACAACACCCATGCCCACTCTGCTATGTGCTGCCTCAGTGCAAGCAAAGCGCCCCCATAGAGGTACTGTGTGTTCTTCCTAATTGCCTGCAGACCGGCTGCCTTCTGGGAATTCTTGTTTTACAAGTTTTAAAAAAACAAACCCTCCACCAGCCAGGTCTCCAGAGAGTCTGGCATGCTGTCAATCCTGAAATGTCTACAGGCTTTTAATCCTGCCTGAGAGTGTGTGTGTGTGTGTGTGTAAATTATTATTCTGTATTTCAGGTTTACAAGCATGCACATGCCTCTCTTTTGACATGTAAGTTAATAACATTAGTTCACCTTCTCCCTTGCAGAAGCACAGGCACTCATGGAGTCAACACCTCCATCTGCTAAAACCAAGTTTTATAATATTATACATGATATACAGACATACATACACATACACAGTGGACAATCTATTGCTTTTCATCTTTCAGAACTAATCCATGTTTTCCTAGAGAGATGTCTGACCTGGACATGACATAATCCTCAACATATCCTTGGTGCAGCAAGCCCAACAGGTATAGTGACAGGCTTGAAGTACAACAAAACTGCTGCTGCCCTAGCAAGTGAAATGTGCTCTATATAGCATATGTCTGTTTATGCCATGGCCCTTGCTCAGACACATATGCAGCTGTCACTGATTCTGTACCTTATGCATTAACAAGCCAAACAATGACCTTCCAGCAGCTAAAGAGAATGAAATATTACACTGTGAAGAAACTCAGAGGTTTCTGAAGGCGGGACAGATGAAAGCAAATAGTCCCGAGGACAGTACAAAGAATTTATGTTTTCTCTTCTGGTTATATTAGCCCCTGTAAACTTGCTTGTTAAAAAGGTTATTTCTTCTAATATGCAATTAATGGTCCTCTACTTGGTATGCTCTTGCACTGCCTTGTGATTTATGAACCATTTCAGGCAATGAAGTTTTGACAAGTGACATGGGATGTATGGAGCTGCTCTCAGCTGCCTTTGGGTCTAATTTTAAGCAAATAAATCTGGAGTTTATCTGTTCCCAAGAGCTTCAAATGGGTGCATCCTTTTCCTTGGCAATCCCTTTTATGCTGTGTGATCTCTTTATGGGCATTAGCTCCTTGGGACACATACAACTTCTGTTTATTATTTTCAGTAGCAACTGATATTTTCGAAGAACCAGATCATTAATTCTGAAGTAGTGATATAAGTGACTGACATGCAAATCAGCCCTTATCATGGTTCATCTGCCTCCCTGAAGATCTCTTCAGCATCAGGAAGCCCCTAGGGGACATGCAGCTACTGCATCTGCCTTTGCACAGCCCCATAGGCTGGGGGCTGGCATTTTGGCATTCATTCCAAGGTGGCAGTGCCTTGGCACTGCTGGAACAGGCCCTGGGGTTGGCAATGTAATTTATGGCGACCATCAAGTTTCCTAATTTACAGCTAAGATGTGGGTGAAGTACCATTTCACCTCTTGTTGGTCGCTATCTGCACCCCTGGGGTCTGTCATGCTGCTCTCAGGATCAGGAGAGGGTGCAGCCAGTGTAAAACTGCAGAACTAGCTTCATATGCTCTGATAAATAGGGGAATGGGGCAGCTTTACCTCATTCATCAAGCCACCTCCATCCTTCAGAAGGACAGCTCATTTTACTACTGTCTTTTGAAGTCTGGTGGGCTTCTTGAGCATGGCTGGTGACCCTGAATGCACTGATCATGAAGGATTTACACAGCTGACCTGATTTTTCAAATTAGTGAAAATTAACATTAAAATAAGCAGTGGCAGCTGGTGGACGAGAGATCCAAAGATACAGAAATCACTCTTCTGTCTTTAGAGGTTTCTCTGAGCACGGGGGAACCTAGCACCTTATAAATGATTTGCAAACTATTTGTTGAATTCAGTTAGTGCCAGCAGAGACCTCTTGCCCAAACACTTCTGTCTCTCTCCATGGACAATACAGATTTGGGGATGGGTGTGTCACTTCATTGTGTGAAACAGTCTCTTCATGAACTTAATAAATGTAAGATTTTCTCGTTACATTTCTTAAGCCAAATATTTCGTGATCAGTGATATTATTACAGAATATCCCAACAGTAAGACTTTGCAGGAGGGACCACATCAAAACCAAGGAACTCAAAGAGAGAAATCAAATTCTCCTGGGCTCCTGGTACGGATTAATCTTCACTTGAAGATCTTCAGAAGTCACCTAGAGGGAGGATGCCTTAGAAAGTATGCAGATAAAGATTTTACCTGGGAATACCAGAATAGAATAGATGATGGGTGAAATTTTCTCTCTGATGGTAAGGCTCCTTGTTCACAGGGTTTTTTAAGAGAATCAGAGGCTTGTTTTTGTTTTAACTACAAAAGGGCTTTATAAGCTGATGGAGGGGCTCAGGAGGCCTGGAAACTTTCATATATGTTTACTTCATGATCTGTAATCAGATGTATCTGCTCCATATGAGAAGCCAGCAATTCTGCAAGTAAAACAAAATGAGTTTTGAACAACTCATATCTTCACCAGTAACTGAGTGTGACACTTAGTGAAGTATTTCAAACCTCAGAGGCTTATGTGCAGACAGTTCTCCATTTTAGTGAGTTTTCCTAATTTAGGTGTTATTTAAAGCCTAATCTCTGCCCCAGGACCCTGGCAGAAAGGGCTCCCATGTACAGAGAGAGGGAGTCAGTGCATGAAGCTGCAAGCACCGCTGGGCATCAGCTCTGGTGGGACTCATTGGACCTCATGCATCAGAAGCAAGACACTCTCAGAGGGACTTTTGTAAACAAGAAGCCTCAAAGAGGACTTGTCTTACCGTAGCAGCCTTTGCATAGCCTCTGTCTTAGAGAGCTTGGGCTGTCCTTTAAAAATATTTCTCTCCTCATTCACTTGTTGTTTGGGTTCTGTTGCTGAGGGAACTCAACAAGGAAAATGAGGTGAATAAATTAAGCTTCACTAATGACAGATGATCCCCATTATCTGTAGAAAATAATAAGACCAAGTTGCCTAGCTGATGCAGTAGGCGCTGTTTAAATCACTCCCTTAAGCAGTAGGGTTTAGAAAAGTGCAAGTAGTGCAAGTTATTCTACTTTTTAATAGTGTATCTTTTTGTGTAATGGAAAGCTGGAAGGTAAAGAGCACAGCAGAAATACAATTTTTGCAGGGTGAGCGGTAATGAAACAGAAACAATTTCTTTAGTGCTCATGATATAAAAATTACCAGAACAAGATTTCCCAGCCTACCAGAAATAGTAAGAAATTAAGAAGTGGGGGAGGGAAACTATCTAACTTTGAAAGAAAAGGAAACAAATGGAGAAATAGCCTCATGCTGTGGTAGAACCTGGTTTTGCATTGAGCAAGAGATAAATTTCATTTTGACTTCTACAGGAGCCAAACCTTATTTCCAATCAGAGCTGCATATGTTGGGCCCATGACCATGTATCTTCCACCCACATAGCTGTAGCTCAAGCTCAGATTAATATTCTGCTTGAGAACAGCCAGACTTGGGATTTGTCTCAAGAGAAGGAGAGACTGCATAAGTAGCCTAACCCATGTCCCATCCTTACATGAGAAGGCTCCAAGTCCCAATGAAGCTTTAAAACCTTCACCTTGGACCTTCACAGAGCCCCAGTCACCATCATGCCCATGCTAAGAATATAAATGGTGGCCTTGGAAATCTAGACTTTAGAACCACATTTGTTTATGTTTAACAGGCAGTAAATTCACAATTATATAATGAGCATACGGTGCTAGGAAAAGCTGAGAAAGGTGCAGCAGCTCTCTCTGAGAGAACCAGTCTGTATGACAAGGGTGATATCTGTCAATTATTCACCTGTTGCTGCTGGGAGAATGAACCTACCCTCTGGAGAAGGATTGACAGAGAGATTGTAGATTCTTCCCCCATGCATTATTTATGAAGATGGATACACAGAAAATGCTGCAACGCTGAAAAGCAAGGGTAAGATAACATGTGCAAAGAGAATAGTTGAAAATGCGAAGTCTGGAGGGGAAAGGACTTGGAAAGAGTGAAGACAGGGAAAGTAAAGGCCAAAATTGATACAGTAAAGTTGCCATCATGAAGGGTTTTTAAATTTCTGAAATATTAATAGTACCCATTTTCATAATATTGTTTTTATGTTTATCAAATAGATGAATAAAAGAAGTGACTAACAAGCATGACATCAAAGATTGATAAAGTAAATGATTAGGGAGAATATTTACAAATGTATTTTTCCATATATTTACTCGAATAACTAGAGATATAGCTGCCAAACTTAGTGACAAGACACAAAGATAATATGATATGATTACATTCCCTCTCTGTAATGAAACGAACACTACTATCCTAAGGCTAGCTGTGGTTTCTTGACAACTGCACTGTTATTTTTACTACATGATGTGATTCCTGGATGCTACCGAAGTACCTTTTTTCTCCTGGGAGGACTATTCTGATGAGATACAATCCTTTTGCCTCTTTACTATCAACAAGTTTGAATTTTTACAGGGTATGTTTTCTAAATTCCTGATTCTACAAATTGAGTTAGGCTAATGTAACCAAATAATAATCCAGCAGCTATGAATACAGAAACGTTTGTATATTTCTCACCACTTCTTAACTAAAGTCTTTTTTATATTGCTTATGACTAATTGTTGTGTCACAAGCAGTAGACGGAAAAATTGGTGTTTCTTCCAAACATATCATTTCAGTCACTAAAGTAATGAGAAATACATCAGATATTTTTAGATCATAATTTTTTTTGTCAGGGAAAATAACAACCTTTTTGAATAAGCTAGAAATCATTATTGCTTCCACTGGGGTTCACACTGAATGCACTAATTATGGTGAATTCATTTGGTACTGACAAAGTTACAACAAAGTAATTTCCTTCATGATAAATTGCAGGGCCAGGTTGTCCCTGGGCCAGAAACTTGTCTTTTGGCTGTGCCTAGCAGTTTGTCCCTTGACAGGGTGCCAGAGGGAGAACAAACTGAGTTGAGGGATTGCAAAATCCCAGTCCCCAGCAATCCCCTGGCATTGCCCTCCTGACTCCTGCACCCATGGGCCCCATGGCAGGAGAAGGACAGACACCCTGGGGCTGGAGGAGAGGCTGGGGGTAGGCTTTGCCCTGCTGCAGGGCTTTGGGGCATCTTCGGGAGCAGCACTGCACACACAGCAGTGCTTAGGGGCTGCCTTTTCAAAATAACTTCATATATAGATATATCCTCAGGGAATATCTGTGCTAATTAAAGGTAAGTGTGTAAAATACCTCATTAAACCGCAGCAGGCTGCAGTACACAGATGTTTAACAGACTTTCAACAAACCAAAATAAGGCTACCTTGCTTCCAGCTAGGAGAGTCTCAGTGCTGTCTGAGAACTGTGGATGTCTAGCACGGTGTTTGATTCCTCCTTCACTTCCTCAGCCACAATGTCAGGCTCTCCTTCACCAGCACGTCCTGGTGACAAGCTGCCACTGGTGCTTGTGGGGTTGAGGAATGAGTCCTACTAGGGAGTTACTCAAAGTGGAAAACAAAGCCTTCCTTCTTTTCCTGCAGGCTTACTTTTATTGTAGGTCAATTAGCTGATGTAATTTTACATGTGGCTCTAAAAGCAGATGGGGAGGCACAGCTGAGAAGGTGATGGGGAGCAGGAATGGGAGCCTGAAGTCTGATGGAAACATTTTAGCCATTATTAGCATAGAAATAAAACTCTGTGGCACTTGGTTATCATTTGCTTGTTAGTATCTTCTCCCTCAGAGTGGCTGTGTGATCCTCTGTGCTTTGAACCTTCCAAAATGCTCAGGTACTGTCCTAGTACAGACACTGGACCTAATTTATGCAGGGAGAAATATCCACAGAAGCAACAGCTTCGATACCTCCTCATAACTATGCCTCACAGAACCACCAAAAAATACTTCCTTTTATTTTTTAATGTTGAAATTCAAGGGAAGGGGAGGGGAGGGCAGGGCAGAGAAGGTCCCAACACTACCCTCTACTTTCTTGGGTTGTTAAGAGGGTCATCTGCACAAACACACCTGATTTGCCAGGAGTAGAGTTACCACTGCAATCGCTTCCCTACTTGAGCCCTCCTCATTATTTTTTAGTTTGTGTGAAATCTGTTTGTTTGTTTTGTATGGAATTCAGTAAAGGCAGTTCTGTTCCTCTCGGCATCCTGAGGTGACTACTGTGTGAAACATCCCAGGTGATAGTGAACAATGTTGCCAGTCAAAAGCAGCTGAATGTTCAAAACCAGGAATATTTAATGTTATATACAATTTCAAAAGGCAGTCTTAGGAGAATCAACATTTTCTGTTATTCTCCATAAACGAATTTCTTTTTTTAGCTTTTTACCAATTATTTTTACAGTCCAAACTAGAAAATACTTGCCTGAACTAGAGTAATAGCTTTTTTTTTTTTAAGTAGAAAACATTAAAAATATAAATTAATTGGCTCATTATTTATTTAGAATAAATGTCTTTGCATTCACTGCAAACAATCTCCCAGATATTTATTTGGATGATGCTCTCAGGCACATGATGTGACTCTTGGAGATGGTCCTGTGCAGGGCTAGGGGTTGGACTCGGTGATCCTTGTGGGTCCCTTCCAACTCAGCAGATTCTGTGATTCTGTGATTTAATTCATATCACAGCCTTATATTTTATTACTTTCAAAGCTTAATGGGCTGAGTTGAGGTTAAAAAGTATTGTTAATCTTTGTCCATTAACTATAGGCAATTCTGGAACAAAAAGTGGTTTCTGTTTAAAAAAAAAAAGAAAAAAGAAAAAAAAAGAGAAAGAAAGAACCAAGTGAGCTGTAATAAAGAGGAAAATGTCTCCAAAGTCAATTTACCTAAAAACCAACATGCCCATGTAAGTCATTCCACAGATGTAAACCATTAGCATGAATATATCGTCATGTTTCTCAAATGTATCATGGTTCAAAACTCAGTGTTACTTTTCTGAAGGCACTGAGTTTCTAAATGAAATGGTCATAATCAAAGTATTTATGTTTACTTACTTTTTTTAGATTAAAGGTTTGCCTCATGGAATGGTTCTCATTGCACGGTAGGAGAGTGATCAGAAAATTAGGATAAATTTCACTATAGTAGGCAGAATTAAACTGAGTTACTGAGTCAGCTTAATTTAACAGAAAGAGAATTAGTTTTTAAATAATGAAATGTATTCCAAATTGATTAATGCTCACTTCCATGAAGCCCTTTCTTAGTTTCGTATTTGGAAGCTCAGGCCTCAATTTTTCTTTTTCTCCCATCAAAGTAAAAGGTCCATATTAAAACTTTCCTTTGTGATCATCAGTGGTTTTGTTTTGCAAACTTGTCTCCTCTGCTGCAGTAGCCACTACACCTCTATGATCATTGGAGACTGGAGGAGCTTTTCCATCACTACACCCAGCATAAAACCTCTAAATTTTTCAGTCAGCATTGTGCCCTAGGATCCCTATTGACTATCCTTAAGCTTCACTGGCTTCTGTGGGCACAGTGGGATGCACGGGGGATCCTGTAGGTACAGCATCTGGATATTGCAGGACTGTAAAAAGCTTTTTGAAAGGCAACCTAGCTATTTTGGGGCGTTTTGTTTTGTTTTGTTTTATACAAAACTGCCTGTGTTTTCGTGTTTCATAGGCTCAGACAGGACAGCTGAATTGCCAGAAAAATAAGTCTGTCTGTATGAGCTGGCATTCAGATCCAGGAGGAATTGCTAAAGGATCAGGATCAACCTATGAGTGGCAGATATCAGCTCACTTTTAAATATGTGAATAATCTCAAATTCAATATTCCTTTGATGCACTAAATTCTGGCAACTAATAGGGAAAAATCTCAGTGCAATGCCTGGAGACATTTCAAGACTTCCATAACTGAAACCCAAGGTGACTTGGACTCTTAAATGACACTGTGGCTACTGGGAAACACCAATATAGAATTAGTGGAAAACACTGAGGAGCTGCACCAATGAGATCAAGCATCCTGTGCTGGGGAAGAAGAAGGAAAGGGAGATGTCATTGAGGAGAACAGCAAGGAGTGTGCTCTCTGCAGCCCTGCTCTGCCTGGGTTTGCCAAGATCAAACAGCAACCTGCTATGAAACCTCAGATTTGAAATGATGAGAACTCAACCAGGAGTTTCATGTAACAGTCTATCTTAGCTGTCTGGAGTCAATCTAACCGTGTGCTAAAATGTTTACCTCCCACATTCCAGCCAGAAGAAAACAATAGTAACTTAGCCAAAGACTTTTAGTGGCAGTGGAGCCGATCTGAGATCAAGGGTGGCTAATTGGGTCATGCACCATATGATCTGCAAGCTTCAAACAAAGGAGCTGACTTACACTTGGCTGTTCTCACCATGCCTTTCTTTGTGTAGTTGTTCTACATAGGCAGCTTAGTTTAAGCTATATTTTACTCATACTCTGTGAATGTTTACAGTGAGCATCTTCCAGATAGGGAATGAAGCATGAGGGAGGTTCCTGCTAAATCCCATACTAGCTAAACCCCAGCTATCTGAGCATCTCCAGCATAATTCCAAATAATCTGCTTGACTGAACTACAGATACAAAGAAGAAAGGTTAGGCTTACTCATTTTCTTTCAATGTTTTGAATATTTTTCTTGCATTAACAGATGCTAAAATTATTCCTTCTTTCATGACTTATGGCAACTGTTGTATGACAGGTTTTCAGTTTAGTGGCGAAACCATTCAAAAAATACAGGAACCCACCCCTACCCCTGTTAATTTTTAAGATGCTTCAAACTGATTTTCCTTTCTTACAAAGCTGAAAGAATTTGGACAAAAAGGTTTGCAGGCAGATGAAATTGGCTTTTAGTTTTATGCTTGTGTAATAACAGAAGAAGAACAGTTAGGCTGAAAATCTTAACAACAGCTAATTTAGGATTATTAATTAGCTGAAGTATAAGGTAGTATTTAGAGATAAAAGAAAATGGAAGTTTTCATAAAAGGGATTTTCTAGGAAAAAAACACTAGGAAATGCAAAACCTCAGTGTATGCTTCCCTTAACAGTTGAACAGCAAAAATACATCTCAACAAAAATACATCTCAACAAAAATATGGCACTGCAGACCCAAGGTAGCACCCATGTATCTCTATGTTACCTTTATAATTAACCAAGTAATAGTGGTGGATATCATCATAGAGCTACTCTTTGGGCTGACTGAACCTAAGCTGGTGTGTGTGAAACAGTATTGTGTGGCACAAATAGGAGAGGGTGTAATTTCAGAGCAGTCCTTCCCCAGGTGGCATTCTTTAATATTATAACCACTTTGCTTAATTATGCAAATGCTACTGAGAGTATTAAAGGAAAAGTTGTAATCTCTAATTAGGTGGACCTCGTTGTCTGTCTTTTAGATATATCCAACTGTTCAGCTGTAGTGCTTTTAAGACTATTGTTGTAAAAATAACTTTGTGTTAACTGTATTCTGCACAAAGGAATTACTGAGTCTTTCTAATTTTGGAAAAGACTACCACATTTTTGGCAGTCATCAAGTTCCAACTATGTACATAAATAATTAGTCCATAGATATATATTTTACTCTAAGCAGACACTAATTCTACAATGATTTCTGCTAAAATGTGTAGTAACAAAACTTCAAATTTTGACTTAGAAATAGTACAAATTAAATAAACCTGTGGACCAAATAAATTTTTTTCATAGATTTGTCCTAGATGTTCTTTCAAAAAGTATTTCCCACCTCAGTTTACAAAAAAGCAACCAAATAAATAATGTCAAGGTAACAAATCACCAAACCTACATTATTGCTAGGATAGCAATAAATAAGTATAAAGAACCCCAAACATTGTAAAAATTGTCTTTGCATCTCACATCTGTGGGGCAGATGGCCTACATGGAATACAAAACATATGCAACATCAATTTAAGTCTGAATTATTTTAAGGTACTTATGTGGAGGGTTGGATCCAAACCCATCTTCCATCGTCACATGAGCCTGAATGTAAGCAACATTTATTCATCTGAATGAAAACAGGAAGAAAGTCACGTACTTTGTGACTATGGAGTTTCTCGCTCCATAGATTTTTTAAAGGCTTCTCTAGTCATGTACCTGCATAGTTCATCTTTTTGTCTAATGTATCAAAATACCATGGGATACAGAAACAAATTATATGATCTCTAACAGATTTTTGCAACTGGATGATTATAGATTTACCTTATTCAATAGATTTACCTCTGGAATAGTATTTGAATTTCCACTACCACTTTTACACCTTGCATCAGGAGGAGAGAAAGAAGAGTGTGCTCAGGAGAAAGCCCCAGCAAAGCTGCTGATGGCAGCAAAGGTGGCTGGAGAAACTTGTGATAAATTTCAGGGAACCAGTACCTCAGCAAGAAAGGGGATTAATTGCTGCATACATGTATGCAGTCAGTAATGGCAGATAATTTGGAATGAAGATTAATTGTTTCCCTAATATGTTATGTTTGTTGGCCAGACTCTGCTTGCCTGGCTGCTACAGTCCTGTGGTAGCCCAGCCAAACAGTCCTTTAGGACCATGTGAAAAAATAAGGGATTATCCCTTCATGTGCCCTTGATGGTATTTTCTAAATATTTTAGTTTAAATTGTGCTCGTGTCACCATACCAATCTAAGACTTTCCCTGAGGCCGACCTGTGCTGTGAAGCTCTCCGTTTCCCCAGGCAGAAAGCTTTTGGATTGGAGAGATCTGGAAAAATGGAAAAACTGGCAAATAAATAAGAAATATAATGTCTAGGGAAGATCAGTATTTATTCTCTAAGGATTGCTTTTCTTTAAGAAGACTGGGATTTAGTGAAGCCGTCACTCTGAAACACCTGCCCTCACTTTGTCGGGGTCCTCATCTGAGCCTGCTGTGTGATACGTGGCATCAGGGAGGCACTTTCAGATGCACATTTGTCACAATTAGCACTGAAAATGACTCATCTGCAGAACCTTGGTTTCTCTGCTGACTTGCATTAGTCCTGCACCTGCAGGTTTCTTCTAAGTCCAGAGAAACTACTCAACCGTGTATATGGTGATCTTAGAGGAAAGGAGAATCAGGCCTTGTGTCTATCTTATAAAATCACTCTCATCCTGGAGCCAGTGGCATCTGATATGGTGGAAATTGTCATTACAGGACTAGCAGCTGGCTTTTAGAAAAATGAATAGTCTTCTCAAAGACATATCAGAGCCTGGAGTATTGATGAGACAGATCACTAATGACAGTTTGCTTTAAAAGTACAGCACCAAGGAAGTTGAAGTTCCATAAGATTAAGCACTTGAAAAGTTTTCATTATTATATAAGCAAAGTTCCTCATAATCTGGATGTCTTGAGGATCTCTGATATTTACAGAGTCATTCAGCTCTCTGCAGGCAGTTGGCTGAAATTCACCCAGATCTTTATTAATTGATGTTTGCAAGCGACTCTGATCCTGGAAGCATAATTCCCCAGGAATCTTTGCATGCATCACAAAAATGACGAAGACATCCTTGTCTGTAATCCCATTGAAAGACTAAGTAGTAAATGGATGTGTAGCCTGGATTATTCCATTCCTTTTGGAGGCAGCTCTTGCAGTTAAGGAATAGCTTGGCAGAAGACACCTTGAATTCTCAGTTCAGGTTTTGAGTCTACATTTCTTCTTTTTTTGCTTGTAATAAGCACTGCGTTATTTTTCACAGCACAAGATTTGAAATCCTACTCTCGCACTGAAAATGTAAATACCAAAGAAAAATAAAAAGCAGCAGTGAAGATGGCAGGACCTTAGAAGGATAGATCTTCCTAAACACTAGTGTTGTTTTATATGTCCTTGGTGAGCCAGCAATTCCTTGTTTCACTGAACTACAGAAAAGTATGAAGAATTACTAAATTGGTGCATGATATCCATGAAATGGGAATTTTTATGAATGTCATATATTAATCCCTCTGATCTAGTAGCACGGTTGCAGAATATAATTAGTAGCTCTTTCAACAAGAGTCAACATTTGTCAAGTTATCATTAGATTAAAAATGGCTTTGTGTGCACATCTTGTATAATCTCAGAAACCAAGTTCTTGCATACTATCAAGCAAGTACAGCCTTCCTGTAGAGGTGATCCCACTGACTTTGTGTGCTCCAAGAGTTAAGGTGATATAGAGCACCTAGTTAAGGTTATACAAGCATCTGGCCCTAAACACTGTGTAGTGTTCTCAGTTGCCTAAATGACATGGAAGAGAGTGAAAGCACATTGATATAATACTGATGTAAATACCTCCTTAGCCCAGATTATTATGGGTCTCCTCACAAGAGTTATAAGAGAAAAAAGTAAGGGTAAGGAGGTTAGAATGAGAAAAGAGGCATGTAGCAGTGATCAGTCATCTGTAGTTCTTACAATTTAATCAGGTACATATTTTTTATTTTTAATTTAATTTATGTTAATTTAATTTATTTTTATTTTATTTTTAAGCAAGGACTGGACAGATCATGAAAAAGAACTGGTTGTAATTATGACTTCTTACAAATTAGGACTTGTAAATTAAAACTTCTGTGCTACTTGCAGAGCTGTTTGATCTATATCCAAATGTACTGCTGCTGTAGCAGACATGGCCTTTCACTGCAGTGAGTGGTCTGATAGCTCACAAAGTTTAATGTTGCAACAAAAAGTCACTGCTTTTTAGTGTCATTTTTTACTTATGATTATTAATGAATACTATACATAAGGCTGTCTATACTTAGCAGTCCTCATAGAACAACATTATCAACCTTTCCCTTGCTTGTAAAGATATGTTATTTCAACATGTAATTTAATTAGCACTTTAAGTAATGTGGTATTTTCTGCTGAATGAACTTGGATGCCTGTCTTATGGTTTAATACCAGACCCATGCAGTGCCAAATTCTGCTCTTGTGTTTATAACTTCAAGCTTGCTGGCACTTAGTGCATCTTGCTGAAATGAGGCAACTAATGAAGTGAAGCATGTATTAACCTTGATTTCCTTTCCAGTCAGTGGAGAGATTTCAGTGGACTAATTAGCCAACTGGAAGATGCCTATGTTCCTTATTGATGACTGAGCACCAGGCACTGAAGTAGGTGAGATGAATCTGAGCCATTGAACTAGGATATCCTTATATGCCTTTAGGGTAGATCTCAGACCTTAATATTTTGAACTGTTCATTTGCAGAATATGCATATGCTCAACAAATTAACACATAGAATATGCAATCGAACTGTCAAAAATACAGTATCTTTCTTGAGAAAAAGAAGGAAAAAAGCCCACACCATGGATCAAAATTAGTGTTTATTTTTTCTAATGTTGCTCTCCACATTGGTGGTATTGGTCACAGCTTGGTATACCTCTTCCCTCTTTTTACTTACTTCTTACAAATTTAAATTAAAAGTTACAATAATTTGTGGACTTCTTAAACTCACTAGGGGACAATGCATACTATTTTATGTCAGAAAGCAACGTCAGGAACTAGATCTTAGTATAAAAAACTTGAGAGTGCTCCTATAAGGCAAGATGTCAACATCAAACCAAAGGTCACTTAATGGTGCATCTAAAAGTAATATTTTGGACTGAAACCTGATGGACAGGGAAAATCAACACCAGCAGGAGCAAAATAAACTCCACTTGTGTTGGAATCTTCCATCGAAAGCAAGTACCACGTAAAGGATGATATTGCAGCCAAACCAAATTTATGTTTAACTGATTGGAAATAGGACTTACACACTGCACGGATATAGCACTCTGGTGCTCTCTGCTTCTTGTCCTCTGTTGTGATGGAGAGCATGTCAAACACTGTATAGCAAGGATTCTGGTGTAGGCTTGTCTTGATGAAGAGCTAGATTGTAGTCAACAGCAGAAACTTCCAGTCACCATTTTTCAAGTGTCTTCTATTATCATTTCCTCTTGGGGCCAGGAAGAGGGGGGAAGTTATGTTTGGTAGTCCAGAAGTAAACAGATCTACACTGGCTTAAAATCTCTAAATAAACCAGTCTCAGGTTTTGAATGAAGTTGATTCATATGGCTTAGCCAGTTTTACGAATTTCCTAACTTGCAGTGTTACATTGCAAAGCCCTCGAAAGTTTCTGTCTGGGTATTTTATGTAATATTTCTTTCACTTAAAGCATAGGTAAAATTCTTAACATTTAACACTGTCACTTGCAGAGGTCAGCTGCCTCTTTCCCTTCCCTTAAAAGAAATATCATATATGTGAAAATCTCCAAATATGAAAATCAGTGACAATAGCTCCAATAAAACATGTATCCCCAAACCTGTTGGTAAATTCAAAGAAGAAAAGCAGAGTTTACTCTAAGCTAAATTTAGAAAGCCAGTATTTGATTTTCAAAGCAACACTAATGCAAGAAATCCATTTCTGTGGGTATACAGAAAACACATTCACCAAACATTTATTGTTTTCAAGAATTCTCCTAGAAGCATTAAGTTACTTCAGAAAAAATCTTCATCTTCATTTTCAATTTCTTTAATACTTTTTTTATCCCCATCCCAAATAATTTCAAAGGTGTTTTACAGATAACAAACCAAAGTGTTGGGAAAATCTTTTAAAAGTTGGAGAAAACAAGTATGTACAGATGAAACAGCTAATACTTTTTCTTTCCATGGCCCTTGGCTATCCAGCTACATTGAAAATATTACCATGTGTATCTACCATTAGTAGAGAACGAAAAATATAAGATACTGGAGATGGTAAAAGATAATAAAAATTAACTGGTTAAAATACTAATTTGGACCTGGACCACTCTCACATTTTTGTCTTTTAATCAAAAGCATTCTCTTTACTTCTGGCCATATTGATGGTATATGAGGATCTGTTATATTTACTAAAAAAGCCCCCCCATTTATGTTTTTGTGTAGGTGCAACACGTTTTCATGAATATTAATGGCATAGTCTGCTATGTGGAAATATATTGATTGCTGTCAATAGGAGCTGCAATTATAGATCCTACAAAATGTAACATCTTCATCTTCAGAAATTTGAAAGTAAGGCTCACTTTCTTGCCCAAAATTGCAAGACCAGAGCATTCTCCTGGACAAATGAAGCAGAGCCCCACAAAGGACTGGCTTATAAATTAATAAGAAAACAAAAAAGTTTCTCTTAGAATGAAGAGGCATAAATGCAGCTCATGCAGAAGGACAGAGCAATACTCTCCTAATATGGACTTCCAGCATTTGGTGATATTTGCATTATTCTTGGAGTTGTTCCTGACCAGGACATATTGGGCTACTTGCAGCAGCTGGAATCAGCTAGTGTATGATGGTATTTTAACCAGCTTTTAAGACAGCATATATGTTGGCCAGTATTATGAAAGAAGTTTTACAGCAGGAACTATTGCATTCTTTTCCTGTAATATTAAATTTCTATTTCAATAGCTAGCAGCATGAAGGTGGTCAGACAATGCCTTTGAACAGGCTGGATTTTAATCCTGGGAACTCTCTGCAAGAACATAGTACTCCAAGAAGATAAATTGGTGTACATGAATCAGAGCATAGAAACTATTCTATTTATTAATGGTGTCAGGTAATTTTCAATTATAATAATAAGCCTCTATACATAAACTTGAAAAACAATTCTGTATGTAAACTTTCCTTTTTTAAAGGAAGACTTGTGAGGACAAAGTCACAGGAGATGAGGTAGTTTCTTCCAATAGGAAAAATCAACATAGAACAACCCAGAGAATAAAACTCTGAAATGCAAAGCATATATTTGTTTCTGGTTTAGTGTATTGGTGCAAAGAAGTAGAACCGTTTGACGTGTATGATCTGTACATTGCCTGGGCTAGTCTAGGATAGGCTGGACATGACTCTTTTACTAGTGCTTAGTCCTTTAGGTCTGGTCTGCAGAAGTCAGTGAGCTGGGCATCCCTTATTCATTAATACTGAATTAACATTGAAGCGTGGAGAAGAACAACTTCAGTCTTGCCCAAGCATGTCCATGGACTGGAGGTAGGTTAACCCAGACACATGACAGAAAATTCATATTTCCAACCTGGCTGTGGGAACACAGGCATTACCTGATCCAATAGAAACTAGAAGTAGCACAGAGAGACAATACATGATCAGACCTAAACTCTGTTGGTGCAAAGTTAACTTGTTAATACCAGGTTGAACTAGTGAGTGTGTTGTACAGGACACATACTGGTGCCCAGTGTGGTTTTGATCTGGCTCCAGGAATATGACTAACAGCTTTGTTGCATGGTCCAGCCAGAGCCTGAGCTTTTCTTGCACAAGCTGTGCATGTCACTTCCCAAAGATCTGTCAGGCAGCTCAGAAAGGGAGAGAAGCCAAACTACAGAAACACTGAAAAGTCTCAAAAATGGTTACACTTCAAATCTGTTTGATGTTCCTGTTGTCAGTTATACAAATATAGCAGGGTCATTGTTACAGGATAGGCTATTTTAAGACAGACTGACTAACAGAGTCAGATTTCAAGATTTACTTAGATTCTTAGCTTTGCCATTGCATATGTTAGCTTTTTTTTTTCCCCAAAATGGCTCAATTAGACCTAATGTCTAGCACATATTCCCTGAGGAAGGAAGCCAAGCTGAGCTGTGACATATACTTGTTATTTCACACTCTTCTACTGTTACTTGGAGTGAATTTGGTCACACCAGTCCTACTCAAGCTCTTTCAAAACAAACTAATCAGGTAGAGTCTGTGGTCCTCCACGATTTTTAGGAGACATGGTGCAGAGATATGAGACTGGGCAAAGAAAATTAGTGATCACGTGTTCAAAGACTTTTCAGCAATTCAATTTCTTTCTGCTCCTTCCTTGGTAAAACAGGGGAACCTAGGAACCTTGGCAAAGCAAGTTAAAGTCCATGAACGAAAGTACTAGAGAACAAGGTTTAGGTGTTATAAGACTTGGCTCTCAATAAAGAATTTTCTTCCTTCCCAGTGAGGTTACTGTGCTATTAAATGAAGATTGCCATCATTATTTTTTTCTCCAGTACTTTCTTGCATTTCACATGGTTTTCACTATTTCTGAGAGTAGAAAAGACCTTACAGTGACCTCTTTACAAGGATTAATAATTTAAACTCCCTGCAAATGAAACTCCTTTTGTCAGGTATCCTCAGCCTCATATAGAGGACTTTCTTAGGATATGCAATATGATCTCCCATTACTTTCTTCTTGTGGTCTGAATTTCCTCTTTTGTGTCCTCTCTCGTGTTTTAACACTCTGGAGATTGTTTGAAGCCAGCAGCAAACTACAGAATTTTTTCTCTGCTAGCATTTCTTTTTCAAAGAAGGCTTGCAATTGCCACTCCAGTCCCTATTAGCAGAGAAAGGCTTTGAAATGCACGAGGCTCCAAAGCATGGTCATAGTAATGATGAGCATACTCACAAAAAGCCAAAACCAAAACCCACACACAAAAAAAAGAGTTGGTTGTTTAAATTGATGGTAGCCACTATACAATTAAAGAGATGAGAAGGTCTGTTTGTCTTTTAGAGGAAGGTTACCCAGACACTGGCTTCTGCTTTACTACAGGTTGGGTCAACTATAGCCCTGCGACTCACCCTGTAAATACCTTGTTATTGTTTCCCATATGGATTTTGCTCTTGCGTCTTGTCACAGCCTCAGGATGTCCCTGCTAACCTGTGACTGTCCATTGCAGAGTAAATGTGAGGTTACCCAATACCTCCCAGTGCAACTGCAGGATGTCTGGGCTGGGAGGCTGCCCACTGACCTTGGAGTCTGACAGAGACAGGACAAATCCGAGAAGCTGTTTGGCCCTGGCCCCAGGGGGTTTCTTGTCATTCAGCAAAGAAGGTAATAGCTAAAAATACCCCCACCCTCGTCCTCAGAAGCCATGTGATGAGCCCAGAGTGGGGAGGGCAAAGGCCCTGTTGTCTGGGCAAGGTCCTGGAGAAGTGCTTCAGCTTCTTGGCCTGACATCCTGCCAGCGGCTGCCCCACTCTGTGCAGGAGCAGGCAAGTGCTGGCAATGAGGGACTGTGGCCAGAGATGGAGTTAAAACAGGTTTTGTTTGAAGATGAGCCTTCAGCTGCTGAACCCAGCCACCAAACCCCTCCACATGGTGAGACCTCACGGCAGCCTCATGCCAACAGTGAAAGTCCTCAGGCTAAGTCCAGGGATAAGTACTTTCCGACAAAGTAATGCAAACAGAGCAAATAAATGAGTCAATCTGTTTAATCCTATCTGTAAGCACACAAAATTTCTCAGTTACTCTGTCAGGTAATCCTGACCTGGATAGAATTAAGTTTGTTAGCCCCTTCAGTAAGGCAGCATTAGTTAAAATGAGAGTGCATTATATTCAATCTATCAAGCTAATCTGCTGTGCTAATGCGATAATCTTGGAAAGACAACTTGTGGGAGATCTCTAAGAAGCTGAAGTTTACTTTTTCTTTTATTTTTGCCATTTTTAGGGGAGTTCTAGGATAAATATATGAAACATCCAAATTCTGAGAAGGTATTGGTATAAAAAAGAATTAGTATATGACAATATAGCTCCAGCTGTGGAATGACAAAGAACTTCATTGTCCCAAAATAAGCATTTTGTTACTGTTGTGGCAATGCTTTTTTAATAGTGCATTTCAGAATGTAGCCATGGAAGATAGACAAATATGCTAATAAGAGAGGAAAATATGTGAGATTTTACATGAGTGTAGGAGAAAAAAGGTGATATGGATTAAACACCCTCTTGCTTGCTCCTGCAAGTTAGTCTCTCTGCAGCATTTATGCTTCCCTGTCATACCTGAGAACCTTAATAAGAAAGATGCAAAGCCCAGTTTTGGAGGTGTCAAGCTTTTTAACTTCATGGAGTTTGGATCAGGCATGGAGGATCAGAGTGCACAAAATGATCTGTAACAAAACACTAAGGCATTTTGAGTTTAATGAAATCTGGAGGGAACCACTTTCACGACGAAATGAACCATGGCAATGTGGATACCTCACTGACTGGGCTTTGCCACAGATGAGCAAATACTGTGATTTGCTTGGCAAACTCAAGGTCTTAGCAATTTCCTCTCATGACCATGTGACCTGAAGCAGACACCCACAACATGTCACCCATGTTAGCCTGCCCCTGAGTTCTTACTCATAAACTCTCATTCTTCATCAACCCCTAGGCAGTGCTCCTCACATTCCAATTGCTCTCTCACATAAAGAGTAGCTGCACCACTTTGCCTTGCTGACCTGTCTTTCCTAAGAAGTCCATAGCCATGCATGGCAGCACTCCAGCCCTGTGAGCTATCTCATCATGTCTCTGTAATGGCAATGAGGTCATGGCCCTGTGACTGCACACAGATCTCTTAAGTTTACCTGTTTATTCCCCGGGCTGCATTTGTTGGTGTACAGGCATTGCAGAGAGGTAATCAAGCATCCAGACTTCCCGGGAGGGGTGCAAGAGGATCCACCATAGCCATACGAACCCTTGAGGTGGTTGGCTTTATGGCTCTCGTCTTCGGAAGTAGCTAAGGAATATTTGTTGCTGCTTTGATTGGCCTGGCTTATTCCCCAAAAAGCCACTTTGGATTATTCCCCAAAAATTCCTCAAGGCCATTTTGGTAATGTTGTGCTTTGGTCAGTCCACTTAAGCTAATGTATCCCTATTTGAAGGAATGACTCCAAAATAATATGCTGAGTACTGTATGTAAGGGGCTGGAAAAGCCTGTCTGTGCTGTAATCACCTTGGACATCCAAAGATAGTAGAGTTGCAGGTGCTCTATATCTGTAGCCTTTAGTTTTCATAAATCTGACTAGATGGATATGTGAAAATAGTTATATTTTATTCACCAGTAATATCTGGAACTTGTTGAAATTTTTATTTTCATTAAACATGCAAGAACACTATGTACAGTGGTGTGATTTGAATGCATAATTTAAAAGGAAAATTATTTTTTTATATTTTACGAGGGTTGTTTGCTGCTATTTCTGCCTAGAGTTTATTAAATCAGATTTTTTTTTTGCAAAAGCAGTTACATCCAAGTTGAGGATGCAACACTGCATTTACAAATTCTTTTACCAAAAGCAGTACTAATCACATACTTACAAAACTTTTTGGAAGATTTTTGTCAGTCTTTATGAACCAGCTAAAATATATGTTTTTTAACAAAAAGAGTCTACAGAGTATAGAAAGTTGACAAGTAATTCCCTGTACAATATATTCAGCAAGTCAGAGTAATTATTACTCAGACAGACAGTGTGGACTGTCTGCCCAGACTTTTGCAGACAAAATCTCTGAATCACTGCTGCCTTTACAATTGTGAAGATTATTTGGCTGGACCCCATACTTTTAGTCTCCCCACTCCTCTGAACTCTGTCACTGTTCCATTGCTTTCTTCTGCAGTGAAATTCAGCAGAAAATTTCCTAGGCCTGTATTGCTTTTGATATAATGCCATCAGATGCACTCAATAACATACTGCTCCAGACACCCTAAAACTGTTCTCCTGTATACAAGTTTCATCAGGTCACTTAGTGAAGTTTGCTTTAAGATGAGTATGCTCACCATGGAGAGCGCAGACTATGAATATTAATATCACAGTATATAATTGCAGTGTTTAGTATGAAATTCAAAATGCAGATACAGATATGCACCATAAAGTTCTTGCTTCCACAAAGTCCACTGAAGTAGAAAATCATTTTGAAGCTAAGCAAGGCATGATCAAATAAAATCCCTTGACTGATTCTCTGGATCTTTAAACTCGCTTAAGTTTTATGTGCCTTAGTCAAGTAATTTTCTACAGTTTACAAAATGCTAACAACAACACAGCTGAAAAATATGATCTGGTATTTGAAAGGTCTTTCAATTTGTCAGGAAAAATGTCACCATGTCATATTTGTTAAAATGCATTAACATTTGTGACTATTGTTTTTTGTTTGTGGGATGAACTTCTTTATCTAAACTGCATGACAACAGCTGAATTGCTACCCTCCTGGTGCAGAACTTCAAAAACAGTAAGATGTTAAATTTTTATTTCAAAAATTTTTACTAGAAAAAAGGAGACCTAAATTGGAGAGGGGGAAAAAATATTTTCTTTCTTATTCCCTTTAAAAAAGATAGAAACAGACAGAATAAGGTGAAAACTGTGGGAAGGCAAACAGCTTAGCTCTGTACTTTTTGCTGGAAATACTGTGTATATTACCTTGAAGTGCTTGTAGCATTCAATTTTACAAACCCTTAATATGGAAAAAGAGTTCTCTAGTTGATGTGCAGAGCAAGAGAGCAGATGGAGAACTTGACTTTGTCTGTGCCATGCAGGTACTGAACTGTGGAGGATTTGTGTCTCGTTGAGAACCAGGGAGGATGTCCTGGGCCAGATGCGGATGGACATTTTGTCCCAGGACTCAGCATGGGATAGTGCCTTCCACTCATTACAACTGCCCAGACTTAGTGAGGTCAGGCAGCAGCAAGCAGGGAAGGCAGAGTGCAGGAATTTCCTCTGGTGTCCTCCCAGGATGTCACACTGCTGCTCAGTCAGCCATACTTTGTGTTCTCACGTGGCAAATGGACCCTTAAATCAGACATGACAGATGACATTTTCCATTTTCATACTTTTAAGCTCCGCTTCGTCTTTGCTGAACCTTCAGTGATGCCCTGAACGTGGGCTCATTAAAGGTCTTCTGTGCTAGTACCAAAGTGTTGCTACCAAGCTCTGGTGCCTATATATTGTGCCAGGGATAGCCAAATTTTGCTATGTTTATCAAGTGCTGCATGATGAGGTGTGTATATTTGTCATTCCCACACTTTAACTTGTGCTGTCATAGCATTAGCAGAACAAGCATTTATTTGTAGCAGTAACCTTCATGAGGAGATACTAGAAGAGATCCATGTGATGGGATGCAACATGCTGTTAAGAGCTAGCTGAGTGCCTGAAATTATCTCACTAATACTTCCTACTATAAAGTGGTAATCACAGGGGGCTGGAATTATTTATAGGTGACTGGGTGGGGAGTTTCAGAAATTCTTTTGCACATATGGGGAAAAGTATTCAGGCTCTTTCTGGTTTTGAGAGTCTCAAGGAACATGAAAAAGAACTAACCATTTGTCCAGAAATTATTAAGGACAGACAAATGAGTTGTTTTGAGGAAGCTGACATGATTCAGAAGCAAGAGACAGTACCTATGTGCTCTCAGACCTAGAACCAAGCTAGAAAGCCCAAAGCCATCCGTGGTTTTCTCAGCTTTTACTTCATCTCATCTCCTGCTATCACCAATGTGTGCCCCTCTGACCTTCCTCCTGGGAGGGAAAGCAGTATGAAAGACGCAGTAAGGCCACCTGGATGCCTGCTCAGCATGAATGCCTGCCATAATTTGAAGAAGTGCATGCCCATAGCTACTGGAACACCTGGAAACCCACAGAGGACAGGGGCATCTGCGAAGGCAATGGCAGCATCCCTCTCTGTGTGAATGTGTGTGCTGTCAGGCTGTTAGGAGGGATGTAAAGAGAAATGTCAGGAACACTTTGTTCCCTATGCTTGTACCATGTAACAAGAAGGAAACAGATTTGGTTCCCCTGGCCTGGTTTATTGTGAGAAACACATCTCAGCATGTCTGACATCTCTGGTGGCTAGTGAAACACCGGGAGGGCCACTAGAGGGCTCAGAAACTGCTACTGAGTTAGGAGCGAGGAGACACTCGAATCCCACATACTGCCACGTACTGCAGTTCGGTCATGATTGCAGCACACACTTGTGTGATTTATTGTGGTGTTTACTTCATTGACCACTACCAGGATTAAATGGCATCTGCAAAATATATTCTTGTCAGTTTGACACATCAGTCTATTTGCTCAGCGATGCATGTCAGCATCATTGAGTCCTGTTTGCAAATGCAGGGTATTAATTGTCATTGATCTGAGTATCCAGAGGTTGAAAACAATTACTTAAGAAGTGAATAAATTCCAAATTGCCACCTACAGGGGATTTGCCGTTTTGGAAAACTTTTTACTTTCATCTTACTGAAAAAAGACATAATAATATACTGAACACTTCAAAGGTAATACAATAGGGAATTATGTCACAGATTCAGGTTATAGTGCACATAGCTTATCTGTGTTTCTCAATTACTGAATCAAAAGGCAAGCTGTTGCTCATGTTGAAATTACTGATTCCTGCAGTTATTTTTTACGTAGCCTGCGAAAGCTGTTCAAAACCATTTTGGCTGAATTGTGTTCTGTCAGAAAATAGTTTCATTAAAATATAAATATTTTGTAGGAATGTTTAAATTTAAACAAAGTAAGAGATGAAATAAAAAGTCTGGCATAAGATTTCACCCTGTCAATTTTTTTCATGTCGATTACTAGCTCAGTGACTCCAACAGAACACCTTCACTGAATAGTTAAAACTAATTACCATAACATCTCTGCTTTTTCTGGGATTCTTCCTGGGCCCTAATCTACTGAGTTCTGTGAAGTAATATACCTTTAAAATGCAAAAAAAGCTTTCACATAAGAAAACAGCATGGCCTGATGTGCTTCTGTTTATTTTCACTAGTTAAGTTGCAAGTTTAAAGTAGAGAGCTCACAGTTCATGTTCTTATTGTCACTTATCCATCTGCAAAACAACACATTGTCAAAGCCTCATCAAACCACTGCTTAATTCTGCAGACTGGACGCTTACGTTTGTTTTGATTTTAAATATTGTACAGTTTATTTTGTTTTCTAAAAGTAGTTTTATCATGAAGATGGTACACAGTTAGAGAGTGTCAAGGAAACTAAGTTTATCAGCATAAATAATGTGATCTTATATTGCTGCCCTTAAAATAAACAATGAGATGTGTGATGGCTTCCATTCCCTTCTTACTATAATGTATGTAGGTAGGCATAACACTTTTCATTAAATCAGCGGACATAGCTGAATTAAATGAACATGATGTCAGACAAACAATTCTTATCTCAGTCTAATAACATTATATAAAAAGAAAATATTTCTAGCCTGGGGTTTTGACCCTTTTTTGCCAGAGCTGACAGAGATACTGTGTGCTCAAAAGTTTATTTAGTTTTTGCAGATGGTTTAACAAAAATATCACCTCTTTCTACAAGCATTTGCTTGTACTGGATTTTGGAACATCATACTTAAAACACTGCTTTGATGAAACACTTGTTCTTTGTTGCTTGACATAATTTGCTTTAAATATTCATTTAAAACATATATTCTTGTGTATGATTTTTACTGGTTCACTACCAGTAAAATATTCATTTCAGTGCTTATATCATCGAAGCACTGTCCTGTGGAATTTTATTTTCTTAGACCTGGGAAGATTCTTCTTGTGTGTAGAGGTCCAAGTTATAGCTCCTTATTGTTCGTATCAGTGAATCACACTGTCCTTTCCATTATTTGATAATTCACTGAGGCAGCTCAGTCTAAAAATCTATGACATACTATAACTAAATATCAGAGTTTCAATACTGGAAAAAACTCAGAGTAAAATTCAGCACATGCCAGGATTTAATCCAGGTGGAAGGTGCCTACTGCGTAACCACAAGTTACTGCACGATGGGTGCTGACTATAAGACCTTTCTGTGAGCTGCCAAGATCAGAGACCTACAGGGACCTAAGCATGGTGCAGAGAATAAAGACAGCCTGTTCTGAGAAAGTGCTTCTCTTAGAGAAAGTTTTGTAATTTCCTTTTTTTTTCTTTCCAGTGCTGAAGAATCTCACTGTCAATGAGTTACTTTCTAGCTGGTTTTAGGAGATGGACACAGCCTCTCAGCATCCTGACAGGGCATTGATTCAACCGTGACTCAGAAGGAAATGTGTCATGTAATGAGTCATCAGCATTGCTACTCCCAACACCTTTGCTCTAGCAATTTAGATCTCCCACATGAGAGCTGACAGTGACCTCATCTTACTTGTGGTTCAACGGGACAGTGAAAGCAAGAGATGTCATCACTCTGAGGCAAAAATACAGTGGAGACTGTTCAGTTGTTACTCTGGAGTTTGACATCTGAAGCCCTTTGTACTAGTCTTCTTTTTTTTTGTGGTTTTTAATAAGGATGCACAGCTGCTCAAGTTTTCAAGAAATGAAAAGCCAGGATAGAATTTACAGTATATTGTGGTCACTGTTAGGATAAAGATCAATCATATTTATTCACACTTAAGACTACGGATATCTAAATATGATCTAAAGCTGGAGAAAAGACCCTGAGATTAGCTCAGTTGATTAGAGCATGGTGCCACTAACACCAAGGTTTGTGGGTTTGATCCCTCTATAGGCCATTCACTTATGAGTTGGACTCATGATCCTGGTGGGTCCCTTCAAGCTCAGAATACTCTATGAAGAATTGGAAAATTGTGTCATTTTTTCTTGTTTTTTAATCTATTAAAAACACTATTACAAGGAAGAATCAGTTCACTTACAAAGAAAATTGGAAATTAAGAAGATTGGGCCATTAAAGGGAGCAGAACATGCCCAAAAGGAGCTATTTCTAAATAATATCAATTCTTTTGTGGGAGGACCTAATGCAGTAAAGCATCCCTCACTTCGTTTCCATTTTCTGTATAAATATTTCTCATTTTGATAAAGAGTTCAAGTTTTACTTTCCAATTTTTTAATTTTACTTTTAAATTTAATATTTAATTTAATTAAATTTTTATTTTAAACATTTAACTAATTTTAATTTCATTAATTTTTAATTTAAGTAGGTGTTTTGTTTCCTGTGCTAGTATATTTAACAATCACACCACCTTCTCTAGTCTGGCTACTCAGAAAACACAAGAAAATACAGTAGCACACTGTCAAGGGGAAAATACTTTTCTAAAAGCTGGCATTTCTATTAGTAAAATATCATAAAACATTTTTGCTTCTCCATCTTTTATCAGAAGTGGATCGCATTCCACTGAAGATTTTAAATCTCTTTGTTTGAAAAGGCACCAAGCCCATTAAGGGCACCTGAAAAATGAGAGCCTGCCATAAGGTGCACACAGCCTTTGCCACAGAATAACAGCCACTGATGTCTAAAAGTTGGCTGTAGTCAAGGAGTATGATCAGAGGTGCTGCTGTGCTGGCATCAGGCATCCTCACAGAATTTAATCTCATGACTAAAACCACATCGTGTAATCAGAGTTGCACTGTATGAGACAGAATTTCTGAAATGTCAGCAGTTTGGTGACGTGCTTTTATGGGACCTATCATCAACCCATATGCATATAAAGGCTTTTGATTTTCCAGGTAAAAGGGTGAGTTCATCTTGATTCCCCATATGCTTAGTGAGGTTGATGAGTTAAAAATACAAGGGTTTGAAACTTTAGCTGATTATAATTAAGACTAAACTATTCATAGCAAATAAATTATCTGACAAATTGGCCATTATCTTGTTTCTGAACTGATCAAAAACCAATCTAATGTTCTCAATCCCTATTTTGCAAGTTATTTCCAAGTATTGAGAACACAGGACAAAAACATTTCAGAAGACAACCATTGGCACTTATATTAGTTGTCTATCAATGTAAGATAGATAAATTTGAATAACTTGGACCAGTCTTAAAAGTTCTACTAGATGTCTGAAAAAATATATACATACACCTTACGGACCTTCCAGTACAACACTCTTTTGCGTTTCTTGGTAAAAGATATTTAGTTGCAAAGGAACTTGTTTTCAGTTAGAGGAGGGGCACAGTGAGGCATTTACTAATGTATTTTTATGTTTCTGGAGAGGCTGGCCTGAACAGTTGCAGGATGCAACACAGTGGTCAAGAAGTTATGGCCTTTTTCATTGTTTTTTATGTCATGCAAGGAAAGCTACAATAACCCCTTTTCTTTTATAAAATCAGATCTACACCCAGTAACAGTGCTTTTTCTGCCTATATCATCTCAAAGCTTCCTGCTGCTTTCAGAGAATCAGTCTAGCAAAAGCTTTCTGTACTTCACGCTGACAGGTACGTAAGAAAGCAGCATGACATACCAGCTTGCCATGGTGCCCTGTGGTGGCAACACACCTCGGTGTACTGGTGGGATGTGACCCTGGCTCCACTGGCTGCCCTCTGGAGAGCTGGAACCAGTGCCCTCCGAAGTGCTGTCCAGCTATCCCAGTTTTCTTCAAGGCTCAGTAGCCACTCACTAGGTAACTGCAGGAAAGAAACCCAGGGGAGTGAGCAAAGGCTTTTGTAACCCCCAGAGCTACTGTTTGTTGTGGGATACCAGATCCCCTGCGATGCCTGTATGCACACACAGCCCCATGACCCAGCTGCCCGAATGCAGCAGTGCCTGTGATGGGAACAGGGCTATCTGCACCCACATCACAGCACTGATCCCTAAGATGGGCACAGGCCCTTGACAGTGGGCTGGGTGCCATGTGAGCAGATGAAAAGCAGCAAAGCCATGCCAGGGATCTGGCTGACTTCATTCCAGGAGCAGCAGCACCGGGGTTGGCAGCATCACACCTGCAAGCTATTGGTGCCAATGTGCTTGGCTAAAGATTTTAGACTGAGGTTAATAACTGGCAGGCCACGTGGATAGAGGAGCATGTTTATGTCACTTCAGGTAAGAAGTAGATCATCCTGAAAATTTTAAATAATAGTTTAGTGGCCACATGTGAGAAACTGTCAGATTGAATTTTTAAATAAGCAAAAAGAAAACAATTATTTCCAAGGTTTGGGTGGGGGGGTTGCCTTTTAGGGGGCTACAGGCTGTCAGATTTTTTGCATTTCATAGTCATGAGATTAGAAATCCTGTTTGAATTCTTCACACTAGAAGATGACTAGCATGATTGGTGTCCGAATGTTGATCAGGTTTTTGAACATTTTTCTTCTTTCAAACCAAAACATCTACATAAATGCTTCCTTCAAGGAATAATGTCACCCCGTTTGTTCCTAATTAGAAGGATGTTTTGGGAAAGCAAAAGCTCTTATCCACCTTTTAAATGTGAACATCATATTTCTGAGTAGGAGGGTTATTAGACTTTGAAGCTGAGGTACATAAAATGCATTTCCAGGAAAGAAAACACTGTTGCTGAGCAAGGCTGCAGTTTTTTAGACTCAATCCTCCTGTCACAGTTCTTTGACACAGAAAGAAGATGTAAGCAGCAAATGTAAAAGAGCCAGAGCTATGGACTCTGTCTTTATTCTTCTCTTTCCAGTCTCCTTTTGCAAAAGGATGGGAATAAGAGTGGCTAAAGAGAGGCGTATTTGCAGAGAGTCGTGCTCCTGTAAATACTATGTGTCCTCAGTTGCCAGACTCGTGCGTGTGTAGCTAATAATAGCAATGCCAGACTTTTGTCTAATCCAAGCACTTTTTTAGCTACACTCCTACTCACTTCTAGGACACAAATTCATGTGTGACACCACAGCGTGGCCAAGGCTGAGAAGAGCCAGAGCATAATGCAAGGCAGCATGCTGGTGAGTCTACAGCTGCACTCCAGCCATCATTGCCTCCCACAGTGAGAGATTTCATGATGAATAATGGTGGTTGCCACATCCTTGGCCTTGTAGATGATCCTCCATGATGTGTCATGGTTGGAAAGAAGCAGTTGCAGCTGAGGTGGGTTCCCAGATGCAAAAGCTTGTTTTGGCATTGTGGTGGATCAGTAAAATCCCTGATATATCAGTGTGCTCTGATGGAGCTGAAGAAATCTGTGTACAATCCCTTCCCCCCAAGAGCAGCATAACAGCTAAAGGCTTATAAAAATCCTGTCATGCAAAAGAGTATAAAGGTCATTAAGACTTCACAGTGAGAAGAGAGAGGCAATGCTAAAGAAAATGCTGGATGAAGGCAAGTATAGAGTGCAGAGCTATACCAAGCAGGGAACAAAAACCAAGGACCCAAACAAGAATCCAGGCTAGCAACATGCTTATGAAAAGCTGAGACACTGAGAACAGCCTAAAAGACAGAGGTTTTATGGGCAAGATGCCCTTTTCCACTGATGGGCCAAATGGACCTGAAGAAATTATCAAAGGCCAGAGGGAGAAAGAAAGAAAGAGTCCCTGATGAGATGAAGAGAGTAACCTAGGGGGTAATCCCAGAAGAAGGGAGAGGAGGTATGAGGAATGGTGTCATGAACAATAAAAATTTACTGACCTAAATCCCAAAGAACACTAAAATGCAGCAGGGAAACCAAGCAGAGATTTATATGCTAAATTTCTTATGCTGCTTAAAATGAAATTCGGTGGAAGGTATTTAATTCAGAATTAGGCTTTCCATAGGATTTGGATTCTGGGACAACACAAACTAAAATAATGTGATGTATTCAGTAGTTATCAGTGCTCCAGAGATGTTCACCACAGTTGTGCTGGAGCATCCCAGATACAGGTAGTAGATCATAGTATATAGATCTATATAGCCATAGATCTATAGTACCTATACCAACACATGAATTCAGAGAATGAGCTGAAAGGACCAATGCCAGTGGCAGTGCTGTGGGTTATCCAGCCCAGGAGAGGCTTGCAACTACACAGGTCAGTGCTGGCACCCAGCACGCAGACATGCAGTGAATGTTCAGCAGGGGCTTTTGTCTTAGGTTATGACATTCTCCAGGCACTTCATGCAAGATCAGAATTTAATTTCAGAAGATAGACTTAAAATAATTAAATGCTGAATATATGATTTAGAAAGTATCAATGGATGAAAAATGTTACTGTTATAAGATGTGAAAAGAAAATCACTGCAGGTCACTCAGTTGAAAAGCTAAACAGGAAAATATTCTTACATATAAGCTCTAAACAAAGTAGAAATGTATCTACAATAGAATTGAAGTACAGACATTTCTGTTGTGCTTTGGCATTTTAGTTCCTTTTGTATGTGAAGTGAATTTCATTTCTCTGGCAATTTTGATTTGGTGTAGAAGTAGTGTTTCAATACTTCCACCATTGACATACAATAATCAGGATATATCCCCTCTGGAAGAATTCACAGTCTAAAATAAACAAATACTAGGACTTGGGAAGTCATTCTGTTGGACAATGAGTGCAAATGCCAGCTATAACTGCCAGACAAGAGAAACTAGAATGTATTTTAAAAACAGTTTGGTTTTACCAAATTTTTCCAGTTAATTGTTACACCAGAATTTCAGGGAGCGAATGTTTGTGTGAAAATTATGACGGGGCATCTCTTTCTCTCAAGAAACCCAAAGAAAGTCATGTGATATGCTGCAGCAGGGATTACTTGTGAGCTTTTATTTCTACCCCAGGAGATGGGTTTAGAAAGTAGGATCCACAACTGCACTGTTTCTCTCCAGAGAACTGTAACAGTACAGTATTCACACACATGACACATATGCATGTGACACAGCCCTTAAAACACAATTCTTATTTTCCTTGCTGTGGGTGGGTAAAGCCGGAGTGCTTATAAAATGTCTCTTATAAAGAAGTGAAAGATTGCTTGCCCAGTTTAGAGAATACAAATGAGGAATTATTCTAAACTAATTCAATAGCTTTTTTTCCCCCAGACTGCCATAAAATGTAAAATATTTGATAACACTGTAAACAAAAACATCATTGTTTGCATTTTTCCAGATGAATTTGTAAAAATTACTGCTACATTATACCACAGGAATTTTAATTATATGTTACAAGTGATGAATTCTTTAATGCATTAGATATGATTAAACTTATGAAAATGTTCAATGGTGAGCTTAGAAAGTTATGTTTTTGTCACTAGGGTTAATCCCTTCCCTCCAACATAATTTTTATCTATAACATCAGTAAAATCTTCTACTGAAACTAGGATGAGGCCAAGACACAAAAGTCACTTCACAGTAGACTTGAATTAAGGTATTTATTTCCGGATAACTAGTGAGAATTTAATAGAATCATGCATTTCTTTATTTACAATGGCAACAGATAATGGAAGGAAAAGTTGAGACTGGACACTTGGAATAGAGCAACCACCTGGAAAAACACAGAGAGAACAGACTGCTTCTCGGGGCAGGGCTCAAGTGATCTGCTCCAAGCTTCACTGGAAACCGATATCCTCTGCTCCACAGAAGCTGGCTGTGGTTCTGGGAACCTTCCAGGGCAGGTCCTGACCTAACACAGTGCAACGTGGGCTCAGTTAAACACAGATATTCAACAGGTAATTAGCAACTGTAACAAGGATAATACTAACAATAACATTGAATTTTCTCTCCCCAAATCCTTCTTATGAATGCCTATGGGAATTGCAAGAGAGTATATGAAACTACTTAGGTAAATGGGAATTCACTCATGAAAAGTTAAGCTAGCAGCAGTTAATGCCCAGTAATAAATGTTTCAGTTCAGACCCAGATGATATTGGCAATGAGCATCCTACACTGCACTCCCTTTTATTGCTTTAGTGGTTCAGCAACTAGCAGTGATGGCTACAGATACTGCTTTAATGATTGATTGGACGGTGAAACCCCCATCTGCACCAGAGGACAGAGTAATGCCATCTGAAGTACCCCAAAGGCAATGAATGATGACTGACTCAGGCGCTTCCCCCAAGAAAAGGGAGAAGAAGTGCAAAGGCCAAACTTCCTAGTGCTTCACTGCACAGTGGAGCAATGCACAGGCTGTGCTCTCAGGGTAGGTCCAGTCGATGTTTTGCAGACAGATGTGAAGCTTCTCTCACAGCTCATCCTCCCTGAAAACAACACAACTTTGTTAGCTGAGCACAGAGACCTAATTATCAATGTTCCTGGGGTAAGCACCTTTTTGTCAGTTTGCAATGTGAGTAGCTGTAAAAAAAACCCCAAAGAAACAACCCAAAATACGGCTACCTACCCCCAGGCCGTGATGTCATGATGGCTCCTGCCAGATCTGCAGGGTCACTGCACGCTGCAGGGTCACTGCACACTCTGATCCACTCTGATCCACTCCAGTATGGGCTTGCTGACCCACACTGAGCTAGTCCAAAGCTTTTCCTGATTTTATGTTGACTGTGGAAGGATGGACAGTATCTGGTTTGGTATTAAGCTAGGCTCTTGATTTGGCTCAAAGCCTGCTGTTACAAAATTATTCCATTTACATTTTTTTAAACAAGTATGAACCAACCAAAGAAGGGCCACAACCTTTTAGAAACGATATTGGGATTTGTGAAGTCAGATTTCTTTTCTGACCAAACGTCAGTTGGTTTCAGGGGTTAGAGCACCAACTGTCTTTTCACTGGATTAGCATGAGAAGTATCCATAAATGTTCTCAAAAAAGAAACACTGGAGATTGAGTGGGGAAGTTGGCACGGGGCCAGAGTATATCTGGTCCACTGAAGATGTCTCAGATTATCTCACATTTGTACACTTAAAAAAAAATCATGCTCATAAGCCTTCAGCTAGTATTTCACATGGGTGCTAGTACAGATCGCTAACAAGGATGCGGCAACCACAACTATTCATCACAAAATCTTTTGCCATTCTAACAATACTAAAAATAATAAAAATCTTCCTCATGATATTCCATGTTTGAATATAAACTGCAATTTGTCATACTGTTTTTCTCCCAAGGGAACACTTGAACTGGAAAGGCCAAGCTAACTAGAGTAAGCTAGTCCATTCGAAGTCCCAGTCAGCAGCTTTACTCCCTCACTGGAGCTTGGGAGAGGAGACTGTAACAGGACTTTTAACAAGTCACTCAAGTTCTTTTTCATCATCTCTTCCATTTCTATCTTGTCTATTTTGACAGTAAGCACTCAGGAAAGAATTTTCTCCAGCTATGTATTTATAACACTAGAACCTTGATCTCTGGAGCTTGTAATTTAAAATAAATATGCCTTCATACTAAAAAATAACCCAGATATAACTTAATCAATATGAAAACAGAGGATGTTAGAATTGCTACTTACATTTTAAGAAGTTAATAACAATTTCATGTTAAAAAAATTGTTTTCCTGCAGTAGATTTTTCCAACCCTGAGAAAGGCAGGGTTCTTTTGAAATTCTTCTTAGGACTATACATTAGGGTTACATTATTTTATATCTAGGATCTTCCTACTAAATTAAATCTTGCAATCAAGGGAATACTTCCAATTCTCTTACGCCAACATAATATTTCACGACTAGATTTACCGTCCAGTGCATAAAAGGAGACCTTTCTGTATACTTTCCAAACACAGGCCCTGAGCAGTAAATCCTTGTTTGCGCACAACCTTATTTTTTAGGAAACAACTGAATACACAGAGCTAGTAATATTTAGTCTACTCATTTGAGTAAATAGATTGTACAATTTGTCCCAGCTAGAGCTAGCCATCTGAGCGCCACACATCCCACCTACGCTAGCCCTCAGCAGACACACCCACACTCGGAAGGCAGTAGGAGTAAAAATTCCCTTCTCTCTCCGCTGACTTGCAGGAAGATTGGATTAATAGCTTAGATCAGGCACCTCCTTCTCAGAGAGCTAAAGGAGGGGAGATGAGTCGTGTCCCTAGCTTTCAAATTCATCTGACTTAACATTAAAGGAAAAATATTAAAAGTAAAATACAATTGTGTGTACGAGACACAGGACTCCAGCCAGTGTGTGATACTGTATTCTTTCAGTTACCAGTTGGAATCAGTGTTACACTGTTGCTTAATTATAAGGGAAAGTGTGTATACCCCACAGGCTTGCTGTGAACATAAGCGGGATGGGATCATACCTAGGAAAAAAAGAATTTAAAATGTGGAGGGCTGTCTTTGTGGTTCTGTCCCTCTGCTCAGGCATGTACCACCTGCCACAGCTTATGCCTGAAAAAGTGCTGCAGAACTGGGATTTTAATGCTTTCATTTCTAGCTATCACAACACATAATGAAATAGGAAACATCCTGGATACAGAAATCATATTTGTAAGTTTTGCACTATATGATCTCTATGTTTCAGGCCTGTACCAAAATCTGTAGGGCTCCCCAACAAACACAGCAGTTTGTTTGCACAGGAGCCACAGCAGGAATAGGATTAGTCTCTTGTACTAGAAGAACTTGCTGCCTATTGTAAGCATATTTATATCACTGTGTGTGTGTTCTCAAAAAGAGAGCAAGATGAGAGAAAGAGATAAATAGGGAGAAAGAGAAAGAGAGAGAGGGGGGGGGAAAGAGAGGGAGAAAGAGAAAAAAATTTCTTACTTTTCTTTTATGTAGATGCTGCCCACTTTCTTCAGTGCCAACTCAAGCAAGAAGGAGAGCTAGACAAGGAGCAAGGCTGCAATAGGAACCTTGGGCTCTGCTGGAGCTCATGGGAGCACGGCAGGCCACTGAATTTAAAATCCTGCTTATTTCTACTGAGACATGTCTGACTGAGGAAGCAGCAAACTGCTTTGGTCAGTTGATCTCTGCATGCAGAATAGCTCCATTGCTCTCAGATGTGAGCAGTTCTTCCATTAAGAGTCCTAAAAATGATGAGCAGTATTGGAGTGGGAAGAGGTGTGAGAGGTTCAAATATTTGAGCATGCAATATTTACAGCTGAATTTCTGCATCATGAGATTTCACAAATAGCTTGGCTTCATGGTAAACAGAAGTCTGAATTTATGGTCCTGAATGGGACAGGAGTAAGGAAGCAAGGTAGTATTCAAGGTGTTTGGGGAAGTTTTGTAACAAACCAGCATCCTATTAGCTGCAGCAAATCCAAGACCAAGGACATGTCTGGAGGGTCCTGAGCTGGCATGTGCCCATACTTATATCTCTTGCTGGGCTGTGTAATGAAGCTGCATAAGAGCTCAAAAGTTGCTTCTGTTGCTCCACTACAGAGCACTATAATCTGTGATACAGCGGTGTTGTTGCTTAGCTGGAAAGGCTCAGTCGCAGTCCTGTGATGGTAATGGTTATGGAGTTTCCCAGAAATTCTGGGGGTTGGCTTTATGCAAGCCACAGTAGAAAGCAATTCAGTTCAGTGTACTGGCTGCAGACAGATCAGCTTTGATGCAGGAGATTTCTCCTCTCATTGGCCTAGCAAGGTTGCTGCTTGAATTGGCTAAGGAGGCAAGCAACAGCTCTGGGCTTACAAATCTGGGTTTCAGCCTTCACTGGATGAACAGTCAGATACACCAGACTCTGTGTCAATGTTCAGAGTCTTCCAATGTGATGATCAGGATCCCAGTTAAGTTTTCAGCTCAACAGCTGACTCTCCTCTCAAGCAAGCACAAAGCCCAGACAAACACTTCCACAGATAACAAGTACTCCAGGGGTCTGTCCACATGTGAAACTATCTCCAGGCTTTGGGGCCAGTATGAGACATGAGTAGCTAAGAGCACCACTGGCAAGCTCAGGAAACCTTTTCCAGGCACTACCAATATTCTAATAACGGAATGAGTTGGCTGACTTGGGCTGCCCAGGCAGCAGTGCTCTTGTGGGTCTTCTGTAGCTTCATGTTGGCAACTTGCTTGAACGGGGCTGAGGCTATGCTGCCAGCATGCTGCCCAGTGGGACAGTGATACTGAAGTCCTCTGGCTTCTGGTGGGATAGCAGACTGTCACCATCTGATGTAGCCAGGGTTCCTTTGTTGGGCTCATTAACACTTATTCGGGGGAGAGCACATTTTTGGAGATAGGCCTGGCTGTCAATCTTGAAAAACTGTCAAAAAGCAAGAACTAGAATTCAGCACTCTCCAGCCCCCTAGGCTGTTCCCTTCCCCACCTGAGACCTGTCATAAAGGAAAGGAATCATCCTTTACTGTAATTGTTTTCCTCAGGGTCCTGGTTACATGTTTTCTGATAGTTTTTTACAAAGCTGTTGTAATAACTCTTTATTCCCAGGCTAACTTTTAATTATGACCATTTTAACCGCTTAAGTTTATGTTTCTATCAACAGAGACTGAAGCTTAATGGAGAGAATGTAGCTCATATTCATTGTAACTACATTAGTTAGTCACGTGGAAAAGTCATGCCAAGGACAGCCCAACACCTGGAATAAAACACTGACTGTCTTTTGACATGATCACAAGTGATGTTCCCCAGGACATTTGGGCCAGTTTTGTTTAATGTCCTTATTGATGGTCAGCATAAGGAAACTGAGTGCACTCAGTAAATTCACAGATGGCACTATGTTGGGTGGGAGTGTTGCTCTGCTGGAGGGTAGGAAGGCTGCCCTCCAGAAGGATCTGGACAGGCTGGATCGATGGGCTGAGGCCAATGGTATGAGATTCAACAAAGCCAAGTGCCAGGTCCTGTATTTGGTCATAACAACCCCATGCAGAGCTCCAGGCTGGGGGCAGAGTGGCTGGAAAGCTGCCTGGTAAAAAAAGGTCCTGGTTGACAGTCTCAACATGAGCCAGCAGTGTGCCCAGGTGGCCAAGGACACCAATGGTATCCTGGCCTGTATCAGAAACTGTGTGGCCAGCAGGACCAGGGCAGTGATCGTCCCCCTGTACTCAGCACTGGTGAGGCTGCACCTCCGATCCTGTGTTCAGTTTTGAGCCTCTCACTATAAGAAAGACATTCAGATGCTGAAGTGTGTCCAGAGAAGGGCAACAAAGCTGGTGAAGGGTCTGGAGCACAAGTTTGATGAGGAGCAGCTGAGGGAGCTGGGGTTGTTTAGCCTGGAAAAAAAGAGGCTTAGGGGAGACCTTACCACTCTCTATAGCTACATGAAAGGAGGCTGTAGCCAGGAGGGGATCGGTCTCTTCTCCCAGGTAACAAGCGATAGGACGAGAGACGACCTCAAGTTGCACCAGAGGAGGTTTAGACTGGATATTAGGAAAATTTTTTTCACTGAAAGAGTGGTCAGGTTTTGCAACAGACTACCCAGGGAAGTGATGGCATTATCATCCATGGAAGCATTAAAAGAATGTGTGACTGTGGCACTTGCGGACATGGTTTAGCTGTGAACATGGCAGTGTTGGGTTAACTTTATGATCTTAAAGATATTTTCCATCCTAAACAATTCTAGGATTCCATGATTCAATAGTTTCAAATGAGAAATAGCACTTCAGACCAGGCAGCTCTCCAACACTACCAGAAAGCATGACACTGACTAAAGTCTCAAGAACTAAGGGAGGAAGGGTTTCTCTTTCCCCACTGCCATAAATTCCATCTCTCTGGGGATAATGTTGCTTGGGAATGTCAGTCAGCACCTATTCTGGCACTGGCCTGTGCCTCTCTAATACTTCCCTCCTCCGGAAAACGTATTTCCATCTGCAGCATTATTCTTCTCTTTGTCTGAAGAAATACTTGGAACTGCTGCTATCTCTAACTCTTGATTTATCCTCTCATTTACTAGCACTCTGGCAGACCTCTTAGTTCCTATTCAGCAATGTGAAGCATCTTATTTTTGGAAAAATTTACATTTTATCTCCTCTTCAGGGTCATATTATTTTCCAGAATTGGCAGACTTCTTTTTAAACTTGGTATTTTTTTCCCCCCAATACTCTGATATAATTAGCACTAAATCAGACACTGAAGGCACTAGAGCAGAAGGCTGAGAAAGGGTTTCCTGATAGTAAAAATATGAAAGGCTGAGATAAAGATACTTCTGCTCCCAATATTCCCTCCTGGAAACTACAAATCCAGCAGATGAGAAGCCATCTGTGTGGATACCTTGTGATGCATTTTAACACTAAAACAGTAATTGAGCTGCACTTCCAGGGCTTCCCTTGCCAGCAGCCATCCCTGGAAATCCCCTGTAGGAGTGAAAGGATAGATAAGGACAGTGCCATGGAAACAGCTGATCCTTTCTTTACCTTTCCTAAATACACTACCAATTGGAAAGTAACTTGCAAAAGTCAAACTAACTAACCAAATCCATATAAATCTAAACATTTTATGCTCAATTTAAGTGGTGTAGTAATTAAGAACTATGAGAAAATACAGTAAGAAAATGTGAGGCCTTAGTGTTTTTATTCTTTAAAAAAATGCTTTAACACCTCTTTGTGGAGAGATCTTTAATATTAGGTTTGGTGTACACTTTGACACACCTTTATCCTTGTGTTTTAGAAATATTTAAAAAATCAAAAAGGCTATACTAATGAAAAAAAAATCCACCATGTTCTTCTAGAGCAAAGATGAATGCCCAGGAGTGCTGTAACCCTACAACTTTCCAAAGAGAGCAACTGATAGACTTCTGAACATCATGCAGCAACAAGGATATCAGGGAGAAGCTGCAGTTCCATATTCATGAGTGTCACACAGTTGTGAGTTCAGCAGAAATCAGAAATTTCTGCCTCTTGTTTTATCTAATCAAGTGCATCTTGCAATCAATGGGCAGTATCTTCTGGTTCAAGCTATTTCTTCCAAGGGATTTAAACTCTAATCTGAGAAAGGAAAATACAGCCTGTTTCACTACTGCTGAAAAGCTGCCAACCCTTGCTCTAGGTGATTGCTTTGACTGTGTTTGTTTTTCCTGAAGAATATTGGGAAAATATGTAGGTGGGAGAAGGAAGGACTCTTGCTGCGTTCCAATGAATTTTTTGTTCTGTTTAAAAATGGCTTACAAGGTTATTTATCATGTTTTGCCTCTACTCATAATTGAGAATTGTGATCTTACTATGATTAATTTAATTTCATGTTTTGGTGAAGTGGAACAGCCTAACTCTGCCCTGCACATACTCCGGGCAATTCGCCTTCCTCCCTCTTCTGTGGCTGCATTGTCCACATCTTTTGGAGACACCTGGAGTCATCGAGCACCCACAGACTCTCTGGAGCAAAGGTCCAGAAAAACTGCAGAGAATTTCCAGTGAACGCTGAGATCCATAAAGCATTTGGGTATTCTAAGCACATCTGACTCTCTTGATGACCTCTTCCCAAATTTTCCACCCTTTGGAAAATTTAGCCCTCTGTGGGCATTAGCAGAAGCAATAGTCAGCTGAAGTCCAAATGGCTCCTAGACATGTATCATGACTTCAGAACACGCATGTTAAGGCCCCAGCTCTCAAGAACATTAGGTAAAAGGTTGTGTCAAGTGACTTTAACAGCATCACTTGAACTGTTGACTGCAGGGGCCTGCACACACAATCACATGCAGGACAGGTTTTCTGTAGTCATGTTTTATAGTTCATTCACCTGTGCTGCCATAGACAAAAGCTTGCAGATTCACTCCCACAGACCTTCTTACACTGGTTCAAGATGGATGTGTATCAGCCTGTGAAGTAAGTCAAAGGAAAAAAAAGGGACCATTGATTAAATGAGATTAAAAATAACAAATGCATATCTGTTTGTAGACAAAGACTTGTAGGAGGTAAAACAGTACTATATATGGCTCAAAATGGATTAGGAGTGTCCACACATGATTACCAGTCCCTGCATTAAATGGGCTCAGAGCACCTCTCTAATTAAGCAGGTGCAACTATGGGAAACAGGCCTCACCATTGTAGAAAAACGTATTGAATCAAGACTAAAAGTAGCAAATGTACGAACACATACTTGAACACACCCTCTTTAGTGGCTTCAGGGTTTTTTTTTAAAACATTAAAACACTAACTGCTTTCACTTTCTTTAAGAAAACAAATGAGGAAGTCGAATACACAGCCACTACAGCCTGAGTAATGAGGTTGCTCAACTAAACACATCTTTAGGAAGGGCAGGATAGATTTTTTTAATTAACAGAATTACACAATTTACACACGTTGTGGGTGCTAGGTAGGTAGTTGTATTAAGCTAACCAGTCTAAAACAATAAATGGTACTTTTTTCCCATTACCTAGCTCTGTTGAACTATACAGGCTTCTAGTCTTATAAATGTTAATTGTTTTGCATGTAAACTGTAATTTTGCAATGGCCAGAGAGATCAGTTCATGTAGATGCAATGACAATGTCAGGTGCTTAGTTCACTTGCATCATACTGTTGAGTACCATCTTAAATGACTTCTCTTTGGGCCACAGGAAAAAGAATTAGCTTTTGAAAAAGAAACTCATAATATTAAAGTGTAAAATAAAACATAATGAAGCAAAGTGTTTATAAATGGGTATAAAAGAGTCTATCCAAATGGTTATTTAGCAACACTGATGATGAATAACATTGTTTATTGTTTTCAGTCTAAAATAACACTGATTATTGTTTTCAGCTTTTATATTTGTCACGTGGTATGAAGAACTGTTTGATTTTTCAGATTGAACAACAAAAGTAGTCCAGAAGTTCACACTCTACTTAAAACAGCATGTCACTTTTGGTGCTTTAAAATGGTTTGTTTGTAGCAAATATATACATATTTGAGTCACAAAAGAAAGGTTAACTTATTAGAATAGTAAAACACAGTGTTTTCCTGGACGATGTGTATAGACATTCATTTCAATGACATGGCACTCATGCTCATCATACAATTGAGCTGCATAAAAAGGTGGCAGCATTAAGAAACTGTCCTCCTCTTTGGTTAAAGACTGTTCTTTCATCTTCAAAACATGTGTATGTTGACAGACGTGTTACTGTAATAGTAATGTTTCTATAATAGTGTTGTGCAACCTACTGAATTCTTAATTCAGTAATTCTAAAAGCAGTTTGAAGGGTCAAAACCAAACCTGAGAAGAAAGCAGACGTGAAACTATTGACTGAAACCTGCTATTTCTGGCTAAGTATCATATGCTCATCTTTTTGTTTGAATTTTTAAACTTTATGATGACTTCACAATAAAATTAAGGTAGAGTGCCATTGTTTTTCTTGATGGAGCAGAAAGCTCACCAATAATGTTGGCCTTGATCCTGTAAACACTTGTGCAAGGCTTAGCTTTTGTACCATTGACAGTCTCATTGAATTCAAGAGGATTATTTGCATTATGAGTGTTTTGTGCATCACTTGTACTTGCTGTACTTGAGCCATAGCTGTAACATTCATGTTTTGAGGGTCGATAAATTGAAAACAAACACCCAGTTGCATAATCTTGGTAATGTTCTTCCACTTTACTAACACACGAAGTGGATAGTAGGGCCTTCCTCTCCGCTGCTATCACACTGCAGAGAAAATAGGAATTTTCGCACAATTTACCCCTTCGGGATGTCGTTCTTGACCTAAATCCCCCGCAGGATAACACACAGCCTGCGGTGAAGCCAGGCCTTTCCTTCTGCGCTCTGTAACGCACGGGCAGCGGACAGGCCAGGGCCACGGAGGATGGCACACCCCCTCTGGAAGCTGGGGCGCTTCCCAGGACAGTGCGTCCCCCCGGGTTAGGTCTGCACAGGCCCCCGGCACCCGCGGGGGCGCAGGGGCGAGGAGAGGACCGGGGAGCCCTGCTCCGCCCGGACCCCGCTCACCCTACGCCCCGCTTTGGCCCGGCACCCCCGGCCTGGGCACCACCCTCTCCCCTCACGAAACGGGACCCGGGCCGGGCGCGTCCCCGGCCGGCAGCGATTCAGCGGTGCCGCGGAGCGCGGCGGGACCCACGGCCTGTGGGCCCGGCCCCCAGCGCAGGGCCGCGTCTCCCGCGGGAGGCGGAGGGAGCGCAGCCGAGGGAGCTGCTCCTTCCTCCTTCCTCCTCCCTCTCCTCCCCGTCCCCCTCAGCCTCTCCGGAGGGCCGGGCCGTTCCGGGCAGTGCGGCGGCGCTGCCCCCGCCCCTCGGCGCTGGCGGCCGGGCCGAGCGGCGGCGGGGTCACGGCGGCGGCCGGGTCAGAGGGTAAAGGTTGCTCCCCCAGCATCCTCCGTGCTGGATACTCAGCCATCTTGGATCCGCGGGACAAGAAAATTCATGCGGTGAGTCCGGCCCCGGCCGCCCCTCCCCGGCCCCGCCGCCGACCGGGGCCCCGCCGCCGTCCCGGCCGCGGCCCGATGCGGGAGGCCCGGGCGGCGGCGCGGCCCGCGGCGGGGTTCGGCGGGCCCGGGGCCGCCCCGCCGGGTTTCCGTTTGCTTTTGTCTCCGAGGGGGAGCGGGGGGGACGCGCGGCGCCCGAGCCGGGGGCGCAGCCGCAGGCCCGGCCCGGCCCGCCACCCCCCGCCCTCCTCCGCGGCCGCGGGCAGTGGCGGCCGCCGGGCGCCGCTCCGGGGTCGGGCGAGGCCGCGGCCCAGCGGTGCCCAGGCCCCGCATCCCCGCGGCCGCCGTTGGCAGCTCGCCCCGCGGCCCTCTCGGCCCGCCCGAACGGCTCCTTCCCGCCGCCGCTCCGCCGGCCGCTCCCGGGCCTCCCCCGTCCCTCCGAGCCGGTCCCCGCGGGGCTGCGCGCCCAGCCGGCCCCCGCCCCTGCCTTCCCTGGGCCCGGCGTCGGGGCAGTGGAACCTGCCGCCCACGGCCGGGGCCGCGCCGGCCCCGCGCCTCGCCGAGCTGCCGTGCGGCCTGCGCCGCGGGCCCCGGGCGGAGAACGGCGGTGAGGCGGGGGTGCTGCTGGCTGTCTTTCTTCTGGAAAATATTTTTTTTTAGCCTGTGCCTGTTTCACTCTCTTCCTGGCGGCGGTTAAGGCGATGTGTAAACAGGTTCTGGTTTTCCCTCGGACCTGTTTGTAAAACAAACTTGAAAGAGACCGAGCGCGGCCGCCAGAGGAAGGAGCCGGCCTTCCCCTGCCCGCCGAGGCAGCGGTGACAAGCTCTGTCGTGAACCTGGCCCGTGCTGGGGGAGGAGGTGGCACAGGGTGACAGGTTAGGGATGAGACAGGGACAGTAGAGTGGTGCGGAAAGGTGCAAGAGTCAGTGCTGGCCATCCAGTTAGTGTATGTGTGCTCCTGGTGAAAACAAGGTGTCATTAATGGGTATTTTCGGTTTTAGGGTGGGCTTGTTTTTGTGAAGTTGCAGGTAACTTTATTTTGGAGGCCCTGTAATGTGGGAAAATGAAAACACGCTTGTGTTAAGTATAGTAGTTCTGCTGCTGATCCACATCTAACAGAAGCACGTTTTTATTTCTGCTGTTTGTTTTATCAGGCAGAAAGTTGTTTCCAACTTTGCACTCTTTTATCCCCAGGGGAAGATTAGAATTTTCTGTGTCTCCTTCATGTATATATATGTATATATGTATATATGTGTGTGTAACTTAGAGTGTGTGCAGGAGACATTCCTGTATGCCTGCACGGCAGCAACATCTGGTGCTGGTGACTGGCTGCTAGTCTTAACTCTTCAGCTGGGGGAAGGGAGTTTAAGATGATCAAACCTGTTGTCACATTAGTCAGTCAAGACCTTTATGTTCCTGGAAACTTGGATGTGTTTCAGACTGTTAAGACTTGTGAAGACCTGCAAGAGCAAAATAATTGTTGAAGTTTATATTGCAATGACATATTTGTTTGGACCTGGGAGAATAGCTGTGTGTGTGTTGATGTACTTTGAGTTCTCTTATAGTGACACCTTAATAGAATGCAACTTGCAAGATTGAGTTTTATGATCTGGAACATGATGTGTCCTATGCCTTTTGCTTTTCTTTTTGCCCCCAAATTCCACTGTTGTTTATGTTGAGAATTCAGCTGGCATGCTAAACTTCAAGGCGTTGACTGCTTCTGATTTTAGAAAGGGATTTGAATACTCACTATCAAGAGCTGACTGGCTTGACTTGCAAGTGTATTTCCGTTTCACTTTCAGGAAGCTGTTGATAAAGCTAAGAGTGTAGTATTAGATAAACCTTGTCTACACATCTCTTCTAGAAACTTAATATTGCTGTCAAAGCAGTCATTGTTATTGCAACCTGTTCATGTGTAAGTTCTATCAACAAATGAAAGAAAAGCCCTTGGCTAAAATAAAGACCTCAGAAATTTATAAAAAAAAGGAAGTTGAATTCTCTTTAGGAGAATCTAATTTTAGAGAATTGTTATTCAGTGGAAAAAACAGGGCAGTGTCCTGAAGCTGAATACTGTTTTCACCTGAAAATCGTGGTCTTTACCTCACTCACTTCATACAAAAATTCTAAGTGCCCGCAGTGATAGATCTCAGAAAGCTATATTTGCTGTATTTCTGAATGCATTTCTGTTAAGATAGAGATTAGCTTTGAAATTAGGAACATTATTGCTTTTTTAGCCTCTACTGTAGCTTTCTTAAAAATTACACTAATTTTCATGTTGGTGCAAGGTCTGTCATACAGTAATTGCAAAGTTGTAACCTCATTATAGCTTTAAAGCAGCCTTGTGTCATAACTTTGTTTATTCAGAAATGTTTTCCACCACCTTCTTTATATTGACTCAAGAAGTGAATAGAACTTAAAAATACACCATAGTTGAATTAAAATAGAGGTTTCTTGCACCTGGCTATCTGTCTTGATCTGGAAACTGAAGAGAAGCATTGAATGGCTTGTTTTCCTATGAGGTAGCATAGAAAGTGTGCCAAGTACAGAATTTTGTTCTAGAGGAAGTAGACCCTTGTAGTTAACTTTTTAAAATTATGTCTTCCCTTAAAGCTATAATTTGACTGAATACAGATTTTTAAAAGGCACCTTAAAAAAATATGTTCCCAAAGGAAAAAAAAAAGAAAAAGAAAAATTCTTAAATTCTTGGCAGAATACTTGCTGTATTTGTTGTGTGTGTTTCCAAATGTTAGCTTAAATGAAAGCCCTACGCCAGTTTCTATAGAAGTAGTTAGTCAAACTAACATTTTTTTACCATAGATTTAAATGATTGTTCTCTAAGTGATACAGTTTTTCTCATTTTTAAAATTATTATTAATACAGTGTATATTTGGATTTCAGCATTTGCTGTCAAAAGCTTAGAAGTTCCATTTAGGTTAACTTTGCTTCATCTGGGCTTTTGAGATATAAATAAATAAAAAATTGTAAGTAAACATTCTACTATACAAGCTAATATTTTTGCTTGAAATTTATCCTGATGTCTCAGATGCACTGAAATGAGCAATTCAATACAGCCTGTTTCAGTTGTGTTTCTTGAATCATTGGCCTTTTTTTTTGTTTTTCTTTGCAGATGTGCTTTAGCACATAGGTGCTGTGTTTGTGTGTGTTGGTTGGTCTCCTGACTGGGGTTCCTGTAAAAGCATTCGAACACTTGAAATTTTGTGTGTAGTCTCATTGACTTCAAAGCACTGATACTCATATGTTAACTTTTTGCTTGAGAGTTTTCATGATGGATGCTGTATGTTGACAGGTAACTCTGCTTTTATTGAGCATTATAACTGCGTAGGAAGAATTGTGTCAAATGAAAATACTCACAGTAGGATATTTTAAATTGTCCTTATGAAATTATTTTGGTTTCAGGGCAGGTGTGTGTATACGAGACATGGTCTGTGCTGATCAGCACGAGATTTTTACATAGGATTGAAAATCTTTGCATTTGTATCCGTAAAAATGAAAAAAAAGAAAAAGGCAACCCCCCAAAACCTCAACCATAAAATGTTCAGATCACCCAAAGATGTTACTGAGACCCTGTAATTTGTCTTGAGATAGCATTGGTTATCAGTAGCATTAGAGAAAATATGTGCATTATTCTTTACCCTTGACTTGGTTACTCTGCCATCTGATTGTTCTTTGCAGTGGTAATATGTTTAATTTCACAACTCTCTACATTTCCTATGAGAATTCCTTTCAGATTAGGCTGGTAGGTTAAAAATTTGATTATAATGAAGACCTTTTTCAGACACATCCTCCTCTTGTTGACTTGCAATGCAAGAGTTGTTGACCAGAAATTTAGTAGTAAGTAAACAATTGTTTCTTCCTGTTTTCATTTTGATTTGGGATAATTGTTGGGGGGGTTATTTTTAAGTATCATTTTATGCACTTGAGGTGGATCAATGATGTTTGAATACAGTTGGCTGAGGTAAAGTTATTTGTCAAAAGGTATAGTTTATTTAAACTGAAAACTAGTATAACATGCTGCTGTGTTTGTGGTACATAAAATGGAAACTCCAACTTTGCATTACTCGTGCTGAGCAGGCAGTAATCCAATGGGTTGAGTTGGATTGTGCTTTCTGTCATTCTGAGTTACATACTGAAGTGATGTTAAAGTCATTTAACCAATTTATAGCCAAGTTCTAGTCTGTAGCAAGAGGATAATGGTTTCCTGTGTTTTACTCATATGGTTCAGGGCTTCTGTGGAACTAGGTACCAGTAGCAGGTCAGGTATATAGTTAGGGAAAACAATACTAAAACCCCTGAAATGGCCAAAATAGCAATTGGGTTGTTTGTCCTTATGTGTTTCAGAATAGCACGTCCACAACATTTTCATTACAATCTAAATATGTCTGCATTTGGAAACAATAGCAAGGAGTTTCCAGGCACCAAAAAGTAGCAGTAGGACTAATTACGGCCAACTATTTTGAATTATAAAATGTTCATGTTTAGATTTGTAGTCAGCTTCTTGGCAAACAAGTTTTTTTAAGGCTGTCTCCGTAACAGAGGCAATGATAATGTAGTATCATATATTATCTTTTCTGTCAAAGGGTTGTAGGATGATGCTTGTCCTGGTGTAAAAAGAATAACTAATGCTTCCGTCAGTGGACTGTGTACTTGTCATGCAGTCTATATGACTGTGTGAGTTTTTGCTTTGAGCTTCACTAGAACAGTACTTTTCCCCTTCCAGCCTACTAAAACCTTACATTGTTTGTGGTAGAATGACTATTCCTTGTAAGTATTTTTAATGCATTTTTTGTTTTAATTGTGAAAACTATTCGTGCAAAGGAAATGTTGCCAGAGAATTATAATGATGGAAAAAAGGTCTGCCAACCTTCTTTCTGTTGCTCTACTGTGAAGGGGACTTGTTTGGGTATATGCTTGGAGCCTTTTACCATTCAGTAGGGATGAGATTTGTGAGAAAGTACTTGTTGCGTATAAATATTTATTTTTTGAAAAAGGTATGAAGCAGGAAAATAGTTGTGAAGCAGGTATTACATGTAAAGACTAAGTAGGTTAAAAAAACATATGGAAGAAGGTCTTCTCTCTTCTTGAGTGTTTCTACCATGTGTTGTGATGTGGAGAAGTGGGAATTGGAAAGGTTTTCAAAAAGAAATCAGCTGTACACAGTGTCAACTTTTGGAAGACTAATGAGATGATGAGCAATTCTGAATGTTAAAGTACCTTGCAATATGGTGTCCACCTGTAAAACTGTTTGACGTAAAAAATCTTTTTTATGAGATGTTTGATTACTTTATTGCAGTGTCAGTACTGCTCTTGATACTTCACTGTGTGGTGTACCTTTTCCAACATGCCAAAAGCACCATCATTAAGTAGAAGGGTACCTTATGTTGAAATCTTAATTTTTGGATTATTTTCTGGATGTGGATGCACATTTCTAGTAAGTTGATCAAGATCAGATTGATTGAGATCAGCAATACACATGAGAATAAGTCAGTATTACTTTTTATTTCATGGTGCAAACTGAAGTAAATTCAGGTTCCTTTGCTACTGTGATATGGAGTTAATTTATTTTTTTTTTTTAGGAAACTTTGACATTTTCAGGATGATACGTTTTGGACAGTAAATACTTGTTTTCTTTCCCCCCAGTTTCATGAAAGTTCAGTTAGGTAAGAACATAAATGCTGTGAGACATTTGTGATGAAACAGGGAATATCCAGATTTCTTGCAAGGATAAAGTATAGTTTTCAAGAAATCACTGCTCTTCTGAACTTTCCTTAGGTCAGTGCATATTGTGACTACCAACAGAATATGCTTGATGGCAAGTAGTATTATCATAGCAGTTTAATTAGGAATTTGCAAACTGTTGATATTATCTGTAATCCAAATCTTTTAATTGTTTCCAAAAGATGTAGAACTAGTTTAAATGACTTCTTTTTTAAAGCATCTGGCAGTTCTTTTGCGGTCCTCAGTGTAGATTCCTTTCAGACTAGTCTGAATTAGTTTATATAGCGAAGTTTGACAAGTCCTCAAAACTGGGCTGGCCAAGTGTAGGTCTGGTTGGTAACCAGGAGTGTCTCACTGAGGAGAGGCATCTTTAACTGCCCCTGAATTGTGCATTCCAGCGTTCAGCTGCTGGGCCTTTCTGTACTAGTGAACACCTGCATCTGCAGAGTCCATTTATTAAAACAAAATAATTTTGAGAAGTGTATTTTAAAACTCAGTAGGCTAAAGGTAATTCATAGGCCCTGCTGTGCTTAGGAGAGAGCCTTAAGAGGAATAACATAGGCCGCAAATGAATAAACGGTGGTAGTAAAATCTGTTGATAGTAGAATGTGCTTAATGGATTGTTCTGTTTGTAACTACAAGAAATAAAATAATTTAAAGTAGGTCAAGTATACACAGGTAACCCAGATTTTCAGTTAACTCAAAAGTTAAGCATTTAACTGAATTTATACTTTATATAGACATGTTTATATATGGAAACTTAAATCAGAAAGAGAAGTTAGATTCAAATTATGGTCCTACAGACCTTATGAAATTGTGTCTAGGTAGAGGAAGGAAGTTCAAATTGGTGTGCACTCTTGGAAAAGGAATAGTGAGACCTCATCCACTATGTGTTCTGTAGGATGGCAGCTGGTCAGGCATCCTGTAAGCACATGCAGACTTCCAGAATGTGTGTACCATAACTCTTTTCCCTGGGATGGGGGGAAAGTCATGAAGAGACGTGGAAAAGAAGGAAGTTGAGGGTTATCGTGGTTTAAGTATTAAGGAACAGAAGAACCAATCTGTAAGAAACTAATTTTTATTAGTTCTGCTGCTCATAGAAAAGAATATGTCTTTATGATTAGTAGTTTGTGTTTTGGTTTGGTTTTTCTTTATCTAATGAATGTAAATTAACTTTCATAGTCTCAGATGGTTCAGTATTTTTTGGGACTGTCAGGAGAGAACTCCAATCTGAATCAAATTTGATATTCTGCTCCAACTGAGCAGTTGTTCTTTGTGCATATTGATGTAACTGTCCAAGGCTCTGCAACAGATTCCAGTGAGGTACTTAATTTTGTAATGTGCTTCTAAAAATGAGTGCATAGTCTTATGTAACACATTTTGTATTGTTAGCACCTAGAGGCTTCATCCCCACTGGTATGAAGCAGAACACATCCTACATAATTTTTGATTGTGGGTATTTACATCCAAAATAAGTGTCAATGTCTATGGTCAAAGAGTAGCTTTGCTTATCTTTTAAGAGTATCAAATATCTCATTTGCATGGTTAGGTATGTTACTCCTCTGCATATCTGAGCAAAACAACAGTTTTTATATAGTTCAGCAGACATTTGTTTCTCTAAAGAAGTCCCAGGGATTCCTGCTCACAGGTGTGTGTGCTTTCTCAGAGACCTCTCACTTAATTTGGCTCTGTACTGGAACTGTAAGAGTTCTGTAAGTCCGTGGATGCTGCAGACATGAAAAGGAGATGTTAATCATATTAATGCAGCTTTGAGGGCAAACTTGAAATCTCCTAGAAAATAAACCTCACTATTTTTTCAGCACTTTAGGTGACATTTATGATCAAATTATACTGTTCTGCTAGTTTCTGTACACCACTTGCTGTAGTCTTAGCAATGTTTTGGTCTCTTTAATATGGCTTTTCTCATGCTTTTTGAATTCAGGCTGCAAATAACGTGTTAAATGATAGTATGCACCATGTTTTGCTGATAGGATGATACCTGTACAGAACAAGCTTGTCATGTGTACATAATTTAAGGGTCAGAAATTGAATTTATCGAGAATTATAGCTTTATTATGGAGGAACTGGGTTCTCATTTTTCACCACTTCTTGAAGTAGGTGCTATATTTCTATGTTAGGAGCACAGGTGAAATTTCTGAGTAGGGGACTGAAAGTTCATCTTGAACTCTGAGGCCAGAACAGAGACAACTGTTGTTTATTCTATTACTGTCCTTCTAAAAGTTAATTTTCTATAGTGTTGTTTACTGTCATCCCAAGTCCTTCACTTTACAAGGTCCTTTTCTTTCCCTGAGGAATCTGGTAGTTCAGTGAAGAATGATTTCAAAGGTATCTGTGGTCTGAAGAAATAGATACTTGTAAAACTAAACAAACAGGTAGTCCCTTCATTAGGTTGCAACTTTAACAATAAACGAGATTTTTGTAGATGCTTTCTAATGATTGTTTTATCTGAACAATTCAAATAATTTAATTTTCTAGCAGTGTCTAGGTAAGGTATCCATAACTTTGGGACAGGGGAAGTACTGTCAGCCCTCAGACTTCCTTGTCGACCGTAGAGGTAATCTAGAAAGATTGAAAAAGTTGTAAAACTTGGTATTTATGACACCAGAAGCCCATGCTTCAGTGTGAGGGTTACCCTTGGCGAAGTATGGGTTACCTTTGTCATTCTTGAGGCCAGACAGCATATATACATATTCAGGTAGTTAGATATGTACCATTTCTGCATGGAGAGGCTTTGTTTCTAGCTTGGATTTGGGTTGTTCTGTGGGAGAGTGGGCAACAACAGCTGCTGTAAGGCCTGTCATCCTGTGCCTTCTTCCTTTGGTTGTGCGTGTTAAGAAACCCTTTTGACCCAGCTTATGTATTGGGAGGGGAAGTCACAAAGCAATGCATCACCCTTCCTGGAGGCCTGTGGATACCATCCCCTTATGCTGGTGATGTGGAGACCATCCCTCCGGTTCTTGGTGAACTGCTGACTGTGCCTGTGAGGGAAGAGAGGAGGATATCTAAAACAAAATCATTGTTTCTTAGCTTTGCCTTGTGCCTAGAAGCATTTTGCGTTTTCCTCAATTCTGGGCTCTCCAGAAAGAGCCCTGGGACACAGCTGGAGCACTGTAGCTCTGGAGGAAGGAAGGAAATTCATTTACTGGCCCTGCAGGGCTCCTGAGTGCCATGTTCTTTGTGTAGAAAGGCCAAGACTGTACCCTAGCCACCCTAGAGCAGGCATGCACCTTTGGTAGGCAATCAAGGAGCAGGAGAGCAAGGGTGGGGCAAGCATCCCAGAGGAGAAGAGCCTATGCAGGCCAGGCCGTGTTATTCTGTGCCTGGTGTGTCAGCTTGGGCTTAGCCTGTCGCCCAGTACTGTGCTTGTAGAGAAGAAATGCAGTGTTTTTATAAGCAAATATGTTCTTCTGTTCTGTTTGGTATTTATTTCCTCTTTTTCTAGAGTAGGAGTCCAGGGAGCCAAACGCAAGAATAACACATTGGTTGTGTATTTCATTTTTTGTGTGCCCAGTCTTCTTTTTTATGAGTGTATCCCACAGTTTCCTCACCACAGCTATCTGTTGTCTGTCTGTCTGCTGGCAAGAGAAGATTGCTAATGTGAAGGAGGCCCTGGCAGTTGGCATTTTATCACTGAGCCTTCCTGGCTTGGTTTGAGCAGGGCTGTGTCAGGAAACTGTTGGTTTCACTACGTTCATGGGGGGTTGTTAGGAGAGGGGAGTTTTGTGAAAAGAATTTCCCATTTATTTTTGTGTGAAGAATCAGTGCACACTTTTTACTTTAAATACTTAATTGTCCTGTTAATATAATTTAACTTTGTGAAGTTAGTGTTTATCCCGCACACATTGTATAACTTGCTGTTTATGAGAAGTTTTAGATTTTTGTGGAAGATGGTATAATGCGCCCTTTCCTGTCTAATGAAGCAAAACTTTGAAATTTTCTGTGAGGGTTATTCAAAATCTGCCTTTTTGACGTGCAGCTTATAGAATGAATGGATAGTCTTTTATTGACTAACGCAGGGTCAGAATGAGCTCACATCCCTCTAATGTTGCCCTTGACATGGCACTCTGTAAAACTGTGTGAGTACGTTTTGATCCTTCTGAGGTATGATATTTTGGTTATGAACCTATTTTCTATGAAAACCTTTAGTCAGTAATAATTGTAGTGACACTTATCTGCTACTGTTTTTACTGGAAAAGCAAAAAGTGTATAAAAACCCCAAGGGAATGATAGATTTTGCTTAGAAGGTAAGCTTCTGAAATTGTTATGCATGAAGAACATGTAAAATAATCCAGTTGTCAGGGTTAAACTAATACTGAAACAAGAAAAAAAAATTGAAAATGGTCTTGCTTAATTAGTTGCCCTCATGCTGTGTAGTATCAAACCCAGAAGACACACCAAATTCTACCTTGGTTTACAAAAGAAAGTTCCCTTTGGTGGTGTGTTTTTTCTCTCTGAATGCAGCTACCACGGTTCTGCTCAAGTTATACTTTTTTTTCTTTCTTTTTTCCTTTCTCTCTCCTCTGTATTTTTCTCTCAGAGGTAAGACTCCAGTGGTGTCACAGGAGGGGTGCTATCTTGGAATAAGATGGACAGCTGCTGATAGAGTGGGTTTGGTTTGGGTTCTCCACAAGGCCTTGTTGTTCACTGGAAACCTCACCAGGTCCTGTTCCTGTCAGGAGTCTGACCTCTCTGGAAACTGTCAAACTGGCAAAATAAAATCAGCAAAAAATCAGAATTACGAATGGCTAGATTACTAATGGAAATATGTCCCTTGAGTAAGAATGAGACTCCTAGTGATACCTTGTAATTACACATCTGTTATGAGAAACTAATTTAAATTTGAGGTTGATGTATGCAGTGATAGTGATAGAGATCTATGCAACACTGGTGAGACGATCATATTCTTGCCCATAATCATTCTTCTGTAATATCAAATAGGCTTTAAAATTTTAGCTATTAAAAGTTTAAAATTTTTTTCACTTACTGTGAGAAGCTTTTAGCTGGGTTAGTATATAAACCTAGAGAAGAGCAGCTATGTTCCATCAAATGGTGAAGGCTTTCCCAGTGTTAATATAGGCACATGATGCTGAGAACTTCAGTTTTATCTGAAGACAGGGGTTTAGATAGATGCAAGGCACTTAAGATAGCTTCTTTTGTCTCTTGTACTCCCAGAATGCCTCTCTTTTTCTACCTTATGTATTCATATGATTTGTTGGGTAGTTTGGGTTTTTTTGTCCCTGTGCTTTTCTTACTCTTTCATCACTTGTTTTTGCTGAGTTTCATTTCTTCCCCAACAATTTATTGAAAAAGGTTGAAAAGCAAAGTTTTGGATTACCTCATTGTTCTTCCTGATGCTTAGTCTTTGTTTTGCCATGTCATAAACTTGTCTCATTTTCAGTTCATAAAATAAGAGGGATGTAGGTCACTGTTTATATGAGCGTTTGAAGTTTTGTTACAAACTCCTCCCTCAATACATAAGACCCTACTTCAGTGACTGTTAAAATTGCAAATTCAAGGGAATCTGAATTGAAGAAATACTGGAATGAAGGTTTTCTTTCCTATCTTAACTCAGGATCCATCTCCATGTCACTGTTATATAGTTTTCTTCATCAAACAGTGTTCTCCCCAGAGCACTCTGGTCTCACTGGTTAGAGTGGATGCATGGTGTTCTCTCACTGAGGTTTTTTTTTTAATCTCCTTGTTCAGATCGTGCTATCCAAAATTATAAGTAAATACTAGGTTAATGTTTTCTCTCCAGTTTCTTCATTACAGTTTCATGCAAGTGCTTTATAATGTTTTTTGAAAAAGTTATATTTTATATTTCCTCACTGAAGTGACAGCCATGCATTACAAATAGAGAAACTGAGACATTGGTTTAACATTTCATAATAGAAATGCCTTTCATTTAATTTGCAGCTGTGAATAGTTAATGATTCTGCATAGACTTGTAGTATTTCAAACAGAAGACACTTGTGAAAATCTTTGTGTGGCTCCCCCAGCATTATTAAAAAAATGAAAATACAAACCTTAAGAGACAGGCATAAAATCAGTTTACATATGGGGAATTTAGGCATCTTAGCTAGACACGCTGTTTTCTTCCTATAGTCTCTGTGTAATTAATTAGAGGAGGATAGAGGTGCATCTTGACAGTGGTCCCTGGTCCATTGGCCAAGAAAATCCAGAAGGGTTGGGTCCAAGATCTGAAGCTCTGCATGCTGTAGCAGCAGGGTCTTTGAGACCCTTTGCTTTCCCCTCAGCATCTTACATATCTGTCTCTTTCTTTCTGCAATTTCTTTTTCTGTTCCTGTTTTGAACTCTAATTCCTCTCCTGGTTCCCTCCTCCCCTAGCTATTTTCCTGATAGCACCCAGTGGGTTTGTAAGAGAATTAAAAGTATTTCTCAGTTCTAGGATGAAGTGTCCTTAGCTTTTCTGTAGCTAGGCTTACATCCACACCATTGCACAGAGGTCTCGTGCAAGAAGGTGAAATGTGCTGTAAATCAGCGGAGAGCCTGTACGATCTCTGTGTAGCATGTGAGCAAGGTGGTGTTGCAGAGCCTGGCAGCTCAAGCAGATTTGAGCAGGTCTTCACTGTTATGGCACACAGTGCTTTCTTAAGACATGAACATATCATACTTGTCAGTGTTGCACAGTGTTCAAGTCCTAGAGCATCCCAACAGACTAGATTTTAAGATGTTTTCAGCTGGAGGGGGAGCAGTGTTTCTGTTAAAAAACATTCAGAAAAGATTGAACTATCTTAGCTAGTTAAAAAAAAAATAAATCTGATCAGTTTAGCCTGAAAGGTAGTTAAAGGTTGTCTTTGGGCATAAAAAGCTTGTGTGTTCTGTAATTTGGCCAAGTGAATTGTCTTGGTTTGAATATGGGGTCTTAAAGCAGTGACTGAGATTATCCATCACAGTATTACTGCCTGTGCTTTCTGTAACAATGTAAGTTCTTAAAAGTAAAACTGAATCTATGTTTTCATGGCTTTTTCTTCTTCCAAAGTAGTGCATTTTAAGGCAATTTTAAACAAGGCTGAGATTAAAGTGCATTTCATGTTGCATTATTGTGCAGTTCTCTGAACACGGAGTATAAGAAGAGCTATAGAAAATTTCTGGAAAGTCTTTAATTTAGAAGTGTTAGATAAACCTCAAGTTACAAGATTTTTTTCAGAATTCCTATCTTTAAAACATGATAGTTTTTAAAGATTCCTTTTGAAAATGGCCCTGGAGTTGAATGCTTAAAAAGTATTTTTGTGCTCTTGAATTTTATTTTTTTCTTTTCTGAAAAGAAGCCTTACTTGAAGAGATAAGTTGTATGCATAGGAAGATTATTGACACTTATAAAAATGGATTGGAAAGCAGGGGTTAGCTGTGACTTTATAGTTAAAGAATGACTACAATTGTTTGTGTGGTAAATGAAGATACTTTAGGTGTGAGGGTATAGGAGGATTATGTGATGAGGAAAAGGGTGAAGCATTTAAAAGCGAAAGTGTTAGGAGAGGAGTGAATGTTCTCAGGTGAGGTGAAGGTTTTAGTTTCATTTGTTGTGTTCACCTACATTAAAACTGCTATAAAAGTAGTAAAGATGTTTATTTAGGCAATATGTGACTAATTTTTTCCACTTCTTTGTATTTTACAAGTGAGGCAATTAATACTCAGACTCAACTATAAATCTTTAGGTGTCTATTTAAGATCCAGATTTATCCCACATATCTTTCTCCACCTAATTTTAATGCTTGAGATGAAATTTCTGTCCTCTGACTTCAGCAGGCTAAGAGGTAGGCATGTAGGCCCTCTGGAAGTCCAGGAAAAGAAATGCAAGAACTTAAGTATCCTTGAAAACGCATGCATAGACCAAATAGGAGCATTTGCTCTCTGAATGAATAAGAGTATGAGTGTTACTGTAATGTCATAGCCATTGTAAGTGGTGCTGTGCCCTTTTCCTCCTTTTCAGACTATGCTTTGGCAATACACATACAGCAGATGTATATGTTGTGTAAATACGCTGCAGATAATGAACATTTCGGTAGTTTTCAGTAGGATGAACTTATGTGTAACTGACATTGTGAATTGCTGGACTAAAGCTTTTCTTCTTTATGCTTCTGTTTCCAGAGTGGGGTATTTTTTTCTTATTATGCAGGTCTCGTTTTCTTCCTGTAACCTGGAGTTTTGGTAAAATTCTTCCTATGTAAATAGGCAGTAGTGATACTAGACTTGTGCTAAAGCATAAGAACCTGAATAGGTCTCGTATCACTATAGCAAATTACAGTATATTAATGATTGAAAAAACCTTGGAATAATCTTTAAAAAACACCAGAAAACCCCAAAACTAAAACCCATGCAACGATGTATAGTCAGTAGAATCCCTGTGGGATTATGTGTTTTTTAAAGACTGCCTCTGTGTGCCTGTGTGAGTAGTGATTATTGAGATCTCAAATGAGAACGTGGTTAGCATATTTTCCTGTTAGGGATCGGTTCTGGACTCATATTTTCTTCTACCCCCCTCTGTCATCCCTGTGTTGTGGTGCTTGTCCTTCTTGGTGAAGGGCCTGTATTGAATTATGGTTTGTTTACTGGCTCTTCACTGTGTGCTTACTGCCTCCTTTTTAGGCACAGAGCATCTGAGATCTTTCCTCTTAAACCTTCTTTGTCTGGGAAAGCCAGAGTTTGTAGTTTATAAAATTTATTTAGGTTCTTTTGGCTGAGAAGTGTGATAATTTTTTAGTGTATCATTTTATAATGATGTGTAGTGGTACTGCAGTTGTGTTAGTTTTGCAGTCTCTTAATGTGTACTTCCTTCTTCAGATGCATATACAAATAATTGCCAGTTTTGACTAAAAAATGTGATTAGGTTACAGTTTTGTGCTTATTTGAAGAGAATCAGAACAGTATAAAATGGATTAAGTGTAGAATATGCAGAATAAAAAGTTTGCAAGCTATGTAATTTTTGCTCAGTAAATGACTCGGTGTCCTCTAATTGAGCACTTCTCTTGAGATCTGTTGTGATAAACCCCTTACTGGACCACCATGCTGACAATATGAAGTTAACCCAAGGTACAGACTTTGCTTATTTAAACCTCCCTAAAATATGAACTATAGGTCTTGTCACCAATTTCTGTGTCCTTACAAAGTTCTAAATCAGGCTGTATTGCCTTTCAGTTTTTTTAACATTTTTTCTTTAAAATTTTTTTTGTCAAGTGTGTAACGTACTCATGAATCACTGAGTTTTAGTAGCATTACAGTTTATCTTTATGATATGTTTGTTCCTTAAATTGTCTACTAGACATTAGAAATGTGCTTGATGGGGATGGACTTTATATAAACTGATAGACTTACTAGAAACATTTACTTGCAATTGTTTTTAAAAAAAGAAGAGTTCTGGATCGGTAAGAAATGTAATGGTAAAGTCTAATTTTTCTAAAAAGAGATGTGAAAATGGTTCAAGGGAGCATCCGTTAGAGCAGCAGATGTGTATTCCTCCCGTACACATCTTGTAACCCACACGTGTTGATCGTGGTGCACTTCAAAGGAGTAAACTACTGAAACAATGTCTTTCACTTAGGCTTTTATCTTGGAATGTTTGGTCATAATTTCGGAATGCTTTACTCTGAAAGAAAAGTATGAGTGTGTTAATTGTATTTTATTGAAACCTTTTTCTTAAAGAATTTTTTACCTTGGAATCTTACTAAATAATATTAAATAGTAACTATGCCAATTAGAAAAGATCATGACACTCTTTCATACTTGAGTTAAAAATTTTAACTTACATTTCATGTGATTTTGAAGATTCTTGAAGGGCCAGTTCTTTTAAAAGGTGAAATTCCTTTTGTATTAAGTGTCGACTTTTCTGACGCTGGATTTAATTTCAGTATTAAAACCTATAGTTTCTCAGTCTTGCAGTTAATAGATACAATAGTGATGATTCATTTTGTGTGTGTGTTTTCATCATGTTACAGAGAAGTCTGGAGATATCTGGATTTTTTTTTTCTATGTTTGTTAATTCTGTGGTGAAAAGTATGTGTTTATTCTTGGTTTGCAAACATGAATTGCAATCTCCAGACTGATATACCATCAGGTATGTATTCCAGAATTGGTCAGTTTGGGTTTTTCTAGTTGTGGTTTGTTTTGGTTTTTATTTTTAACACATAGATTTGTTTTGAGAGTTAATATAACCTCAGATTGGCTATGGTACATTTTGCATTTTTTCAGAATTTAGTAAGCAGTTGTTAAGTGAACTTCTTATAGAACCTTCTCATGGGAAATACACCAAAATTAAAAGCATGATACCCACTTAAAAATATCTTTAACTTGTGTCCAGATAGGAGACTGAGAGTGCCATCTTCTATTTGTTTCAAAGTACACCTTTTTTAAGTGACCACTTTGGGTTATTGGGCTGCTTAAAACTACCTAATGGACTTGCTAAGTAATCTCTCTAACTTCTCTGTTAGCCCTCTAAGTAAATGATGTCGCTGTTAAAGGGTTAATGCAGATGTTACTTAGGCATGAAGTCTAGCTTCCCTCAGCTAGCTCCAAGGATCTTGCCGTAGGGTTGTTATTATGGAAAGTAAATGTCCAGATCTGGGGATTCACTGCTGCGGCTGAATTAGGAGAGGGAGAGCAGATTCTGAATCTCCTGTCTTGGAGATCAGTGTCCTGGAAGGTACTAATATTTGATAAACAGATATCATACAAGACTGGAAGGAGGGTGTCCTCTGAAATACTGCATAAGGGTTTATAAAGTGGAAGTCATGAAGCTGTTCTTTGTTTCTGTGATTTCTCTGATTCCTTGCAGCTGGTCTTGCAGCTCACAATTCCAAGGGCATAGAGGAGTAAGCTCTGTCTCTCAGAATTATTTTGACTTATCTGCCATTTCTTGAAAATGCCGGTGTTACTATTCATAGCCTGCAAAAGGTGTTTTCTGTGGGAAGTTGTATTGGATCTGGCTGAGCTGGAGTTCATTTCCCACAGCAGCCCTCACAGTGCTGTGCATTGCATTGGTAGCTAGAAAGGTGTTGATAACACACCAGTGTTTTGGCTACTGCTGAGCAGAGCTGGCACAGCATCTGTTCTGTCTCCAACATTTCTCCCAATCAGGGGGCTGGGGGTGGTCAAGATCCTGGGAGGGGACACAAGTTGGCCAGCTGACCCGAACTAACCAAAGGGGTGTTCTATACCATATGACATCAGTTCAGGTATAAAAGCCAAGGAAAGGAGGAGGAAGGGGGAACATTCATTACTTACAGTGTATGCCTTCTGAAAAGCAACTGCTACATTTGCTGAAGCCCTGCTTCCTGGGAAGTGGCTGGACATTGCTTGCTGATGGAAAGTAGAGAATAATTTTTTGTTTTCTTCCCTCTTTGCTTGTGCACACGCAAACTTTCACTTTTGCTGTCATAAACCGCCTTATCTCAGCCTATGGGCTGTTTTCTATCTTATTTTCTTTCCTCTGTGCAGCTGGGAAGGAAGAGTGATAGAACAACTTGGTGGGCATCTGGCATCCAGCCAAAGTCAACCCATCACAAAAGTGAAAAGCATTAGATGGAGAGATTTTAGACAAAGCATGGCAATTAAGGTTTTGGGCATTGTGGGCTGTTCAGAACAGTGTCATGTTTTTCTGTCTTGGAAGCAAGAGGTGCAAGCCATTTATGCAAGGTGCTGGTTTCCCCCAGAAAGAGATTATGGAAGAACAAAATGAAGCTATTCTGTGGTGTCAGCCTTCTGAGTGAAATGTCAGCTTCAGAGCAATAGCTTTGTTACAGCTCTGTCTGAGCAAACAGTTCATCACTACCACAAAGAGCTTTGCGCTTCCTTTTTTCCCCTTCATTCATAAATGCCTCCTGGCAAACAACGGCCTGCCAGCACAGGTACCTGTAAGACGGGGAAGTGAGCGACTAAACATAAACCCAGGAGATCCTGCCAGTTGGTAAACTGGCTAGAAAGTTGCTGTGAGAACCAATGGAGAAGTTGATTGGCAGAGCCTGCTCTGATAAACGTGGAAAGTTGTTTTCTCGCTGTTCATTGCTAGACAGGCTTGCGTACTGCCTTAGGCTCTAACAGTTATCTCTGATTTCCAGCAAGGCAGCTGAATTAAAGAGAACTGCTGCATCAGGGAAAGACAGAAAAAAGTTTCTAAAAGGATATTTTAGGTAGTTTGCTGGGTTTCTCTCCAGCTTAAGCGTCATGTAGGAAGCAATTAGTGTTCTTGGTTCTACTCACAAAATTAGATTTTGGAGGTTATAGATGGAGTATTTCATAGATGGAGCAAGATCTTGGCTCACCAACTAGTTTAAACGTGTCATTGAAGTAAGATGATGTGCATCTGTTCCTGGTGTGACTGATGTGAGTTTCCCAGAGGATGCATTTGAAGTTGACCGAGTCGAGGTGAAGTCCAAGATTCTTTCTGTATAGGATGCCCATTTCTGTAACTGTCTGTAGCATGTGTACTTCTTTTGCACAACACTTCCAGAATAATTTCTGCTTTTTTTTTTTTTGTTCTGCCTTTGATGCCTGCTTAATTATCGTACTGGTAAGCAAATGGTTAGGAGGCTTCTGTTTTCTGTGTCAGTATTATCTTTTTATGAAAGCTACTAACCCAAAATAGAACAGTTCAGTTAGGATGAATCTGCAAAATGAGTTAATGATAAAATAAATTTTGTGGAGGAGAAACTTCAAATCTGTGATCTTGCATGCCTCTTAGGTTTTTTTATTTTGTTTTTGTTCAGTTTTTATCTATGTGCCTATCTTATCCAAAGGTAGTTTTCTAATGTTTCCCAGCAGTCAAATTACTTACCTTCTTTCAGTGTGTCTGTTCCCAGGAGCCAGACCCTTCCACCTTTATAGTAGCAAGTCCTAGGTCTGGCTCTTGGCCGCTGTAGGCTGACTATCCATTATAATAGACTTGTAGAATTTATTTCTCTAAGAATAGCAGTTTTTATAGTAAGTTCTGTTTGTCTTGCTTCTCAGACTTTAGATGAAGAGACAGAAGGTGCATTCCTTGCATTCTATCCATAGTGAGGGAATGAAGGAGGCAACTCAGTGCCTTCAGTAGAAAGTATAAACCTGGGATTTGCTCTTCTGTGTAGTAGCTATTTTTAAGGGATAAAAGGCCAGCAAATACATGGCAAGAAGTATTGGAATATGAAGCAGCCTGGGGATGAAACTACTAGGAAAACTTATTAAACTTGTTAAAAGACTATATATATTTTTATATTTAAATAAATATCTATCTCTTAGCATTGAGTGAGTGGCTGCTGGTGGGCAAGCAAGCGAGTGGCTGCGTGGTACTCGGCTGCTGGCTGGGGTTAAACCACAACAGTCCTTTTCAGACAATTAACTCTGCCCCAGCTGAAACCAACACGTTCCAGTTCCTAGCCTAGAAAGCGAGCCCCATGGCAAGCAAAGGAACCTGCTTCACCATGTTTTCACTACAAGCTGCAAGAGAACCTTTACTTCCCCTGCTCCAAGCATCCCCCCTGTTCCTTTCATAAGCAGCGAACAGAAACCATGGATGAACCAGGTCGGGGCCAGTGAGAGTGAAACCAGTCATCTGCAAAGTGTTCTCAAACCAAATAAGCAAAAAACCTAACAATATTTTGAGTTAACTTTCCTCGATGATTCCGCATTTGTTTGCAAGCAGAGCTGACAACTGCATAAGCCACTATTTTGTACTTTTAGTAAAGTCCACAGTGGGTATTTATTGAAGTCATGTGCTGTAGTCTCTCTAAGGCGTATGTGTATATTGAGGGTGAAGGCACGTCTCCTTATCCTTGTAATAGTAAATTCTACTTAGGATATATGTAGCTGTTTATCATGAATTGCACTTTTATTTTGCTCTGTTATTCTTGCTACATTACTGTAAAATTGCTCTACTGACAATCTAAAAATAAGGGCATTTTGGAGTTATCTAATATCCATTTAAATAGCAGTGGATAAAATGCTTGAAACATTCATGGGATATTGTCTTGTAGTGTTGAGTTAAATGGAGTGATTGGAGAAAAAAGTTGCCCATGTCTGGGCTATGTTGTTTGAGTAAATTAAACAAAATAATTCTGCATCAGTGCCTGATTGTGCTAGACTAGCACGTGTGTGTTTATAGCTCCATATAAACATACAGTGCTTGAAGAGTTAAGTAGAAGAAAAATTGAGGAAGTTATAATACATTAGATGAAATAGAATGAAATTCAATTTGCCTATTAATTGACTTTGCTGCAGATCAACTTCAGACAAAAAAGCAGGAATAATGCAGATGTGCTCAGATATGTGCTGAACTCCCAGTGTCCAGAGGCTGAGTTGTCGCTGTTGGCATTGTCTCCATTCTGTTTCTGCACACGCTGTGCCAAATGCTGCTTGTGCTCTAAAGCTGGGGCTCAGATCCTGCATCCAAAAGTTGTAGAAGTACTTGGTTAACTTGTTATTTGCCCAAACACGTTATTGAATGTAATACTCCTTTAACTGTACTTTAAAAAAAAATATTATTATAGCAGGTTTTTAACAGATGGGAGGATTGTTTTACCTTTGAGGCTTGAGTCATATGTGTGTTCACACAGAGGTCCTTGTATGCACACAGCTATTTGAATTAGAGATCTCTTCTATTTGTAAGTGGTATTTAGCTGGAGCATTCTTGGTGCCCTCCCCTGTTTGCTGACAACACTTTACTATTTTTGTTTTTCCCTGAGCTGCGCAGTTTTTTACTCAGTTTCTGGCCTTTAAATCTACTTGCCCTATTTGTCATTGGTATCTGTGGTAGTGGCTTTATGGTCTATTTAAGCTGTGTGTAGTGTAGGGCAGGGCCAAAAGATGGTGGCTAGGTGCAAAAGCTTCTATTTATCTCTTTCTTAAACAGCAGATGAGGTGGATGCTTGTTAACTTAACCTGTCTGGGCATGTGCTCCAGGCTGTTGATTTGTAGGGTACTCTAATGGATCTCTGTCTTCCCCACATCTTCTAGGAATAAAATAACTTTGTAAGACAATGCAGGTCTTCAGCCATCTTTGTCCATCAGAGAGAATACCATCTGCAACTGCTAGTATGACAGTGGCTTTACTTCTAGGATTTAATTGCCCACGCTGCAATGTCCTGTGTATTAGAAGCAGTAGGGAAGGGAGGCATCCCACAACCCAACAGATGCTCTGCAGTAGCTAAATTGTTCTTACCTGTAGGTGTTGCCAAAGCATAGCTGTGCTTCACTGCTGACTTCTGCTTCTTCTGCTGTTGGGAAAGTCAGGAGTTCCAGGCTTCTAGGAGGATATTTTTGGTGTTGCCGTCATGTCTGGCTGTCTTGACAAAATCAGAGAAGTTTTGATAGGCAGGAATATACCTGTGTTTTGCCAAAACACTTGTATCTGTTGTAGAGGGTCTGCCTTTTAATAAACCTGTTTGCTGTTTGACCTGAAAACAGATGGTCTTTCATTTTGTCAGAGTTTCTAGCTGACAGTGATGTCCACTGAGCCCTTTTTTTTTTTTATCACTAAGGTGACTTTTGTATTGCTCGGAGTCCTCGGTTTCAGTTTTTCAGTCTCTTTTCAGACTTGCAGAAATAGAGTCAGAGTTGAAGTCTTCACAAGTGTTACCTCCAGTTCCAATGATCCATCTATGTTCACTCTGTTGCTGTCACTGTAGGTATCCCAGCAGGTTCATATTGCCTGCTTTGTCCTTCCTGCCTTCAGTTTCCTTCTCTAAAGTAAAAACAAACAAATGACCCAAACCCACAACAAACTCTCTCCTTTTCTTGGTGCACTAGCCACGAGTCTTACCAGTCATACAACTACTGTCCTGCAGCTCATCACTCACTACCTTTCCCTTTCTGCAGTCAGTATGGAATTTTGCTGTATCCTACTGAAAATTTCATTGCACTGCAGAGAGAAAGTATTTTTTTTGGCCTGTTTTTCTAATATCAAAAAGGAGGAGGAAGATGGAGTAATATTCTTAAGCATTCATCTTTTCCACTCCCTTTTCCTTCAGGCTTTGGGACTGGCTGTTCTCTTGGCCATTCAGGAAAGAAATTGGTGTCTCTTGATTTCAAAACACTGCAATGGAAATATGGAAGTGAGTGTCACAGAGGAAGTATCTTTTTTTTTTTTTTTAAATGGTGCAGATCTGCTAACAGTAAAATACGTGATTGATTGGCACTAAGGTATGGTGATCTTGTCTCCTTTCTCTTCATAATAATGGAATAGGGGTCTTTTGATTGAGACTCAAGAAACTGTAGTGTCAACTTGAAACATCGTTGGTTTGTTTCTCACTGGAAGACTACACTTCAGGCACAGTGCTGAGAAATTTTGCATATATCCTATTCAGTTGGATACAGTTGACTGGGATGATTTTGGGCACAGTGTCTGCCTTGGTGTCCTCATAACTATTAAGTCTTGCTCTAGTTACCTGTCCTGCTGCCTAGAGTAAGGCCCTTAGATTGTCTTCATAATGGGTTACTCCTTCCAATGTAAAGTTTGATTTGGATTAGCTGTACTTAAGGATGGGATGCACAGGTCTTGCACTTTAGAGTTGTTCATCCCAGTGAAACAGAAATGTCACATCATCTTTCTGGAGCTGGTCAGTGAAGTGGAGTGGCTGACATGTTGCTGGTTTTGGGTAACAATGATGATTTGTATCATTACAGTATAGCAGTATTGAAAAAAATGTGAAGTCACGTGATGTTCAGCAGGACAAAATAATTTAACATGTCAGGGGTTGAGTGTGCCTTTAGTTGTTCTCTGGGTGTTGTGAGTACCTTAGCAAAAGTCTGACTCACTTCATGGCTTTGGTGAGTGGGAGATTTGGACCTGTAAGGTAGACGTCTAGAGATAGATCTGTCATCTCTGTTATGCATTCAGAGAATAATTCTTGAAATATCAGGTCTCTCTGTGTTGGTGCTGCAGTGGTGTGTGTTGGGATTTGAACACCTTAGGGTGCAGCAGGGCCAAATTTGGCCCTTAGCACAGCAAGGTCAAAATTTGCCTTAGACCAGTGGGAAGGTTGATTGCTCTTTTAAGTACTGTCCATGCTCCTGTTTGGACCTGCTTCTGCCTGTTGTTGGGAACCTGAAGATACTTTTCAGTTTCCTTTTTCCAGCAGTAGTATCTTCCAATTTTTAGGATAATATTCATTTAATGTTTCTTGAATTAAAATTTGGGATTAAAGTAGTGATCACCTGCAATGAATATTTTGAAATATCCTTTATTGATAAGAGAACCAGTGAAAAACAGTTGAATGGTTTGGTTAGCTGTAATTCCATGTAGCAGAAGAGATATATGGGGCCATAAAAACAGGTAGTATCAACAGGAAGTTGTGTAATTTAATTGACATTATAAATACTTACCTATACTGGCCCAAACCAGACAGTTACTTTTTTTCTTTTTTTTTTTTGACCACATACCCATTTGAAGTTCCTTTTACATGCATATTTATTCACATTTTAGGTTATTTCAGTGCTGGGAATGGTCCAGTATTGTTATGGTGATGTCAATTTAACCACTTTTCACACTTTTCCCTGTATACCACATTAAGAATGTTTTCTTACTAGCGTATTGTCCAAAGAGACTCCTGGTATTCATTCTTACCACTGCTCATAGTGGGGAGCCTGTGTTATGTCTGTGCAATCATGGACCAAGCCAATGTCTTTGGAATGCTGTAGTTTTATAGATTTCTGTGGTGACATTTACCTGCACTTTTTTATCTGTTAGATGATCTTTGGCAATCTGAAATCTAATTAAATGAATGTTTCGTAATTTTTAGTCATCTTTATTAGAAGTAGGTATTCTTTCTATTGGAAATTGACTGTCCAGATAAAGTCCTCAGTGTATATGCCATCCCAGATACTGAGAAAGACATGAGTTTGTACACAGGTAAGAGATGTGGATTTTAAAGTTATGTTATCAGAGGTCCGGTATGAGGAAGAATTACAAGTAAAAGATGAAAAGGAGTTGTCAAATCATACAAGCTAATGAAGAAATTTGAAAGAAGCAAGTTGAGAAATGTGATTGAATGTGCGAATATTGTTAACCATAAACTGAATATCATCCTAGGTTTTATGACTTTGAATACTGTTCCATTGCTCTTGTATGATCTTTTCAGGGCAGGAGGGATAAAAGAAAGCTTACATTATAGGAGTTTTATATTATCAAATTAAAAAAAAAAAGTTCTACCTATTCATAAAACTTTTGAAATCTGTTGTCTCTAGGGAGACTTTTTTATTGAGATCTGCATGTACACACATATTTGTGTGTGTGTTTGTATCTTGATTCGTGGATTGTTATACCCTTGCCCCCTAAGTTGGTGAAATGATAATCTTTGTTCTACTGGAGTTGTTAAGTCATCTGGGTGATGCAAGTGAACAAGAATGTGGTTGTAAGGTGCCAAGTAGAGAGGTTTATTTTGTTTTTACAAGTAAACTGGACAGAAAAGTATACAGAAGTGCGAGTGTTTTAGGAATATCTGTTCATTAATGTGTTAAAACTAGTAATTAATAATCTTGCATTGTTTTTCGTCATAATAGTCAGATGTGACTTTTTTCTGAATGGAAACTGTTACTGTATTTTGGATTTATGTATGGAAAGAAAAAATGATCTTTTTGATTTTATTTTGTGAGGTGGTTAAAGGGGAAACTGAGATGAGAACAAGCTCCAAGTATTTCTTTCTCCCTACTTAATTTTACCTGGATAATAGAAAGTTTTAGAAGCCTAATTTGGATATTTCTATGCATCTGCACTTACTAAGTGTGACGGTCACGTAGGTGGTTCTGCTTTGAGAGCAGTCTCCCATTCAAGTTGATAGAGGTGGTGTCTGTGTAAAAGATCATTCAAGATTACTGGTCCTTTATGTTCAGTGTTTGTTTTCTCTTAACTGCCTTTTGTGTAGTTGTTTTGTGCTCCTGCCAAAGCTCTGCATGTTTGAGTAGTTTGTAAATAATTTTTGATTGTTCTAAACGCAGTTTATTGGTGCCTGTTCTAGGCTTGAGCTGCTGCATCCTGAGATACTAGTGTCAATTTAGAACCATTTTAGATGAGTGCAAGATGCGGAAATATGTGAGAGCATAAATAAGTGAGCTGCAGATAAATACAGCAAGTGGTAAATTTTAGTTTAATTTATTGTACATGGTTAATTAGTTATTCATTTTAGCTGGTGGTTGTTTTTGCGTGTGACAAATAAAATGATGGCATTCTCTTTAGCATGAGCCATTGGAATTCTGGTGTGACAATTTTAGGATTATTGGCTTTGTTTCAATCAGTAAGATCAGAGGAAATGTGAAATATGCTCAATTAGATCCAGTGAGTAGGTCTGTCTCACTTATATTTAACTACTAGTAGCAAGTTTGAAATCTGCCTCTTTAAACTTCTTTTGTAGTCAGTGGTTTGAGATCACTCCAGGAGCGATTCCTCCCCTGACACTTCTCTTGCCTGTCTGTAAGGCAAGCCTAAGTGTTTTTGAAAACAGAATTCTTCATGCAGCTGTTTCTTAGCTTTTCAGTTGCTGGCAAAGAACCTGTGCTGCAGACTTGCTTGGTTTGGTGGAGCATACAAAAGGGTTTATTACCTAGAGAAACCTTTTCTTTTTATTTGTGCATTAGTACACACAGGATGAGTGCTATTTCTCTGTAAGAAAAAAAAAATTCTCAACAGATTGTTCCTGAAAATGACCAAAAATAGTTGGGATTAGAATCACTGATCAGATGAAGGTTTTTCAAGTATGTAAAGTCAAAGCAGTATAAGAATATTTGAATTTGAAGAAAGATGTTGGAATAAATTTCAACTATGACAAAAGCAAATGAAAATTAAAAATAATGAAATTGTCCATCAGTCAAGACTAATGAGTATGAGACTACAGAGAAAATAAGTAAGTCTTCTACAGGAAAAAAGACAGACAACTTTGTCCAGTATTCAAAATGCAAATATTAAACTCATGTATCACAAATAGAAGCAGAATATAAAAAGCTGTATCTAAGCTTAGCATAGAGGAAATTTTGTAAAATGACATGTGTATTCTAATGTTTTTTAGTATAAACACTGTTTTGACATTTTTACTGGAATTTGTAAATTAAATAATTAAATCTTTCTCATAGTGAAATATTTCCATTTGTCTTTGCTGTATGTGACCTCAGGTCTCGATGTCAGAGGCATCTTTGTTTTAGCTTTGCATGAACTTGTATTAAAGTTTGGAATGCTTGAAGAAATATTTTTCAATTTTTCTGGCCCGTACCATGTGTATTTTCTGGGTTTTTTTAACTAGGATTTTTTTGTATGGAGACACTTGTCCAAGCTATCTTGTCTTAAATTCCAAGTGGAACTGTGTCAATGTGAATACTGCCTAGTATTTCTGAAAATCAAAGAGGAGAGGGGGAAAGGGAAGCTGTTGTTTGAGAAAATTTTGGATTTTTTGTGATTTTGTCAAATCTTAAGCTAATAGCCATTTTCTCTTTTTTTTTTTTTTTGCTTAGATTCTTTTACCTCCACTCTGTGTCTTACTTTCTTTTCAAATAAGATGCCTCTTAGAGTGTATTGTCTTCTTTCTCTTGTTGTTGTTAAGCTTTTAAGTACTTAGCAATTTTTTTTTCAGTTAGTAAAAATGGAGGGTTGGTGACTTGGTTAAGGTTTGTAAAGCTCAGATTATAGATGGAATTGGACTGGGCATTAGTCTTGAAGCTTATTTTGAAAGAGATTTTGTACAAAATCAAACTGTGCTGAAGCAATGATGTTCTCTGGTGGTGGAGCAGAAGATTTGACTAGAGTAGAAGCAGTAGATATTGTGTATTTTAAGAAAAGCTTTTGGCATACCCAGTTATGGTCTACATAACTTAGCTAAGGAGGTGTGTCCTAGACTGAAGCTTTAATCAGTTGTCTGGAAAACTGTAGTATGAGTACTTCACTGTGAAACGGTAGGGAAACTTCAGGTTTCATATACATTTTCTTGAGCCTAGTACTTGTCTATACTTTCCTGAATTATTGGATAGAATAGAAAGTAAATGTACCCATTTTGCATAAAAATGCAAATACAGAAATGCTAAACAGTAAAAATATGTGATCAGTTAGCAGGAAAGGATGTAATGCTTGTAGTGAGCAGTGAGACATTGAAATCTACTGTGTGTTGTTGAGGGAGAGAGGGAAGCTGACACTGTTCCAAGACATATTCACAGGAATGCCTGTGTCCAAATAGTAGTGAAATTCTGTTGATGCATTCAAAGATACTAGGACCTCATGTGGAGTACTGTACTTAAAGGACTAAAAAGGAATGGTTCTAGCAAGATGGGCCAGAAGAGCAGAGCTGTTCTCTGCTGGGAACAAGTACAATACCATGCCTCACAAGCACCAGAGGAAAGGGAGAGGGAAAGCTGTTCTTTGCCCTCTGGGAAGAGACAGGATCATCAGGATGTTTTGTATAAAAAGGTTTTCAGGAGGTTGGAGGGAATTTGGGTAAGTATGGTCAGATGGTGGAATAGGTTCCTCAGGGTGGCTGTGTAAGGTCTCTCCTGGGTCTGAGAGCCATTAATGGTGTTACCCAGTAAATACTGGCTCCCACCCTCTGGAGAAGTGAAGGCTCAGCAGGAGCCAGGAACTACCATGCAGGACATGGTAGCAGCTGTCAGCTTCTCTTGAGTATGAGGTAACTGTTTGCTATGGAGAATCTAATGTTTCCTGCAAAATTTTTAATCAACAAATTAACATCTGGTTTGGAAAAGAAGAATAGAGTTTGATGCACAGCCTTTGGGCCAAAGAATTCTCATTTCCCGTAAAACTTGGAGAGCAAAAGCCCTGTAATGAGGTGGAATTATGGTGATTTTAATCAGAATAGAGTTTGTGTTTGTATGGGTAAAATAGACCAATATTTGTATTAGCATGTTGTCTTCTCAATATAATGTTATAGACATATGTAACAACATGAAGATTGCCATTTTTCTCATTCAGATGTATTTATTTCCAATTTGGTTTGTCTATAATGCTCTTCATTATGTTTTGTTACTTGAGTAAGGTCCCACTTGTGCTTTATCAATCCCTGTCATAGGGATAATGAGGCTGGACTGTTTTGGAATTTCATCAATGCTATTTTAATTTGTCTGGTAAAGATTGCATTATAATGGCATGAGATGCCTTTCTTCCACTGGAACTGAACAGAAAGCTTCTTTGGTGTTGATGCTGTAAAGAGAGAAGAGAGAGGAGCTGAAAGGAACCCAGCTCCTTCTGTGACTGCATAGAGAGGCTTTGCAACCCAAGCCTTTTCCCTTCTTGCAAAACAGAGGGGGAATCTAGTTTTGTGTTGGAATTATGACACTTATTTACTGATTATACCCTAGCACCAGTTGCTTATGCTGTGATTTAGTTTGTAATATCTATTCAGGAAAAGAATATAACCCTTTCTCTCTAAGTTCTCTTATGATTTTGTTATATTTACACGTCAGCTATGGTGTATGCTCCCACTGATAGGTTTATAAGACAGGATGAAAGAGCCATTCCATGTGTAGCAAGTCTGAATTTAATGAAATAAAATAAATTTATTACAGTCTGAATGATTACAATGTTAGAAGAAATATGTACTATTGTCAAGTGTAGGATGGTAGAATTGAAATCATAACATTTTAAGACAAGTAAAGAAAGCAGCATTACTGAATATGAGGTGAATTTAGAATCTACGCAGAAGAGAGTTTTGGAAACTGTAAAGTTTTCTGTCCTACAGCGTTGGAGTCCTTGAAGGATTCAGTACTTTTTCAGGCGGAAGGATTCTGCCAGTAAGATTTGTGGTATAATTTGTATTTTTATAGCTAACTGCTGTGGGCCTGGGCAACTTGGTTGCTTTCGTCAGACACTTAAAGCCATGTTTGGTGGTAGTCTCCTTGAATAGGTCCCCTGCAATGTCAGTGCTTTGGGAATAATTTCAGTGAAGTGGTTTTTTTGTGTTCCTTAAGGCTGAAGAAAGAATTTTGCAGACTAAGCATATACAAATTAGTTAGTAAAACTGCTTTATAATTTTGCTGCTTTTCTAAGGTAAGAAACCTTAAGAAAGTATGGTGTAGTGAGTTGACCCTGGCTGGATACCAGGTACCCCCTAAAGGCAATCTCAGTCTCCCTCTGCAACTGGACAGAGAAAAAAAACCAGCTAAGGATTCATGAGTTGAGATAAGAGCTGGGAAAGGTCAGTGACTGATTACCCTCATGGGCAAAACAGACTCAAAGTGGGAATAGTACTTAAATTTATTACCAACAGGATGAGAGCGAAAGAGTGAGAAATAAAACAGTCTTAAAAACACCTTCCCCCCCACCCCTCCTTCCTTCCATGTTCTCCCTCCTCCCCCCCAGCAGTGCAGGGGGACAGGAATGGGGGTTGCGGTCAGTTGTTGTTTTTGCTGGAGTCCTTTCCCACTCTTGTGTCCCTCCCACGGGAGACAGTCCTTGATGGACCTCTCCAGTGTGAGTCCATCCCTCGGGCAGCAGTTCTTCCCAAACTGCTGTCCCATGGGTCACTCCTCCATGGGGTGCAGTCCTTCATGAATGAGCTGTACCGACCTGGGTCCTTCCAGGGGCCACAAGTCCTACCCGGGAAAAGCCTGCTCAGTGTGAGCTCCTCTCTCCATGGGCTGCAGGTCCCCAGCAGAACCCTGTTTCATCCTGGGCCTCCCATGGGGTCACAGCCTCCTTCATTAATCCACCTGCTCCAACGTGGGCTCCTCCATGGGCTGCAGGTGGGTCTCTGCACCCCAATGGTCCTCCGTGGGCTACAGGGGCACAGCTGCTCCACCATGGGCTGCACCACGGGCCGCAGGGGCCACAGCTCCAGTGCCTGGAGCACCTCCTGCCCCTCCTTCTGCACTGACCTTGGTGTTTACCTTGTTGTTCCCATGTTCTCACTCTGCTCTTCCCTGTCTGGAATCCTTCTGCGCAACAACCTTCTGTTCTTAAATATGTTATCACAGAGGCATTACTTTAACTCCTGATTGGCTTGGTCTTGGCCAGTGGCAGGAAGTCCATCCTGGAGCTGGGTGGCATTGGCTCCACGGGACAGGGGAAGCTTCTGGTAGCTTCTAACAGAAGCCACCCCTGTGCCCCCCTCCCCCCCCCCCCCCCCCAAAATCCAGCCACAGAAACCCACTACAGGTGAGAAGGGACAGTGCAAAACACTTGGTGGAGTTTTACCATGTAGCTGCAGTACCCACATCTGCTTGTGTTTTCCTCTTCTGGGCATCACTCTTACAGTGTGGGTATGCTCTTTGGCTTTATAGTGAAAGAAAAGGACAACTTTATGATTGTATGCAACAGCTGGTTCCTTCACCAGATCCTGAAAGGTCATCCTCTGCTTTCTGAATTTTTTTTTTGGTGTTGGTTTTTCTGTTTGGTTTTTTTTTGGTTGGTTGGTTTGTTTTTGTTTTATTATTTGGGATTTTTTTTGTAGGGGTGGTGTTGTTGGTTGGCGGTTTTTAATTATTTTTTCTTCACATTATTTTCTCAATAAACTAAGATTTCTGTTGGGAATGGTTTTTCTCTTCCTTCTCCTTTGGATTTGGAAACAGAGATTCTGTGCTTTCACTTTAGGTTTTGTTTTTCCAATCATCTCTGAAAACTGTTTGGCCATAAATTTGAGCTTGTTCTCTTGCTGTCCCAAGCATTGGGTTTGGAAGCATTTCTGTCTTTCATAAGGAGGGAAAAGTTCCCTTTAAGATGGATAATAAGGAGTTGTCAGTATTCAAGTTCTATTTGGGTTAGCAGAGAATAAATGACACACAGTTAAAACTAACTTTGGGAGCATTTGTGATTTCTTATGTGGTTTTCTTGAGAGACAAATCTGTATTGTTAGAATAACTTCTCTTTACAGGATCAAGACATCTGTGCCTTTTTGTTTGGAGAAAGGATCTGTAGATACATTAGATGTCTGTAGTCTTTCAGTAATTTTGTGAACTTTCTTTTTCTGGGAAAAAAATTGCAAGACTGCTGATACATCTTTTTCTCAAGTCGCCAAGCAAGTAATAATTTTGGTTTTAAAATGAAATTTCTCTTTTAATGATTCCTGTTTCAGTTTGATCTTTATTGTATTTGGATTTTTTTTACTTTAAAACTACTCAGAGGCTTTTTATTTTAAGTTTATTTTCATAGTATTTGCAGTCCACAAAATGTTTTCAAATGCGTTTTTTTCCTGTTTATGGAACAGTAGGAGTTGTAAGAAGGTTGGAAGATAACAGTATATTTTTATTAATAATGTTTTATTAATCTACTTCATTTACAGGAAGCGGTCATCAGTCAAAATTTGCTTACCTCAGCAGAGACAAAAAATTAATGGGCAAAAGTACAGTGTGTAGGTAGGTTGCTGTTTTCAGTGCACTTAAGGTTCTTCAAAGAGAACCTTATTCCAAGGGAGTGGGAATAGCTATCAAAATATAAGATTTTGGTCTTTAAAGTATTAAGGTAGTAGATTCAACAATGAGGTGTTGAAGGAAGTGGCTTTGAAGTATATTAAAGCGTTCCCTTCTTTTATGAAGTTTTTATTAAAAAGTGCCTTGGAATAATGCATATGTGCATTTAAGTGGTTGAGAAAAATAAAAACAAGTATGTTTATTTGTACATGTGCTTTAAAAATTTTTGCAAATACTTTTCTTTAGAATTTGTAAATAAAATGTTCTGTCTGATAGTCTTCCCAAATTTGAACATAACTTATGTAATATAACTTATAAAATGATTTGACACAGTCATTTTTGTACATATTTTTGTATGGTGTTTTACTACGTTTAGTGCATTGAAACGTACTGCAATAATTGTTACACTTCAGTATCATTTACTGTAGTTTGTAATCATAACAAAGTTAGTCAAGGTTCTGTGATTGTAACTTTCCAGCAGTTGTACCATACAGTGGGTGGGTGAATTCTGCATTTTGGCATATGAATAACAATCACATTTTATTTATCTCCTTAAAAAAAGAAATAAAATAAATCATTAAATTTTTTGTATTAAGAGAATTTGCTTTACACATAAACGTTATTTGGAATTCTTAGTGCTCCCTTAGCTCAATTAGCAAGGCTAAAAAGATCTGCAAAAAAACCCCTTAGTTTTGCTCATACAGAAATGTATGTTGTTAATAATGATACGGGATATTTCGGGATAGCATTACATTTAATTCAATAAAATTGTCTTTGAAGATGGATGGTTCAATTTCAGGACTGTTTTATCTTTACGTCAAGAAATAAAAATTCAGTGCATCGGTTTTTATTGCAAGTTTCAAACTGTGGTACTATGTAAGTGTAGCCAGTTTTTATATTTGTGGCCTAAACATAGAGTAGGAAGGAGGTGACATTTCTAAATTGGGTATTATGGCATTTTAAATATAAAATTTGTTACATTCCTGTGAATTAGGGAGGTATTTGAATGGTCTGCATACTGCCTTAATTAGAGACTACAAATTATTGGGGGGGGACGTGAATGTGATAAGAAGGCATGAAGTTAAAAACATATGAGTTAGCTTTGGGGTTTTGCCAAGTAGCATGTTAAAGTAGCATGGTCACATTCCCAGAAACACGTCATGACATGCTTGGGAGTCATTAAATTAAGATGAGCAAAAGAGTTAGTAAACCTCAAGAATAGCTTGCTTTTGTGATTACTCTGTTTTACATTTCGGCAATATGTGTTTGAATTTAATGATACACTGTGGAAAGTCCCAGAAGTAATTTTGAAGAGTTTTTCCTTTCTTTTGTCACGTATTGTTTGTTATGCTCAGTTAGAATTCAGTTGGAGGATTTAAATCCGAACATGGACTTTCTCCTATGGGATCCTAGCTCTTGTCCCAGAATCCCAAATTGGTTGTGAGAAAGCTATGCTTGGCACAGGTTGGCTTCTTGTTCCTCAGAGTAACTTATCAGTGTGTTGCTTTTGCTTTCCAAGGCAGTCTCCAGACTGTTTTGGCTTTCCTAGAGCAAGGCTGAGTAGGTACTTTACCATTAGAGACTGCAGCTTTTAATCAGTAGTTTCTGAGAATTACTTTTTGTAGCAAAGCTTGTTTCTCTTCAGTCTCCCATGTAGTGCTTGGAAAAAAGCTGAGATCTGAGCAGCCTGTGGTGTGAAATTTAGTTCCCTGTGCAGATGAAGGCTCAGCTCTGAGGGCCAGTGTTTAAAGTGCAGTAATGGAGTATACAGGCTAGTAACCAGGAATTTGGGAAGTTGTAGTTCCAGATACTTCAGTATCAGGAAGTCAGTCCTGACTTAATTGCTGTGATAAGGGAGGCAGATGACTGTTCTTGTTCGTGAATTTATGTTCTGAACTAGGCAATAGGATCACTTCTTAAAGCCAGAAATGCTTGAGAGAGATGCATACACCAGAGTAGGAGGAATAAAGACTGGTATAGCTTGAGAGCCCCTAGGCGTGTGATTCAGGAGTGGCAGTGCAGCCCTGCTTATTTAAATTTGGACTAGATATGATACTTAGTGAAGCAGTACCAGACAGACCTGTTTTGAAATACTGGATCCATAGATGAAAAGTCATTAATTTATTGAGAGTAATCTTCAGCTCTGCTCATTTTGAAGTATTAAAATGGGTTTGTCTTGTAAAAGAAGCCTAATTTGGTTGTGCGCTTCTGTATCTCTGTTGTCTCTCATTTCTAGTTTCTCGCAATTTTGATACCAAGGAGTTTCACAGAAGCCTTTTACACAAGACTATACTTTGTATGTTTTTCTTCCTTTAAAAGTAGGTATTTTAGAACAGAACTTGGAACTGACAGATGCTTTTGTGAGAATGTTTTCAGATACAGATTTTTGTTTGTATTAAATCCTTGCAAACACACTGTTGCTGTGAACAAAAATGAAGCAGTTATATTTCAGAGCCCCTGTTTCAGAGGATATCTGTCCCTATGAATGTATATGGAGGGAGGGAGCAATGTGTAAAATTCTACTTTAATGTAAGTGCAAGACTAATTATAAAAGTTAGTAGTCTTTACAGAAGACTACTAACCAGAGAATTCCTGTAGGGAGCAGCATGCATACTCAGCTCTTGATGAGAAAAAATTTGGAAACATCAGAACAGAGTAGAAGTTCAGATAAATATTGTAAGTCACAAAGTTCCCAGAGGGACTCCTGTCTTTCTCCTAATTAGGCTAAGCCACAGCTTTTCTTCCTTTTTTGTTGGATCACTATAAATAATTGAGATTTGAAGTAATTTTTCCCCTGAAATTTATCAGCATTTTAAGACAGAAGGCTGTTACACTGGAAAACAATAATAAAAGGAGGAAAATGGAACTGACCGTGAATGCACTTTCTACCTAGAAAGCAGAAAACTTAAATGTTTTCATTTCAATTTGTTGTCAATTAATCTGAACTAGAGACTTCTCAGGAAGCCTAGAAAAATGAATACACAGAGGATTCAGAGAAAACTTTCCAAGTGCTTAGAGCCATAGTATTCTGAAAGTCTATGTAGAATTAATTCTTTTGTAAATAACCTGAAATGTAGAAACTTTTAAGTCCTTTTTAAAAGTTTTATATTTTAAAAGAAAATCTACAACTCCTTAGTTTTATCTGCTTAACTAGGACTATGCATGCCCAAAACAGTAATCTAAGCATTTAATCTAAAGTTTAGGAAATTTATAACCAACAACAAAAGGTGCTTCAGATCATGCATCTTTTCTCTATATGTTCTTCATGGCCTGCTGATAGATTATTTTCCTTTAGTGTTGTTTTTGAATCATGAATTAACAGGCACTGGTCAATATTTTGGTTTTTTCAATTGAAATTTTAGACTGAGGCTTAAAGCTTGATGTGAAATGAGAAGCATGAAGGTAACAATAGTAAAGATCTTTTAGTATCCATGGGTTTATTGTCATTTGTTGTTATTCTTTCCCAGTGAAAAGACAATTGGGCAAATAAAGAAAATAGCACGCGGGTGCTGCATGCTGATTGGCACCCTGTGGAGTGAAAGCGGGGTGATGTACCTGCCGTGTTCTTGCCAGCAGGATCAGGGAAGTGATTCTTCCTCTCTACTCAGCACTAGTGAGGCCTCACCTCAAGTACTGTGTCCAGTTTGGGGCCCCTCAGTTCAGGAAGGATATTGAGGTGCTGGAGTGTGTCCAGAGAAGGGCAACAAGGCTGGTGAAAGGTCTGGAGCACAGGTCCTATGAGGAGCAGCTGAGGGAGCTGGAGCTGGAGTTGTTCAGCCTGGAGAAGAGGAGGCTCAAGGGAGACCTCCTCACTCTCTACAGCTACCTGAAAGGAGGTTGTAGCCAGGTGGGGGTTGATCTCTTCTTGGAGGCCACTAACAGTAGGACAAGAGGGCATAGTCTTAAGCTACACCAGAGGAGGTTCAGGAAGAAGTTCTTCACAGGAAGGCTGATTGGATGTCGGAATGGGCTACCTAGGGAGGTGGTGGAGTCACCATCCCTGGAGATCTTTAAGAAAAGACTGGCTGTGGCACTTAGTGCCATGGTGTAGTTGAGAAAGTGGTGTTAGGTCATAGGTTGGACTCCATGATCTCAGAGGTATTTTCCAGCGTGGTTGATTCTGTGCTTTTGTTCCAGAGATGTCTGTACCTGCTGTAGGGATGGATGGACAGGGTACGTGTAGCAAATCCTATATGAATTTCAGTGGCGGTACCTCAGTTGCTACTTGTGTTCTTTAACTTGTTAGCAGCCCCTGTGGAAGGGGCATGATGAAAAAATTTAGAATGGCAATTATTTGTCACCCTAGTTCAGTTTCACCACCACATGTGATCAGTTATATATTATACTTCCTTAATAGTGTTGTCCATCATACAGGGATTCATCTTTCTAATAAAGTGCATTTGGACAACAGGGTACTTCCTTTGATCTTCAGATACAGTTTCCTGACTGTTAACATACTGTAAATTGGGGCTGTGGTTATTTCATGGTCTCACCTGCTATAGCATGATGTAACCATGGTTGTAACCACATGGTTATAGCACATCTGGACCAAGGGCCCAACTGACTGAAAATTTAAGGAACCAGCCAGGAACAGGACTGAGACAGTAGATTTTACTGCTGTGAAACATTATGCCTTGTGAAAGTTTTGCTCAGTGATGATTCACACTGTAATGAATCCTTAATTATAAAACAAAAATTAAAAAAACCTTCCTATTCCAGACCCTTAATGTAAGAATTAGATTCTTAATGTAAGAATTGTCCAGTGAATGTGTAGAAGGTTTCTCTCTGTCACTTCAAAATCCAAAAGACTTGTTTAAGTTTTTGTGACTGCAACCTATAGTAGATCATGGTTATGTGTTAGTATTCACCCTCCCTGTAACTGATTTACTGACACTTTTAAACGAATTTTAAAGTATCCTAAACAACCTTCTTATTTTCAAAGAACACTTTGAGACTTAAATGAACTGCTTTCTACCTGTAGTGTATCTGGTTTTCCTTGTTCTGCTTTCAGAGCTTTTGTTAGATATTTAGTTTGAGTCATCTACACCTTTCTTTGCAGTTGCTTGAAAAAATTCAGGTCAATACGTTAGATCCTCCCTTCTAGGAATCTGCAATTTTGGAAGCAAATAGTTTGTCTGCAGTATAATTTTCTTGATAACAGTGTAAGTTCAGATTCTTAAAAAAAAATTCATTTGATTGAGACGAATTTTTTTCTGCGTTTCACTTAGATGTGGGCAATACAGCAGTCTTGTCAAGTTTTTTTTCTGTTAATAAGCAAACAGCTTTTGATGTATAATATATATGTCCAGTCACTATATGAAATATATTTTTTTTGTTCTTTTATACTTACCTGTATATATTAGTAGTATTGCTGTTTCTGAAGTAGTTTGTTGAAGATAAATTCTGGTCAGAACTAGGGAAACATACCTTTTTGTGCGTGGCTATGTTTTGGGAGTTACAAATTGTGCACAGTGCTGCTCTATGGGCTGTTTATGTACACTGCTCCCAGAAACAGTTTTCTTTGTAGCAATAAGCGTTTGGGTAAGTTCCCTTTAAAATGGGGGAAAGGATTAACAAAAGTGGTAAAGAATATGTTTGTTTAACAGTGCAGTAAAAAAAGCTTATGGCACCACAAAGATAAAGAAACAATTTTTTTAAAATTATAGTAGTGAGGAAGTGCAAACACAAAAAATATTTCAGTATTTGTAAACACTATTGACATTTGTAGTTTTTGAGAGCGAGTTACTGTACACTTCAGTCACTGAAAGAGAGCTGGAGTATCTGGGTGGTATTTAGTTTAAATTAAAAATAGTTATAAATTTATGCAACATGTAACTGCCTCCAGTTATCCAGTATGTAGGTTCATGATGAAATGTATCACCCTTCATGTTCTTAGCACCCTGAGAGAAACAGAGAAACACACAGATGTAGGAATTGTGAGCAAAGCTATATACTTTAGCTGAAGATTGAGTAGACCCATTTTCAGTAAAAGTACTTTTTTATTTTTTAATGAGACCAGAATAACAGGAAGCAATACCCTGTTGCTTGTTTTACCAGGCTGTTGAGACACTAAACAGTCCTATCTTGGAACTCTACATACAACTGTTTTCTGAGAAACTACAAGGAAGGTATGAGACGGAGGCGACCATCCCATGTCTGGGACTTGGGCCAGGTCTCAGCAACATTTGCAGTCTGAGCTTAGACTGCCAGTTTGAGGTAGCTCTGTTTTAAAATGTTGTGGTGTAAAGTCTGCCGCTTCCAAGAGGAGTTGCTTTTAGTTGAAAAATGACATTATTTAGTTTCTGATATTTGAACCAAGTTTACAGTATATATTAAGCCAAAGTTTTTACAGTATAGAAATCTGACTGAAGTCCATGTGCTTAAAATGATAGAGTGCATAGCTACTCTAATTCATTTTTGACAACCTTAATGGAGAACAGAATGATTGAAGGGGTTTAAATTAAACGTGTGGAAGATTAGTACAGTGGAAAGGCATGATAGGTGCATTTACCGCTTTCTTAATTTTTACCTGATGATTATGTTTGCAGTAGTGTGTAGGGAGCTCAGAGACTGTAATTTATCTTTTCCAGTGTGGAATAGTATCTAACTCTGAAAATTCTATACTAACATCAATTAGCACTTAAATAATGAAAAATAATGAAGAAATGCAGTTCAGAAATTTAAACTCTTAAATAATTATGGTACTTTTTCATGATCTTTTTTAAAAAATCAGCTTTTTTGTTTGTTTGTTTTTAAGACTGGGTTTGTCCTTGTACTTATGATATAAAAGCATTCAAAGTTGTTTTGTCACACTTTATTTTATGGCTGAACCCAGTACAGCTGTAATCACAACATAGCCTGGCTGTGCAGTCTGAAGGTTACAAGAAACAGGCCCTGGAATATTTAGGAAGCGTCTTAAGGCTTTCATAAAAAAAAAAATTTTAAACAATAACCAAAGGATAGAAGTCTGTAATTTTAACTTGCATTTTTGCATTTGCCCTGAAGGGTCACAGACTCTTAAGTGTGTTTTAGGAGGACGCTCTAAAAAGCCATAAATGAATTTAACTTTAACCTGTCTGTGCTCCTGGAAAATGTTTCTGCTTTTGCAGAACATAACATTCATCTGGAGAAGGAGAGTCACTGAGAGGCAAGTATGCTGCCAGGAGGTTGTGACAGCTCGTAAATGTTTCTTTCCCTTCAAGGATTCAATATATTAAACATACACAATGTTTTGAATTTTCCAGTTGTGTTTTAAGGTAAGATGTTTGATGTGCTGTGTGTGCAGAATGAATTTTTTGGCCAGAATGTTCTCAGCTATTTCTATTTTTAGAATACCTCTGTGGAGAAAAAAAAGTGTCCAAACCAAAAGGAACTCTGTATTTCTTAAAATTCAACATAAATTAAAAAGTCTTATTACCCCTTTCTTGAGGATGCTTCTAACAAATGGTTAGCAGTTTACATTAAATACTATATGTGTGAATGTACTGATAGATAACTCTTTTAAAAAATAGTTGCTTTCTTTTTCAGTTATCTTTACCTTGTGCTCCATATACAAAACCACCCCCAAACTCACCAAAAACATACCTTCTCTTCCCCCCCTCCAAAAAGCTGGAGTAGAAATGGGTCTAGTACTGATTTATTTAATGTCAACCAACTCCATCCGAGTAATGAAAGGAAAAAAAATACTCTGTTGCTACTCCATTAATCATCCTCTACATCCGACCGTACACTATTAAACTGCAGGAAATGCTTGGGAAACCAAGGCTTATTTAAAATACAATGTTTTAGATTAAACAAACATGAAAGTTTTGACTGTATCCGGGAAGAAATAGGTAGGCAGTGCAGCTGTCTTAAAAAGTAGTGGAATCAGTGTTATGCAAAAAAACCCCAAAGAGGCAAACAAGATAAATCCCCCACAAAAACCTAGTCAAACAAAAAACTACAACCAGCCAAACAAACAAAAAAACCCAGCAAACAAAATTAACAACAACTAAAAAAACCCTACAGTATTCCTGGAAAGAGGAGCCTGTTCAAAATCAACGTGGAAATGTCCCAGCTGGAGCAATGGTTACCCTTTTAGTTGAAGCAGAGATGCTGAAGTCTAGCCTTCTGGCTGAGAGTCTCAGCTGAAAGCAAATAGAAAGTCAAAGGAGCCCTATTCTTTAATTTTTAATTTTTTATTCTTCTCACACCATATAAGAGATTTGACATGATGAAAACACATGAATCCTGTGATCATGAGCCAAATTTGAATTAAGTTTCAAGGTTTGTTTTTTCCTCTTGGTTTACAAGCTTTTATCTCTCTGTCTGATATATAGTGCAAAAGTTTTTAAATGGTAAATGAGCCAACAAAAGACTGTCTAGTGAACAGATACAGACTATTTAATAGTTATTGTGACATACATCATTTAATAAGGCTTAATATTTTACAGACATACAGATCTAGAAAGCTTCTCAGTGGGCATTTTTGGCTTCAACTGAATTGGGTGTTTAGGAAGTGTTAAGAAATATTGCTTGAACAGTATGTAAGGTAATGACTCTACAGAGATAGCTGGAGGCACTTAGCAGATGAAACTGTGTCAGCTCAGCTTAGATGTCATGTAAAGGACCACAGTAAGATTAAGAGAAAGAGGGGAAAAAACCCCCACTCTCCCAGCTACAGAACATGCACGTGGTCATCTTACTGCTCATTGACAAGCATATCAATGCTGTCCTGTTAATGTTGCTTGAGAGTCGCCTCTCTGCTGCACTATCAGCAACCATCTTCCCTTGCACGTGAGACCCAGCTGACCTTCATGTTTCTGACACATCCACTCCCATCCCCATGCTACCACCCCCTGCCCTGGCAGTGTCCTTGCTGCAGGCGGTTTTCATTTTTGCATCCCCAGGAGAGATAAAGCCTCCCTAAAACCTGAGTGTTGTTTCCTTTTTCTTCGCCACCAGCTTTCCTTGTAAAAATTTCTGATTTGGCAGATTCTGATTTCAGAGTAAAATATTGTTTGCATGTTACTCCACCAGGGGTTTCCTTTTGTTTTTATAGCTTCTTAGGGGACTCATCAACATGAAAGGTTTCTGAGATGCTCCGTATAATGAAACCTTTATATAATTTCTGTAATACTGGGAGCAATTATCTCTGCTGCAGAAGTGAGACCACAGTGAGAACAATTGGCTGACTTGGACTAGACTAGGACCTGGTTTGTTTTCTGGGTTAAGCTCTGTTGGTCCATGTGTGCATCATCTGAGTTGTCTGTTGTTTGTGGAAAAAGTTGTTGAGCAGCTGGGAGTGATACCAAGCATCAGAGGTGGCAAAGTATGTCATACTGATATCGAAGCTGTAACACTTGGTAGAGAAGAAATATTTTGGCACTGCAGCTCTCTTGATTGTGAACCTGAAGTCCAACCTACATAATGTTACTTAGTTTACTTCTGTTCTAATTGCTATTAAAATGTGTTTTGTGAATATGTGATGACTACTGAATACCAATGAAAAATGAAAACCTCTTAAAAGTGGTTTTCTTCTCCCCTCTCCCCCCCAAACTGTTATAAGCTTTTAATCAAAAATCATACTATACTTGTTTGTATTTTTTAACATATTTGACCTGTCTGGGGATTCTGTGAATTGAGATACTAGAATTCCAAACTTGGCTTATGGTCTGTCTGATTATCACTTAACCTGCTTAGCTCTCTCCATAGGAGTGTATTTATGTCCCCTGAGGATCTCTTCTCTGCTACATGCCCATACACATATTATGGAACATGCATTAGTTAAACAACTGCCCTGTTTTGTTGCATTTTAGCAGAGGGGCAGTACAAGCAGAAGAGAGGACTACTAGTCTGAGGTCAGACTGGCATGTCCCTGTTGAAGTCCCCTGTTGCTCGTACAAATTACAATTTTTTTCAGACTAAAACTTTTTGTTCCCTATATCTCCTTCGCTTTGTTGTCTTGGCACCCCTCTTTGAGTTTTCAGCTGAAGTTACTTATATTATAACCAGTTCTATGACTTACTTCATACAGAAATGAGTTTTTAGAGTAGGAAGTGTAAATTTCTTTAACTGTTGACTTTTTTTTCCAGTTTCCTTTTTTACCTCCATGAGAAATGTATGGAATCTATCACAATTCTAAGTATTTCAGAAGAACAATTTGCATGTGCTTAGTGTGATTTTATTTTTTGGGTTCATTTCTCCAGTTACCTGATCCAGCTTTCAGACTGCACACCCATCATATGAGTTTGGCCATACACACAGTTTGCTGCAATGGAATTTCGCTGAACACAGGAGTGTTCGTCAGTTTGCTCAGAGTATTGCAATGTTTAAGAAAATGCCAAAATCCTACTTCTTTATCTGGGGCCTAGAGGGAATGGTAGGATTTTGTTGTTTCTGAAGAAGTTAGTGTGTTACGGATTTTCTAATCTTTTAAAGCTGGGCTTTACAATTGTAAATGCTCTATTAAGGAACTCTCCAGAGTGCCTTTGAGTAAATCTAGAATAGCTACCTGGGTAAAGTGTCTTGTTATATATTTTATTTTTAAAAAACCTAAACAAACATGCCACAAAACAACAAGAAAGGCAAGCCCAGGCATAAAACTGGAAATAAAATTCAAATAGATGCACTTCCTGAATAAAGGGTTATCTTACTCTAATTTTTTATGAAAATGTAATTTCTGAAAAACAGGAAAACTTTTTTTGTCTACAATAAAATACTCAAAAGCACTAGTGCATTGTTTGTCAATTACAAAATCAATTTTTAGTTAAAACTGCAAGTAGTTTTCAACCAGTGCCTTTCTGAATTACCTAATGGGATGAATCAAAGATTACCAAACAAAAAAAGGTACGAAGTTACCTTCCAATAGCATTTTTTCTTATGGCTCAGGTGCAAAATACTAATTGGGGGAAACTCACAAAATAAACTTCTGAGGAGCCAGGAAAAGTGCCACTGTAATAGTAAGTTTATTATGGGAGTATTTGAAGAAATTTGGTTATCTTTCTGGAATGGAATTTTGAGTTTTTTGCTTATTTGTTTACAAACTTTACAGCTGAATTTCTCCTTTCTAAGGTTGGCCCATTTTCATAATAACCAAATACCAGTTTTTGTAGGCAGGTTTACTGTAACAGTTACTAGAAATGCAGGATTGTCTCTGTTATTTTATGTGCTGCTTTGCTCGTTCGTTGGGTTTTATTTTGTTTTCCCAAGACAGCATAGGTACTTCAGAAGCTCGTTTTGTTTTTGAACCTAATTTTAGTTAAGTCAGGCTTCTTAATGTAACTGATGTCTTCTTTGATGGTATTCCCAAAAGACAATCAGTAAATAAGTGTGATATACAGATAGCGTATATTTAGCTGATAATTGTCTTGGTGCATCATCAACTGAGAACATACTTTAAAACTTATTTTTTGTTAACAAATTGAACTTGTTTCTTAAAAAATTTTATGATGGAGGAGCTGTCATAAGATGGTAACAGGAGTATGCCGGTACGTAATTTATTTTCAAGATTCTTGATGTTGTTCACTGCATGCAGACTTAAAATAGCATTGTAAGTACTTTTGCAATATTATGCTAAAGGATGAGTTGACAGAAGTGCACCATTTTTACATTTTTAATGAATGGTTACAACTGCCAATGTGTCTCTTGTGCAACAGAGAACTGATTTCCCACAGTAGGACATGAAGAGTAGTTAGAGGATTAGGAGAGGTATCTGTATGACATTAAGCTGACTAGATGGGAATTCTTTGCTTAATAAAATTACCATGCAACTGGCATACCACTTCTGTGAGATTATGTTGGCATATGTGTGTGTATTGGTATGAATGAGGGACTTAAATACAACAGCTGATTTCTACCTTTCTTCACCTCACCAATCTAGACTCTGTGAAGGTACGAAACCTCAGGTCACTGTTATTTTCCAAAGGGTTTAAAATGTATTTGGAAGTGCTCTATGAACTTTGCTGTATTTACTTTTGTAGCTGCTTGGACAGTGATCTATCAGTTTATGAAAAGGGAGCTGCAGTCTTTGTGTATGAGGTTTCCTGGTGGCTTCTTGTCCTAAGAAATAAGCAATAAAGTTCCACCTGCAGATCTTCTCACATTTGGCACAGAACCAGTTATTCTCACACCTTCTTATGAGGACTGCAACAGTGTTTTTTCAATATCTGTGTATATTCTTTTAGCATGAGTGGCTAATGTGTATGTTAGTGAATACTGGAATAAGTCGACATGAATAGGAAGATGCCTACTGCTAACTTGGCAATCATATGACACTGTCATTGCATAAACCTACTGTAATATAAAAGTCTGTATGGGGATAAGTGCTCTGATTCAGAAGTATTCCAGCTGTTTACAGTCACTGGTGACTGCTGGGAAGTAGATAAACTGGCTGCTGGTGTTAGCTTCAAAACGAGCAAAAAGTGAGCAACCTGGCTACAGCAACTGCAACCTAAGAGTCTAATCCCAGTTGCTGCTCTTTCTGTTGGAGATCTTTAGCAACTTGACTCGTTTTATTGTGCTGTTAGTTTTGTGACAGGGCTGGATAGCGGCATGAATTGTACCATCACGTTTCTCTGTTGTGATCTGTGCTGTGGTTCACCCTGAGAACAAGTGGCAGTTCTTTCTAGTGAAGAGGAATCCTATTAGGGGTACAGGCAATTGCCAGAATGCCCTCCAGTGCCTCTCCCGCTTCCCTCAGAGAGAGTGTGGACAGCTTGAGCACTGCGTGTGACTGCTTCGCTTGGCAGCATTGAACGACACAGAATTGCTTACAAAAATGCTGCTGTGAAGAAGTGTCAGTCTCTGCAAAAAGGTTTTGAAGGTCTTCAGGGTAGTTAGGCACAGTGATGCAGCTGGGTCACAGGCAGGGCTCCTCCAGATGTCCCCTCTTCCCCTGTAGCTGCAGTCTGCAGTGCACTGTTCTGCTCTCTGGAGTTCATCAGCACAGTTCTATTAGGCGTCATGTAGAAATATGCATTGCCAATAAAAATATCAATATTTAATCTATCTAATTATTAAAAGTTTTCTTAATTTCTTGTTGGACTCCATATTAATATCATTGCACTTCATCAGTCTTAAGGCCATAGTCTTGATTAGTTTTTGGGCCACTGTCTTATATGATTATCAGTATAGAAAATAATCTTTTAGACAGTTGAAATTTAATGGAGAGTTTAAAATATCTTTCAGCTTTTCAGTAGATAGACTTCATATTTGGGCATACTAGCTTTCTTGCAGTGACTATAAACATATATTTTGAAAGCTTTGACCCACCAATTCAGAAATCTTTATGGTACATGTGTAGCTAGCCATGTGTAAACCTTTGCAGAAATAAGATCAAAATCTGCAGGGTCAAAGACATAACCGTTTTCTTCCCCTTATATAGCTCCTGGGTCATAGCTCAGGGTTAGGCAGTGCATTAGTACAGTACTGTATGTGCTTCAGTGACTTGCTTTCTATGACAATTCAATTTTGTTATTGTGATGATGTATCACAAGAGAGGGTTATGTGGCAAAAAAAAAAATCCTTTTCTTATCCCAGGTATCGTTAAAGGAGCATCAAAAAATTCTTCAGGGCTTGTGAGAAGCTGCCTTTTTGCTTCTCAAAAGCAGTAGTTGGTTGAGACTCACAGCTCCTCTTCATTGCTGGAGATAGCTTCACCAAAGCATTTCACTATCCCTTTTATTGCCTTTGAAGGTAACTGCTCATCTCTCTCTGCACTTTGCTCAGGCAGAGCAAAGGACAGGATAATCCCCCTAGCCTGTTAAATGCTCCATCCCATCTGGTAGGTGATAATTGCATTGTAGGGGGATTAACACAGTGGGATATGCTTACAGTGTAATGAAAACTTCACTGTAAGTGTGAAAGTCAACTGAATGCATTCTAGCATTTTGAGACCTTACATTTGCACATTTTTTGTGAATATCATAAAACACAAGTTTCATCTGAAGAAGGTATGCAGTACCTTTACATGCCATCCTTCACATGCATGTGACAGGTTATAAATTTGTTTTGAAATATCACTAGTCTGAAGATCTGAAACCCCCTTGTAGGAGTAGTAGAATAGACTTGTTTAGCCGAATCTTTTAGGGCCATTCTGTGAGTATAGCTGTATTAAATGCATTCTAAGTGTTGACTTTACTTTTACTCAAAAGTCCTATGACTTTGAAATCGTGGGGTTGTTACCAGAGTAGGAGTACTCATGTTATTTAAACACTGCCTACAAATCTTTGTCAGTAAAGGTGAAATTTGAATAAGCCGCACTGTGAAGAATATCACAGTAATTTTGCATTAGCAGAGATTAGGGGATTTCAGGCTGAAAGTAGCTTTTCTTGCAGCCAACCAGAATAAATACTTTGAAACTTCAGTTTTAAGCATGAGCCTGAGGTAGTGCAAACTGACTCTTTAAAAAAAAATGTTAAAAATCAACCTGTGTTTTTATAAGTTTACCTAATGCTGTCAGTAGTGAAGATAGTAAATCTTAGGATTCAGAGCATTTCATAAGCTAACTGTAACTTAGCTTTCTTACCTTTCAGGTTGATAAAGATCCATGTGAAGATAAGTAGTGCAGTAGCTCAGGGTTGATTACCATCCTGTTGTTTGCACTCTCTCCAGTCTCCCCCTATGATACAAGAAACTGAATAAGTTGCTCTGTGCTGACCAGTTTGTGCCATTTCACTGGTTTGAACATTAACCTGTTAGGTTAAAACAGGACTTGGTTAGTCCATGCTGTGCTGTGATAGTGTTTCATCGTCAGATAGATTAAATAAGAGTCAGATATATAAATATGCACTGTGTGCAGTAGATGCTTTAGCAACATTGTATGACCTTGCTGCAGGATTAAATTTTCTAATGAATTAAGGTTCTGTGACCAGCTGTGTGGTTGCTGTTTCTTGAGTTTCCAATTCCTGACTTAGCAGCTCTGTCTTTGTGTGCATCTCTGGCAGTAAGGGTAAAATAAAATCCAGCGGTTTTTTATGGGCTGTCTGCAGTAACTTTGCCAGTCTGTGATGAGGTTGTTGAGTGTGGTTAAGCTCAGCCTTTTCTTACTTAATCATGGATCTGAGTAGGGTCAAGTAGAAAGCTGCTTTTCCGAAGTTATGGTGATGAGACATGGAAGCGATTTCACAGATTATTTTTTTCTTCTCTATTTTATTTTGTTATTTATGTTAAGGTGGCTGAGCTCTAAAGAATGTGCCTTAATTTTCTTCTTTTAGATTGAAAGTGATTACCTTTGGAGAGGAAAACTGGAGAAATTTACTCTTTCATTTTCTGACATTCTGTAACTTTAAATAAATTTGGTTGAAAGGTCACAGAACTCAGACAGCCAACAAAAAAATACTCCTCCAAAAAATGAAACATGTCCCCTCTACCCACTCCAGTTGTTTCTGGAATATGAGTTTCTGTCGCATGAAAATCTCTCTTGAAAAAACCATTAAATTGTCAATATACAGAAAGGATTTTTAAGAGGCATTTTCAAATATTTAGAAACAGGGGGTTTTTAACAATTCTTATGTATATTTAAATATATATGCCAAGTATGTAGCAAATCAAATCATATATGCCATATAATTGTTTTTCTTCTTATTTAGGTGACAAACAGCATGTTTGGTGCTTCAAGGAAGAAGTTTGTAGAGGGGGTTGATGGTGACTACCATGATGAGAACATGTACTACAGCCAATCATCGATGTTCCCACATCGGTCAGAAAAAGATGTAAGTTGAATAAGCTTATTTTTTCTTCTTTCAGTAGTGAGGTAGTTTCAAGTACATGAAATATATGTGAGGAAGGGCTTTGTCTAGCTTTAAACTGTACATGACTCTTTTCAGTGGCAAGTGCTTTAATTTCAGTGAATTTATATATATAAACCTCAACCATATGCTTGCCAGCATTTTATTTTTTCATCTTGAAGAATTGTATTTGCAATTTTAATTGGGTTATTGATTATATCTTGTGCTTACATGCTGTGTCTACAAGGTTTTTGTTGTGGTTTTGCATTTTACATCTTCAACTTTTCTTAGTTTCTGAAAATGCCTTGTGCAACTTGTTTACTGAAGTATTCTGAGTTAGGTATTTCTCCCATTTGTAATACCACAAAGTTATGAAACTAGTAATTTTTTCCCCTTGGTAATGCAATACTGTATGTTAGAACTGTGTTGACATTACTGAAGCTCTCCTTCTTACCAAAGATAAATAAATAGGGCAGTCACATATTCACTTTCATATGGAGTGGCATGTAGAAATATGTGGAAGACTTGAAAGTGTGACTTGAAGTTCATGTCACCTGAAGGTCAGTAATATAATCTATTGACAGGCTTGCTTTTAATATGTGTAGGCAATGTATTCTTTTTAATTAAAAAAGAATATATATCCTTTCAAACTTTCAAAAAGGTACAATTGCTTCAAGTCTGCCTCCAAGACATGTCTTGATAGACTTTGACCTATACAAACATAAGCATTTCCTATAGACCCTTAGCTGAATTTTAATCCAGATTTTCAAAGAGAAGGAAATAGATTTAGAGTAGAAGGCTTTTTGAAACAAAATGAAACCCCCCCAAAAAGGTGTAAATGGAGCTTTCTGATTCAGTTTCATAAATTAATTTGATAAGAAGTTTCAGGTGATCCAGCAAAGGATTAAAGTGTAATACGGTATAAAGAAAACTAAAGAGGCTGCTCTTTTCTGTTTACATTGATTACATATGTGCATGTACCAAAGGTGGAATATTTATAATGTTGAACATACTTTCCTGTATATGGTCACCGAGAGGTGCAGCTAGCACTCTCAAAAACAGTAGACACTATTTCTCCAAAGTGATTCTTGGACATTAGATCTGCACTTTTAAATTTGAGGCACTGGGGGAAAAATTGTTACGGTGTAGTAAGAAAGGCAGAGTGAGATAAATGCTGTGCATTACAGTGTACACAGTAAAAGCTGATGCTTGGCACGTTGTGTCCCAGCAAATGAGTGTTTTAGTTGCCTGCTTTTTCTGTAGGCAGTGTTGCAGAAGTGGATCTTAGAATGGCACTTCAAGACAAGAAAGGTGGGTGTTCCAGACACCAGGAGTGACAAATGAGAAATCCTGAAAGCTTGTGGGAGAACTGGCCAAAATGGGACATAGAAGCTGCTGTAGTTGTCAGAAGAGTAATGTTATTCCGACAGGAAATAGAAGAGTGTATTTGCAAAAGCCTTGTAAAATTTTATTTCCAAATCCTTTTTAAGGTTCCCCCCCAGCCCTGTAGCTTCACTGTTGACCATGACAACTTTGAGTTTGCGCTTATGAAATTTTAAACTGTTAAATGCTATTGTGATTTTTTTAAAAAGTTGATCAAAGTGAATTTATGGTGGTAATATTGACTGTACACCTTTGATCACTCAGGTATAGCTAAATGTATATGCTAACTTACGTGTTCCATTTGCTGTTTCATTTGGTTCACAGTAGATGGAAAGGTTGGAAAGGTGGTTATATTTTCTTTCCAACCAATTTTGCAGGTTTGAAAACCTTTTCCAGTTGAAAGTAACCATGTTTTCAAATAATCTTTCCACTAGAATTTTGCTAAAAATGTTCTGTATTTGAGAACACAATAAATAGATTGACTTTGTTCTTTGGATAACGGTATTGACAGACTAAAATAAAATTGCTCAGAATTTTGTCCAAATAAACTAATAAGGACTAATGTTCAAAACCTGGATCCAGTTTTATGAACACACGGGGGGAAAATTCCAGCGTTCTAGATTTTGAAGCACTTTGAAGCTTTCTGTCTTCACATTTAATGTGGGGATAAAATAAAGCTAGAATAAATATGAGGGAAAAGAATAAATCGTTTTTATCTAAACAAGGTGCAGTTTTACTGTAATTTAAATTATTCCTCTTTTTTCATTTTCAGTTGAACATAGGGAATGGTGAAATCCTCTTAAAATTTAGAGTAAGGACTTAATGCAAGCATGTTTGTAGCAACTTTAAAACCTGTTTTTTGCTTTACTTTTACGGTAGGGTTTCTGGCCTTTTGAAGAGGCATTGTGCTCAGATGAGGTTTAGTGATGACTTGTGCACTGGGTTTAACTGAGTTGTGTGCTTTTCAGCTTTCTGCCTTGCTTTAACACAAAATGTGGAAGTTTCCAAATTATATTAAGAAATAATTTTCACTTACTAAGTGAAAAAAAAATCTAGAACCCATCTGAAAATGATGTGAAAAAGATATTTTATGCATTTTAATAAACAATTTTCATAACACTTAGTGGTGTGGTATTTTTTTGACTTTTTGCCTTGGCTAATTTGAATTGTAAAATAATTTCCTTCAGACAATTATAAAGTGAACTAAGGGTGCTCAAGTGCTCTTTTAAACTTTAAAGACTTTTGCCAAGGACAAAGACATAGCAACAAATAGTTTAGGACATGTTACTTTTATTTCAGAGACTCAGTGTAGCTAAAAGCTTTCTTTTAACTTACCTGTTCACTAGAGAGTGCAGTTCCAGACAGGCAGGACTAATACGGTAGTTGAAATGGAAAAGTTGCATGTTACTCATGTGCACAAGTGCTTCCAAGATTGTACTGATGCTGACTGGATCTATTACTTTGGGCCCAAACTTATGGTTCCTTAGATGAGATTACATTGCTCAAACCATCTGATGCTTCCTTTTTACTAATTAAGTGGCTTTGCCTTGGATCATCACATACTTGCTGTGCTAAGTAGGGAAGTGGAACAGAGTGTGTCTGTGAATGCTCTATGAATTTTTGTTGTGCACTTGGTCAGTGCATGATAACCAGGTTAGTAATTCTTTGGCAAAGAAATTAGGTATTTTGTAGAACTTTCAGAATGTGAAACAGGTTAAGAAAATAGTTTAACTTCTGGCTGGAAACAAGTGTGGTCCTTTTAATGTAAATTGACAAGATGATGCACTGTGTTGCCACAAAATAATTGCAGAGCTTATTTGTGGCAAATTTCAGCAACTTAATCGAGGTGTCTATGCACTCAGTGAAATAATTTTCAGGACATGGGTGCATGTATTTTTATTTGGATAGAGTGACAATGGTAGAAATCAGTAACTCAAGGCATTCGTATACTTTTGAATCTATAGTCATCAGCTGAGCAAAACAAAAATGACTGTGAGCTTGGAGAAAAGATTGGACCAATCGATTCTGAACTTCTTTGATTTCTCATATATGGGAATGTAATAAGGGCTGTACAAGATTTAACCAGTCTAGCCTAATCCACTGAGGATGCATACGTGAGAATATGAGCTGCAGTCATAACTCTGACAGTAGACAGACATGCCTTTTAATAAAGATCTGCCCAAATGATCAGGAAAAGTTAGATTTTTTTCAGTTAATGCTTTTTCTACATCTTGGCCCAGTGCTTTGCTGTTCATTTTCTTTTCCAGTTGCTCAACAGATTGTAAAATGCTTTCAGTAACATAGTAATATTTCTGATTTGCACTTTTAATTGGGACAAGTAAAATCTAGCCTGAAGATTAGATTTGCCTCATTGCAACTATTTATCTAGCTCCCTAGCTGTAGAAAGTCTTCAGATATGGATATTGAGTACAGTGAAATAGGTTGTTGATTCTGGAAGCCTTCTTTCCAGAAGTTTTTTCCATCTTGAGGTAGTAGAAGCATGTCTGTGATGGATCAGATTCCGGTGTTCCTCTGTCATGAGGCAGTTTCATGAAGGCAGATGTCAGTGGTTTTGTCTTGTAATGGGCAGAGAGGTGGTGGTAAAACAAAGGGTGGTCTGAGGTCTTTTGCTGTGATTCTATTAAACTGATTTATAGAACCTCTACTTAACTTTTACTGTATTTTGAAATGCATGACCTTATAAAGAGATGATATTTTACGAGAGATAAAACCATGAAACAAGGCTTAGCTTACCATCAAATTGATATCCATAATCTTGCTAAGTTTGGGAAACTATTTGTATAAGAGTTTAATCAGTCTTCTGGAAACAGCCTTGGCTTTAGTTTTGCTGAACACCATGTTATTCCAGATGAATTATTGGCTTTTTAATACTATTATTTTAGGATTCTAAGGAAACCTATGGTATCTTATTTCCCAAGGCTTCTTTCCTGGCGTTTGTCTTAGTCATTGCACAAGAGTTCGTTAGCTTAGTCATAATTTAACTTCAGATGCTTCGCATGGAGTTGTAAGTATTTAAGAATTCCCACAAAACCCTCTTGAGTCAGGAGTAGTTGTTGCATTCACACTAATGCTGGTTGGCTGAATGGAGGCACTGTACATTAACGTACTTTGTAATAGTCTGAATAGTTTTGATCCATTTGTGGAAGGGAAAAAAATAAAGCTTATTTTGGGAAAGAAATAGATTAATGTCTTTAATTATAAATGGCAAATGAATATTTTCACATGCATTACTTTGCACATAAACGTTCTTGTAATTTGACTGAATAGTGGGCTGCTTTGCCCTGCTTGCTTTGTGCAACAGAGCTTGGTCTTCTCTCTTTGAAGTGTGGTTCCAAAGCAAGAGAGTTGCTTTTTACCTTCCAGGAGAGTGATTAAACATTCCTTGCATCAATTAGTGAGTATACAATAAGGTTTTTTAAAAAACCAATCAACCAACCAAAACCACAAAAAAACAAAACAAAAACCCCAAACAAAAATCAAACCAACAAAATCCCCCACAAACAAAAAACCAAACAAGCTTTTAAATGGATGAAAATTGCAATGCCATTAATAACTAAAAATAGTTGGATAGAACTTGCAGGGGATGAGATTAGAAACTATTCAAGGAACTTTTTGTGTTTTAATGCAGTTCCCTTTGAGAACCTATAGTCATTCTGCCTGTAGGTTGCATTTTTGTAAGAAAGTTACACAGTTTGATGGAAGAACAAAAAGTTTCAAATGCAAAATGCACCTTTTACTATCTCACCTATGAGTTTGTACCTGAATGGATTTATCAAATAAAACAATACATCATAAACTAATTTTGCTTAGAGATGAAAGTGGTTTTTATACTATTTCACACAGTTTGCAAGTAAATATCTGAATTTGAGTTAGTTCATATCACTTTACAATTTGAAATTATGTCACAAGGAAATTAATTTTACTGTTGATGACTGTATATAATTTTCACTACGTTGAGTTTGTATTTAGTTTTTTTTATAGAATAGCTAAATTACTATGGTAGTGTTCTTTACTTTTCTGTACTTCACTTCATCTAAAAGCTTTATTTTACTGCATCTTCACTTAACAGGTACAGTAGTTTTTATATGTCAGCTTTAGCTTTTGAAGTGGTATCTTGGACTAGATTAATTCCGTGCATAAAATCATCTGCATTTTCTAGAACAGGGAGGTTATGGTTTCTTACCCAATAACTCAGTTTACTGAACATACTGTTTGGTAATATTGGTGGTTTATGGGCTCAGTGTGTGGGTGTTTTGTTTGGGTGGTGGTGGGGTTTGTTTGTTTTTGTTTGTTGTTTGGTTTTTTTACAACTTATTTATAAAATATTTACTTTGTTGTCCTAGTTCTTAATTGCTTTGGCATTTTTTATAGCATCTTTCAACGAGTTTTCAGTAGTCTTTTGGTTTATTAATATGCAATGTATCTACACAGGGAGAATTTGGTTTTGGAGTTTCGCTTGGGTAGCCATGTTAACCTCATGTTAATAATGTCATTGTCATTCAAAAACAACATCTTGCCTCTAAGGTCTTGAGATATTGCTTCCATCACCAGTGTGGTCCTACCTCCTTGGGGATTCCCAAGTGCCACTGGAGGCAGAAGATCAAAACCATAAATGATGAAATCTGAAAGACTAAATAAAATTTCATTTATTTTTTAGTATTGTATTTCGTTTTATATTTCACAAATTATTTACATCAGTAATAATTTTCACTTGCAGATAATAAGCTGCATTCATAAGGCTTTCAAAACTTCTTCATTGATTTATGATGTTGAGATTTGGAAATATTTTCGGATATTTTCTTGCAATGTGGGAATTTTGCGAGCACTGTATTAGAAGGTGGTTTAAAGAGGAGGACTAATAACACTATTAAAAAACTGGCAGACTCTAGAAAAATGTGTAATTTTATCTGTTATTTGTTGACTTGGTTTACTACTATTTTTTAAGTCAGTATAATACTTTCCTCTGAGGCTGTGGGTCGGATGTTATTAAATAGTGCAGCACAGATGACAGGTACCAGAAATAAAGTAGTGCAAATACAAAATGGTGCTGACGTTTGCACCCCTGAGAAATCCATCATATATCAGGCCAGATATTACTCACAAACTTGCTTATTAGAACCTGTTTTGGTTTTAGGAGTTGACTTTGTAGTGCTGGCTCGATGTATTTTAACTTCAGCTTGCCCTGCGTTTAAGAAAGTAGCTTTAGGCTATAACTGCATAATGTAGCAGGCTGCACAGTACTGTTGCTTTGCCGAGTTTTCTTGGTGCCACCCTGCCAAAGTGTGCTGCTGTGGCGGTGATGGTGATGGGCAGCTGTCTCCACACTGAGTGGAGTCTTTGCTTGGAAGAGGCAGGATGCTGCAGTGCAGGGGAAAGCAGGAGCCTGCTCAGCCAGCTCTACTGTTGGACCTCCCTTCCACCGCCTCCCTCTGCTTTCAGGGAGGCTGCAGCCTATGTTCGCCGGCCTCCTGAGGGGGCTGTGAAGCGCAGCAGTTTTTTCACAGTTCTAGCAAATTTAAATAATTGCTGGTGCTTTTTTTTTCGAGATTGTTGACACTCTTAAGTGAATGTATTGCAGTAAACCCATTAAGAGTTAATGAAAGCAGTTACAGTAAAATCTCATTCAGCACTAAGGATAGGAAATTACCTGATAGCCCCTTACAGCTTATTGATTTTTAGTATGGACCAGTCCAGAAAAATTGAGCCATCTGCTTGGATCATCAATTGGTTTGAGTTTAGATGCATAATCTTCCATTATCAGAACTGTGCTATGACTGTTTGAGACTTGTGAGTAAAATGACGTCCATGTCTTAGTTGACTGTTGTCAACTCAGTCTTTCAGCCTGCCAGTACTGAGTGTTGGTCCTTCCCATATACTGGCAGAATAAAGTGCACCCGTCATGTTACACAAGGTCTTTTTTGCTTGGTTGTCTCTGTGCCCTGTGGGAGATGCAAGTCTCTGTCTCCTAAAAACATGTACAGGGAAAGCCAGTTGAAACAATCTGTCTAGTTTGGTCATACAAGGTTGGAATAGAAGCAGAAATCCCATACTACTTTTGCAACTGGGTTTTGTAGCTGTTAACTGCTGGCAAGTCGATTTAGATTGTTACCACGATAATTCTGAGCATTTTTTCCCTAAGATTTGGACATAATTGGCTAAAGCTTAATAGGTTTTAACAACTAGAAGAGGCTTTAGTTACCTTAAGGCTTAGTCTGCTTTAGTTTTTATTAAGGTTATGACCTTTGTCTGTTGTAGACTAAAAGAAATTCAAGGCTGACTTCCAGCCACAGTTGCAAGTATGCTCTTGGAGAGTTGGTTATATTTTGTGTGTTGTGTGGCAAGTAGTCCAGCCAGGTGAAATAATGATTGCAAAATGCCAGAAGGAATGTTTTTAGTACTACTAACACTGTACCTTTTGAGTTGTCATTGTCTTTGGTAGACCAAGTTTGAGTAGACTATATTAGTGACTCAGAGGCTGTGAATGCAAATCAAGGTCCTGGTAGCATAGGTTAAGGTTTTGGCGAATTTAGTTGTTTTTTTTTTCTTGTTGATATAAGTTGTATGGAAATAATAGAAAAACAAGACAATTTTAAACTGTTCCTTCCTACGACAGAAAAAAGTGTTTAATAAACTAGAGAGGGAATAATTGAGATACCCATACAGCATATTCCTTCTCCATGAGATTAGAGAAATGCTGCATTTAATTTGCCTGGAACAGATCCACAGCAATTGTTATTGATTTCTTCTTGAAGTTTGTTATCTTTGATGTTCTAAGTACATTATAACATTAAGACTAAGTTGTGAGACTTAGTGAATTTAATGCTTGGCCTTTATTATGGTTTTCTATAAAGGTTTCTCTACAAGTCATTTTGCAATTAACTTTTCATGTAAAAGTAAATGACACAATAGATGTGACCTACTTTGCAATGTTTCAAAAGAAAATCCTCTTTCTAATAAGCAGTGTTTAATAAATATTATTTTCCATTCCTTTTAACTGAATTTAAAAAATCAAGTAGTACTCAGTGTAGAAGAGGTGGGATTCGTTTTCTCTCTTTCACATAATGTAGTGCCTCTAAGGGGTTTTCTAATTGTTTTTATTAGTCCAAAGTAGCATTACAAATGAAAGGTTTTTATGCTGAGGTTTTGTACCATCTTCTACTTACTACATCACATGCCATCACAGCAATTTTTGAAGTCCCTGAGCAGCTGTTCTTAGGAGACCTTCTTTTTTGGCTTAACTGTCTAATTAATCTGTCCCAAAGTTAGTAGTTTTTGACTGATGTTTCTATCTCGGTGTCTGGTTTGTTTGTTGGGGGTTTTTTTATTATTTTTTTTTTACTTGTGAGCCCTTATCATTGTCTCTGAAGGTATCTCATAACTTTTTGCTCTCATTTTTTTCCCATAGAGTTACAGTTTGCCACACCTCGCAACATATTTTAGGATTTTCAACTTGTCAGACTTGAATATTGCTGTCTTTCACCTGAGCACTTTACTTTCTTTAAACTACTGTAGCAGCTTATTGTATCCATGTTTAATCAATTTGTTAGTTTGGGGGAAGAGTGCTTTCGAAATATGTCTCCCAAGTGTCCCCACTTCAGCATGCTTTGGTTTGCGTTGCAGGGCAATCTTGGTGTGAGTGAATTTGATTCTTTCTGGATGAAAACAGGTTGGAAGAGGTGCTCCAGAAGTGCACCAGACATGTACCACTCACTAATGGGCATTCAGTCCATGGCATCAGGTGTTTTAGTCATGGCTAGCTCTAGTTAGAAATGCAGTAGCTATGTTAGCTCAGAACCAACTTGTTTGTTTTACAAGTGCACTTGTCTTTGGCTGCATTACTTGCTGATGCAGATGTGGCCTGTGAACTTGGCTGTGAGTGCTGAGTTAGAGCCACTGGTAGTTTAATTTAAAGTGTTCTTTTTGTTCACAGGGAGTTCTTCACTAAGAAAGGAGATATCTGGTCTGGTTGGACACATTTTATAGGTTTGGGGGTTTTTTTGCAGAAAGTTTTTTGTCTTGCTGTTTCAAACCTCTTGTGTACACAAGTGTGGATGTTTGTTCCTGTAGTTGCTTACTTTCAAATATGAGCATTTTGTTGGAAATATGTGTGAGTATAATATATAGGAACATATATGAGTATATATATATATATATGAGAAATATGTGTGAGGAGATATTTCTGATACATTTTCTGATGGTCTACAGTAATTACATCCTGTAATTTCTTTTTCCCTGTTTCTGTATATATTTTTAAAAAATCATAAATACTTCGTGATTTATAGATATGAATGCTACTTTTGATGTTTAGTGACTTACCTGCATGTCTTGTTTCACATTTTTACCATCTGGATTTGGCCCAAGTATAGACAACTAGCTGATTCAGTTTATAAGGTTTAGGTTTTACATCTGTCTAGATGATACCAACAAAGCAATTTACAGTTTATCACAGTAAAAGTTATTTTGATTTGAATTTTTTGCTCTCAAGTTGAAAAAAGCACGGAATCACATTATGTCTAAGAATCCAGACATTCCTTTCCATGAAACTATCTAAAAATTCAATCCAAGTCCAGACTACTTAACTAAACAAGCAGACATTTGCCCATGTGTTAGTAAGTGCAAGTAGCATGTTCTGTGGTGAACTGGCTGGATTGGATCAACTAATAACTCTTCTTACTCCAAGAGACAATCAACTATACCAAATGTTGATTAACTACTGATCTGTTCTTTAAAGACGTCCAGAAATTGATGTTCCAGTACTTAACTGTCCTTAGGATCACAAAATGGTTTTTTCCAAGTGTTCAGTTTATATATTCTGTTTCTCAAATGCAGTTATACTTTCCATTTCTGCAGCAGCACGGAGAATAGTTGATTCTTTTCCTCTTAGAACACTGATGTGTATGTAATATACTGTTACAGGTGTTACTGTGCAGATATTTTTGGGAGTTTCTAAAATTTTTGATGACTTTGAAGGAGTTTTCAGTTGTTTTGGCTTTCTTGGCATAACATACTGTTGCAAACTTTCAGAGCAAGATAGCACAGTATTTTTGTGTCTTTAATAGCCTTTTATTCTTCTTACATTGTAGATGCTGGCATCACCATCAACATCAGGTCAGCTGTCTCAGTTTGGGGCAAGTTTATACGGGCAACAAAGTAAGAATTCTTTTTATTGGTTATATGTTTATTTTATGCTAAATATGTTACAGTTGCACTCTCTGTATAGAGAATATGCAGATGGCTTTGTTTTCTGATGATTGTAAAAATGACAGTATGTCCCCTTATGTTCAATTATTTTAATTTTTTTAAGATATATTTTTGCTTTGCTTAGTATGCATTTTTGCAGTGTTTAATGTGCAAAGTGTCATATACTGACACTGTATAACTGTTAAATATCCAGATATAACCAGGCTATAAAAAATGTCTGTGATTTAAGCATGATTCTCTGAAAGAAAACCTAAAGAAAGTGAACTGGGCCAAAATGAGCCTAGTTCAGAAAAATATGTAAAGAATTGAAGGAAATTATACCTTAAATATAACTGATATTTCATGCTCTGCTGGAGCATATTGAATCTTGCATATGTACTTGGCAACTTGCATTTGGCAAAGATTTGGCCAGTAAGATTATTGCCTTCTACACCACTGTTTTTTTCTTTCCTGTACCTTGGAAGTTTCATCTATATCTGCCAGTCCTGTGGACACTGTTGCAATAGAAGACCTATAGAGCAACAGTCACATGGAGTGCTAACTTACGGCCAGTGTTGAGAACTGAAGCTCCTTGTAACTGAGAGGTGCATTCAGACAGTGACACAGAATATCTGAGTTAGATACAGTTCCACAAGTAAAACTGGTTGTGAGCATCATCTCTCCTGTGTCACTGTGTGGTTTTGAATGTTTTCAACTGTTTTGCCAAGTGCTTCTGACTCGGATTCTATGAAAAGGTGTCTTCAGAGTAGTTGAGAGAGTCTGGACTTTTTGTCTGGACAAACTAAAAGCTAGATGCATGGCCTTCCCAATTTCTTTGAGCTTTCTTCAAATAGCTTCTTAAAAAATATAGTGGGCTTTCTTTTTTGTTGGTTTCTTTTTTGTTGTAGGGTTTGTTTACTTATCTCAGTGGCCATTGATGAGTGACTATGTAATATAAATTGGCATTTGATTATTCTACTGGGACTTATATGAGCAACTTCTAGCCAGTCCAAGAGTCCTGTTTGTGTCTTGTCTTTTGGGTCCTGATTCTGGCACAATTGAATCTTTCAAACTTAACTGTCTACAGATACTGAAATAGTTTATTCATTCTATTTGTCAGTTATTTGTTGTTTATTTTTAAGGTCAACTTTTTTCATCAACTTAGTTGTTCATAGAGTTGGTTGTGGTGCCTAGGATGTAATCTCTAACATGGAGGCATACATAGCCAAAAACTTAAAAGTAAATATTATCAGAAGTCAATTTCTACCAAATCTTGAGGAAAAGTAGCAAGAAACTTCTGTGTTGAAGTTCATGCTTATGATTAAAATACTTTTTTAGGAAAAACAAAGCTGATAATGGCTATGCACTTGTAGTGATTGGTACCTGTCAGTCATTAAGCAAGATGCCATGTTATAAAGTTAATGTAACTTAGACATAAAATTAGGAAGGAAGTTGGCCATTCATTGATCAACCTCTAGTATAGCCCATATAGATCTCTTGTCTCAATTAGAAAACTGGAAAAAGTAAGAAAAAAGTAGGGCATTTTCTCAGTGACTATTTCAATTGCCCCTCCTTGCCAGGAATATAGTTCTACTTTGCTGTAACATCCCTAATCATTAAAAATTCTAGTTTAAAGAAAGCCAACAAGAAGAAATAACCATCAGTGTAAAACTGGCTTTGCTAAAACAAATGCTTGCACAAAATTAACTTGAATGTTGTAATTGTGGTTTTTTGGTGTGCTGTATCTAGTTTAAAAGTGTATGTATTTTTTTGTACCATTTTATTTTTAAAATTCCACGTAATTGTTAATCAGTGTGAAATATTATTTATAATATATATTTATGCTCATTGTCATTATTCTGATGCAGTAAATTGCCAAAATATTTACAGTGAACACCTTGATATAATCAGCTTTTAATGAAGTGTTAGGATGCTTGTTATAGCAAGTTACACTAGCTCTTAATCTGAATGTATAGAGACAGATTTGAGTGTTATAAACACTTCGAGTTTTGTTGCAAACTTTTTGGATTGTAAATTGTAGGATAGGACACAGACACCAGTTCTTTAAGTGTGAGAGCTAAATGACTGGGAGGTTTCTTCAGACCTTGTCTTGATAATAATTTGAGCATATGCTATGTCTGTCTTTTGCATTCTTAGTATTTAATCACATTATACAATGGCATATTCAGCTCTTCTGCAGCGACGATCTACCATGGGAGAGTGCTGATACATCATAATTTTCTTTTGTTTGGTCTGCAAGATAAGGTTTTGAGTTCTGTGAGTCTACCTCAGCAGCCTTGTGCCAAAGCAATAGGAACTGTCACTTACAGTTATTGCATTTTATATGCTAAGTTTGTTCCTATTGCTATGCTGCACTAAATGACTTTTTTTTGTCTTTGAGCTTAATTCTGGAACTTCATAAACACAGAAAAGTGGTGTGAGAAAGATGAGGAACTTCATAAACCTTTTGGACATTTTGGGACAGGGCACTAACTGGTTATCTTCTACTCTTCTAAATTGAAGTAACTTATTTTTTTACCTTACTGAAAAAAGTGTGAAAAAAAGCTTGCATTATTCTGTCACACAGTTGTTTGTATAGAAAATACTTTTGATCACAATGTTAAAACTCTTCTGTATGTTTCTAAATGCAAATAGAGGGCATTTAAAATTCTGCTTGCTTTCTTTTCTCAAAAGGTCAAACTTGACTTGATCATGGACACTGAAGTACTGTTGCCATAAAGAAGCAACTTAAACTGTAGAGAGAATTGGCCTAAAATGTTGCTTTCGTTTTCCTGAAAACAATGTTACTGTTAAGTAAATCACTTTCTTTTTTTTATTAAAGATTTGCTTAATTTTTAGCAAGACAAATCGGTGTTCTAAATACTGGCCAAATATATATACCAGTTAACATATTTCTTGAGTGCAGTTGCTAATTTTCCCAAAATGCTGCCTTTTTATGAGATAATTTGTAGGTTTTCATGTCTCATAAAAAAACTCAAAACTCAACCCTTCATCTACAGTATACATCTCAAAGGAAACAAAATTTTGTTAGCGACTTCGAATACAGAAATTCCTCAAAGAGCCTGTCTAAGTTAAAGAGAAATGGGGCTGAATTTGATAATTAGACATCTACTATGCAAACAAGGACTTAGTTTTTGCACTGCACTTTCCTTCAGTCTTTACACTTTTTGGTACGTTGTCAGCATAAATTGTTTCCATCTACACCTGATGGAGAAGACTTTGTTCCTGATTGCTCTGTATCTCCACCCCTCTGAATTTTTTTTCAATAGGTGCACTAGGCCTTCCAATGAGGGGAATGAGCAACAATACCCCTCAGTTAAATCGCAGCTTATCACAAGGCACTCAGTTACCGAGCCACGTAACGCCAACAACAGGGGTACCAACAATGTCACTTCACACGCCTCCATCTCCGAGCAGGTATTTATTGACAGCCAATATTTCTGCGATTGTGTCTTTTTGCAGAGCTCTTGTTAAATGGTCTGCATATTTTGCCTCACCTACTTTACAGTCTGATAAAAAAGAAGAAAAGTAGTTTCTTATGGACCACTGCCTGTGTTAGGGAAATAATACAGTAAAATAGTAAGGATTTACTGTAAGACATTATTTGATTTTTGTATATAAAGGACAAATTGCTGGCAAATTCTGCTTCAGAATGTAAGAGGTTGTTATTTGATTGTTCAGGTAAATGTACAGTTAAAATTTTTATAGGATGCCATACACTGTGTAAGAATATTAAGATAGTGGGTCTGAAGCTCTCATTAAAAAAGGAGTTGTAACACCTTTTCGTATTTATAATATTTAAGTATTTATCTAAACTTGACCAAGGACTTGATTAGTATGTAAAGGGTCATCTGGTATTTCTGAAGAAATCCAGAACTGCATTAATTATAGAGAGTAATCCAAACATGCTGTTTGGTCACTAAGTGCAAATTAAATTGCAACAGCTCAGAGTCCATCCTACATTAGTAATACAAATGAGTAGCCAAATACTGTTGTACAGATTCATCTCTGTGGATGGTTTTTCTCTTTCAGGGGGATATTGCCTATGAATCCTAGGAATATGATGAACCACTCCCAGGTTGGTCAGGGCATTGGAATTCCCAGCAGGACAAACAGCATGAGCAGTTCAGGGTTAGGCAGCCCCAACAGAAGCTCTCCAAGCATAATATGTATGCCAAAGCAGCAACCCTCTCGACAACCTTTTACTGTGAACAGGTAAGGCTCTTTAGTTGGACCATCCCTGTAGAGCCATGTACATGCTAATCAGGAAATGTAATTTTTATCCATTAGAATAAATCTCAAAAACTGCTTCGTGTGTTCATTAGGCTTCAGCTGTGTTTTGGTGCTATGTTTATGCTTTCTTCATACTGATAAACTTGTAAGTACTGTCTTAGTTCTAATTATTTAATGTGTGTAGTCACAGCTTTGCATGGCTGGCTGCTTTGTTCCATGACCTCATTGATCGCTGTGCTCCCTGTTTTGTCCTTTTTCTCCCTTCAGGCCCCTCCTTAGGGGAGTCGCTCTTAGAGGAGCACAAACATGCTAATGCAGTCAGGTGCCATCTCTAACCCAATATAGTATTTTATAAAATAGATAAAGGAAGGTAAAAACTAATGTCACAGTTATCTAAATCTTAATCAGGCTACTTAGTTGTGTAGTTTCACACTGATATAGGCATACAGATGCTTTTCTCAACGATCACAGCACTAGCGATTCGGTGGTAGCAGTTTATGTTCTTGGAGTCTGAGAAGACTTTGTGTCTTGCCTCTGATTACACAGATTATGCCTTTTCTATCCTGTATAGTGTCAAGTAGAGGAGAGGATAATTTTAAAAGATAATATCATATTTTAAAGTGTTTTTGAAATGTGAGGTCTCAGAAGGTTGAAGTAGTAACATACTTAAAAACTCTACATGCAGAGGACAATAATATTGGATATTGATACATGTATAGAAATTATGTGTTTAAATTTCATTCAGCTGAGAGAAAATAATGAAATCCCTGTCCGTAGGAGCATTTGAATTAAAATCCTCATCTTTCACTGTTTCATTGTATATCTCACTTTCAAGAAACTACGGTTTTTACAAATTGAAAAGGAAATATCTCTGGAACAATGACAGGTTCTTATTCTACAGTTTATTAGGCTACAGAAGTATAGTAGTAGTACAATATCCAATTGCTAATAGATATATTTAGCAAAATTTTGAAATCATTATTGGGAAAAAGTTTATGGTGTTTGCTTGTCAGGTGCATGAATTAGGTGACTTCCAAGAAGTGTTTTCTGAATAGTTGCTTAGTTGGAGCATCAAAAATTTTTAGGTTAGGTTTTTGAACATGAAGCAATTAAGGGTATTTCAAATTAGAGTGAAATGCTTCAGATTTGTAACTGTGTAAAAAGTTGGTGTGATTTCCACTAGGAAAGCGTTTCTTTCTTTTTTTTTTTAATGGAAATTTCTATAATATCAGCTTTCATCCTGTTACGGGGGAAAAGTGAATCTCGTGATTCCCCACAGGGCAGACATTCAGAATTTTACTCAGCTGGGGGCCTACCTTTGAGCTTCTCAACATCTCCAGCTCTCATGGAATGAAACAGATTATTTGTGGGGTTGTCTTTCCAACCACACTAGACCTATATGATATTTAGATGTTTTCAGGTATTTTTACCTGACTGTATGAAACTTCAACTTGTGTCCTCTTATGACAGAGACTATCGCTATGCTCGTAGTAATGTCGTGTGTATCTGGTGGTGATTGCACACCTTAATCGTTCAGATTATGAATGAGTCGTGACAAACTCGATCACTTTCATGATCCAGCTTCCCACCTGCAAATGAATGAATTACAGTCTGACTTTTAACTACTGCATTTACTGCTGCTTCATTTTTCTGTATGAAATTACTGAGTAACGATTGTGTTTGTCATAACCTCTTGGTTGACAGATATCTTAAGACATGGTGGCTATTAAAAAACGGAGCTATTTTGAAGTCATTCTAGTTGACTTGATTGACTCTGCTGCTTAGAGTTTTCAGAAGTATAAAGGAAAATAATTAAAATCTGAGTTTAGGCTAATATGGGTTACTTAAGCTTGAAATAATTTAAATGTCCTAGGGGGTTTTTTTGCCCCCTTAATACCTTCCACTGGAAATTAAAACGTACGTATACCCTTTTGTCTGACTTCCTGAAATTTTTTTCACAGTATGTCTGGATTTGGGATGAACAGAAATCAGGCATTTGGAATGAATAACTCCTTATCAAGTAACATTTTTAATGGAACGGGTGAGTTTACTCTGTTTAATGTTGATCTTAAACTACAGTAGAGATTTTTTTTTTACTAAATAAGTCTCATTGAAAAAAACTTTGTTCTGTTGGAGTGCAACTTTCTTATAATTTTCAGTTGTTCCATAGAAATGCTGCTCCAAGAGCAGCGCTAGCAAATTGTTACTACTTCATAGCAGTGGATTTTAAAACTTTTGAAGACAAAGTACTCTGTAGTATACTCGCTGTACTTCACGTGGTTATAGATTATACCTCGTTGGTTAGAAATGCAGAATAGCTCATGGAATTGATAAGGACATCAGAGAAGAAAAGATTTATCCATTTTCTGTGAAAACATTAGATACATAAAACCAGTGGAAAAGCATTTTTTTTTTTTTTGAAATCTCAAGCTCCTTTTGAACAGCTGGCTTATGTATTCCTTTCAGTCAGTTGTTTCAGTTGTGATTTTTCTCTGTGATTTTTCTCTGGGTACTACTTCTTCACCTGAATTTAATGAACTAGAGAGTGGAAAATATCCTTGTGCAGAAATGCCTTAGGTTCATGTGTGCTGATGTTTCTGTAGGTGGTTGCATATATGAAGCAACCTGAGGTGCTGGTGACATCACGAGAGTGGAAGGATTTGGGCATTCCCTAGGACATTGTGACATTTTTGTAGAGCTGCAGCTCTGGCCTCACCCATGTAGTATTTTCTGCTGCAAATGAAAAAGTGTTCCCATGTAACTTGCACTGCATTGGCTCTTCAGCTGCTTCAGCTTTGTCTTAATTTGTCTAAGGACAATAGAGCTCTTTGATGCTGCTGCTAATATGGGTTATTCTCTCAAATTTCTTCTTGATAGCTCTTCAAATTTAAAACAGGCCACCTATCCTAGTACTGTAATTTTGATCGTCTGCCTGTATTTTACGTGTGCAATCTTTAATTCAAAAGGAGTAGACCTTGTTACTAAATGCTGTTGACTAGCTATTATTTAAAAGCAAACCTCAAACATCTTGGTGCTCTTTAGGCAAGTCTTGTAACACAAAGGCTGTAGTTATTTGTGATAATAATAGTACAAGAAAAAAGACTAAGTTAAAGAAGACATGTCCTACATTTATCTTGCACATAATGAAGTCTTTGAGCAAAGTATGTAAGCAAATTAAAAATATCTGTTTTTATTGTAGATGGAAGTGAAAATGTGACAGGACTGGACCTCTCAGATTTTCCAGCACTAGCAGACAGAAACAGAAGGGAAGGAAGTGGCAATCCAACTCCATTAATAAACCCTTTAGCTGGAAGGGCACCCTATGGTAAGACTATACTGAAAGCTCTTTGAATGAAATAGGTATTTGCTTAATTCAGTTTTTGCTGTTCATAAGACAATAGGTAGTCTTTTCAAAAATGCCAGATGTGTGAGCTCCTAAGACTCATTTAAAAAAAGAAATAATTAATATTACAGTGATTGGAGACCTCTCGTTGTAAGTATCAGAATTCATACTTTCTAGTTTTACTGTCAATAGAGATTGTTGGGTGTTTTGGTCTGTCCGGTATGATCACTCTGAGGCTGCTCGCTCGAGGTATTTCTTAGGTAACAGGTTTTATTCAAATTGCAAGAGCTGTTGATGTCTGAGTAATAAGTTACAGGAATAGTATTTGAATAGTAGAGATGTTACTGTGTAAAAAGTCAGCAGTGGTAAACATACAGTATATTTTTGCTGTTTATTAATAGTATTTGCTGCAGTACTGTTCACCGTCACTCTTATGACAAACATCAAATTTCAAAAAAAATAACCTGTAAGCATCAACTATTATCAGTCAGATTCCAAGTAGGTATCTTATATAGTTCTTACTGAACAACTTAAAAACAATAAAAGGAGAAAACTTTAGGTGGATACAAATCTTATTAATTGGGTCTTGGAAAAAATTCAGGTAAGCTTAGTGTGAGGCACAAAACTTTTTTTTTGTTACTACTTTAGTAGATTTTGTCATGCATGTTGCATCAGCTACTCTGAAAAGTTGCTTTTATAACCTATTTTTAGGATACTTGTCAAATTTTTAACCAAAAATAACTTAGTGTTTTCTAACTATAAAAGCTGGTGTTTTTCAGAGATAGCTCAAACTGTGGTTGGAGATAATATATACCACATTATCAACAGAAAGTAGCCTCATGGATTTGGCATAACCAGGCCCTCTGTGTAAGATAACTGTGAGAAAGAACCAAACAAGTTAAACTTGCCTGTGCAAACACAGGGAAAAGTCACTTCCCCAAACAAAGACACTCAAAACTCAGACCAAGAGTGGAGACCTAATACAGCTTGCATGAAATTTTGTCCATTGTAGAATCATAGAATGGCTTGGTTTGGAAGGGACCTTAAAGGTCATCTAGTTCCAACTCTGAAAGAAAAGACATTATATGAAAAAATGATAGAAGGTGGGAGGGAGATCCACTTCCAGATGTACTTCCAGCATGGATCTGGAGTTCAGCGCTCGACAGCACTGCAGCATAAAAAAATCCCCTGTAATTGCTCTCATGCTTACACCATTTCCCCATTTTGGTGCTAGCATAGCCGTTTGCACAACTGTATGGTGAACCACGAAAGAAAGTTCTCTGTTTGAAGAGTTATCTTGAGCTGCTTAACGCAGGGGATGCATATGGAGGTAGAAACAATCCAGAAAAGGAGATGTGAGATGCACTGGATGCTGTCTTCCAAGACAAAAATGGAGAGCAGTTTTGGTTGTGGACAAGAAAAGAAGGTTTGAAACGGAGCAGAGACATACTTTCTTCATGCTTGGTTATTCAGGAAAATTATACTTCAAATAACTTTTAGATAGAATAAAAATATTCATTAAAGTTAATTCATTTTCTGGTTTATTTATCCAGTGGAAGACATTGTAATAACTCTGGATGAAAAGGCTGGACAGCAGAAACAAGATTAACTCAGTGTTGTTCTTTTTTTTTTAAATAAAGGAACTTTGACCTCTAACTTCAAAATAGTCATATATAGTCATCTGCTGAACCATTTTAGATCCTATACATCTACTAAGAACCTTTGAAAAATAGGCCCTAGACTTCCTTCTGTTTTCTGTTCCTCTGTTGCAGTGTTCTTTGCAACCAAATCACTGTATTACTTCTCTGTGTCTAGAAAAGTCTATTTGCTCTTGGGTGCATCATGTGGGAACTTGGTTTGGTTTGGTTTGAACTGGCATAAAGAAGAAAAAAAACAAACCACATTGCCTTTTTGCTTTTCAGTAGTAAGAATCCAAATTCCATTGTGACTGGCCTGCTCTTTTGAAATTAGGGTCAGAGCACTGAGAGTTGCAGGCTAAATGTTCTCAGTTTTCATGCTGAAAGTAGTTGTTGTTCTTACGTCACAGGCAAGTATTTAATTCGTGACATGTTCTGTTGCAAGTTAGCTGGGTGTACTTTGAGAATACATGCTTCTGAAGAGATTATGCTACAAAATTCTTCATGCAATTAGGGGATGTAGGAAAAACATATTATACTCTTAAAAGAGTACATCCTTCATCAGTGGATTTACCTGACTACAGCTTTAATAATGCCTGTAAAGATTATTTGATTATTTAGATGTGCAAAACAAGGTGGCAGTGGATGTATTTGAATTTAACCCATAGTGTTTCTCAGCTCACACTTGAATAAAAGGCTTTAGTCTAATGTGTGAGGATGTTTTGAATGAATATGCTTTGTTTTGCTTTACCTGGTTTTTTAAAAGTCATCGCTTTACAGCTTGAGCATAGTGAAAATGGACAGATCAGCAGCAGAAGTCTTTACTTAGTGGTTGTTTAATGTTATTCCTGCTTGCATTTTGATGATAGTTGGAATGGTAACAAAACCAGCAAGTGAGCAGTCCCAGGACTTTTCAATACACAATGAAGATTTTCCAGCATTACCAGGCTCCAGCTACAAAGACCCAACATCAAGTAATGATGACAATAAATCTGTAAGTAAACTCTTAATCTTCTCTGTTTTAGTCTTCATACTTCTTTTGATGATTATATCTTAAAATGGGTAGTGACTATATCTGTAATACAGGATTTTCAAATTTGCCTCTCTAAATTGGTGAGAGATTTAGCATAAGCAGCATGGAATTTCTCAGGAAGCTTTTTTGTCCAAACAGTCACTGTGACCCTGCTTGGACACCTCAAAATTTATTTTTGAGAATTGGTATATATTTCTCAAGTTTGCAATTCATAATTTCTTTTTCTGTCAGTTGCAGCTCATTTTTTGCTGTTGATGCCTCTCATCAGTAGTAGTAATTTACACATTATAACTTCTTTCTTCAAATTTGTCAAATCTTTTGCAAGTTAGGTGGTACAATATCAATTCAAGGTAAAATTCTTATATGCAGATGTGAAATCAAAGGGAACAAGCTCTTTTAATAGAGATCATTCATGGCTATATTGTAGACTAGTGGGATATATTGTATCTTAAGTAATGGTATAATTATAATGAGTTAGGTGTGTAGCTTAGTTCTTAAAATTATGGGCTTTTCTTCATTGTTTGAAAGATTTGTAATAAAAATTGCTATTTTATTGTAAATGAAACATGAACAAAATGTGGATGACAGAGGACAGTTTTTCCACAGTTTTTGACAAAATGTTCTAGTTTCTGATTGTTTCATTCTAATTTCAAAAAATGTGTTAATGAGGGTGGCATAAATACTGATGAATAAATAGTAGACGTGACTAATAACTCATGTGAGAACTAAAAAATGCAACTGTTCAAAAAAAGGGGCAGTAAGAAGCCCGGGCCCCAAATGTTGTGGCCAATTTTGTTGTGAGGAAGATGTTCTGATACAGTTAGCATTGAGTACAGTAAGGAGAGAGGGAGTAAATGCGATTGTGTGACTGTAAACTTGTTCTAAAGATTAATAAAGAGTGAGAAATAATGGATATGGCAGATTCTTTTGTCAGCATTTGAGTACCTAGAGCACAGTCAGTTTTCTTGCCAGACACAGTGTTTACATGTCTTTCCTGATAGTTGCAAATATGCTTACTGTATGTTGCTTGCACCTGAAATTGGCTTATTATCTGTTGCTATGTCATGGAGTGTTATGAAGGAAGACTGGGGGGAAAAGTACACGATGTGGGTGAGTCCAAAAGAAACTCTAGTCACAGGCACTTGGGAGACCCAAATCAGGTGTAAAATACTTCCTTATCCTTTTAAGCTGCAAACTCTTAACCTGTTAATAGCACTTACTGTATGGTGGGTATGCTTTAGGAAGTGCTAAACACTACATAAGGTTTGTCAGCAGAACTCAAGAGCTTCAGCTTGGAGCCATTTATTAGAGTGACCTGAGGTACTGGCTTAGAGTGCTTGACTGAAAGATATGATCTGTGAGGTTTTGCATTTTGGTTTGTTTTCATCATACCAACTCTGCAAATTATTTTTAATAGAATTTGAGTACATCAGGCAAAACATCATCCAGCACAGATGGGCCCAAGTTTCCTGGAGATAAAAGTTCAACTACGCAAAACAACAACCAGCAGAAAAAAGGGATCCAGGTGTTACCTGATGGTACGTGTCATTCCACTTTTTCTGCTTTAAAAGTTTTGACAGTCTTTTAGATCCCCTTGTCGATTTCTCCACTTCTTAAAAGGAGAAAATTAATTTGTTCTTCTTGCCCAGGTCGGGTTACCAACATTCCTCAAGGGATGGTGACGGACCAGTTTGGAATGATTGGCTTGTTAACATTCATCAGGGCAGCAGAAACAGATCCAGGAATGGTACATCTTGCATTAGGAAGTGATTTAACAACACTAGGTCTCAATCTGAACTCTCCTGAGTAAGTTTCTGGTTTTTAATACTGCCTTCAGTTTTGGTTTTGTTATGCTGTCATTCATAGTACATTCACTTAGCTCACTTGACTATCAAACCCACAAGGTATTTTGCCAAATAAAATTTGAAAATGTAATGATGGTAAAATAAAATTTTTGTAAAGAAGAGAATTGTGCTTCAAGGCATGCTGAAATCCTGTTATGCAAGCTTTCTATAAACCTAATGGCTTTGCTTATTCTCCTAACTTCTTTAGGACTTTCTTCAAGGAATTGACAGCATATTGTTTATAAATGTCATGTATACATTACTTTTCAAATATTAATATATCCTGGGGATATCTACACTTAATTCTCAGCAATCCAGGGGATAAATTTGATTTAGTGTAATAATGAACAGAGCACGTGCAGTGTTACACTGCACAGAAGATAAATGTAAATGAAAATGTAGTTTTATAGTTAACTTCTAGTTAGTCAGTTCACCTAGGTGAACTAGTTTAGTCATCTAGGTTTGCTATAGAGGCAGTGGGGAGAAAAGCAGTTAGTGACTGCACTAATGGTAAGAGAAGTGCATAAGACAGGTGAGATGAATAACCAACCAACCCAGGGTGCCTCTCTTTCTCCACTAGTTACAGAAGGAACTTAGTGCAGTTTGAACAAGACTGGTGTCTTCTAGGAACTGTAATTGTGAGAGAAATTTAATTTCTGGTGCTCTGACTTTCAGCTGACAGTCTCACACCATTGTATTCCAGCAGAGATTTACATAGCATTAGCCTTATAGACAGAGTAATATACGTATTTTAAGGTTTGCACATACTGTATTAAAAAAACAAAGACCAGACACCATACGTGCCCAGTTTCCATCTTTCACAAATTTATATGGAGCTGCATATAATCATGGAAACTTAATGAATGTGGATATAAAGCACAGGAGAAATAGTTCTTTATTTTTTAGCAACTGTGCTGTAAATAGCTGGATTTTTAACATTCTTAATATCTAATTACTGTATAGCATATTTAGGTTCTTGAATGGAGAGCATAGAGTTAATGTTTAATCCAGACAGTTCTGTATTATAAGTTGGTTTTACTTTGTGCTACAGAAAAGCTTTGCAAACAGCCCATGCAGTCCTCCGTGTCTGGCCTGCCATCTTGCCTTATGTTAAACGTTCTTTGCTCTGTGAATTGTTGTTTGAAAAACTAAAAACAGTTCACATATGAAAAGACAAATTTTTCTGCCCTGTGAGGTACTTATGATGGTAAAAAATACCTGTCTGACTTGGAAACACAACAAAATAAGTGTGCTTTTGGAAACAAAATTTAAGAATTCTGTGTGTATTTCTAGTGGTTTAAATTAACTCTCTAATTCCTGTTCAGAAGAAGAGTAAAATCTTTACTGGTTAGTTTTAAAAAAACAACCTTCCAATATGAGCTTCTCCTCCCCTTTGAAACCATAGGCTAATAAATCAGAACACACCAGGCTTGTGACAGCTGCTCCTAGTCAAATTGAAACCCTGTATAATATTGGATACCTGAAAAAGGGATCTCTGACACTTAAGTTTCCTAAGAAGGAAAGATAAAGGAAATCTTGACCCTGTAGTTTCCCATGGCAGTTTAAATGCAACCTTACTCTGAATATTAAAAAGAAAATTAATAAATATAACTGTTTTAGGAAATTTTCCTCCTTTTTTTCTCACCCCAGCTAGTGATTTGGTTGTGTGATAGTTTTTAGGTTTTCAGGGTTGTTTATGGAGCCTTTTTTTTTTTTTAAGTTGGTTGTTTTGGGGTTTAATTTTTATAAATTTATGCTTTTCTTTTTCTTCAGAAATCTTTATCCCAAATTTGCATCCCCCTGGGCATCATCACCTTGTCGACCTCAAGACATAGGTAAGAGAGAAATAACTATTTAAATCAGAATTAATATTTGCAAACTACATTCATTTACATGTCTTAATAGTTGCATCAATTCCGATTCTTTTTTAGACTTCCATGTTCCATCTGAATACTTAACTAACATTCACATTAGGGATAAGGTGAGTACATGTGTCTATGTGTGTGTATGTGTGCATTTTTTGTTACTTTATTACCAGAAATTTTCTAAATTTTCTTTCAGAGAGGTAATGTTTGAAATCAGTGCATTTTATGGATCTCCTCAGTCTTTCTAGGAGCAGTGGTGTGTTAACAGGCTGATTGGACACATCAAGCACCCATTATACCTTACAAAAAGAGAATGGGCATGCAAAAGAATAGCAAAAGAGCACAGTATGTTTTTAAGAGTTTGCCCTTCTCCCGAAGGTTAGGATTCTTACAGTGTTATTCAAATGCCAAATTAATTAAATGGAGATATTTCTTCTTGAGATGAGTTCAAAATTGTGGTTCTCACATTTATCTGTTCATTCTGTATCTACATGAATAGGGATTTTTTGATATATATTTTCTTTCAACTGTTGTGGTTCCCTAAGAGGGATCATTGAAAAATAGTGAAAGAAGTTTTAGTAATATTGCTTAATAGAGTGTGAAGTGAGCAAATACATGCAGAAGTTGTTCTGTTGGGTTTTTTCAAACAAAATAAGTAGGTGAGGATACACACATACAGGGAGAAAATTCTGTCTTGCTGATTTGTTACATCTGTTTATTTTTCTGTTGTATCCTTTAAGTTGGAAAGGTTAACTAAAAGTGAAGAAAAATTGATTGTTTTAGTAATTATTACTCTTGTTATATTAGAGTATCATTTTCAACACACTTAGGATGGAAGCACATTCTGGATGTATCCTTGTGTTATTTAAGTGGGATAGTATGTTTTAAAACATTTATCTATTGTGATTTTTCATCCTCATTTTCTTCAATCTTTTGCAGCTGGCTGCAATAAAACTTGGCCGATATGGAGAAGATCTCCTGTTTTATCTCTATTACATGAATGGAGGAGATGTATTACAGCTATTAGCAGCAGTAGAGCTGTACGTTCAAACTATTTTGTCAGTCTTATATGAGTTAATCTATTGCAGTAATGAAGTAGTAGATGTAAAAAAAAAAAAAAAAAAAAAAAAAATCACACCCCAACAAGTTAGACATTGAAAGAAAGAAGCTTAGTCATCTTGAACTGGAAACCTTTTTTTTAAAATACCTCCTCCGACCTTGTTTTCATATGGGTTTTTTTCATTCAGATAGTGGAAATCAAAAGCCTGTCCCATGTATTTTGCATTATGAAGCACTGTGAAAAAATGGCAAGTGCCAATCATTATTAAATGTGTAACTTACCTATCTTCAGCAAAACAAAAACCAGTAGATACTCCTAAAAAGAGTTTGTTGTTTGAAACTATCAGACTTCTTAAAGTTTCATATGTGTTTAGTTTGAGGTGTAATAATTTTATGGAAGAGGTATGAAATCACAGGTATAATAACAACGTCATAGAAATCTTGTATTGGATTTGAATGCAATGCACAATATTGATTGAAACCTTTAAAATTAGTTTATTATGTCAATTTCAGATAACTAACACTAAAAATTATTTTTCCTTCCTATTGAAAATGAAAGATTTAACCGAGATTGGAGATACCACAAAGAAGAACGAGTATGGATCACCAGGGCACCGGGCATGGAGCCAACAATGAAAACCAATACGTACGAGAGGGGAACATATTACTTCTTTGACTGTCTTAACTGGAGGAAAGTAGCTAAGGTATCTCTTTTCCCTTGTGCAGATGTTTTAAATCTGTCAACCATGTATTTTTAGAAAGACAAAACACAACTTTCTCCACAAAAATCTCAAACTTTTTAACTTCCTGTTGTTCATGATCCTAATATCTGATGTGTGAGGGAATAAAGGTTGCCTAAAACACTGGCTTGCTTGTGCAAAATAAGAAGCTGTCTCTCTTTTTTTTCCAGTTTTCTTTGGGAGGTAGAAGGACATAGAACCTCTCTTATGAGTTTTGTTACAATTGAAAGCTTTTTCCATGTACACAGTTATAGAATGGAAAGCATTATTTGGCATTTTAAAAATTGTGCTTATGAACACTTTATTATTGCTTTGGAAATTTAAATAGGATGCTACCACACCTTACTTTGGAATTAATAATGGATGTAGAACAGGTGTGGGAAACGTTTTTTTTTGTTTTTGGGTGCTGTCTCTCCTTGACCATACTTCAGGACGTCCATGCTGTTGTCTAACATCAGAGTTCTTTGAAATAATAACTTCTTTTAAGGGGGAGGCATATTTTCATGATGCTTGTTTTCTATATTGTAGACCAAAGCATTAAAAAAATCAGAAAGCTACAGCTTTTTCCATTCCCAGCTCTCATAATCTATTTATCCCATTCTGTCCATGAATATTCTCAGTAATGTTCTGTGTCAGACCATCTGTAGGTACAGTATCACATCTAACAGATCAGATCAGACCAACTCAACAGATGTAATTCCAGCATGTTGGAACTATATTCTGTGGTTCCACATGCTTAGGTATTTCATAAAATCAGAAATCTTTTCACCTGCAGCATAACTTATGAATTGTTTGCTGAAAAGCTGTGAACAAGTTGTATTTATACACTTGGAGATTATGAAACATTGCTTTAAATAGTTACATATATGTGTTGATGTGTTTTTAAACATCTGTTTTAAAGAGAATAAAGTTGAGTGTTCTTCTCTCTGTGTATTTGCCATCATCTTGACATTAACTAGATATAATTCAATTTTTTTCTCTCCCCCCCCCCCCAAATTTGTTTAGTTTGTGCAAGCTCCCCTCAGAAATCAACATTTTTAGTTGCTCTAAAGGATATGGGAGGTTCTTCAGTCCAATTGCATGTGTGACTCCTTGTCTCTTCTGCCTTTCTGCTGCCATAAGAAAACCTTTGTAACTGAAGATTTTAATGGCAAGCCCTAGCTGTATGTTTTTTTTAAGTGCAAGGTAATTCCAAAACTTTTAAGCAAAAGCATCACTCCCCTCAAACGAAAACACGAACAAAATGAAAGTTTTTGTTTCTACTCAAATTGTTATTTGATGCTTGGTATACTTCCTTAGGTTCCCCAAGATGCTATTTAAAGCTATTTTATTATTACATAAGATCATCAGAGGGGAAGTAATTACCTTTTGAAAGGATAGCTTTCTTTTTTGGAGTCACCTGAATATATTCCACTTATTTATGAGCATTAAGAGCCTCATGTAGGTTCATATATCAATGGAATTGCGTTTTTAGCCTGCATGGAAACACAACATTTCTTTTACTAGGAGGAAGTGGTGCCCATTGTATAAGAAAAGTAACCTTTTCAGTGTCTGTTCTTTTCCTGCCTGTTCTAAATGTATAAATCTGCTACTTGATGCTTTAGCATTACTTTTGAAGATAGTATTGTCTCTATTTGGAATCCCGAGTGCTGTGCTGAATCTCAGCATCCAGTCCTTAAGTGATGCACACTACATCCTTCTTTTAGCATTCCTGGAGACACTGTGCTGAAAGAGAGATGGGAATCACTGCTGTTCTATGAATGGTTTTCCCCAAGGTCTACATAGTTTCTCTTCTCTTTATTTGCATGCTGAAAATAATTCCCCCGACATCAAGAAGCTGTTGATAGCTAGTAAGGCAGAGAGAGAATTTTCTAAAATTTTGCACCTGCAGTGGTAATTTAACAAGGAACATGATTATTTTATTTATTCCACCCCCAATGTCCATAGGATGCAATAATGTCTTTTCTTTTAGGCTGGCATATTCCTTAATGTAAAAATTTGAACTGGAATATTATTTTGAAATTTTTATTTAACTTTGATTTGTTTTGCACGTGATTATGTGCAAAATACAGCAGACAGATTGAGTATTGATCACAGGAAGGCAGAGAATGATTTTGGGAAAATTGTGGGGTTTTGTTACATGGAAAAGGAATTGCATACTAGAAGTAATTCTGTGACATTTCCATCTGTGATAAATAAATAAGAACTTAGATGTACGTCAAGTGTGATATTAACGTTCAGTGGTAATTTTGTTACCTCTGGTATTAATTTCTGGAATTTGAAGAAGACTAATGTAGATTACCATAACGAGAACAGCAGTATTTAATAACTGTGTTGCTTTGAATACAAAGAAAAGTATGGCTAAGTAATTTTTTTCTAACAAACACAGGAGTAATTAATAAATGTTTCAGGAAGTGAAACCTATAAGGAGCTGGAGAAGAAAAAAAGAATTATGATAAATTGCAGTCTCTTACTGTAACTGTTATTAGTGAAGGCTGGGAATATCGGTTCCTTAGAAGTCCACCATAGTACTTACTGCTTAGGAGTTCCATTAGTCCTTTGAAGCAGTCAGACAGGAATAATTTCTGGTAAATTCTGTCTCTTTTTTGTGCATGTTCAATTGTTTTTCAAGGTGCTTTATAAATTTGTCTGTTGTTCCAGTGTATATGCTCAAATATAGGGCAGCACATTTTCTAATGTATTGTACTTGGCAGACATTGCTTGCAGACATTTGCAGACCTGCATTATGAGCTTATGTATTTATTGTCCCCATTTTAAATTACGGTGCAGTATGATAGATACAGTGAAATACAGCCGTTTAGATAATGTGACTAAATTGTAGGACTAAGTTTGTAAAATCATAACCCACTCATGATTTAATAGATTTTTTGATAGTGTCCTACATTGATTTAACAAAAGTAAAGAAGGACGAACGAATTCTTTCAAGAAAACATCAAATATATTTATCTTTTTTATTAAACTATAGGCTCTATTTTTATATACCTAGTCGATAATAAACTGAAGAAGGAAATGCAGTAAAGTAGCTGAGTAATAAGAATTCCTAAACTGTTAGGAAATAAAATCAAATGGATTCTGTTTTGACATATTGGTATTAAATAGTGAAGAAAAAATAAATGACAATAAACTTCAAATTCACCTTAAATGCAAACTAAAATGCAGGAGAATCTGATTATAGATATGTCTGTATATGGTTTTCATCCTAGGGCACATGGAAACATCCTAGGGCACATGGGCACTGAGGTTAAAGACACTGATTTTTTCACTTAGGTTGTGGCTATAGTTTGCTGCTGTTGAGGAGATATGAGAAGGGAAGTAGGTATGACACCAGAAGTGCTTTCGACAATTGCACATTTACTGAAATCCTGATTTAAGTTGTCTGAAGTAAGCTATCTAGAGTTTCTCCTTCTTGCTTTTCAGTAAGGAGACTTGATCTGTTTAAGGAGCAAAATTATAAGACCTTTTTACTTTGATTTTATAGTTACAGAACATGGAATCTTTATGGGACAGAAAGTTCAGAAAGTTAGATTTGCAAGTGTTTATTTACTTGTCAGGGTTGCTGTCTATGTTAAATTACTCCTTATCCTCTTAAGATCAATATTAATTGAAGTAGTTTCATAATTACTAGAAAATTAATTTCTTATTCTAATAGAGATGTGCCATAGCATTTCAGTTCAGCCCCTAATTTTAATTAGAGTCTTTGCATCCATCTTTAAGTCAGTATAAATGCTACTTTTAAGTTGCATTTGGAATTCTTGAGCTAGCTGTGAGATTTCTACCCTCTGCTCTGATGGATTTACACAGTCCAGAATATTTATCCTCAGGGACACTACCTATTCTGCTAACTTTTTTGTTTTGTTGTACTCTATTAATGCTTAAGATCATTCTAAGCAATCCTCTTCTGTCTTAAGTATCCTGTTTGTACATGTGCGGGCTGATGTAACTTTACCATCAAAGCAAGTTCCTAGGATGATGTGAGAGGTGGTTATTTTCTTTGCATAGAACAATTTATTTAGTGTCACACGTGTGCTATAAGTTTTCACACACATTTAGTATTTATTATTCCTGGTTAATAAACACTATCTAAGTTTTAATAATTACCTCTGTGTGGAAAATAAAACAATTTAACGCATTTATCAATGGATAAATGGATTTTTTTTACGTTTTGTTTGTATCTGTTTATATTAAAACGTATCTGCTGTTGACATCCTGAACGACAGTGGCAAAAACAAAACCATAAAGTATACCTGTAATAAAAGTATTTTCCTATATGTAATAAATAATTGCCTTTTAGTTTTCAAAAATTCTCGGTCAATGAGTTCTCTTTTTTGTTTTGTCAAATAAAACTTTAGGTGTTCTTACACACTGCTGAATATTGAATTTGAGAATTGCTGATACTGCAGTGCAAATCAAAAAGGGTGTTTTAAGCCTGTTTATTTTAGCAATCGATGACAGTTTGAAGTGTGAACTCACATGCTTCTAAAGAAAATTTGGTAGGGAATCATACTCCTCCTTCTGAATGAGGGACATCAATCTGTGGGACAAAGGATTGCTCAAGCTACTGAGCATTTATTCCACACCCACCTTGCTTGCAGCTACCACTGCCAATAGAGGCTCACAACAGCTTTGGATTTGGAAAACCCTTCTTTAGGATACTGATACTTACTATATCTTACTAGTCTCATTAGCAGTTTTGCATGGGTAATTTTGAAGGCATTTCAGACAGAGCTTGTGGAGGTTCAGTTATCTGATTGAAGCTGACCATAGATTGATAGTAATCTGTAGGCCTTTCCATGATTATGTGCAAGATAGAAACTTTGACAACTGTGAATGGGAGAGAAAGCTTGAGTAGTATCTTTTCTATTATAAAATGGCTGCAGAATTACTGAAGATCATAGAATCACAGAATAGTTTGGATTGGAAGGGACCTTAAAGTTCCAACCCCTCTGCTGTGGGCAGGGACACTTTCCACTAGACCAGGTTACTCAGAGCCTCATCCAACCTGGCTTTGAACACTTCCAGGGATGGGACGTCCACAACCTGTATGAACAACCTGTTCTAGTGCCTCACCACCTTTACAGTAAAGAATTTATTCCTAATAGCTAATCTAAATCCTACCATTCTTGATCTTAATGCCATTCCCCTTTCTCCTATACCTACATGCCCATGCAAAAAGTCTCTCTCCAGCCTTCCTGTTGGCCCCATAAGATCCACACAACCTATTCTAGCCCAGCCTAATCTAGGCTATCTAGCCTTTGACGCTAAAATACATACACAGATTTCTACACCTTCATCTTGCTTCTGACCCAAGGAGGGAGCAGGCATCTATTCAGTCTCAGCACATGTATGTATCTGCACAAAAAGAGAACACACACAATGTGGCATGCAGTTTTAATTAGGAATGCCAAAAGCAATGCACTTCTGTATATATTACCTAAAAGGTTAAAAAAACCCAAACCCATCACCCAAATAAATAAATAAATAACTCCAAAAAAACCCAACCAAACAAAAAACCCCTAAAAACTTTTTGGAGTAGAGAGCAGGGAACCAACATTTCAGTGCAGATGGTTGTAACCTTACATAGATATTGCTATGGTTTTCCAGTTTTAGGGACAGTATTCTCAAGGGAATACAGAATGCTTCACATTTACCTCCACTTTCTTTTTCTACCATGCTGAATGTTCTTTTTATGCTAAATGGACCTTGTCTGCGAGTTGGAGTTTCTAGATTTTATTTCTGTTGTTGAATTGACTTGGTCCTTAATTTAATTTGTACTGAAATATTATACTATTTAATCACTTCAGAGAGTGTTCTAAAATAATCTGTCATTACTCTCAGTATTTTCATCTGTATATAAAAATAGTGGGGCAAGTTTGCTCTGCAGATAGAGATGATATCCTGCTGAGATTCTCCACCGATTTAGGCAAAATAAATTAACTGCGCATGTCCAAGGTAACTTTTGTTGAATTACCAAGCACTACCATTAAAGAGCAGTTCTGAAATTTCTGCTTACCCTATTTCTTGAATGAAAATGAAATAGAGATGAGACATAATTACGCTGCTGAAAGTATCTGAAAAATACAAGACTTCAGGTTTGCTGAGTCCGGAGCTTAGATATGAGTATGAAACATGGTGAAATATTTTGATAAATTCTGGCTTAAGTAGGTCTCAGTACTTTGTGTCTATAACATTTTAGATAGTGTTCCCAAAGGAGAAACTTAGCTAGTTTAACTCACGATTTCACAGAATTACAGAACCATTTAGGTTGGAAAAGACCTCTTTGAATCAAATCCAACCTTTGACTGATCACCACTATGTCAGCTAGACCATGGCACATGCAGTTGTTTCTTGAGCACCTTTAGGGGTGGTGACTCCACCACCTCCATGGGCAATCCATTCCAGTGCTTAACATCCCTTTCCCAATATCCAACCTGAACCATCCCTGGCACAGCTTGAGGCCATTTGGTCTGGTAGTATGACACAAACTATTCCTAAACTTCAGTTCATCCAAACTAAGCCTCTGTACTCCTGATATGTGGAAAGACAGAAGCTTTTGTTCATAATTCAGCTCATGCTGTAATTGCGTATTTGTGTTTTGTGTCTGTGCATATATAAAATTGTTTGAGATCATAACAAGGGTTTTGAGGGTCATGCAGCATTAAAAGAATAGGAGAGCCTACGTGTTGCAGGTATAATGGCTTAGGATAGTTATAATTGACTGCTTTTTTCTACTTAAAATATGGAATCCAAGATAGCAAAATCATGTGTTTCTACCTTAGGATAAGTTAGTGCTTGATCTCCTCTGTATTTGTGCTTTTCAATGGCTGGTAGAAAGACCAGGTCTCAACAAGTAAATGATATGTCATTTGGTTTTGTCTTTTTTTTTAACTGTAGGAGTTCCATCTGGAATATGACAAACTAGAAGAAAGGCCTCATCTGCCATCAACCTTCAACTACAACCCTGCTCAGCAAGCCTTCTAAAGACTTCCCTTTTCTTGGGGTATGGCTGTCTCAGCACAATACTCAACATAACTGCAGAACTGATGTGGCTCAGGCATCCTGGTTTTAATTCCTTGAGGATCTGGCAATTGGCTCATGCGAAGGGTCACCATTTGAGGTCCTGCCTTACTAATTATGTGCTGCCCAACAACTAAATTTGTAATTGTTTTTCTTTAGTTTGAGCAGGGTCTGAATTTTTGTTTTTGTTTTCTTTTTTGCCAGCAGACAAGCTTGGGTCTGTAAAGACAAGCGAGTACACTGACAAAAGTTTACCACTTAGTTTTCCAAAATGTAAAAACAAAAAAAAAGAAAAAAGACAAAAAATTAGACAACAAAATTTGCATTGTTCATTGTAGCACTATTGGTAATAAAAACTGTTTGTGCATTTTTATGTGAAGATCCTTCTCGTATTTCATTTGGAAAGATGAGCAAGGTTTGCTTCCTTTATTTTACTTCCCCTTCTGTTTTTGAAAGGCAGTTTTCGCCAAGCTTAATGCAAGAATATCTGACTGTTTAGAAGAACGATATTGCCACAGTCTCTGGTTAGTTTCCAGAGTTGTGTATTACTGAGCTTCATCTTTCCAGAATGAGCAAAACACTGTCCAGTCTTTGTTACGATTTTGTAATAAATGTGTACATTTTTTTTAAATTTTTGGACATCACATGAATAAAGGTATGTATGTACGAATGTGTATATATTATATATATGACATCTATTTTGGAAAATGTTTGCCCTGCTGTACCTCATTTTTAGGAGGTGTGCATGGATGCAATATATGAAAACGGGACATTCTGGAACTGCTGGTCAGGGGACTACTTTGTCGCCCTGTGCACTAAAGGGCCAGATTTTCAGCAGCCAAGGACATCCATACCCAAGTGAATGTGATGGGACTTAAAGAAGTGAACTGAGACAATTCACTCTGGCTGTTTGAACAGCAGCGTTTCATAGGAAGAGAAAAAAAAAAGATCAATCTTGTATTTTCTGACCACATAAAGGCTTCTTCTCTTTGTAATAAAGTAGAAAAGCTCTCCTCACTGCAGTGTTGACTTTGATTTGAGATTGTGAAATTATTTCTTCAACAATGAAAAATGGAAAAAAAAGTTGAAGTATTAAAACTATGAAACTGTACAGTGGTTAAGACACTTGAAGAGTCTTTTTGCTGCTGACAAGTAAATTTATGAGAGTTTTATATTCTTTTCCACAGCCAAAAAGTTTGGTTAACTTTCGTTTCAGATCCCTTCTCTATAATAGCAAATAATTTTTCGAAAGACGGGTGGGGTACCATGTCAAGTGATAGAAAGATGCTTCAAGAATTCGTCACAGAAAGAACACTTGGAAGAAGCTGGGGTTAGAACTGAGCTCAGCTTAGTTCCATGTTGGTGTTTTCGCACTTAAAACAGAAATACATTTCATTTGATGTTCACCGCTACTTGAACTTCCAGATGCTAACAAACATGAATATACATTTGTTCTGAAAATTCTGACTGTTCTCTAGAGCAGAGCAAGAAAGACCTGAACTGTTTGGATAGTTTTCTTTTTCTAGATATGATTGCCATTTCTGGTTGAGTTGCCTCTGACCGTGCAGACCATTTCAAAATACCTGAAATTACCAAAGCAAGAAAAGACACGTCAATGAATCGTGGGGGTTTGTCTTTACGTTTTGACCCATTTTTCTATGTAGTGCAGAAGCAGCTTGTTGGCATGTGTTGAATTATGCTTGGAAGTTGGACCATTAATGGCCTCGCTGTGGTTCTGTGTCAGGTGTATGGCATTTTAAATTCTGCACTTTTTCTAATCTCTATTTTAAGATGGTAGACATAAAAATATAAGCCTGTTGATTTTATTTTTTTCCTATTATTAAAGAAAACTTTCCTCGACTTGAAAGAAGAGGATAATTATAATCCATATGATGGCTAACACAGCTGAAAAAAGGTGGTGGCTTTTTCTGTTTCTCAAACTAAGGCAGATTCAAACATATCTTTGATTATTCAAACATAAATTTATGAATTTTCAAAAGGATAATTTTCCAAAAGCGTCTTGTTCCCTCCACAGTTAATGTTACGTTTTTTATTGTTGGATGTCCACTGTGACCTTTGGGGTTTTTTTTTCCTTAAGGATTCCTGAAGTGGTGTTTGCGTCTTCAGATCAAATGTGATTATTTTTTATTATATGGGTTTGCGGGTTTTTTAATGTGATGTGGAAATAAACAACATATGGGAAAGGGAGCAAAATAAGTTACATTAAAATACTAAGTATCTATGGTACTTTAAAAACAATTAAACTGAAACTGTGAACCTAAGTTATCAAAAAATTTATTTGATGATACAGTTGTATTCAACTCCCCGATCTTTCAAAAGTGTGAGATTCATGATTTTAGGATACTTCTCACCTATGAGCAAGGAACTGCTGCTTTGCTTCTTCCAAGGGGAAGAACAGTCTGGCTTTTTTTATTGATTCAGTAAGCATATATGGAGACTTTAAAACTTAAGACTTAATTTCATATTACACTCTGGGTTGAAGCAAGAGAAAGAGGTTTAAACAGGAAAAAAGGTGTAAAATTGGAACCATTTTTAGCTGATATCGTATTAATTTAAAAAATTGGAAAAAACCCGATACTACTTTTTTTCCCAAAAGGAAAAAACCTCAGCCCTCATTTATACACTCACACATGTAGCAAATGGGCAACTGAATTGACCAAGAGATTTCCAAACCAACAATTAAGGTCTGAGGCTTGTTTAATATGTTTTTACATTCCACTAGCACTATGAATAGGCAGATAATAGTATGCAGTTCTAAAAATACCTTTATTTAAGGTGGGTGTTTTTCCCCATAAACAACGTGCAAGGTAAGTTCTGAGTAGTAAACTGGGTGCTTGCAGCTACCACTGCCAATAGAGGCTCACAACAGCTTTGGATTTGGAAAACCCTTCTTTAGGATACTGATACTTACTATATCTTACTTTGTACAACAACGTGCAAGGTAAGTTCTGAGTAGTAAACTGGGTGCTTTTGGAAACAAGAAGTATTCCTGTTTCTGGTTTGTTCAACATACACTCACAGTCATTGCTCCATGTTGCGTGTTGTTTATGAATCTTTATTGAGTAGTTGGCTCCAGTTTCTCTGCAAATCCACTACCCTCAATTTCCAGGATTAAAATGGGTTTCACCAACTCGATTACCCCTACTGTTGCAAAAAAACACTTCTTATTTTAAATTATTGCTCAAACCACCCTGCTTGTGGAAAAATCAAGGGTACCAAAGAGTCATGGAGGAAGGAGTTAAGGATACTCCACTGAGGTGTTAAAAACTGAACAAACAAAAAAGCCACCCAGAACTCAAATCTCTTCCACCTTAATACCTGGTGCCACAAATACTTAAGCACGTGAGAACCTTCATGGGCTTGATTAACCTAATTGAAGACCCAAGTAATCCAGGGAAGCCTGCAGATACTCATATGGGTAAAAATATTTTTCATTTGATTGTGACTTGCAATGAAGTGTTGACTGTACGTGTGTTGGGATTCACGACCACACCACTCCCTCATGATATGACCTCTATGCAGTACATAACACATGTGCAGTTTAATCATATCACTTTGCTCCTTGTCATGTCTGAAATCCTCTCTGTCCCCAAGACAGTATTTTTTGTACTTGTCTGTTTCCATTTTACAGTTTCCATGAAAAAAATTACCAAGAATGTACCCAAAATAAGAACTTGCGCAAAAATTTTTGCAGAGTGTTAAGAGACTCTTTCTGTTGACCATGAAGAGACTAGAAAGCAGTCTTTGGCACAACCTAGGCAGCACTGGGAGACATAGAGGTCTGTGAGGCCGTCGCTTGATTCTGAGTGGCTTGTAGGTGGCCACTGCTATGGGAGAAGCTGTACAGTGTCTAAGTAATATTGTTTAAAGATACTTGTCACCTAGAAGGACCTTTTTTGTTTGAGGGATTTTTTTCTGATTGAAAATACTTCCATAGCTGGATATTAAGTGAAACGAAAGAGTAAATTTGATTGCTATCTGTCACACTCAAAAAAAGCTTCTAAATGCACAATTGTCATCCTAAGCATGAGGTAGCTTTTGGTTTAGGATCCTAAATGTAACAATTGCTTCTATTAAAGCAAAATGTCTGAGCATTCTTAGTTTTCAAATACCCTTTCATTTGTCATGACCCATAATTTATGCTAGTAGAAGTTGAATTCTGGTAAAGAATGCAGATTGGACTAAGCAGTTAGTCTGGGTTGACAGCTGATGCTTTTATTTTCATATATTATATGAGAACTGAAAAGGTGTAGCTGCTTTTGTTTCTCTTACGAGCATGCATTCTGTCATTTCCATAAATCTGAAAGCTTCCAGTACATTGAAAAGACCTGAGGAAATGCAGCTGGATAACTTATCTTGAAATTGTGGCTTTAATTGCTTCAGTAGGTTTACCTCTTAAAACCACTTTACTGTTAGAGGCAAACTTTTTTTTTTTGAAAGTAATGTTAAAGCACATTGAACGATAGTTTTGAATATTGATGATTCTGGATCAGCAGTGCTAACCAAGTTTGTGTATTATTTTTCTAGACTTCAGTTTATCGTTTGCATTTCATATTCTCTTGTTGGTATTAATGTGCCAATATTGGATGTGGGTATATGTCAGGTTTTTCCTGCTGATACTGCCAAAATACTTTTCTGCAAAATCACTTGTTTGAACTCCTTGTGGTGTAACAAACAATCCAGAGAAGTAGTCAGTTTTCATGGTTGGACCATCCTGCATCGCCTGTAAACAGTCCTGATGAGAAGAGAAAGCAAGGCAGGCGTCCTGAAGCCGCTGTGATGCAGACGTCGATGACCCTCTGTGGAAACCCTTCAGCGTTCTCTACATCTCTTCTGGACAGAAGGGCTGGTTTGGTTGTTCCAAATGATCTCCCTCCCTTGGAAGGCCCATTTACTTTGTGGTGGGCATCACAACATTGGTTTCAAAAAGGCGTTTTGTTATTGTACACAAAGACATTTGCTGTTGGATAGGCAGTTCATTTCTGGCACTTTGATGGAAGAGGTGTGATCGATGTCATGAGAAGCACTGCTAGGCTTCTGCAAGGAAACGGAGATGTGAGCCCAGTCCCAGCAACGGGCCGTGTGGGTGTGTGGTGGCAGAGTCCCAGCGCGGGCTGGGTACATGACCACGGTAGAGGCATTCTCAGCACCAACTGTACCAGGTGAGTCATCTGCAGTTGGCCACAGGTAAGACTGTCCCTTGGTTGTGGGGCAAGGAAGGGCCAAAAAAGCAGATAGCAACCTATTTTCCTGCTGTTGAGAATTTCATGCAGACATTTAACTTCGTATGGCAGCTTTTTCAGCCCTGGCAGCTCGTTATGCCCATGGTCCTGGAGCCAGCATCCTGACTCTTGTCCTCAGCAGGTGACAGTAGAGCTAAAATCTTTACAACAGGCCCCTACTACCCAGCTTTACTCTCTTACAAATCAGGCATTGGTGATCATTTTTCACTTCCAGTGGATCCAAATAGACTTTGAGACCTGACTGAGTCATTTATGTAGAACTTCAAAATCTATGAAATCACCTGGTGAATATTCAGCACCATTCCCAGTTAAAATATAGACTCAGCATCTCCTCCAGCTGTAGATGATGTAGGGGTTGGATGCACACAGGAGGACTAACTCAAGATTGCTGTGTCACCCAGTGATCTGTTGCCTTCATTTTCATCTGACAGTGCTTTATGTACTTCGGATCACAGGGAGCTGAATGGAGTACTGAAGGCCAGCTGCTCAGAAGGTAAGACAGACAAGAAGCCACAGTCCATCTACACTGGGAAAGCAAGGCTGGAGCTTCCTTTTTCAGGTGGTGACAAATCGACCCCATTAAAATTTTATTTTTTATACTATGAAAGCTATATGCAACAAGCCCCATCATTAGAGACTGCTGTCACCACAAGTGCTGGCAGCAAAGCCTGACTTATGGGAATGGATGAACAGAGCCCAGAACTAATCAAGATGAGTTCAGTTTCTAGTATAAACGCCTCCTGTAGGTTTAAGTAAAAAAAAAAACAAAACCAAAAAAACCACAGGCTAAGAGCTGGCATAGTATTTCAGAAACCCATTGATATCAGGGCAGGCTGCTTACAAAGCAGCTGGCCTGAGAGCAATGTGGTAGTGCACTGGTGCAAGCAAGGACAATATTTACATCCATTTATATTCATGTCACAGCATGGATTCTTAATAGCCTTCCTGCCAAACCTTGCTCAATAGTCCATTTGGAGAACCTATGGATCAACTTTATTTATAAAAATTTGACATTGCACTCTGCAGTAGGAAAGTGATTGAAAAAGGTGGCCAACAGAAAGTGCTATTTCCCGTATTTTTTCTGTATTTTTGTACCTTGTTGTCTGCTGTGTCATCGAGTTCAGCTGTCACCTCTGAAACTGTCACATTTTGTTCTAGCTAATTGCCTGTGATAAAGGCTACAGAATACAAATACAACTATTGCTTATGGTCCTTTGGCACCAAAGAGCTTGTTGTATTGCCACAGTGGGAAATGCTGGGTTATAACCAAACTTCATTTGCAAAACAAATGTGTTTTCTTGGATTGACTACTTTTCTTGCAGACGGCTTGGAAGGAAGCATTTCCTGGGGTGAACCTTCGAAGGTCAATACCTTCCTGTTGAAAGCAATTCCTGTGTGTGACAGCTATCATCTTGCTTCCCTATTAACTTCAAATAATGGTGGAAGAGACTGGGTCTGTCTCTGCTTGCAGATGCTGGGTTTGGGGCTGGCTGGAGTAGAGCACTTAACCCTGCAACCCCAAAAAGTCATGTTGAGGCAGGATGACATTTGGCCAACTCCCATTATGTCCCTTCTCGGTCAATAAGGTGAAAATAGCAGCTGCTTCCTCATTTGCACATATTTAATTTCTTTAATTTCAGATGAGATTCCTCATGTAGATGTAGAGACCTTGCAAATTTTTATGCAGGGGGGCTACTAAGCAGGATTTCACACAGGGTCTTCAGGACTTAAGCAAGCCACTAGCAAGATATTGGCTTAGAGAGAGTGGGTGGGTGGGGGCCTGCAACGCACCCAAAGGGCCTTGCCCCCCACCCCCTTCTAGATATTGTACCTTGCATGATGGTACCCAATATTAATCCGGACTAGCCCTCCCCAAGCAAATCTCCAGGGGTAGATAATCCCGTTGCAAGCTGTCCCTTTCCACCCCTGGAGGGCCCTGAATTAGGTCAGACTGGATTAAGTTTGCATTTTATTTATCTAATTTTTTTTTCGTGCTCGTTACACGCACACTCAGGCTCGGAGGAGGCGGGGAGGGAGGCGGGGAGCGGCGGGAGCTTTAGCCGATGGCAGTGTCTGATGCCCGGCGGCGGATGCCAGCGGCAGCCGGGCCATGGCGAGGAGCCGGGCGGCTTACGAGTACACGGAGGCGGAGGACAAGAGCATGCGGCTGGGTTTCCTCCTCATCGCCGCCGGCTTGCTTTCCCTCTTGGGTTTGGGTTGTTGCTGGCTTCGCCCGGCGCTGCAGGAGCGGGGCGGCGGCGGCTCCGCCAACTGCACGGTGCTGGCGGTGCGGCAGCTGGGGGAGCGCTTCGCCTGCACCTTCTCTTGCGGGGCCGCCTGCCGCGGCACCGCCCGCTACCCCTGCCTCCAGGTCCTGGTCCGCACCTCCCGCTCCTCCGCACCCGCCCTGCTCCACGAGGACGAGCGGCAGCTCCGCACCAACCCCAAGGTGAGACCTGCGAACGCCCTCCTCTCCCAAAATGCGGGGTGGTGGGTCCCGCCGCGGCGATGGTGCCCTTTCCGTGGCCCCGGTGCCCGCCTTGGGCGTCCCGGTCCGCGGCAATTGCCCTCTGTTCGGTGCGGGTTTTAATCTGAGAGGGGGGGGAGTGGATGAAGTCCCGGAGCATCCCTCCAAAATACCACTCTACTGTTGCTCAGCAAAACGTAGTATATCTCTATAGTGTGTGTATATATATATATATGTATATGTGTATATATATATATATGTATATACGTACTCTACAGAGTGCATCTATATTTATGTGTTGTGTGCATATACATATCTAGCATGTCAGGGGTGGTTTAGGCTCGATGTTAGGGAAAGGTTCTTCACCCAGAGGATGGCACTTACAGGCTCTCCGGGAATGTGGTCACAGAAACAAGCCTGCCAGAGTTCAAAAAGTGTTTGTACAATACTCTCAGGCACATGGTGTGATTCTCGGGGATGGTCTTGTACGGGGCCAGGAGTTGGACCCGATGATCCCCGTGGGTCCCTTCCAGCTCAGGATATTCTGTGATTCTATATGATATTCTATATGATATTCTATAGTATAACATACTATCAATGTATAATGTATAGTATACTACATACTATACTACACTATACTATACACTATCCTAAGTACAGTATAATGCTATATACACACACAGACTATATAAATACGCACACACACTATATAAATACACATAAATACACACACACGCACTTCGCGATCAGCCCCATTCATTTCCAGCCCAGCCCTCCCCCGTCCGGAGCGCAGCCCTCGGGCGGAGCGCAGCGGGAGCAGCGGAGGCTCAGCTGCCGTTCCCCGTCCCGCTGAAGCCCCGGGACGCCGGCGGGGAGCCGGGGAGAAATTCCTGCTGCCGGTGAGGAGATCTGTCTGCTCGGGCAGTGCCCGATGCCGCTGCGTGATCCAGAGGGTGGGGGGCTTCCTACGGCAACTCCCCGAAGCGCAAGGGGAAGTGTTAACGGAGCCACTGCTGGCGGGGCGTCGGGGAGAGGGCTGCGCCGAAGCAGAAGTTTCCTCCATGCTGTTTTGATTCTTAGACTTCTCCATCACCCACATGAAAAAGGACCGAGTGGAGGAGTCCTAAAAATTGCATCTTACAGCAAACTGGGGTAGTCTGAAGGCAACGTGTGACTTGTGCTTTCTCTTTCTTTAAAGGCAGTTATTCTGCCTTCTCCTTTTTCTTTTCATATTGGGTAAAGATGGCCTTGACAGAATGCTGCCTGAATGAAGGAGATTTTATTAAGTAGTTTCCAGAAGAAAAAAAAAATGTGATGGAATCCCCCTACCCGTGAAAGGACTTCAAGTCTTTCTGAATGTATTGGAGTGTATTCTGAGTGTATTGGAGAAGGAAATGTCGGCTTTTTGACTGAGATGTGGATGCAGCACAATGTCAAGGGGCATGTTAAGCACGATGCAGGGGTCTGCTTGCAGGGGCCAGATAGCAGGCTTGAGTGTCCAGTTGGTATGTGCAGCCTCACATCTCCTCAGTCATACTTGCACTGATCTGGCTCTGTCCCTTGGAAGGTGGATTAAATTGCAAGCTTAGGGTTTGAGGGTTGCTTTTTTCCCCTTGACAGCTTGTGGCCTTGGAAGGGTGGTTGGGGCAAAAATCAGCAGAGTAAGAAGCAGGATGGTAAATCTGCAAGGATTTGGATTAAATTTTTGGCACTGCTCAGAAATGATGAGTGATGAAGCTGCAGTGCTGGATGGTGCCCCATAGCAGCTTGTGAGGGAGCTTTGCAAATTTCACCTTTCCCTGGGAATGCTGCTGCCAAGCTCCCTGTGGTTACAGAGATGGGCTGTGAGTGCCTCAGCTGTCTGAGCTCCAGAACTTCTCTAAATATCTCTCAATTTTCAGGTGGGCAAGGGGTAGTTGGTAAAATGCAGGAGAAAAAGCCACCCTTTCGATGTGGGGCAAAGATGACATGGTGCTGCAGAGGGTGCAGTGTGGCTCTCCCTGAACACAGCCCAATGGCCCTGTTGTGGCCACGTCCAGCAGGGATGGGAGGTGGAAGATGGGAGGTAGGTGCTGAGCCATGCCACCAGAATGACTGGGCTCAGCAACTCCGCCAGCTTCTGCAGTTTCAGCAGAGGCTTTCAAATTAGACTGCGACCACAGTAACTTTCTGAGTGGTCCAAGTGTTTTGTTTTTACTTCTTGGTCCTGTTTTCTTCTACCGTTCTGGAAGTCTGGTGGGAAGAGAAGGATTACACCTGCCTGGGGGCTGGATTGCAATTCTGCAGGGAAGCACCCAGAGCTTCAGAAGTAATGCCTGCAAATGTCACTCAGAAACCTATTTTTATTTAACAATTAATTTTATACTAACAATTGATAAAGAAACAGGGCTCTGTGTTGGCAGTGTGGTACTTGCATGCTCTTACAAATATAATCTGTTTTCTTTACCTTCCTCCTTGCATCTCTAGATGTGGGCTGTTTACGCTGGCTATTGATTGTTGAGGATTAAATCTGATTTACCAGATGAGCCCAAGCTGAAAGGATGCTTTTTTTTTGATGTAACTGCATTCTCTAGTAGTAATTGAATTTAACTAAATGGAAAACTACATAGGAAAAAAAGAAGAAAAGTTGTTTAGGTGTCATCAGGAAAACATACTGTCGTAAGGAACTGAAGTCTGTATTTGTTGCTTTGGTTTTCCCTTTTTTCTGCTAGTTCAATGTCTGTGGAGCCAAACAGTTATACTCTCCTTTTAATTTTTGTTTTAAAATCTCACCTTCTTTAAAAGCTTTCAGGATTTTATGTTGAAATATATTAAGCAACAGAGTAGGAATCTGCTGAATCTAATGCTCAGGATCCAGTATGTATTTATGAATGAACACTTAGGGATTCATTAACCCTTCCTGTTCCCATCACCTTCTTGCAGTATGCTTCCTTGTGTTCATGCAATTTGACATACGACATGTTAAGCAGTTCCAACTATCTGCAAGGGGAAAAACTGACCAATTTTACTTTGAACAGTCTTTAAATTTTATGTTCTGTTTAGCTACTTCTCTTTGTAGGGTAGCAATTTTCCCCTGTAAATCAATAGTGTGGAAAAGGCATAGTTCAGGCTCCTTACAACACACAGTGCTGAATTAGTTGGCAGCTTCACACTCCCAAAAATCCCCAGTGCATTGAACTAAAAACCTTCTATTTTCTGTAGTAGAGTGGGCTGGCACTTCAGCATATTGCAGCTATGAATCTGTCTGTTCTAGCGAGGAGAAAACTGTTCTAGATGCAGGAACAATAATTTTTTTCCTCTCTTGCTTTCTAAGATAATCACATCATTGGACAGCCCAGGATTCATTTTAGCTCTTAAAAGATTATATAGCTGGGTCAGAGTTAATCCAGGAATGTATATAATAAAGCACCGGACATGATTACATTTGTGTTTAGTCCGAGAGATTTGTGATTTCTTTTTTTTCTTTTTTTTTTCTTCTTTTGATTGCTGTCTCAGAGGAAGAAATTTCATTGGAGTGACAGTAGCCTTTCTTCAGCTGCCTTGGTAGCAATAACAATCTCTGAAATAAGGCTTAAGGGGGATTAATTCCAAAGTCAAGTTGTCGCTATCACTCTCTGACCATCAAGTAAGTCGGCAAGTGCATACAGCCAGTGCAGGGACCAGGCTATAAGTTTGGTTCGGAAAAATGACAGGGGAGTGTGTCAGCTGCTAAAACAGTTTACTTTCTGGCTTTTTAGACTTTTCCCTTTCTATATTTGAAGTTAAAAGTAGGGTCAGAAGAACTTGCCCACTGTTTTGCCAAAGAAACTTTTATGGGAGTGACTGATAAGGCAGATGTTAGCAGCTCTGCAGCAGGACCTGGTTTCCCCATCCTTGTCCTTGAGCAGGGTAGCAGAGCAACCAACTACTGCTCCTTGTCTGCATTCCACATCTGCCCATGCTGCTGTCATGCTTCTTTCTGTATCTGCTCCACCTGACAAGATGATGTGCAATTATCTCTTCTGTGCACTTGTAAATAGAACTGGGATTGATTTTTGGACTCCCTTAAATATGACCCATGACAGAGGAGGTTCCATAACAAAATATGCCCAACTTTACAGTAATTATGGGAGGGTCTGGTGCATCTGGTGAAGCATCAGATCTGTATTTGGGCTGATACCTGTGATGGGCAAACTATGCAGATGCTGCCTAGCAATTCCTCTGGAAACAGCCCCAGGGGCCATGGATAAACCTCACCACCCACTTATCTCACCTGGGGCACTACTCACTGCCTCAAGCCTCTGTGATGAGTTGTGGGTTTGGTCACTCCTGGTGGGTTGTGCTGATGAAGCAAGGTGATCATCTGTGCTGACAGATGCAGGTGAAAATGAGACATGGTGCTCAGTTCTAGCTCCCTCAGGACACCCAGATGGAAGGGGGCAATTTTTTTGTATTAATGGAGTGAGTCCACCTGCTCATCTCCTTCTCCAATAGGATGGTTGTGGCAGCACTTCTTCCCTTCCATACCATGAAGCTCCCCCAGCAATGCATGGAGACACACAAAAATTTAGGAGCTCATATATGGTTTGGGGGGGGGGGGGTTGACCATGGCTGGACTTCAGGACAAGACACTTTATCACTCCCCTCCTCAAGTGGACAGGTGAAAGAAAATATAAGAAAAGGCTTATGGATCAAGATAAGGACAGGGGGAGATCACTCACCAATTACTGTCATGGGTAAAACAGACTCAACTCAGGAATATTAATTTATTGCCAATTAGATAAGGGTATTGTGTAGAAAAAATCAAATCTAAAAACACCTTCCCCCAACCCTTCCCTTCTTTTGGGCTTAACTTCACTCCTGATTTTCACTACCTCCTGCTCCCCAGGAGTGCAGAAGACAGGGAATGTGGGATATGGTCAGTTCGTCACACATTGTTGCTCCTTCCACCTTCTTCTTCTGCTCCAGCATGGGGTCCCTCCCACAGGAGACAGTCCTTCACAAACTTCTCCAACATGTGTCCTTCCCATGGACTATAGTTCTTCACTAATTGCTCCAATGCAAGTCCCTCATGGGGTCACAAGTCCTGCCAGCAAACCTGCTCCAGCGTGGGCTCCTCTCTCCACAGGACCACAGGTCCTGCCTAGACTCTGCACCAGCACAAGCTTTCCACGGGGTCACAACCTTCTTTAAGCAGCCACCTGCTCTGGTGTGGGGTCCACCACAGGTTGCAGGTGGGTATGTGCTCCACTGTGGATCTCCCTGGACTGCAAGAGAACAGTCTTGTCACCGTGGTCTTCACTGTGGCCTGCAGGGGAATCTCTGCTCTGACACCTGGAGCACCTCCTCCCCTCCTTCTTCGCTAACCTCTGTGTTTGCAGGGTTGCTTCTTTCAGATATTCTCACTCCTCTCTCCTGGCTACTACTGTGCAGCAGTTTTCCTTCTTCTTAAATACGTTGTCCCAGAGGCTTTAGCACTGTTGTTGATTGGAGTCCAGCAATGGGTCTGTCCCGGACCCATCTGGCATTGGCTCTGTCAGACATGGGAGAAACTTTTTGCAGCTTCTCACAGAAGCCACTTTTGTAGCCCCTCCACTACAAAAACCTTGCCAAGCAAACCCAATACACCTGAAGATCAGGTGCTGGCTTTAGTGGTGTGTTGTACTTTTGCAGAGATACTTACCTACAGCATCCTTACCACTTCATTTCATCACAAAGCTTCACAAACTGTGTGGCATATGATGTGGAGCTTTGCCAGCCAAACAAATGGTACGTGCTCTGTCCCATAGTTCACCAGCAGCCAGGAGGATGGCCTTCAACAAGTCACCTGGCAAGTGAGTTTGGAGACTTGCTCCTTGGTGACATTGGTTTGTGTGCTGTTGAACTGACTTACTTCTACTTATGTTTATTTGCATTTAAGACTTTCTTGGTCTTGCCTTGTGGACTGTGTCTTCTGGGCTTGAGACAGCTTCCCTCAGAACCTACCAAGTCTGTCTCCTTTTTCTTAAAAATGTAACTGAGTTAGGCAAGAATTAGTCTTTGAAAAGCATGAAATGCTACCTGGAAGTTAAACCATCATCAAGAGTTCAAGCCTCTGTTCTTTCTCTGTGATGTGGAAGAACATCTGCTCTGATGAAGGATCAGAAGGACCTTCCCACACATCTGCAGAGACACTGAAGTGGGAGCATCCTGCAGCAAACACAGACACAAATCTTACAAAACCTTGGGTAAAGATCTATTAGCAGTTCACTGACATTTTTATTGAATTGAATCCTGAGCCATCTAGCCAAACACTGGCTTTGACTGAAGAGGGAATATTATCAGCCTGATACTGATTTTGAGCTCTGTAATTGAAACTGTATTGGAATTCCATAATAATTTTATTGTTGCTATGGCATAGTGTAGGAGGTGCAATTACAGTTCCACGTATCAAAAGATGTGCCAAAAAGGAGTCTGCTCCATCAGATTTGTTCTGACTGTCTAACCTTAAGTGCTATTCTCCAACTTCATTGTCACTTATTAAAGAAAAAAAAATCAAAGCAATATAGCGTGGGATACTTTCACTGAAAATGGATGTTTCTGTGTGAGCTGCAATTGAGCATCAGGTGTCCTAGCTTGTTTTCAAACGGTTGGCATTTGTTTGTATTTTGATGGCAGTATTTCATGCCATGTCTTGTGAGGGAGGACTGTGTAATTAACGTTTCAGAAACTGCCTGTTGCTAAAGTGAAAGTTACAATCCCCTTTTATCTGACTGCTGACTATACTTCCGAGTGTGACACAGTTGCTCAAATAAAATCTCCAAGAAGTGTGCTTGGGAGGCTGAGTAAAGACAGATCCATCTCTTATGTGGATCCGAAGGAGACAAAATGTATGTTGGATTGGTGGGGACTATGCTGGCAACCCAGGGAGGCAAACAAGCTCCAGTATTTGTGCAGCAGGTGGTAAGTTCACATTAGAATTGGACCTTGGGTGTTCATTGTGGCTCAAGGCCTTCATCACTTTGAGTTGATGTTTCAGAGTGACCTCTGGGATTCATATTTGGACAGAGACCACTTCTCCCTTCAAGGTTGTTAATCCTCAACAGTCTCGAGCAGTGAGGTCATATCAATTTATGGTAAGACCCAGAGTGTCCCCTTGTGTTTTCTACATGAAGATAAAGAGGTGGAAATGTATCCAGCATGCTTTATGTCAGCTGTCATTGGGACTACTTGTGCAGAGAATAGTGTGAAGTTTGAGTTGCAGAGATCATTCACTGTTGTCCCTTTCCTGTAGGTACTGGCAATACTCCCACACACTGTCTTGCTTTGGTATGGGGAAGACAGAAGTGTTGAAGAGAGAAGTTGTCTGTGAGCCCCTTTACGTCTTCCAAACCAAGAAAAATCCCTGCCCTGAAAACCTCAATGTTTAATAACTTCATACTGAGCTAAAAGTGTGGGAACTGATAGCAAAAATTGTGAAGTAATCTGTGATGTAACTGTCCTGGGAGACTATTATAGCTTGATACTTTTCTGTTCAAATGGGCGTCTCTTGAGAAAAGGAACCTCTGCAGTTGTTTCTAAGCCTGAAACTCAGGATGGGGCTAAATAACAGTTCACCAGGTCATGAACTTCGTGAAGGATTCATGCAATATTTTGTAGGGGTGGAAGGTCTCTGAGGGACCCAGAGAAAGTTTAGCCAGGAGTGGTGGGGAGGGTGCACTTTCGTAGCAGAGAATAGCAGTAAGCTGTAGACACAAGAAAGAAACATTTCAGAGGAGAGAGGGAATATGCATATGTAACCAGTACCACAGGAATAGTGGTTTTTGAGACAGCTGAGGAAATTTAGGCAGAAGAATGTACATTGGTACTTAGTTGTTTTGTCTAGTTCTGCATTTTGTGTGCTGGCTAAATAGTGGTTGGTTTGGGGGGCTCTTTTTAGAGACCCCAGAAGCTGGGGGCTACCTACAAGCTGGGGGCTTGGGGAAGAGCAGGATGGTGACTCCAGTCAGGCATAGGCAGTCAGTGTACAATTGGTGGGAGGTTGGGTGTGCTAGACCCCAGGCCAAACAGGGAAGAGGGGACCAGCTGGCATGGTTGAAGTATGTTGGGGCTGTCATGGGGGCAGAGCAGAGCATTGCACTCAGGTGTCTTCGTGCCAAATTTGCTGACCCATCTAGCTGCTGCACAGATGTGTTAATGCACTGGGGGCATGCAGGAGAGAGGGGGGGTGCCTGCTGCTTCCAAAGTACGCAATCAAAAAAAACCACTGCTGACCAGGGAGTATTATCTAAGATGGCAATAACTGTATGCGATAAATCCTGCATTCTGGTTTCTGAAGTAGAATGGCGTTGCTGCTTGTTTCTGTCCTCTGTCATCAGCAGTGGAACAATCCTTGTTTAGGGTCATTTGAACAGGGAACTAAAGAGAGCTTTGTGCCATGGCAACACCAGATGTGGGTTCATGTGAAAATGGGAATCCTTGCACATGAAAAAGGCAAGTTCCAGTTTGGAAGCAGAATGGAAGACCTTGCAGATTTTTCCACTCTTAAGCATGGAAGACACTGACAACAATTGTACGTGCTGACAGAAGTGGCCAGATTTTACATCATCAGGGGAATAAAATCCTGAAATTTCTCCCTTCTCCCCGGAATGGCAAAGCTTCAAGCTGTTGTCTGGTGGAGATGGACTTGTAGGTCTGTACAGTTTGAGCATAGTGTGCAGCTGGAAGCAAGGTAGGCCCCCTGGGACACTTCACCAGAAGGAGAGGAAGCACTCACTCAGCACAGTGAGTCATGATCATCTTTATTGTCATGTTAGAGAGGGTATCTCTCTACTTGTTGTTACTGCCTTCAGGATACTGTGAAGAAATTAATGTTGTGACCATATGTGGGCATCCCTTTAGGGGCTTCCCACAGCCTACACCTCCCTCTTCCTCATCGTACCCAAGTAGGAGGCTTTTTAGCTACCTTCACAGTCACAGTTTTTTCTATTTGCAGCTTCCAGTTTTAAAGGAATTGGAATTCTCTGTGTGCACCTGAAGCCTTGGTGTCCATCTGTCCTGCAGGGCGAAAAGCCTTTGTGTTATCTGAGGATCAGTTAAGCTGTGTTACTCAGTGTGGTTCAACATCTCCTGTAATGATCTCCATGGACGCCCAGTACAAATAAGAGAGATTGTTCTTGGAGATCCTGATACTGCCGATATTTGATTCTGTGGACTGTTTGTTTTCTGTTGTTTAACTGGCTGTGGCTAGGAGGTAAGGGTGGTGTGTCAAAGACAAGACTTAGAAACCAAGATATGTGTGTGTGTGTGTGTGACCCGAAGCAGAGCCTCTGAAAGCCCGGTCCCAAGTGCACCAAGCTGTGGGAGGAACTTCCCTTGAGTTCTTTAGGTTTCGAAGCAGATGTGTGAGGGTGAGATCTGCAGATAGCTCAGCTGCATGTTCAACTCTTATTGACTTCTGTACAGCAGAAGCAGATGCTGAAACTTTCCGCTGAAGAGAGGCTTTGAACTTGGTTGCTTGTTTCTCTCTGTTGTAAGAGTGGAAGAACACCTTCTTTTACCAGTGGATTTCAGCCAGATATCAGATATCCCATCATCTGGGAAAGCTTGCTGGACTCTTTGAGTTATTTATTAGCATGATACTAAACAAAACTTGTGATTACGTGCCTCACTGAAAATAGGAAGTTATTAAAATCCAATCCTTGCGGCTGGCTAAGAATTCATCAAAATGAAACAAAATGAAACAATTATTTTCCCATTAATCATGCAAACCCCCAAGGTGTTATGAGGCAGTTTGGTTTGAAAATGGAACAAAATATGACAAAGCCTTTATTTTGTTTCTGAATACTGGCATATTCTTTTCCAGTACCTTCATGGAGTAACTAACAATTGAAGTAAATTTCAGCTAACTTTTCTTTTTTGTTTCTGTGGAGCTTGTTCTTATTATTCTCTGTCCATTTCAGTCATGCTGGCGTTATGGAAAATGCAGAGAAGTGATGCCCTGTGTTCCTGAGCACAGAAGTAACTCTGTTTTGCAACGTGTCTTGGCAGTGTTCATACATCCCTCCCTGTGCAAGAGATGATCAGGAGAACTCTGAGAACGTCACGTACAAGCAGAAATACTGGAAAGAGAAAGTGGGTTCTCAACCATTTACATGCTATTTTAACCAGCACTTGAGGTGAGTAATCTTCATTTGGCTAGGCAGAAGTGCTTATGCATCTGTTTAACAGCTGTCCATTGGTTCTGTTTGAAAATATATATAAGTGTATGCACATGTATACGCACATCCGCCCCCCCAAGTGATGTGGTTTATCACACAGAGCTCAGCACAGATCTCTGCAAGATAATTCTGTTGATGAAAAGCTATACAGAAAGCACAGGAGTGTTTTTATCACTTGAAGTAAAAATACAAAACTCTGAGGAAAGTTTTCCTTAAACCATGCAATTTTTATGACAAAATCATCTTGGCTTTTAACACTCAAATGGCAAATTTCTGGTTTGGAAATTAACATTCCTTCCCTCCACTGAGAAGAAACCCTTTTGTATTTGTGGAAGAAAAGGGAAGATCAGTAAATACTACAAACCAACTCAGGAATTGTGTTCACAGAGGATTAATGAATCAGGTATGTGTAATAAGCATTCATAGAACTGCCAGATTTCATAAATGCTTGCAGAACAGAAAGTAGTAAGCTAAAGCATCTCCCCTTCTGTTTCAATTCTTACTTTTACTGCTGATATTGATGTGACTTACAGGTGTATGAGGGTGACGTGGTTTCCTTCCTTCCATAAACAGACAGGGGAAGGAGTCCTTTTGCCTCTCTCTTTCTGATGGTGATATGCCAGGAAATAGAAGGTGATGTGGCAGCAGGAAGGGGTTAGTCCTACCCCACAAACACTTGGAAGTTAAACAGATAAGGGAGACCTAGGAGGGAATAGCTTGGGGCTTGCAGGTGTGATTCGGGGCTCAGTGTGGGAATGTTGGCACCGGATATTCAAGTTCGTTTAGACAAACAGGAGGAAAAGGGATGCCTGTGTGCTAGGACCTCGGACGAACTGGGGAGCTGGAGCAGGGTGGCAGGTGGAGAAATGCCTAACTCTCCTGTGGGTGGCTCACTGAGTGCCTTGGGGGCTTCAGGTTTATCCTAGGCTGGCTATAATTATTACCCCCTCCCTGGAGAGACATGCCCAGGATGACAGTCTGTTGCCCTGGTTAACTCTTTGTGGAGGGATCCCACCAGCGCTTTGTAGCAAAAATTGTTGTTCCTTATAGAGGGGAAAGAAGAACTGCTTACAGCACACGTAGGTAGGGCATCCTATGTGGTGACATCAGACCTGTCAGGGACCTTCTCAGGGGGTCCTTTGGTCCACAGGGTGCCAATGTTTGGGTCTGCTAATCACAAGCCCAGTTATAATTTTGGCTTCTCTGAACAGGCATGTGCTTCCAGTTCACCACACTGCTGAGACCTGGGACCTGCAACAGCCACTGCCTGAGTGAGCAGGAGAATCAGAAACATGGATTGTCTGCAGGAGAAGTCATGGCTAGGATTCATCTGAACTAGTGTGGACAGGATGCTGTGAAAATTAGCTTTTCTAGTCAGCGGAGAGAAACAGGAACCTTTTACCTTACCCCCAGATAAATGCCTAATATTGGTCAGATGCCAAGAGGTGTTTATTTATCTCCTGTAAATGAGCATAGGGTGGTAGGTGTCCAGAGCTATGTGATCTGGTTCTCACACTTAGGTGAAGCACAGACAAAATTTTTCTGAGGCTGCATACCATGTAGCATCTGCCATTCATGTAAGTTGACATTGAGGAATTGAGCAGCACTCAGGCAAGGTTTTTTCCTTAAAGATGCTGAATCCTATACTGCTGAATGTTCTTGCCAGTGCAATGGTTGACTTGAAATGCTGCGTTTTGCTGATCATGCAACAATTCATGTACAGCAGAAGACAGGCTCACTGCCAGAGATACTTGAAGATAGTCTAAGCCAAAATGTGTACACCATTTATTTTCTACTGGAGATAGGAATGAACTTTGGGAGATAAGTTTTGCTGACTAGGAATGTGCATGTTAGGTATACTTTTAGAGCAACAATGACTAAGCAGCTTGTGAAGCAGTAAAAAAAGCCATAATAAACTGAGGGAAAAGTCTGTTCACTTCAAAATAGAAATGGGCATATTTTTCTCACTCTATGGATAAGCTAGTCTTCTGTGTCAGTCTATATAAAACATACAGAAAATAGCTCCTTAGAGAGAGTACTATTTGCAGTATTAATAATCTCCCTTTTGAAAAGGCAGAATAAAATTCTAAGTAAATATATAGGCAATGAGTTAACATCATCTATTCTTCATCAAACTTAATTCAGCTTCATTGTCAGAATTGTTGCTGCATGCAGAGTGTACTATTAGGTAACATCTCCCTTCAGTTTGGTGGTGCACATTTCAACAGGCTACTGTGAAAAGAAAAAAAAAGATACAATTCTTACAGTTCAAAAGGGATGAGAAGCAGACTTGCCAATTTCAATCATTCTTGGTTAATATAAATTGAGATGCCCAGCAAAACTAGCTCTCTGACGTTTATCTTAGGGAAACTAAGAGCAGCTTAGCTTGGAGCTCAGCGCTTTACTGAAAATTGAGGTCTTGCTTTGCCACTGTAGGCACTTACTTTTAGTGTGCCACTCTTCTCTGGCTGGCAAGTTGCAAGTTGCATGGGAAAGTTGCTTTTCTGGACCTTTGGTGAAGGTGCCTGTGTGTTGGCATGATGATATTCCAATCTGAAGGAAGCCTTGCCCAGCAGAAGAAAAAATATTTTATATTTCAGAGCATAAAATAAAGGACAAATTCAGATAAAGTTCTCAGGCTGTTGCCAAAGGTTTGAGAAGACACTGAGCTCTAGTGCTTCAGTGTTCTGGATTTCACACCAAGTGTTCAAGGGGATCTGTTGGCAGGACCACATGCAAACAAGTGTCACAGCTGCATGTCCTAAAATGGGATGTCTGGGGAAACAGGTGGGATGGGGAAGATCCTGTCGCTTTATTTCTTCATGTTCCAGGTCTCACTGACATTCACAACAAGAACAAAAAATAAGATACCAAGGTTTCTGTCAACTCAGACCACTCTATCTCAGAGACTTGAAGGGCAAACGCTGTCCAGTGATTAGCAACAATCTGTATGTTGTTGGGGTACCCTGCAGGGTCCTTATTTATTGGGGAATAATTATGTGTAGAAGCCCAGAGTGCTCAGGTAGTAGGGCTGCTCATCTGTAAGTGCTGGAACATAAATCTTGACTTGCCTGTTACTTCACACTTTTCTAAATTAATTCTACCCAGTCAGAAGATGCTGTTGTTATTTCCTGTCCTTTCTTTTATTTTATCACCTGTGCAGCAGTGCTTGGGCTGGCAGGAAAGGACTTTGCTGTTCGTAAGACACAGCACTGCCCCTGCATGCAGCCATCTAGGTGAGGATCTCTGCATCTTGCAACAATAAGGGAAAAAATGACTGCTTGTCAGAGCGACGGGATGTGAACAACGGTGGGCAAAATAAGTGTATTGCAAACATCTTAATTCCAGATTGTTTGAATACAAAAAATATTTGTAAGATTACCCTATCCCATGCCCCCACTTTTGTCAGCTTTTGTTGTGTAACATAAGTTGCACAGTGTGGTTCATAAATGATGACTGAAATGTTTATGGGCCTGTAACTTTTTGGTCCTACATGACTTTTTGGTAATTCCTGCACTGCAATTCTTCCCATGATGTTCCATAATGGCTCTGAAGGTTCTAATGGAGGCCTGCTTTATCTGGTGTCTGTTTGAACTGCTTGGCAACACCTAACAGGGGTGTGTTGTATAATGAAACAACTAATCCAATCAACCTGGCTCAGAGCTCCACAAGGGTCTAGCCCTGAGCACAAAGTCCTGCTAAAAATAAGTCCTGGTCTCACCTTTTAGCAACGAAAACAAAATCCCTTCCTCGTTTTCTGTTCAGTGAAAGGGAAAGCTGTATTTTTGGGGTTGAAATAGAGACTTCTTCAGGGATATTTTTTAGTTTGTTCATTCATTTTTCACTCCAGGGCTGCTGCTGAGCAGTGATGGTGGTGCTGCACAATGGCCATCACTGTTTGCAGCAGAACAAGGTCCCAATGTCTAAGCAGGGTTTGCAAGTATTGTGGGTTTTTTCCCCCTTGGTCTCTTTCTTGTCTCTGCCACTGTTTTGTGCACAGATAACTGGTGTCAGGAGTTTGAGTGCATCCCCTCAAGAGGCTTTGCATTTACTGGAGACCTGAATGGCAGCATCGCTAGAAACAAGAGATTGCCCATAATGGACCTTGGGGGAATATGTGCAACCCCTCTGCCAACATCTTTGAACTGAAATGTTGTATGAAAGTCACAGAGCAAAGATAGGTTTACTAAATGCACTACACTTACAGGGACAAGGCGATATATTTAATTATATCTGCTGATTTTTACAAGGAAAATAAATAAGTTTCCAGGCATGACATACCTCGTTTGGGTTCAACATAAGTGCCTCAGCACCAGGAGAGTGATGCTGTGGGGGCTTCCAGCAAAGACATGAGGAGGTTTCCCCCAGGGACACAGCACTTTTCCTTTTCTGTTTCCAAACCAAACAACAAGCCTTCAGATTCTGGGAACAGGCACATCATCTTTAAAAAAGCAGCAAGAAAAAGTCAAAACTGCAGATTCAGTACATGCTAGCCTCACCATGCAAAACCAAAACAGTTACATTACTGTGTTTAGAGTGTCACGGAATCCCAGAATATTCTGTTGGAAGGCATCCACAAGGATCATCAAGTCCAACTCTTGGCACTGCACAGGACCACCCCAAGAAACACATCATGTTCCTGAGAGCATTGTCTGAATGCTTCTTGAACTCTGACAGGCTTGGTACTGTGACCACTTCTCTGGGAAGCCTGTTCCAGTTTCCAACCACCCTCTGGGTGAAGAACCTTTTCCTAATATCCAACCTAAACCCTCCCCTGACACAACTTCAGGCCATTCCCTTGGGTTCTGTCACTGGTCACCACAGAGAAGAGAGAAGCTTTGCTGAAATCCAAAAAGATTACATCACCTGGCTTCCCTTGGTCAACTAGTTGGGTTACCTTGTCATAAAAGGAAATTTAGATTGACAAGCAGGAATTTACCCTCATGAAGCCATTCTGGCTCTGACCAATGACTGTGTTGTCCTTCAGGTGTTTTTCAATTACTCCCAGAATAATTTCCATAATTTTGCCAATCACTGAAATGAAACTGAGAGGTCTGTTGTTTCCAGGGTCATCCTTTTTGCCCTTTTTGAAAACTGGGACAACGTCAGGCAGCTTCCAGTCAACTGGGATCTCTCCAGATTCCCAGGACCATGGGAATTGATCCAAATTTGTCCCACTATTTTTTTATGCCAAGAGTCAGTACCAAAAGGCTACATCCCAGAGGGTTCCGGAGTTTTCCTGGGTGTCAGATCACCATCCAAAAGTGCTGCTCCCTCCTCTTGACTAAAGAAGGGCATTTAATATCTTAATTGTGGTGCCAGTAGCCATTTATTGAAGTATTTTTGGAGGACTCAGTCATGTCTTGATGCATTGTCTGCAAAGATGCTGTGTGCAGTCGACAGTGAGTCACCGCCATATAAAAATTGCACAGGGACTCTTGCTGAAGCTAAGAATAGCAATAATACCCACCTGAACCAAAACCTCATCTTGAGGCTTAATTAAAGGCCTCTGTCTTTGACTCTTTTCCAAAAGGGAAATTCTTTTAAGTTACTAAGTTACAGTCACACCTACAATGAGTGTTTGGCATCCATTGCTGCTAGCTTTGGTACATGTTTTCGAAAACATTTAGGAATTTGTCAAAAAGATACCTTGCTTTCCCCAATCACACTTTCTTTCCTTTAACTGAATGCAATTTTCTAGGTTTTCTTCTTGCCCCTTATTTTTGAAATCTTTGATGAGTATCTGCTTAAAAAAAACAAACTTAAAATTCAATGTCACTTGTAAGCTGAAAGTTGTGAAGATTGAGTGCTCTCTACTTATGGCCTCATTGCCAACTAGCACTCTGTTATGCACAGATGATGATACAGTAAATATGAGGGAAGCAGTATTATACTTCTTGTGAAAGGATTTTTCTGTTCAGGTGTTGTCATTCTTATGGCATAGGCTGGTGAGTTTGTGCCTATAAAGTTATTACTACTTCATTCAATTTATAGTCTCCACCTGTGCCTGCCTATATATATTTAAGATTTTGGTTAAGCAGACTTCATGCACTCCACTATTGAATACACCTGGGGTTCTTTTGACAATTTTTTATGTTGCTGAATTTCAACTTCTTTATAGCTGAGCTGCTCATAATCAATCTTATTCTGCTTCTTACTACACAAACAAAGAGAGATGCATGGTGTCAGCCTTGGGGACTTGCAGGCTGGCACAGTGCAGAGGATCCTTCACATAGCAATTTTGGGTGAGAGATCCCCAAATGGAAATCCAGGTGCAATTAAATCTGGGATAAGTTGTAGCTTGACAGTCTAGCTCCATTAACTCCGTAAGGATGGATTAAACTCCATAGATTTGCAAACATCTCCATAAATTAACTTCTCAGTGAAAGAAAAAGAGGTTCTTCTTTCATCTATGGAGAATGCTTTCTTGGTGCTGCTTTCTGAGCAGGATAAAACTATTGTGGGAGAGACAGCACAGTCATTGAGCAGGTATCTGCTTCCATGTGCCACTGTGTTAGAAGAGCTTAATTCCCAGGGCCTGGCTGGATGAGCCTGGGTTGGCAGGGTTTTAGGCTGCGGGGTTTGTTGCTCTAAGGAGTGTCAGATTGCATTGACAAAGCAACACGTGATGGGAGAGTTCAATGTAAATGAGGACCAACATGAGTCAAGGCTATAGATATTTTCCTAATTAGAGAAAGTCTGTTTCTTTCCTTTGTAGGTAATTTTCCAGGGACTGCATGTGTCTGGCTTTAGATGAAAAAGCAGCAACAAAATGCAAATGCCATGAGACTGATTTAGTAACTGTTAAACTGCAAGGAGAGCAGAAAGAGCCAGAGCTGAGGAAAACCTGGCATCGGATTTCCCAACCGACTTCCCAGACTTGGAAGAGGCGGATGGACAACTGATGTTTCAGACACGTGGCACAGCTAAATTTCTGAATATCTTAAGATGCTTCCTCCTTGCTATTAGCCTTTTCCCTTGGAAATGCATAAACCTGTTACAGACCCAACCATGACTGTGTGTTAGATGCTGTTGATGGAGGCATGGAGGTTCAAATGTTTGGGGCAGGCTCCCCAAAGTGTCCCTGTAGTAGCCTACTTGGATGCTGCTGTTTGCAGCACCAAATCACAGCTTATTGTTGAAATAGCCATTGCTGGGAAGGGGCTGAGTTGGGAGCCTTGGCCACACGGGGCCAGGCTGTCGTCCTCCTGGGGATAGACTCTGTGCAGACTCCTGCCTGCCAGTGCAGCTGGGCTAGCCTGGGCCACCAGCAGTTCAGGGCTGAGGACAGGGACCGGCTCTGCACCCAAACCACAGCCAGGACTTACTTCACTAGGAGCCTTCATGAACACATCAGTGCTCCAAGCTAAAAGGGAAGCTTTGATTACACTTAACCCATTGCACAGGGCTTGATGACATCTGAGCTAGACATGTATAAATGCTGCCTGGTATTATGTTTTTGCTAAAGTGGTTTTTCCAATCCACAGTCAGTGTGATACTGTATCTCTCACAGCTCTTTGTGATGACCATGACCCCTGGAAGACCTGAAGTACCAACCCCCCCTCCTTTTTTTTTTATCCAGACAAACTTGTTAACCTGTAAACACTGCAAGTGGAAAGCTCTTACAGCCCACCACGAGTGCTGGTGATAAAATGGCAAACAAAAGCAGTGAATGAAATGGTCCACTTAATCATTTTCTAACACTGTAGCAAATAAAACACCTTTACTCTTTCCATGGTGGATGATTTCCACTAATGATGAGCTGATGATATTGAGTTGATTTATATTTTCTACATTTTCTGTTCCTGCTCTTCACAGGCCAGATGATGTGATGCTGAAGCGCACCCATGATGAGACTGTCCTCTTACACTGCTTCCTCTGGCCTGTGGTGACATTCCTGGTTGGAGTCCTCATCGTGGTCCTGACCATCTGTGCCAAGAGCTTGGCTGTCAAGGCAGAGGCAATACAAAAGAAGAAGCATTTGTGAGTGGCAAGGCTGCTGATGGAAAAGAAAAATCTGCAAGAAGATCTCAAGTGGGGAAACTTGACACACCTGCAGGTCTGCGGGGCACCCTTCGTCTCCTACCAGGGTCTGATCTGATGGTGGAGTTGCTCTTGCCTCAGGATTTTTCTTAGAAGACTACCCCATGAAATGCCAGCTAATTGCTTCTTCTGCTATGACAGTAAATAAGTATATTCTACCAAAAAAAAAATAATCTACACTGCACCAAATATGCTGTGTGCTGTTAGTGCTGAACTGCAGCTACCCAAGTCCTAGTGGAATTGAGACAGTTTATAAAACTCCCTGATGATGCTCATTTCATCTCTACAAAGCGATCTTTGCTAATGTTTAATATTAAATATTTAAAATATTTACTTTAGATAGACCTTATTTTCAAAATAATAAAATTTCATTGTTTTGGGTTTTTTAACCTTTGGAATTTTTTTTTATTTAAAAGGAAAAGCTTTAAGACAAACATAACAAACATAACACTGTGCTGAATTGTTTTTTTTTTCCCACTGTGTAGAACTTAATTTTAAAATTCAAACTTTAACTTCTGTCTAGACTAAGTCTTTCATCATCACCTGTTCATTTTGATGAAATGTAGAAATCTCTCAAAAGTAGTTATCAAAAAAATGAAACTATTATTGGAAAGATGATTAAATGCTGGATCTAATTTTATTGCCTCAGTGGTATTCAGTCCCTACAGTTGTTCTTGTCCCCTCTCAGATACACTCTTCATGAATGCTCTCAGACTGTAAGCAGCAGGAATTTTACATTAGTAGTTTTACATGAATATATTTTACTAGCATCTTCCCTCAAAAATGGAGTGCCTGTGCACTTGCTGAGGAGAGCCTGTGAGCAATGGTGTGATCCATCTCACCAGAATCCAGGAATAGCCAGGGAAGACAGAAGCTCCTTGTAGGGCTCTAGGTGTTTGCTGCTAAACTGCCCATCCCAGTCACACCAGCTCCATGAAGGCTCCCACGCAGGGGACGCTCCAGAAAATGCAAGGCAATTCGGGCACGGAATCTTGCTGAGTCTCCTTTCTCTGCTTGCTCCAGGTCCTCACTGTGTATGACTGGAGTACTAGCTCTCGTCCACTTGCTCATTGCAGAGATTTCCATATTTCTGGCAGTTTCCCTGGGTACATTTTTTGCATAGCATAGTCAGGGGCTGAGGCCAGAGTAGCTTCATGGCACATGTCCATCCCCCCACAGGGCTGGACCCCCCTGGGACCAGCTGTGCAGCTTTGCAAGGCTGAAGTGCAGCAGAGAAGAAAAGCTGTGTGGCTCAGTCAGGAAAATGAGTGATTACTGGCAAAGCATTTTAATTTACATTAACAATTCTGCAATTCTAAACATACTGTGCATTGTACTAATCTCTGATAGTATTACGTTTAAATACCTTGTGTTTCGTTGTGATTTTAACACTTAACAGAAGTATTTCCTGAGGATGAGAAAAGTGCTAGATTTGAAAGCCTGAAAGCTTAGTTGGCACAGTGACAAATCTGCTTGTATTGCCCAGTGTCCTCTTCAGATTAATTGTATTGTGTGTTTTCCAACTGATTTCCATCAGGCTTCTTGTACACATTGTGGTTTCCAGTGATAAGGGTGATATACGGCAGGGGCAGCAGGTGACTGGAGGTCATTCCCAGCCCCCCTTCTTACTTGCTATGTGACTTTTGGAGAGTACTCTGGTCCGGGTTCACACTGGGATAGCTGTTCCTTCAAAGGAATTTAAGGAAATATGTCTGTGGAGGTAGGAACTTGATGCTTCTTGGCATGTTACTCCACATGAAAGATCCAGTTCGTGTTGGTTGCACATGTTTAAGCACCTCCAGTCCCATGGATGAAAAGCAGTTCTTGTGAGAAGAATTTCCAGTTCTCTGTGTTAAACATCACCCCTTTGGAGATGCCTGTTGCCAGGCTCAAACAGATAACCTCTGTCTCAGCCTGCTGAGAAATATAGTGCTGGATATACAGGGTGAAGAGAGGCTATGAGCTCAGCCTGTTAGAGGAAAGCCTGCCAACTTCTGGAGGGGCTGTTCTGCAGAGGGCACTCTTTCATTTCACTTGTATCTTCAAGTTCACTTGCAAGCAAGGCCACTGCTTGCATCCTCTGCTATTCTCTTGCCTCAGCAACCCACAGAAACATTGCATCATGTGTCTGATTCAGGGGGTTAGTTACTATTATTTATACATATATATTACTTTTCCACACTATGCAAACCACAGAAAGCTGCCATTGTGGGGTGGTTTGGTTACCTGGCTAAGGTGATGGCAAGTTCTTTTTGTCTCTTTCCGCACGATAGCTTCTTACAGTTAAGGAGAATAACTCTGATTTTCTGCATATATCCATCCTTTGTTTTCCCAAGGCAGAAGGAAATACAGAGTGACACAGATTCATCATGAAATTTTAAGCCAGTACCTTGGGACTCGCAAATCCAGATTAACAAAATCCGCTCTAGCTTTGCTCCAGAAGCTTTTGTGACTGAATTGTACAGCTGGTTCTCTGAGCAAAAAGCAAGAAGCAAATTGAGCTGATGCAACTCACTTGATTGGCAATCATATATCTAAATCTGCTGGAAATGTCATTTGCAAAGGCCTCTGGAAGAAAGTAATTGTTGCAGAGATGATATTAAATTATTTTGCTGAAAGATTAACATCCCAAGTTAAACATCTAAATTAGTATGCAAAGACAGGCAGTATGCAAAGACTGGCATGGCAGTGTGTGATACTAAGGGGAAAAAAAAATCCTAAAATTCACTTTTCTGTCCCAGCCCGCCCCTCATTGATTTAGAAACATATTTGTAATCCCTGTACTTGGTTGTGGAAGCTGGGGATTTCCTTTTAGTGGATTATTCACTGATTTTCTCCTTGGCTTTGCAGATTTTCACTTTTGGTGGTGTATTCTCTGAAACATATTTGCAGCCAGAGTGGCTACTTTTCCCAGAGCCATCTGCAGAGTCAGTTTTTGCATTTTATTCAATATTTGTATGCCACTGCATTGAGGAATTTTCTTCTGTCATGCTGTCTACTGCTCTGCTTTAGTAAGACCTGCCTTCTCTTTCATGCAGTGCAATTACATACATTTTTTTATGTGGTATCTTTTCCTGTCAGCTTCTTAGGCTCATTTTAAAAGTCAAAGTAATAAGAGCATTTTTTTGTTGCACTTCCCCTGCTTTTTGTTGTTTTGGTGTTGCCAGTAATAGACAAGATTTCACAATATGTTAGAAAATTTAGCTACTGAATGAAGAGCTTAATTCAATGCTCAGAGTAGATGAGGGATGTCATGGGAGTATCCAGGGACATTTTAAAAGATCATTACCCACAATTTCTGCTATAAATGTAACCCTATGATGGAGGTCCAGCACAGAGTGCTGGATTTTAAGGACATTTATAAACTGAATCTTCAGTAGGTGCCGGAGAACGAAAGTTGGAAAGTGCAGTGGAAAGGTAGCCCAGGTCCCAGTTTCCAGACTTGTGCTTCCAGGTGGGTTTTAAGGGATTTGTCCTAGAACAGAACAGAGATGTCTGTGAGGCATGAGAGTGCAGGGTTCTCCATGGATCGGCCGCCTTGGCTCAGCCTGCCCCTGACCACCCTAGCCCTGGTGATGGTGTCCGTGGGATTTCCCTGCCTACAATTTGCTTCTGGGAGCTCTCATTCCTGAGCCAGGGCTGCAGTGTCATGCCCACAGGAGCAGGTGTGTCTACAGAGGGCTATCATGCATCTGAGCTCATTTCACACACTACATGAAAGAATCAGTCAAGCATGTGTTATCCAGTCAGAGTCCATCTGGGAAATGTGAAAGAGGAAACATTGGTCAATGTTTAAAACCCTTTAATAAATAAGGTTGTAGGGCTTAAGTGTCCTTGAGGAAGTGTATAATGCAGTTGCTAGGGGTTTGGGCCTTACTCAAAAAATTAAACCTATTTAAGACTCGCAGTGGGTCTAGTCCAATGGCAGGACCATGTGGATTGCCTGTGAACAGAAGGAATGTGCTGTGCAAGCCTCTTTGCTCAGCACTGCAAATATGGGAGCTACCTGCTGAATTGGGTTTCTGCAAACTTAAGCCTAAATGGCCAAAGTATTTTAAAGCCAAGAACAAACATGTGGAAGAGGAGACATCCACAAGAGTGTCTATTAAGAAAAGAAAAACACTCAGGCCATGGCTTATGTTTAGATAATCAAATGAAAGGAACTGCAGCTGAATTCCTAATTATGGCACCTATAGTATCATGCAAATATGGTCTTAATCCTGGGCAGAAATCTTATAGCCAGAGCTATTGAAAAATCAACTGATTTCTGTGTGTGGGTTCTCTGAGAATCAAAGGCTATTTGTTTTGGGTTTTTTTCCCTCGGCAGAGGACAGCTGCTATTCCTCCATTATCTTTCAATAAGAAACCAACCTCTTCCCTTTCTGGCATCTTAAGAGGCTGCTATGCTGATCTGTCAAGTTAACAGTCTTTGCTGCAGAGAGCATGAGCAGGAAAACCTCCAAGGGAATATGCGTGCAATTAATCATACTGCCTTGTCAGGTCACAGAACCACTGAATGAATCAACCCTGAAGTTTGATATTTGAGAGTCTGTGCAATTCTTGTTCTGGTTTGATATGCTGGTGCGAATGCTGCCATTGCTTGCACTATGTTTAATTCACAGCTCTTTGGTGGTTTAATGGTTTGAAGCATCATAAGCTGAAAAATCACTTTGCATGCCTTGGATGCATGGCTGGAGATGCTATACATATTTAAAAAAAAAAAAAAAAGAATAGTCAATTACAGTACATAGCTGTAATTTGTATGTAAAATTTTATTATAAAATACTTTTGGCATAGCTGTAAAATTTCATACACACCTACAATACAAAATCTCCAAACAGCACATACAGAAATCCACTGGAAATGTCTCCCAGAAATGCAGTAGTTTTGATATTGCATTAAAAAAAAAAAAAAAGCCATTTCTCTGTGATTTAATTTAATGAGTTAATGGAGTGTCAAACATTACTTTTCATAACATAACTACTTCGTAACTTTTCAGCTAGCATAAGGTTTATCTCTTATTTGCATGCCAATTGTCATTCACCAAAAGCTGTTGGAAAAAATCAACCAGTAAGCTCTTTCATATAACTGCTTGTTCTACAACCGAGAGTTTCTGGACAAAATACTTCAACTATTTGGATCCCATACAGCAGGATCAATTTAAAAAGAGATGTGAGCAGCTAACGTTTTGTTTCAAAAGCCCCAAAGAGCCAACTTTTAGGCCATTTTCATTCCCTCAATATAGGATTAGGGCAAATTCAGACTTCAGACAAAGAGCAATTTCTGATCATGCCTATCAGAACAATATTGAAGTCTGTCTTTTCATTGTTTGCAAGGCTGCATTTCAATTCAATATATTTCCATGCAAGATTGCATTTTCAATGCGTTTCAGTCCAAGAAACACAGATCCCTATACTGAAGGCTTGCAGAGCTGCTACTTGACTTGTTCAGGTCAACTGCTTTCAGCAGAGCATCAACCCTTCTCCACTTGGCAGGACAGCAGCTCTCCCCTAGCCCTTTCCCCTCTGGCAGTAAGTCAGTTTGTCTTGTGGTACCCACAGGAGAGGGGACAAAGCAGCCACCTGCTCTCTGTTGCCGTGCCCATTGAGGTCGGAAGAAGCAGCATCTCTAGAGTGTAATATTTGGCATTTGCCAGGGGCCTGGATATCAGGAACGCTGCCTGGATGTGGGGCTATGGGGAAGGAGCATGACTGAGGGTCATCAGGGAGAGAGCTCTCACCTAACGGCAAATGCAAAACATTGGAAGGGGTATGGGTTTGGCAAAGAGTGAAATCTTTTGTGGAATTCAAAGGACTGAGCTATCTTTACCTGCACTGTTCTTCTGAAGAAAATGTTTGAGATTATTAAAAAATTACCTGTGAAATTTTCAGGAAATTTGTTCTTAGGTAGGGGCAGATTAGTTTGGAAGGACTGAATATACAACAGTCAGTACATCTAAACAGCATAGATCCCTACTATTGTTTTCTGAAAAATCATCAAGAACAGGTCTGATACCAAAGGAAAAAAAAAAAAAAAAACGGAAAATGTGGAGTTAGCTAGTGTCTCTTGCTTTTGATGGATCAATTTTCAATTCTTATCAAAAATATAGATCATATGCTATGAATCAACAAGTATCTGGACAAATGAATCGTAGGCAGGAAATGATTCTGGTGTAAAAGCAAAAAATGTCCTGTGAACTTTGCTGCTTTTGTACAGCCAAACTGAAGATGAGTGGAGACACACATGGGAAGCAATACACCATAGGGAACATTTTAAGTACTGTCTCAAGATCTTACTGAAAAAATTAATTTAGATCAGGCTGGCAACAAGTGAGAAGAGATTGAAAATGGGCTGAAGAATTGCCAACACAAAGCAATAATGAACAGTGACATACCAAGCACACGTGTGGGACGAGTTGTCTCGATAGCTTTATTCATGATATGAAATGGCAAGGTAAAGTGCAAATTAATGGAATTATTTTAAATATGCCAGATCAAGAGATTTATGAGCTCCAGTCTGATGGGCAGGTGATTCAACAACAAATATAAAGAGGTAAGAATACCAGCAGAAGAATAAAATGTCTTATCTATTCCTGGAAAATATAAGGTAAAAATAAGAGGGACAGATCAAATATAATTTTTGATGGGAGGAAAAACCTAAGCAAGCAAAAATGTCACTGTAAAGCCTTCAGATAGCTGCTAAAAAAGCACACTGGTGCAATTGCTCCTACCAACCCTGGGTTTTGATGGCATTTAGCTGATGTCTTGGGCTGAAACTGTGACTTCTTGGGAGAATGTGGGGGTACCATGTTTTATTAAACTGTTTTCAGCGTATTTTTTCACCTGTTTTGCTCAGAGCAATGTATTTCCCATTCTTTTTTGTTGAAATTTCTGGCAAGTGTTGCATGGGAATTTTTTAGAGCAATTTGGGCTGTTTCTGGTGCCTGAGGAAGGAGCTGGAGCAGGCAGAGCCCAGTAGCAATAGCCCCATCCTGTCCTGGTCCAGGGAAAGCAGCGTAGCAAGTTTTTCTGCCAGCTTCAGGCTCTGCCATTGCAGCAGCTGAACCATCACACTGATTTTTCTTTCCAAAAAGCAACACATTTCTTCTACAAACCCATGCAGAACCACTGCCTAAACTCTTCCCAGGGGAAAGAAGTTTGCACAACTGGATGCAGCAAGCAGGACATTGCTGGGGCTGAACATCTCACTATTCACTGGTGTCCATGTCAATAGATTCAGGATGAGGTGGGGTTTTCCTCCAGGGTTATTTTGGGCATAAAACATATATTCATGCATGCAAATTACTTGACAGTAACTTGTCTTCCTCACTGACAGGACATGCATGTGTGCCCATAGAGTTCTTGCTGTGCCAAGTGAGCAAAATAAAAGAAGGTTTTGGCAAAACTCCATATTTCAAATCAGTTTTTTATTACCTTCTGTTTAAATTACATCTTGACCTATCTTGAAACTTTTTGGGAATTATTTCTTTTTTGTTTATAATACCTCTACAGATATACAGCCCGTTTTGTAGCAATAGGACAACTAATGTGTGGCTGCATAATGGAAGCTTGTTGTGGCATTAACTGTGCCTCAAAGTAAAATGGATGGGAAGTTCTTCCTCCTTTCCATCCTGCTATTGGAGTGATGCACATATGCTTAGATTTCCCTCTGTTGCTTCCTTCCTAAGCACCGTCTCTTCAGGTACACAAATACATATGTATTGTGTGGTAAAGGTTTACCAAACTCATCTTTATTCTGTATTCATGCATACTGAGTTGTCTTTCTTGATAATTAGCTTTGTAATGATCAAAGACATTCTGTACTGACTTGCATTCCTCCTCATTTTATTGTTCTTCTATCACTCCTCTCTAGCTCTTCTTGTGTTGCATTTTCAAGGTTGCTTTTATTGATAGCCAAAACAAAAAGGCAAAATAAAAGTGAAAAGCAAATTGATTAATTTTAAATTTATTTTGCAAAGACATACTAAAATTGCCTTTTTATTTTATTTGTTGTACATTCTGTGCTTTGCTAAATAACCTTGAAGACTGTGCTGCCAAGTCAAGCATTGCTATTAGCAATAGTCATTATGTAGCTCAAAAGCATTCTGATAATTTGGCCCTCTTCATTTAAACACTACCTATTATACCTTATGAAATCTGAGAAAAAAAGGCATAAGCAGTGCTGCAGTCTTGTTGAAAAAGAAGGATTTTCTTTGTCTTTCAAAAGAGTAAATTTCTGGCACAAGTATCATATTAAAATCTGCTCCATCGTTGGATGAGGAAGAAGAGGGCTGGCAGCAGAGTTATTAATTGGAGTTAGGTCTCCTCACATCCATGGGAAGGAAAAAGTTCTTTTACAGAAAGCTGAACTGCTACCTGCAGAGGTTAGATATGTGAAAGGTTGGACAGTGAAATAGCGTCAGATATGAAATGCAGGGGTCCTGGTTCCTCAGTCCCTATCCCAACAACTAGCCCAGTTCTTGTCCTTTACTGGAAACATCTGCAGGAAGACGCAGGGTTTGTGTTGACATTCAGCATTTCTGCACATCAGCAGCCCCATTAAATGCTATCAGTGCTCTGGGGAAACTGGCTCTGCAGGCTAGGGTGTGAGACTGAGTGGTGGTACTTGCTTCTGCTTCCACTGTAAACTTCAGATTGCTATTTGATGATTAAGGTGTGTTTCTCCATGCTAGCTGGGGCTGGTTCTCATGCATCTGAGGAAAGTGAGACAGGTTTCCCTCTCCTTTTCTCCCTCCTGCTGTCACTTTATCCCTTACTGTTCCTCTGAACAATGTCCTCACAGTTTGAACTAATTTTCTTTGAACTGCAGGCACTGCATAACTCATAGTTTTGCCTATTATTCCATCCCTAAACAGCTGCCATTGTTTATCTGGATGGTTTAAACTCTTTATGTTCAATTTATTAGTTTTTCTGAGAATTACCTCCAACCTTGTGTGGAAATATGCTCAGTGGTGGAAACAGCTGTCAGCTGTGGGGCTCCCCTAGCTCCTCTTGTGACGGTTTCCATTGCAAGGCAACCTCTGCCATTTCAGAGTGTGGGATTTCATGACCATGCCATTTTGCTAGAAAGAGGCAGCCCCATCCAACACAAGCCAGTGTAATTTCTTTTACTGCCTGGGTTTTGAATGTGGACATTTTTAATGCTGATCCAGAGGCAAATGTCATTGGCAAACACCTTTCCTCAGTTAGGTTGGTGAAAAAGCTTCCCTTCTTTCCTGCTGGATGTGCAGCAGCTGGGAGGCAGCAGTGGGCTCCTGCCACTCGATGCTCCTCCAGCAGGTCTGGGGACATGGCATTTCTGCTGCCAGCAGCTGTGGCACCTTGTCCTTACCAGTCCTGCCCCATCAAGCTCATGATGTGGTCTTAAATGCAAGGAAGACAGTGGGAGAATGGGCTTAGAGCCTCACACAGATTAATGATCTGTTATTTTTGGTGTCTTTTCCCCTTACATTTCAGACCAGTGCTAGGCTAAACTGTTTGCTTCAGGGTTCCATCTTGCCCAGAGCCCATATTTCATATCATTGACAGTTACCAAGAACTTGGTTAGGTCACACCAATTTCTGTGGCAAATCAGACCAGCCACAGCATTCTTGATTGTAAGTATCAAGTTGTAGGTTAGAGGGCCATTCATCCCTTCTTGTTAAAGGTCATTGCACAAGCAGCCCTTGAAGTTCAATTACTTCAAGGCCCATATACCACCCAAATCTGTGTCTCTGCTGTAAGATTTAAAATGCACCACTATTTTCTATAGCATCTTGCATGCCATCTGTTTTCCAAATCAGTTTCCTCAGCTGCATATTTAATTACTGAGATAAGAGCTAGAGGGGGGAGGATATGGAGTTGGAGGTAAGAGAAATTTGTTTGTGAAGCATCTGCACTCAATTCTCCCTTTCATTGTGAGAAGATGTGGGGTGGCATTTCAGGAGCAAAGGGGATCTGGTCACACTAACAAGATCCTCAGCTTCCCCATCTCTCTGGAGGGGGTCGATGCAGGGAACAGTCTCACCATGCTGGGCTTTCACGTACTTGACATAACACAGGGCATGAACCAACATCCATCCTCCTCCTGCTATCCAAAGCTCTTCTTTCCCTTTCTCTATTCCCTTTTTCTTTGAGGCCGGCACTCAGCCATTGGTCATACTTGCACCTATGGGAAAGTCAGTGTCAGACTTAACTTTTTTCAAACCCATTATTCCTGTTCCTCACAGACATAGGTGGTAGACTGGGGGCTGAGCTCTGATGGAGTCTCATTTTCTTGGGGCAGCCTGGAGGGACTTGAGAGGGGCAGGTTATGTTTGGTCAGAGCAGCTAGACTAAGGCAGTGGAAAAAAGGTCTGAGAAGCAAAAAGGGTGATGTTAAATAACTCATGCCCTGTTAGCTCATAGCTGCATAAAAAGTCAGACTCTCTCATGGAACTGACTGGGAAGATTAAAAATAGCTCTTTGTTTTTGTTGATGACAAGGTAATTTTAACACAGATCACTCCCTGATCTGCTGTGTTGAGTGGCAACAAGCAGAGAGATGTGGGAATAAGTGGGTGGCACAGGGGCCAGAAAGCAGGAGGTGGAAGAGAGTCACCTCCTTGGGAACAGCAGTATCTAATACAGAAAATTCAAGCGTGGCTTCCCTTTGCAAGGCTGAGTGAGGAAGGAGAAATGGGCTTCCCCTTGGTGCAAGGACCTTCTAGGCAAGGTGTGTGTGCTCCTACTTTCACTGCACGATCTCAGCAGCTCAGCCTCCTGCTCAGAGCATGACAGAGTTCTCTCCCCATGATCACACCACATGGTCCTTCGCAGGCTTTTTTTCATCTGGTCTCTGACAGTGTGTTGGATAGAGAAGAGAAATTAAGTAAAAGAAGTCACTATAATGCTGGTGGAGGTTTCTGGTGGCTTTATCCTTCTTCCTAGCTGCCTTCCCATCCCAGCATGGATGTATGTGCATTTCCCCCCACTGAAATGGATGCATCTTCCCTAGACAAGAGCAGTAGAAATTCACCCACAATATTTTCTATCTTTTCTTGTTTTCCTCTAATGGTCTCAGTACAACATATTTAGGTCTAATCCCACCAAAACAAACAGAAATTCATGCTGGACAACACTGCCAAGTCAAGAATCTGAAATGTTCTTACCTGCCCTGGTTCAACAACCACGACATACTTGACACCAGCACTTCCTTTTGCTTTTTTCCTCCTCCATTTTTGTCATTGAAACTTCTGGCATTGTAGAGGCAAGATTTTAGCTACCCTGGGAACTACTGGAGGGTGCTGAGGGGACTTGTTCATTCACCAGAAAGTTTACAGCAAATTTGTCACAGCCTGACCAGATCTAATTGGTGCAATGTGTAAAGAAACAGGCTCATTGGATATTTTTAGTGCTCTGTAACCTTTCTAGCACAGAATTGTTAGGTATTAATTAATTCCAGCTGTCTGCCAGTTAATTTTTTTGAAGTTGGATTCTCACAAATAATTTGGCTCCAGGTGTCTTTTAGATCCAATGGTAAGACAACAGGATGCTGGCATTTATCATGTGCAGTGTCTTGAGCATATCTTTTCTGACCTGTTTGATATTTTGGACATTATATACTTCTTTATCTCTTTATTGCCTTTGCAAGTATCTGTTTTTTTCTCCTAGTGGTTTCATTACTGCTAGTCATTGATAGGCAGAAGAAATGCCCCCAATTAACACATGGACCTTTCTGTAGCTGTCATTTGTTTGCATAACATTTTCTTCCTTAGCTAAGCTGCATGGAGCATTCTGAACACCTTCGCTTTGCTTTCTGCATCCAATTATTTTTACTCTGTGTTTTTACAGTGTAGCTCCATTCATACAAAATCTATTTGGGTAGCTTTACTACATGCCATATGGTCTGTATTTGATTTTCCAGGAAGTTTGGGTGTTCTTATCCATAATGCCCTTAGTCTCTTTTTAAATTTCAAGATTCTTTAGTCTTTGTGGTACGGAAAACAGAATTGGAGGGTCTTCTTCCTGTGCTACAGCCTCAGACCTGGTCTGGGCATAAACCAGATGCATTCATCCCATGTATCCAACAAGAGTGGGAGAGATCAGGTGATTATAGTGGGAACACATAATTTTTAACATTTCTATTATTAAGCTTCCAAAGTGAAAATTATTTACATAACTTTGCATCATGTGCTAATGTAAACAAATGGATTTGAAATATGTTCCTATTCCTATTGACATATATGTGTATCACTGCCAAGGACAGGGAGAATTTGCAAAGGAGTGTGATACCAGTGCTAATTCCTTCATGCTTGCAGACTGATGCAGGGATCTAGTGTTAGTGTCCTGTGGAGCCACCCAACGTGGATGCTTCCCTCTCTGAAGATGTCTTGCACTATTTTCCCCCAACACTTTGCTACATTGATGATTAATGGAGGTACTTCTGCTGAAAATCTCTTGTGCTTACCAGCTGTAGTCCTGGGGAAGAAGCCGAACTAGTGTAAGAACTGGGCTTGGGTTTTTGTTCAGCAACAGATCTCTGAGTGTGACTCCAAAAGGCATCGCTTAAATTCAGTTTTATTTTGAAAATACAGAGCAGTTTCTGAAACCTCTGAGGTGCGCACCACCTCCACTGAGCAGGGTGAAGATGCCCAACTCCTAGTCCATCCCCCAATGCAACAGGGTACAGGAATAGTAATCAGTTCATTTAAACCATGGATGTCTACATTAGGCACTGTAGAACTCTACTAAGATGATTGCTTTGTCAATATGTCCACCTTCTCTGCCTTTGATACCTCTGGGGTATGGTACTTCCAAACCCCTTTGGCTGCTTGGGGATAAGCAGTCATAAGGGCAGGCTGGGATGATTAACCTGGATAGACATCTGGGCTGGAAATGTTTCTGAGTAATCAGATAGAAACACTCTTGGTGTTTGCTCTTTCTTCTCAGTCAGTGAGCTTCTCCAGAAGATAGTTCAGACCTGAGCTGACAGAGGCAATCACCACACGTTTGAGGAACTGGAGGGAGCCAGGGTTAGGCAGTGGCTTGGTCAGTGTCTCTTAAGTGCAGCCTGTATACTGTGTGTGTATAACTCAATACTACTTTGGTGCCTGGCTCCCACATCCCAGGGACAAACCAATCATTTCTGAGCTGATGGAAATGCTACAGCTCCACTAAAAGTGGAGACAAGGACTTAGAGATAAGAAGGAAGTACCAGATCAAAGCCAAATTTATGCTCCTGATAACCCACTAAAGGGTTTTTATGCATTTTTTATTTTTTATTGGCCCAATCATCAGCTTTCTTCTGCTCAGGTTTTGGACCTATGCATGAGGATGCATGTGGGCATTGCTCAGCAAAGCATGTATAGTTTTAAGGCTTGGTGCAAACCAGCACAGCCAAGATGGATACATAGAACAAGGATACATACAAAAAAAAAAGAGATTCATCCTATGAAACAAGGCTGCTGGGAGACACATACCCCCAGGAGGGGCTCACTCAGCTCAGCCCTTTATGCCTGCCCTGTCCTTTAGAAAGAAGAGTTCCTCTTCTTGAGTAATGGATTAAGATTTATAAGGGCAGAAATACCTGCTTCGAGGCCCCTTCTTGTCCTGAGGTGACTCAAATTGCAGGTCTCAGGTGGCACCTGCTAACCAGGTTGTGTGGCATCACCACCAGGCTGTGGGGATGATGGGAAACCTCTGCATTTATCCTTGGTAAGAAGCAGCTGCTCCAGCTGCTCTCTGCTATTTGTTTGGCACATCAGCACACCTGGGAACTTCACCACCAAAGACACGCAAGGACAGGGCATGTAGTTTGGGAGAGATTTTGGCATGCGTGTGCAGAAGGTTGTGTAAAAAAGTGTCTGGCCCAGCCACCATAGCACTTTCCAGCAATGCTTTGTGCCTGGCATTTGGCAGCTGCATGAGGCTGTGGTTGTTGCCCTCTCGGCCCGGATCTTGACAGTGGTCTCATGCCCTTTGGAACGTGCACATCACCACAAGCCTCAGGATGGGGGCACTGGTAGAGACAGTGTGTCCCCATCATGTGCCTCTGCAGTCCCCGCCATGTGCCAGAGCCCCCCAGCTCAGGGATGGAAGGCCTCAGCATGGAGGGAGGAACCACACCAGTGCTGAGAAGCAGCTAGGCTGCCTCAGTTTCCTCTCTCCTTGAATCCTGAAGGTGTGTGCACCCACCTGGAGCATCCTCTGGGGGCTAGGGCATGCTTCTGCCACCCTTTCCAGTTGGGAATTTGGTTAAGGAGGGGTGGGGAGGGCCCTTGCAACTAGGCTTGGAGTGGACTCTCCCTGTGCTGATGGAGGGCACCCTGCCTGGTCAGTGAGAGCCATTAGGGGGACTTTAGCCTCTTTTGGGGGCCCTAGGACCTCTGCTAAAGCAAACCTGTGGGTGTTAAAATGATGTTTTCCCTGGAAACTTAAAGGCTCTGAGGTCTGCAAAAAGCTTTGCCCTCTTGGATCATGGTGCCTCTGTGCCTGCTTGGTACTGCTGACTACTACTGCAGATCTCAGGGAGCTGGGACCATCTCTTATCCCACACAAGGCTGCCTGTCGCAGCGAGGTTTCGCATGATGCAACTGACAGTAACCACCCACCTGGGGTATAGAACGGACGTCAGGCCCCTGCAGGAGCCAGCAGCTGCTGCATGATGAGCACCACCAGCAGCTCATTGCAGAGGGGTGGCCACCAGTGGCTCAGTGATCAGTACAGCCCACGGCACCGCTGCCCTCCTGGCGCCCTCCTGACACACGGCCTGGGGCACCCGCTGCAGAGCACACCCCCAGCCCCACAGAGCATTCACCCTGCCAACAGCAGAAGGGGTCCTTGCTTTTGCAGTGTCTCCATGAATTAACTGGAATGTAGTATTTTTCCTCTTTTTCTGCTGGTTTTTTTTTTGCACAGGTTGGGACTGGTATTGTACCAGAGCAATGTGCAAAACCTTGGCTACTAATATTTGAAATTTTCACCTGTGATATTTTCTGACACACTGGTATTGCCTGACACACGTCCTGCCTGCCGTAAGATGTCTGACACACACAATTATTTCTAATGAACGCCTAATAAAGCAAATCACAGTGAAGACAGGCACTGGCAGGAAATTGAAATTATGGTATGGCAAATAACTTACCAGACAAAACTGCCAGCTGGTAGGTATGAAGCCCAGATACAAATCCATTTTATAAAAATATAAAAAGTATATAAAGTCCATTTTATAAAGTCCATTTTATAAAAATAACAAGGTTAAAATCTAGATTCTGGTGATATTTTAACAGGAATCACCTACCGTGTTCTTTCTGAACTAGAAGATACTCTTTGTGTTTCAGTTTCTTTGCTGGACCATGTAAAAACATTCATATCTATCTTTGTCTGTAATGGTGGCCTTGTTTCTCCTGTGTGGAGATATTAACTGTACATTATTTTATCATTATCACTGCTCTTTTGTGTCTACATTGGCTTCAGGACAGAAGAGAGCTCAGAGATAAACTTTTATATCACAAACTAAAAATCTAACAATTCCCTCAGCCTTCACTACATATCCCCTCAGCAAACACTTCACAGTACAAAATAGAAGCCAATAAATCATTCTTTCTTTTAAATAAACAGAATTACTTGTCTTAAACACTTCTGATGACCAATTAAGAATAACTGAGACACTGAACATACTGCCAAGCACCCTGACCCCACAAGAATGTTAATAGTTTTTAAGAACTGTGGAGGGCAGGAGGAGAAGAAATACATTTGTTAAAAAGCATGGTTCAGATCCTCGACTGGTAGGCAGAGACGGACCTCCAGTGTGGTGCTAACTGGTACAATTGCCTGGTGAATGTCTCTAAAATAACAGGCACTCAAGTTCAAGATCCACTGTGGTTTCAAATATCCATCGCGTAACTCAGACAGTATCTGGTTTAATAAAGGAGGAGGGTGGAGAAGCAGAGAGGAGAAAGGAACAATGGTATCTTTCCACATGGGCACTAATATGGCCAGTGGGCAACAGCAGAGCCCCCTTCCCCCCAACAGGCTGAGGCTTCTGATGAATTTAATGTTCTCTGAAGACTATCTCAACTGAAATCAAACTGACTTATGACCTTTTCTCTGAGCAGCAGGACAACAACATCCATAATGCAAAGGCAGTCAAACAGAAGATGAGAATGTGATTTTTTAAAAATGAATGTTTTATTCATGAACTATTTATAAAATTGTGTAAAATATACTCAAATATATTTGTTTTGTTGACTGTAGTTAAAAATATAAAAATATACTTAAATGCATAAATTAAATTGACAATAGTAGCACAGTTCTGTGTTCATCCAGTGTTTGTTAGGAAAAGTCATTATAAGTAATTATATTGCATATGAGAACGGAATATGTGCTGAAGACGTTTTTCAGACACTTTACTCCAGGAAAGAATTTATGGCTAGACACATTTCAAAATTGTGGGTTTTTTCTTTGGCCATAGTGGTGCTACCAACAGCTGAGGAGTCTGTCTCTATCAGCCTGAGAGGGATAGTTGGAGGCACAGGGTCTACAGTGAGTTGCCGCTGGAACTATAGGTCCCAAATCTCGCAGCTCCAGAGCCCACACATCTGTGACAGGGCCATCATGGGAGTGGTAGTCATTCTATAATGCATTTTATTCACACAAACTGTATGTCTGAAGTATGGAAAGAAATCTGAATAAATGTTAAACACTTGCTAAGCCACTCCTTGGTCATGAAGCTGTGGCTGCAGTATGCAGTATTTCTGAATGTCAGATGCATTTCTCTAACCTGCAGCCCTGGGAGGAGATGCTAATATAGTGATTAGATGGTTACTATCCCATATACTAAATCCCAGGCTGAGGAGCTTGGCTAAGTGCTCATGTACTCCTCTGTGTCTTGTATTTAACTTCTGGTTTCAAAGTTAAAGCGTAAATAACCATATACAATACATAATATAAACTTAAAGCTCACACATTTTCTTTTCTCTGTTCTACAACTGAAAGGAAATTCATAGTATATCATGGCACAAAATAATATTTCTGGCAATTTTAGGCATTATTTATTGCTAAATAACTATAGCAGCAGAGAAAAATGTATAAAGTTGCACTTTTATGACATCTTCACAGTATGCCTACTTCTCTCACCCACTTTTGTGTTCCATTAGTAACAAAAAATATCATTTATCAACTCCAGCTATGTAAAATCATTTTTTCCCTACATTCGGTAGTGGATCTTGTAATTGTATTGCACAGATTAATAAACTCATTTATTACAATTTTTTCATTATTAAATAACTTTTAATACAAAAATTTGAATTAACCTAAAAGCCCAACTCTGCAAGTGCTTCAGAAGTGGAATGGTATTTTCTTCAGGCAAGCATTCTGGTTGACTTTCGTGAAAGTACTCAGGTAGCTTTGTGGACAATCCAGAGATTCGCAGGACTGGGCTCCAAGTGTGCAAATCGTAGCTTATGGATCTGCTACAACACTAGCCTTGCTTTATAACATTATTATTGGGAAACATCAAGAAGGGAATTCTGAGCATTATCCATGGACATTCAAAAGATATCTTTTCCCTTAAGACCTGTCTCTGTTCAGTACAGTCTCCTTCAAATCCATTCTTGTTACATTAACAATTTCCCATCAGTCCTGTTATTCAGCTTAGAGGCACAGTAAATATAATTAATTATACTGCTATGTAGGTGTTTTATATTAATAAAATGCTACATAGATACTTTTAACTTTTTCTCACTGGATTTACACTGGTTTCATATGAGCAGAATTGGTTAGAGAGCAGAACCAGAGCAATAATGTGTGTGTACTGTCTTATGTGTGACCTAGTTGGGCAGAGATGTAAAGCTGCTTGTGAGCACTCTGCCAGAGCACTTAAGGTCATCTGTCACATTAATAAGTGATGAAGAGGAAGATGCTTATGAACTGTGTCCATTATTAGCTGAGAGAAAAGATGAAACTAGTTGTCTGCTATGACATTATTGTTTTGGGTACACACGTGTGAACTCTGTAGATGCGGACAAGGGAGCTGAGAACGATAAAATAAAGAGTAGAATGATGTGCGTCTTTCTGAAAATGATGCACAACGTGCATACATGGTGTGCAATCAGACTTTTGCTCTCAGATCATATGTTACTGAGTGAGTTCCATTTCCCTCAGCACTAAAAAAATCACACAGTGATATATAGTGTGAAGTAATTTATAGGGTACATTTGGTATGTCTTCACAGTGTAATTAACATGTGCTGGTAACTAACATGGTGACCTTCGCTCCTCAGCTATCCCTGAAAAAAGAAAGGACTAAATGCAGCACATGTAACACAACAGCAGTTTTTATGATGCCTTAAGTCCAGTGGTTATTAGCAGAGTCAACAGTTGATGTAAAGCTGCCATGCTTGTTTGTCCTTGCTTGCTAACCTAGTTAATCTAGCAAAGGAAACAGAGAAAAAAAGGACTCTGCACATTTCTTTGTGGTTTTGCTTAGATCTCCCCTGTGAAAATGTCTTCCACTCTAATGCTAGTTCCTTTCTTTTTCAGTTCCAATTAAGGGTGGTGGATTTTGGGGTTTGTGTGGTGCCAAAGAGGATGTACAGGAGGAATGAGCAGTATTTTCACACAGAAACACCTAAAAGACAGACCAAGCTTCCATGTTTTGAGCAGCTGTGAAAGCTGATATGAAGGGTGGTTTCTGAGG